>NC_139035.1:55316382-56057734 GCF_964662115.1 Mustela nivalis | reverse complement strand
GATCTCTCTCTTTCTGTCAAATAAATACATAAAATCTTAAAAAAAAAAAAAAAAGAAAAGAAAAGAAAGCTCAGGTCTGGAGTTAAATTTGCTTTCCATCTCTTTGGCCAGCAGATTTAGATCACTTTTGGGGTGGATAAGAGTGGGTTGAGATAGAAGATCTTCTTCCTACTAAGAGTCAAGTTCTATTCCAGAATAAGAAAATCCAAATCTCTGGGGATGGGGTTCAGCACTGGTATTTTTTACAAACACCCCCCCCCCCAGTTGATTCAGATGCACAGTGAGAGTGAGACCCACAGTTTGATGTGGAAGCAGAAATAACCAATGATGGGCATTCATGGTTGGGTAGCAGGTGCCAATACGCCTAGAGAATATGGTGCTGAGATTGGGGGGGGGGGGTGACATCATTAGATGAGGAGGGAGCAGGCATTTCCGGAAGATTTGTTTTTAAAAGAGGAGAAGCAAGAGTGGCAAAGAGGAACGTGAAGAGCTCTTGGGTTACTTCAGGTACAGATGAAAAAAGAAAACCAGCATTCCTGAGAAACTTCTAAGGTCAGCCAAGTTCCAGGTAAACAAGGATGTGGAAAGATTCCTCAGAGAAGAGGTTAAAGACGTACAGAGTTTGCTGGTGACAGCTTCTGGTTGATATAGTGCAGAGTAAAAGGGTTTGAAAGGACAGGGAGTAGAGGAAATGAATCAGTAAAGGGATCTTCCGAGAAGCGCAGGACAAGTGTCTGGGTGAAAGCGGATGATCCAGACGTGACAACTGAGGGGAACAAGGAGATGAATAATGATGGCGTTCAACTGATCGTCAGTTATGGAAGGTGAGCAAAAGTCAGATGCATCCCCAAGTCCAGTCTTTTGCAGATCTGAGCTCACTGTATAAGTATGAAATCCCATGACTGTCGAAGAAGGATGATCCCAACTGGGAAAGTTGGTCTGATGGTATGACAGTGACTGTTTTCCACATGGTATGGGTTTCCTGTGCTACAGCCTGGGAGTAACCCATCTCCCCTGGCTCCGAGTTCCCAAGAAACTCTTCCCTTCTTTGTTATTCTTAGAAGTATTTCTTATTTTTGCCAACACCCCAGGATACACAGTTTCTTAGAATAAATGCATGATTTTCCAAAGACTTGAGGATTAACAAATTTCAAACATCTTGCTTACACCCTGCAGGAGTCTCAGGGCCAATATAAATACAAAAGCCTCGTTGTCTGGCCACAGCTGGAAAAGAAGGAGGGAGGAGAGAACAAAACACAAATTAATGTCTCAAAATTACACTCCATGCTCACCTTACAGGAAATAGTGAGTTCAGACAAATGTTAACTGAGAACCACAGTTATCATAAGGAATCTCCATAGTTCAGCTGGGACCTGAAATTATCTTTTTTATATTAACTTATTTTATCCAGTCATAAAATACTTTGAGCTACATTTTTTATGCCAGATGGTATTCTATATGTTTAAGATGTTTAAGATACAGTTAAGAACAAGCAAACAAAGGCATTCTTCTACTAGACATTATATATTTTGGGGAGTGGATAGACAAAAAAAAAAAAATCCTATTGATCAACCAAGAAGTAAACTAGAAAAATTTCAGGTAATGATCCTTTTAGGGATCCTCTTATGGTACTCCTACCACGTATGAAAAATGCTGCCATTTTCCTTCTTTCTAGAACCTTACTAAAGTCTCGCCTCAAATGAATAAGTCTAGGCAAGTCTTGCCCATTCTCTCCCTCTTTTATGTTTTTTATGATATTTTTTATGTACACTAACATGTGACCAATTCTAGATGCACCCATTCTAGTTTTGAATGCTTGTAATTTTATACACCTGTATTACCACCGCAATCTTCAGGATATAGAATAATCTTCCTATCCTAAAGTTCCCTTGTGTCCCTCAGCCCACCACCAGCCCCTAGCAACAGCTGATACACTTTCTGACACAGAGTGTTGCCTTTTCTAGAATTTCTTATGAAGAGAATTGTACTGTATGCAGACTTCTATGTGTTCTGTTTTTATTGACTCTGTAGTTGTCATTTCATTAACACCATCCCATTGATTCAGGAAAGATAACCACGTTCAGTTTCATCTGCAAAGACACAATGTTTGTAAACCAGTTCTTCTGAAGCTGCCTACCCCCCCCATTTTTGTTAATTACACAATAAAGCACTGTAGATGAATCCTCAGATAAGCGTAAGTACTCTGAGGCTGATGGTAGGGATCTTGAGGTTCTTGCTTCTGATTAGCCCTACTGTGTCACAAAATCCCTCCCCCCCACCAACATGAAGAGAGAATTTGAATACAATAACATCCATCTCTTTTTCTGTGCTTAGCTAAAGCATTAAATTCTTTAGCACAACAAGATCAAGTCATCATGATCTCTGGGTACTGGATCTGAGCTCTGCTCAGGCTCCCTGCTCAGTGGGGAGTCTGCTTCTCCCTCTCCCCTCTTCATCCCTGCCCAGGTTCATGCTCTCTCTCTCTCTCTCTTAAATAAATAAAACCTTAAAAAAAGAAAAATAAATAAATTTATTTTTATTTAAATATAATGTGGCTCATAGCTGGGTGTACTACTTCTCTACTAAACATTATGACATGAGGATTTTTGTCATGAGATTTTCCACCATTTCACTGCAGTACCACCAGCACTGAAGCCTTCTTTCCCTTCAACACCTGGGGATGCTAAGTACTGAGCACCAATGTTGTTACCCTACAGATTTTTCAGTGATTTATTTCTTATTGAATTTATGGGTATTGGTTAATACTTGCTGGGGTCAAAACACAGGCTCAGCCTATGGCCCAGTGCACCATTCCCCCCGCAGTCTTCTTTGTCTAAGAAAACTGGGATTCTGTTTTTTGAATCTCTGCTTCACAGATGGGTACTAACAGGAAGCTTGGTGTTTAGACAGTGGGGAGATTTGTCTAACCGACCAATCTTGGTCTGAATTCTTGATGCCTCGTGGTGTGAGAAAAATAATTTCTATTTTCAGAACGATCCTGGATCTGGGCAGAAAATGATCCCTATATGTAGTGAGTCAGGCGAGGGAGCCCCCAAATTGCAAAAGAGATTAAGGAGTAAATCGACCAATAGACAAATAATTCATTCTGGCAAAGGAGTTTATTTTCCTCTTGCCTCTCATGGCCATATGAAGTCATAGAGTGTTAAAAAAAAAAAAAAAGACAGGTAATCTTGGTATTCTATTCCTTTTTAATCATAGAATTTTAATGCTTGACAAGGCCTTCAATAAGAGACTCAGGTTGGTTGAGACACTCCCAAGGCCACGCAGAAGGAGGAACTGTCCAGCACTCAGGTGCTAGACTGATTCCCAGCTCTGTGTTCTTCCTTCTGCACTCTGTTGCTTCCCCATGGCTAGCAAGGCTGCCCTTTTCAGTCTCTAATGAAACATTAACTCTCTAGTTCCTTGTACTCCACTACCTTGAGGAGTTGTTGTGGTGTTGATAGAACTTTTCTTAAAAAAAAAAAAAATAGGTATGGTCATGTATTTGATCAAGCCCCGTTATAGTCATTATCACAAGAAATGAAAAAATGGTCATTATTATAACAAATACTTCTGAAGTAAGCTACAGCAAGCACATTGCCTACTTACTTTTCTAATTTTTCTTTCCAGATTTTTTTTTATTTTGTCATTTCAAATGGACTTACTTATATCAAAGTAGAAAACACGACATTTAATTTCCTTAAGGAGGAAACTAGACCACATTAGGCTTTCACTTTGCCAAACTCATTGAAGTAGGGCCTTGTCATTGCACAGGAGAAAAAACATAAATGGATGAAGAATGTTAAGATTTGCAATAAAAGTTAGTAGATAGCTTCACCTCCAGTATCTCCCTGAAGCAAATGGTTCTTTCAGTGACCTGAGACCAGATGTCTTAATCCAAACATTTACATATAACTCTAACTTGAACTGTTCCACTGGTTTTGTTATTATCTGCATTTGCATACAGACTTTTTTGAAGGGGTCTTATTAACTTGTTCATGGCACACTGCTGGCTTTAACGACACTTTGATGACTTTCTAAAGGAAAGAGTTCTCCTCTGAACATCCATATTATATCTTGAACTTGCCATTGAATAAGGTTTACAATTGTTAAAGTAGATATTTAGAATTGCTTTTGATCAGGAGTATGTCCCAAATGGCCACCTGTCCAATAGGTTCTTTAATATGAGGATTATTAATGGGATCCCTGGAACTGGAATCTCACAAATGGAAAATCCATCACTAATATGCTCACTGTCCTTTAAATATCCATTGATGATCTGTGTCTCATTCACAGGAAAATCAACAAGAATAAAGTTTTTGTATATTTTTTTTATTTTGTAGTGGGATTCAGTAATAACCCAATTATGTTCAGCCTTACCTTGTAAAGGCTCTTTCTAATTAGTGTATAGAAGTTGCAGGAAAGCTATGACCTTTTGTTCCTTCTTTTACTGCTAGAAAAAGGCTTGTACTGTGTGAGGGTGGGCATAATGAGATTGTTAATGAAATCTACCAAATGGGGTAATAAATATATTCTGACGACTGTTGATTTTTCTGCAAGATAGCTAGAAGATTACTCTGTGGTCTTCAGCAGATGCTCAAACCATGGTAGACTAAACAATTATATTTTTTCCTTTAAACCTGAGATTCTTCCCGAGTTTTCCTTGTATAATGGAGATCAATGTAAGGACAGAAACTACTCTGGCAATCTTCTAGTAATCCTGCTTCCAGGACAAACAAAGAGATCATCATAAAGAGCATGTGTTCCTCAAGTTTCTCTTCAAGAGGAAATTAAACAGTGTCCTTCAGGTCACAGCCAGGTATAAGGTGAACTTTGATAAAAAATAGTGTAGAGTTAGAAATTATAGTGATAAGTGATAAGTCATAGGCAAAGAAGTCTCCTGAATCTGAAAAAGGCTGTAACCAGTTGAAATCAGATGGATAACAGGAAGCTCTGATCTGTTGGTTCTTCCCTAGGCCTTGAACAGGGTCAAATAAAATTGTGAGATGGTCATTAAAAAATGCATATTACATGAATACTACTCGCATTCTACTTCCTAATGACTCTTGAATCTATCAGGTTCCTTCCATTCTACTGCCACAATCTTGGTCAAAGCTTTCATCCTCCCTCCTGTGGACTTCTTGTAATGCCCTCCCAGTTGGTCTCCCTACATCCACTAAGCAGAGTAATTTTTTCTTTCCAAAATGCAAGTCAATCATAGTGATCTCTTCTATTGCTTATGTGGGCTATAAGGCCCTGTAATGTCCTGGTGGCCAACTGATTCTCAGTCCCGGGGATTATGTTCCCTAAGGGGCCTTTGGGCAGTACCTGGAGGCATTTTAAGTTGTTACATTGAGGAACACTATTGGCTTCTAGTGATAATGCTGTGAAACACCCTACCAGACACAGGACAGATCCCCACAACAAAGAATTATCTGGCCCCAAATGTCAATAGTGCGGCCATTGAAAGTCTTGGCTTTAGCTCCTGCCTACCTCTCGTCCTCCTCTGGGGCTCCTCTTCCTCTCCCTTATTATGCTTCAGAAATGCTGGATTTCTATTAGTTTTAAATTCAGGCTATCTCATCACGCATTTCTAGCCCTTTGTATATTCTCCCTTGCCTTGTAACTTCTACTCAATGTCCAAATGTTCCTGGAAAAATCCCTTTTTCATGGAATTCTTTTCTAATGTTCACCCAGCCTCTTATAGACTAGCAAGCAAGGTTAGAATGACTTCAAAATGTGGGCAGAACAGAGTCTACACATTTAGGATCTTCAGTGTTGGCAGCTGGCCAATGGGATGGATGTGGTTCCGGAAGGGTTGAAGCAGACATGTCAAATACTGTTCTTCCTACTGTAAGTTTTCTATTTGGAATGATTATTAACGGACAGACTTTTTACTCAGACAAATACAAAAAGTGATTTCTATGTTCCAAGGATCATGTCAGGTAAAGGGCAGAGGAGTACAAAGATGCCTATGATACACTCTCCCATTGTATGGTTAATATTCGAAGTACTATACCAATCAAATGAAGAAGAACAGGCTAGGATGTGATGAATTTGATCTGTATTGCTGTTCATAATCACACAATAAATATTTGTTAAGTACCTACTATATGCTAAGCATTGTGCAAGATGCAGGTATACAAAGGTAAGTTGCAAACTGTTACTACTATTTATAAATTTCCAATCCAGTGGAAATAATAGCTAATATTCCTGGACTTTCCCATTCCTTCACATGTATTGTATCTCACCCATTCCTTATAATTTGCCCCATGAATTAGGTGTTATAATTAGCCCCAAATTTACAGAGAAGGAAACTGAGCTTTGAAGAAGGACAATGAAACTCAAGAAATTTCCATGTCTAACCCTAATCCTAACCTATGTCTGACTTGTAATGCCAGTATCTAGCATGGAGTGGGTGGTCAATGTATATTTGTGGAATGAATGGGTAAATTTCCTTCCCAAAGGTCATAGCTTATAAACTGATGGACTTTGACTCTCTGCCTTCAAAATTCACACTCACTCTTCCAATCAAGGAATTTATTCTTTCATCATAGTGGAGACATGAAGTTTCTAAAATCAAGGTGTCAGTAAGGTTTGTTCCTTCTGATGTTCTGAGGGGGACACATGGTCCTTGGCTCTCCTCTAGCTTCTAGCAGATGCCAGAAAACTTTGGCTTGTAGATACATCACTCCAGTCTCTGCCTGAGTCTTATGTGATGGTCTCTGTGTGACCCAGAATCTATCCATCTTTATAAGGACACCAGTTATTGGAGTTAGGGGCCACTCTAATCTAGTGTGTCCTCATCTTAACGTGATTACACATGCAAAGACCCTGTCTCCAAGTAAGATCACATTCACAGGTACCGGAGATGAAGATGTCAACATACGTGTCTGGGAGAGACAAGTCAACTCACAACAACCTCCTCCTCCCTTCGGCCAGCATGGCTCCCATCTTTCTTTACAGCTGGCAGCCATTCCCGATGTCAGCTGGGGCTCACAAGCATAGATCTTGCAGGACTTGGCATGCATTTGACCTGTCTCTCCTCTAATGGACTCTGGGTGGATCGATGCTAGCCTGTAGCATGTTGGATTGTGATTTGGACTGCCGGTCTTTTCTCCGAGTGGGAGGTGAAAGCAGATGGAAGGAGGGGGTGCAGGAGCAGGGCCCCACTAGCGTGACCGTTCCCAGCTTCCTCGTGGACATCGTTGATGACATCTGTACTTGTGTCTCATACCAGCAGTGAGGCCTGAGCAGAGTTCTGGGCAATGACTCCACCATTTCTGAAAGGTCTGAGGTCATAGTGTACCCCCTTTACATGTCTTTCTTTGTTCCCTATCACACTCATATGGGGACAAAAGAAAGGACAAAACTAAGTACTTGTAGCTGAACATGATGCTATCCTGCTTGAAGTCCCTGTTGCAATTCCCTGTATAAAACATTTTTTTTCCTCAGTAATAATACTTTGGGTGACCATAAGATTCTGAAAGAAGAGAGAAATGTTTTGGTCTTGATCACTATCTAACTTTGAATTCATCTCTATTCTTTAGAGTACAGAGATGAGGAATTCAAACATATATATTTACTTATTTTTTTTAATTGTATTTATTTGTCAGCGTGAGAGAGCACAAGCAGTGGGAGCAGCAGACAGAGAGAGAAGCAGACTCCCCACCGAGCAAGGAGCCAGATATGGGGCTCGATCCCAGAACTGTGGGATCATATCCTGATCTGAAGGCAGATGCTTAACACACTGAGCCAATCTAGCTGTCCCTCAAATATAGATATTTCTATTTATTTATGTATATATATGTATACATATACATATACATATACATATATGTGTGTGTGTATGAAAATGTAATTGATACAAAATGTTACAGCGTGCAACCTACTAATTCAACAACTCTATACATTATGCTGCCCTCCCCATAAGTGTGGCCACCCTCTGTCACCATACAATGTTACAATAGAGTTACATTGACTCTATTCCCAATGCTGTACCTAATATTAGACAAACTTCAACATGAATACACAGGTCCCCCAAGGGGGACAGTACACCAAGATTCTGCTGCTTTCATATTTTCAATATAATTGAAGGAGGGGACTCTACTGTAATAGAAACTGTACACATGAGTAACTATATCAGTCCCTTAAATCAAATACTCTTTCCAATGGATTTAATTTAATAAAGCCATAATTTATAGTTTACTATGTAATCTAGAGTTCATTTTGAATAGAATAATGAAGTCCAGATTTTGAGGAAATTTTTTTTCCTGTTGACATAGGAATAATACAAACTAAAATAGAAAAAAAATTATACCCTCAAACTGTATCTAAATAGCAAGAAGCAGATAAAACACTTTCTCCTTTGTTAGCACCTTCTCATTGTAACTACAGCAAAAATAGTTTTAAATAGAGAGTTATTGATAAGACCTTTTTTTAAATACAAAGTGAATTTCTAGGCATTGGAAAAGTTGGTCGTCAACTCTTTTTTGCTGAAATGGAGAACTTAAAGGAGGAAGAAACCCAGAAAGACTACCTTAAGATGGACATGGAAAGCACCAGAATCAATAATTCCTATCTTGCCCACTTCCTCATTTGCATGTTACATTTCCTGCACGACACTCCTGTTACTGTTTTGTTTTATTTTTTTCTTGTTACTGTTTTAAAGTGCAGACACAAACACCTATTTACTTGACCAAGTTCAAATACTAAGGCCATTAAGTAGAAAGGGGTGGTCGTTTCCAAAGACTAGACCACTCTCTGGCCCTGCAGAAGAGTCCAGGCACATCTGAAATCTGGGGAAGTGTTCTGCTCCCCTAGGTCGGGTCTGCTTTGGGAGGAGGCCCTCCTCTCCCTCTCTGGGGGAATGCCATCTGCTGGCCTCACTTTCGCATTCTTTATTTGCATGTGCTAGCCTTTTTATTGCAAATAGGGCTCTAAATCTTACTTTAGGAATAGATATTGCGCTATGTGTGAGTGCATGTGCGAAAGAAGCTATCAATAATGTTAGTTATGAAAACCTGATCATAAGTGTTTTTAGTCCATTAGCCATTTCACTTTATTTATGTCCCCTTTCAGGCAGGATTTGAAGCCAATATTCAGAAGATGAAGTTTAGATGAAGAGCAACACAAGAGGGTATAAAACACTGTCACGTTTTTTCATGCTGGAAAATATTTCTTCCTTATATTATTTCTTTAAATAGCTCTTCACAATAAGTAACCTCTGGGAATAAGAAGTACAAAGAGAAGAACGGGGCCAAGCCTTGGGTATTTTTTAATATCTCTCTACCTACCCACCCACCAGGCCCTTTCCTATCATTACATTTACTCATATTTTTATGAACATTACCAAATTAAAAAAACCAGGAAATGTACCCATAGGCAAGTTTGACATATTTTGCTCCATTTCAGTTCCTAACAGAAATTCAGCCCGTGATTTATTAATAAAAATCCCATGTGCTCTTATCTGCTGCTTTACCTACCAAAGAGTGTGCTGCGGAAATAGCGGAATCTGCAAGGAGAAGCTTTCCTGTGCCTCTCCTGGTGCAGAGTGGCTGTCGGCTGTTGAGAATACGGGGGTGTGCTCACCAACATAAGGTGTCCCCAAAGCCATCGCCTGATCCCGCCACAGAGACACGTGCATGGGAATGTCAACCCACGGCTGGTGGTGGCAGCATCCCAGAGTTTTGCTCCTATTTCATTCAAAATGGCCAAGGAGAGCAAGGAGAGAATACAAGACTCAAAGAAAAGGATGTCTCGAATGAACTAACTTTCTGTTCTATCATATTAAAATCCATCCTGCTACAAATGCAAAGGACAGTGCAATTTCTCCAGTAGATTAAGAGGCATTTGAGGGTCTTTTAAGAAAAGAATAATGTTTGGTCTCGTGTCCCCAAACAGGAGGCAATATTGTAACTCAGTGTTGGGCCAAATGCTTCATTTGAGCTCTGTGCCTCGCGGTGAGTCTCTGACTTTTCCATTCATTTCCGTGAATGACAATTGCAGATACAATGTTTCAAATCCTCGAGCAGACGGGAATGAAAGCGAACACTAGCTGCTCTAGTCACCTAGTCCTTCTCTGTGGAATCATTTCTAATTGAATGTTAAGATCAAAGTTTAAGTTTATAAGAAAGAAAAACAAGTGCAGATAAATAGTTATTATCTGACATCCTTATGAAAATTCATGACCTGCAGTTTTATCAGAGACCTTATAAGAATTCTAATTGTGAAGTATGCAGAGCTATTAAATGGCGAGTACGCTTCAGTCTCTTGATAAGAAGTGAGTTAAATAATTGTCCTGTTTAACTTGTGCTTGTTAACCTTTAAGGTCAACTAGTTTGAACATACGTTTAATGAAATCCTGGAGCCAGAATTTATGATACTGCTGCTGAATGTTAAATTGGACAATTTACATAAGCAGGACATTAACCTTCTGAGCACTAAATAGCATTTTAGCACTTAGCCGCTGGGGACAATAAGGGACATGTTCTATATATTTGTGATTAGCCTGCCTGGAAACTCTCATGATGACCAATTGGCCTACCAAGTTTAGCAGCATAATTAAATGAATGGACTCAGCCTAAGTAAATTATCAGCGCTGTGTACAGTATATCATTATAGTCCAAAGAAAAAAAAAGATATGAATAATTTAATAATACATTACTAATTTATCAATGCTAAGTGACTTTGAGAAGGCTCTTTGTACTTCATTGTTTTAAATTTTATATTTGATTTACTGCTCATGTGATTAAAATTGAGCCTATTTCACTTCTGACCAGAAATATATAGAAGCAGTCAATGTTATTTTATTTTATTTCATGTATTTATTTTTTATTTTATTGAGGTGAGGGGGGTGGTGTTTCCCGCTTTGGTGATATTACAAAATGCCTACTACTGCGCGCTGATTAACAGGTAAACTAGCAATTTGTCCCAATCAGATGTGTGCCGTGCCTGCAACTTGGTAGCCTTCCTGAGGGGAGGGCACTAACCCCTGAGTTGTTCATAAGCCCAGCTCGCAGCACAGCAGCAATTATCATTATGGTTTGGAAGGGTCAAGCACCAGGGAAAGCAATTTGCACTTCACCTAGGAAGACTGCTGCTGATTGCGGATGATCAGTCCTCTGGGCTGGCTCTCCCAGAGCTGTGGTCTGCAAACTCAGTCTAACATTAGGGTGGATTGAACTTCACTGGCTAAGTACCCATTTGGGGAAATAGCATGTCACCCCGAAGTCGGCTGGGGCCCCCGCCCCTTTGTCTTCTAAGATGAACCTGGGTTCTCAATCCATGAGAGGTCTGGGGTTTTTACTTCCTTGTGCTTCTCCCTCTGGACATTTCTTAAATTCTCTCTGTCTCTGTTATCTGTAGGGAACCTGGGAATGTTGTACTTAGCCTTTTTACTGGCTTCCCCCAGACTCTGCTCCTCTTGGTCATTCTGTGGTTTCGGTGACACGCCGGGAGGTGGTGTCACAATGTGGATCCCCCAACCTTTGGTTGGCCTCAGCCTCCATTCCTCCCTCTTTCCTCCTTCGTCAGAGGAGCAAAACTATTATTTCTCTCCATCTCACCAAGGTCCCTCTTAGGTTTGTTCCTACTCCGAAGTGTCATTCAGGTATTTCTCTGAACAAATATTTTCTCCTGACTAAAAGGGAAACCACAAATACTTTGACATCTATTTGCTAAACAACAGGAATACGCTAGGAAGGGAAGCGGGTAATTGACAAGTCTTTGGATGATCGTGATGGACAAGTCAAACTACCCATGGCAGGTCTCACCTTTCTGTCTGCATGGCTTTTTACTGGGGACCAGATCCAGCCTCACCAGCATGTAACCACAATGGCAGCAACAATAATAGTGACATTTTTATACTCTGGAGCACACTGTCCTGTGTATTCTCTCACCTGATCCTCTCGAACCTTAGATATAGCGTGGATACTGTTATATCAGTTTCTCATAAATGAAACTGTGGCTAAAAAATGAAGGACCTTGTACAAAGGAACTTTGCCCTGGTAGTTTATGACAGAGCCAAATTTAAAAATTTTTGTCTGTTTTCAAGTCCAGTGCTTCTGGATGAATGTAGCCCATATGTGCTCATCGTTGTTCAGATCAATGAGCATTGATTTTTTATTAATGTTAAAATACTTTTAAGTAATTCATGCAAATGATAGAAAGTAATTGGACTAATACAAATAATTATACAGCAAAAAGTAGGCTTTCTCTCTTCTCTGAATCAGTTATCCCCTCCAGGCACAAAATTAATGTCAGAATCTCATAGATCCTTCTAGTGATATTGTATTTTGTGTCAGTTTGTACATCTCTCTTTTAAAAAATATTTAGGGGGCACCTGGGTGGCTCAGTGGGTTAGACCTCTGCCTTTGGCTCAGGTAATGGTCTCAAGGTCCTGGGATCGAGCCCCGCATCGGGCTCTCTGCTCGGCAGGGAGTCTGCTTCCCCCCCTCTCTCTGCCTGCCTCTGCCTGCTTATGATCTCTCTCTCTCTGTCAAATAAATAAATAAAATCTTAAACAAAATTTGGTAACATATAGGACATTATTAGTCAACACCTTGATTTTTTACCTAACAGTACATCTTAGTATTGATCCATATCAGTGCATATGAATCTAATTTCTTTTATTGGTTGTATATACTTTATTGTGTGTGTCAGAAATTATTTATTCCTTTGGTTCCATCTGACTTTTTTTTCCTGTTATAAACAATATTAAAATATTTGCAACGTATCTTGGTATGCAAATTCAATTATATCTAGAGGATTAATTTATTTGAAGAGGACTGCTTCTGGTGTTATCCCTGGCTCTGCTGTTTACACATCTTGGCACCAAACTTCCCCACTGATAAGAAAGTAGACTTTTTAAATCACCAGATATTCTGTTTTGCTCCCAGGTGATTGAACTTCCTTCCATCTTTCCAAACGAAGCTACCTTTGGGTTAGATAAGCAGAATTAGTAATAGGACAAAACACTAGAAAGTTAATTGAGAAGCACGACCTGGCCAAAACACAGTCAAGCCAGCATGGTGATGGGTCTGGACTCTGGAATAATCAGACGTGGATTCAAGCGGTGGCTCGGCTGATTCGGAGCTAAGCAGTATGGGCAATGTCCCTAGGCCCTCAGTCTGCTTTTTTGCACCTTCTCTGTGTAGCTAATAACAGGACTGATCATATATGGGGGGATGAAATTAAATAATGCTTGTTAGTGCTTCTTTCTAGCTCGTAGTAAGCAGTCAAAAAATGTCAGCTATGATCAGCTGTTAATGCTATTGAAACTTTCCAAAATAATTGATTAGATAGCTGAGTCGATGCTGCATGAAATTTGGTTGTTCACTTTTAACTTTAAAACAATTTACATTAAGCTATTATTTGACAGTTGAGTTTTACTTGGCCAGAGTAACAGCCAGGACAGCCCTTTGAACCTAAAACTTTTTAGAACCATATTAATAAGTAGATATGGCCCAAGATTTAGTGACTACTATGTAAACATTGTTGGGTGAGAAAATACTGTTGTTTAAATTAATATTTCAACTAAAACCTTCTACTAAAATATCTAATAGGTATGAATTCTACATTATTTTCTTTCTCTGTTGCTAGTTTGTCTTTATTTTACTTGTGTATTATTTTGTAAAATGGAAGAATGGCCTTTGTTACATTGGCAATCACTCCCTTCTCCATTTTTTACGTAGTTGGGGAAGAAGAAAAGACAGGTAGGATCAAGTTGCCTCGGTGTACAGGGCTGGAATCCCTTCTCTAGAATTCTCTATGAGGACTGCTCCAGGATATTTGATTCCCATTTGGGTTGTATCAACTGTTATCAGAGCCTATAACTTTCCCTTTGGATGGTTCACCATTGATATTTTGATACAGTTTAGCACAGTGAAAAAAGTACTTAGATTTGGAATCAGAGGACCTGAGTTTCTGTCTCACTTGGCAGATTTTTAACTCCAAGTGGATAATCACTGAAGTCAATTTCTTCATCTGTCAAGTGTTACATAAAAAAACTGACCTGGGGGGCGCCTGGGTGGCTCAGTGGGTTAAGACTCTGCCTTCGGCTCAGGTCATGATCTCAGGGTCCTGGGATCGAGTCCCGCGTCGGGCTCTCTGCTCCACAGGGGGCCTGCTTCCTCCTCTCTCTCTCTCTCTTTCTGCCTGCCTCTCTGCCTACTTGTGATCTCTCTTTCTGTCAAATAAATAAATAAAATATTTTAAAAAAAAACTGACCTGGGGTCCTGGGTAGCTCAGTGGGTCAATCATCTGACTCTTGATTTCAGCTCAGGTCGTGGTCTCAGGGTAATAAGATTGAAATCTGCATCAGGCTCCACAGTCAGTGGGGAGTCTACTTGATGCCCCACTCTCCCTACCCCACCGCCCCTCCCTCCCCTCTCTCTAATAAGTAAATAAAAAACAAAAGTAAAAACAAACAAATAAAAAGCCGGACCCTACTTGCCTCACTGGAACAAATGAAGAGATGAAAAGTCCTTGTGAATAACAGAGCCTGGGGCAAATGTTAGTAATTATTGTCACTATGGTCATTATTGATACTGAAAATAATGCTGAGAGTCAGAGATAGTATCTGAGACCAGCAAAAGAAGACTGACCCTGTTGGTGCATTATCTCTTCTGGGATACTTCCCTTCTGTTTGACAAACAGCTTACCAGTGTTTTCAGGCCTCCAGGAGGTTTTCTGTTGGCAGAATTTCTCTCTTACCCCACGGTCCGGCTTGAAACTTTATGTATGTGTTGACAATAACACTGACTTCCTTACCTTTGCTACCTCACAAGCTGGCACAGCTAAAACTGTAAAACTTCGGTTTCTTATCTTTAAATCTTTCCATCCATCGTCTCTCTCCTAGCCTGTCTCCCAGGGACCTCTAACATCTCACTGTGTATTCTGGAAATGCTAAATCATTAGAACAATAGTGTTATCAAGGTGAAAGGAGATACATAACTTGCTACAAGGAAATGCTACACAATTTATTCTGCTTTCGAAGCAAAATAGGAATGCTTTCTGGGCTGGCTGATGACTCGGATTAGCTAATCTCACAATTTTCCCTAATAGGTGTGATACTTGAAAGTTCAAGGTGTCATTACTGGCTTAATTTTTTTTCCTGTTAATCCTAAAATGCTCAATAGTTTAGAGTGACTTCTGACCAATAGATGTAGTCAGATGGTATTTCCATCTTTGTACCCAGTTCTTCTTTGTACACCTTCTCCTGAGAACACATTTGCAAATTAAGATTTGGTGGTATGGTTATTAACCCTTGAATAACTATTCAAATCAGTAGATCTTGGAACCCAAATATCCATTTTGCGTTCTATAGCGCCCCCTACTGGTTACCATGTTCAAGCACGTAGCTAATTTTTTTTTTTTTTAAGATTTTATTTATTTATTTGAGAGAGAGACAGTGAGAGAGAGCATGAGCGAGGAGAAGGCCAGAGGGAGAAGCAGACTCCCCATGGAGCTGGGAGCCCGATGCAGGACTCGATCCTGGGACTCCAGGATCATGACCTGAGCTGAAGGCAGTCGTCCAACCGACTGAGCCACCCAGGTGCCCACGTAGCTAAAATTTAAATCTGCTTTTTTCTCTTCTGCCATATTCCTTGCCCAACTCTAAAGACACAATAGTTTCTGAATATTTTTCACAGGTTGCACATGATTACCTGGCCCTTTTCTTAAGGGCCAGTGTAATCTGAGCTAGAAAAGCTTTTCTATGAGCATTTGATGCCTTGATGGGCAGATTTCTTTGTCTCATTCTTATTCTTCCGTATTTCCTACATTTTCTTCTTTTCCTTAGCTTGGAATAAATTACTTAGTTGGACATGAATAACCTTACATTATTCCCAATCCATACCTGGCTAGAAATATACACAGACAGATGTTTTCATCTGAAAGGATAAACTCAAAGAATTTGAAAAATGAAAGTGTTGGTGCTACTATCTGAAAAGATTTGAAACATTCTTTCAACTTTATTGCAACCATCACCTACTTTGCAAGGAGCGCTCTTCCTGTTAACTGGCAGAAGAAATTTCTCTGACATATTTTCCACTCAGCCCTCTTTAAGATGATTTCTTTCATTGCTTTGGTAAGTCATTCACACTAACAGGTACCAGTTATTTTGTGCCTGCCTTGGGCTAAATAGAGCAGGTGACAAAACCCCTTTCAGGTTGTCAGATATTAATGTAAAATACCCCTAGACCTCACTATGTATTCATCTTCATCTAGTTGACTAATGCTTTCCCCATGTTCTTACATGTTGGTAAATTAAAGAAACCTTCCAGACAGTTCTGTCAACAGTTTACTGAAATGTACCTCATTAGTGAAGTTGAGCTGTCACGTGAGGGTAATTTAATCCTATTGAATTATCACTCAAAAATGCCTAAGTGCTGGTTTTTTTATACACTGGATAGAAGGGTTGCTGCTAACACTGTCATGTTTCCAGTTGATGAGAGAGGAAACAAGCAAAAAATATGCAGGGTCCCCTCGGTCCCCACCTCCCCTCCAAGACCATGAGACTTATGTCATCTCCCAAACAGAGTATTACATTTCATTGTAGATCAAAAATATCCCTGTGGATCATTTTCTTTTCAAGTCTAAAAGGCAAAGAGTGAACCTTGACGGCTACCTTCTTTATTTCCCTGTCCAATGACAAAAGGAGTCGCTGAGACAGAGGCCAGGCTGAATGAGGAGTTCTGCTCAGAATCTGGGCACAGCGTTCACTAACACGAATGGGAATCTTTACAGTGAGATGCTATTCGTGATCTGCTGTGATATCATGTTTTATATGTGGCAAAACGGCACATGAGATTAATTATTTTCCTCTAGTTGTATCTTCATTGTGATTTTACACTGTCCCGAGGTGAGCCCAGTAAGAACTGATGAGAAGCAATGATCGCAGACTTCGTAGAGCACACTGCGAACACTTTGTGACTCTTCCCTTTTCAGATCACACTCGTAACTATTTTCTCCGTTATTGTGATAATAGCGATGGTGTGGTCAAGATGGGAGTTTTCAGTTGTTGTGACTTGCCACGTCAATCAAGCTGTTCTCTAGAAACTGAGGAGAATCTTTTTGACGAATTGAGGAGATGAACAGCCAAAAAAGAAATAGCTTGACCTAAAGAAATTAAGTGGTCATATCAAAGGCACACTGGTGAAGCATCTATCATAATCCTAAAGGCCAGTATTTCAGGCTTGTTTCTTACAGCCACACCCTATACGATGCATTTCACATGGATAAATTTGTTTGTTTGTTTGTTTGTTTTCCCTATTTCTCTTACCATCCCTAAGGGTTTGGCTCTGTTCTGATCACCATTTTACAGTTAAGAAAGCTGAAATTGGACATGTGAAGTCAAGGTTATGCAACTCACAGAGGGCCTCATTTGAACCCAGTGCCCATGCCCTTGACAACGATGCAGCATTGTGGTCCCTACTCTGAGGTCCCAGAATCAGAGTTCGATCCCAAGTTCTGGATCTTCTAACTTGTCATTGCTGTTCTGCAGAAGAATGTTGGCCATAAGATAATGCTAGCTCTGTGGTTTGCCTTTAGCCTCCCAATGATCGGGAAAGGAAACTGCAGAGCCGTGCTATTGTTTTCCTGTTCTGTCACAGTAGATTAGCTAGGGTCCTAGAGTGGCATGTTTGTCTGCTGCGACGCAGGTCATGGGATAATGAAATGAAATCCTGTAGCTTTTGGAGGCTCGGTTGGTGCCACGGGGACAGCTCACTGGACCTTACCTGCTTGCTGTGCTTTTATGGGCATGAGGATTGTAAATTATGTGGTTGCTTTCTTCGCCTTCTTACCCTTCCTCCAGCCTCCTCGAGCGACCCTCCATGTACCTGTCAGTCTTCACCAAAGATGCATTAAATTCTAACTGGTGGAAAACCAACTCTGCATAATGAGTGGGTCAAAAGGGTCAAGGAGCCTCAGCTTCCCGATCAGAAGGCAGCCAACTTTGCCTGAGAAATACAAAGGGAAATGCCTAGGAGAAGAATCACAGAAAGAGCTTATGTTTTTATACTCCTTTTTTTCCTCTGAAAGTAGAGCAAAGGAACGAACATCAGATTAATGCATTGTATTTCTTCTATTGTTTTTCCTGGTGGGATAAAAGTGGTAAGCCATCTGAGACGGCTATAGCCACAGAACTCTTCGTAATCTCAACAGTTATTTTATATGGGAGACACTAGGGCAGGACACCTTTTATTTCTGTGATTTTACCCGGTCTGGGAAACCTCATTTGGCAAGCTGAAGAGAAATGGAAAATTGGAGTTGGGTCAGGAGTACTGAAGGTGAGTCCTACCACTGCTGACTTTCTGTGGAACAAAATATTTGGGAGAGTGCATTGAAGGATCTCAGAATTTATTTATCACATAAGAAGTTTTAAAGCATTGTGACAGATGTTTCGATCCTGAACAGGATACTCTGCTGAGAACTTTCTCTTTCTTCTGCATTAAAATTTTAAAATTTTACTTTCAAAGCAATAGGAGCCCAGTTTCAAAAGGGAATTTATATTTCTGACATATTTTGATAGCTATGTATAAAATGCAATTTAAAATTCATGTATGCTGATCGACTGGCACAGAAATATATTTAATTCTCTAGAAAATTATCAATGTGTTGACATTCCCTCTTTGGACGTGTCACCACATGTTTTGATACAGGAAAAGGAACTGAGTGTGATGGGCCAGGCCTTTAAATGACATTCTCAGGAGTGACGTGAAGAATAAGTTGCTAACATTTTCCAGAGCATGGCTCACAGTGGAGTAACAGCAGATGTCTCATGGTTTTTCCGTGGTCCACATTGAGCCAAGCCACAGTTTGCTTGAAAATGGTTGCAATTTTCAGGTTTTACATTCCCTCCATGCTTTTAACACAAGCGAGCATGCTCTTTCTATACACTTGTTAACAAAAAATAAAAATGAATGATACTATGTGTTTTAAGAGAGTTAAGAGCTGGTGGGTCAATGTTATTCCTTTTAATGTTTCTTCTTTGCTCTGTTATTTTTCTTGATAAATCCTATACACAAATTATACACACACACACACACACACACACACACTCACTCATTCATTCATCCATCCATTCATCCATTCATTTCCGTAGCATGGTCATACCCATTTTCCATTTCTCTCATGCCTGGCCAATGATAACAATCTTTTGCTTGTTTCCTCACCTTCTGTTTCTCCATCTTCTGTGTTCACCTCTTCTTTTTGAATCCCTTTGTCCTTCATCTGCCTTCAGGGTCTTCTAGGTGTGTTGAATGAGAAGACTGAAGGTGCCCTCCACATGGGTGGGAAGTGTTGGAAGAGAATGCAGTTAGGAGGTGGATGGAAAGGAGAGCCTGGGACTTTCTGCATTTGAGGTGCCAGTAGGAGAAGCGTGTGGGAATTATTTCCATGACCCAACTGTCAGTGTAGCTCTAGGTTTTGGAAGAGAGATTTTGTGTGATGAAATAAGAATTACAAATGGTAGTTCAAAGCCCAGATGCAGACATGATCATTAAAGAGATGATGTAAAAAGAAACAAGAACTGGGTGCAGAGCGGGTGTCCCATAACTACTTGCTGTTCATGGTGTCTTTCATGGGAAATTTATTGCCCAGGGTGTCTCTTGTGATGGTCATGACCTACTCCTTTTAGGCTGTGAAACCCTTGCATTGTCCTTAGAGATGTTCATTATGGATTCAAACTTTCCACTTTAAAAGTTGTTTTTAAAAAGAGGTATTCATAGGAACTTCCTACCAGATAACCAAATAGCATTTCCATGAGGAAAAATAAACCCTCCCAAAATAAAGACTTAAAACAGATTTTAACCTTACTCATCTTGTGGTCAAGGAAAGAAGCCTGTTTCTTGTAGAAGGAAAACCGAATAGGAGGTGGAATTACAGAAGGTCGTATTAGAAGGAACTTCAGAGGGTCATAGCAGAAGCACTTATTTGCTAGGAGGATAAACTGAAGCAACGAATGGCTGAGAAGCTAACCCAAGGCCTCTTGCCTTAATTGGCAGAAATCTCAATTTATGTCATCTGAACAACACATTTAGAGGAAGAGCCTTCGCTCAAAGTTCTTTGCGAGGAGTGCTCCTAGGAAAAGCATCTCGTTAAAAAGCCATTTCACTAATTAAAAAATTTAAACCTCTATTTAGTTGAAAAAAGAAGGCAGGGTTTGCCTGTTTCAGTTGGTTTCGTTACTTATGTTTTCGACATTTGCTTGTTTTTTATTGTTGTTTTTAAAGGGGGGAGTGTGGTTTAGAATAGATAATACTGGCTTACTTTCAGCTCCCAAAATATAGCATTCCATAATTTTAAGATCATAATATACTTGTAGAAAGAAGAAGGGGGGGGGGGAGGGACGCCTGGGTGGCTCAGTTGGTTGGACGACTGCCTTCGGCTCAGGTCATGATCCTGGAGTCCCGGGATCGAGTCCCGCATCGGACTCCCAGCTCCATGGGGAGTCTGCTTCTCTCTCTGACCTTCTCCTCGTTCATGCTCTCTCTCACTGTCTCTCTCTCAAGTAAATAAATAAAATCTTAAAAAAAAAAAAAAGAAAAAGAAAAAAAGAAAGAAGGGGGATGCCATTCCTCGTTCATACCCAGAAAGGGTAACATTTATAATTATAAAAAATTCAAAATTCTTTTTCAGTGTAATTAGCTGTAAAGTGAAGTTTTATTTGCTTTGTTCTGTTTTGTCAAATCATATAACTAACTGATTCTTTTCTGTTTAATTTACTATTTTTTCTCATGATTTGTATCCACAGCTCTTTTAAAAGTTGAATTATGATAGAATGGGTGATTTCTACAGGTTAAAAAGCTGCATTATAACATTCAAAAGAAAACTTCTGACTCCTTTTATTTCAGAAGAGCAGATAAAGGGTAATAGTTCTCTCTTTCCATACAGTCTATGCTTTGTTTTCACCAGATAATGAATGTTTTAAGTGGAGAGCCGAAACTTCCCAAATACCTAATTCTTCATTTAAAAAGAATCGATACTACTTTCTTCCTCCCCCCCCCCCCACATAAACCGGGAGTAGTGAGGGAGGAGGGGGCTGAAGTTTTAGAAATCGAAGAAATGACCATCTTTAATACTCTCTTCCATTCTACAGATGAATTGTTGCAATATCAGGGAAGCATTTTTTATTTGTAGCCAGAATTCAAGAATGTGCCCATTACTTATTCATCTGACATAAGTTCATTTGCTTATTTATTCATTCATTCAATAGACATTTTGGGGCCTCAATTTCTGTGCTAGGGATTCAGGTTAAAAAAAAAGTGTATGATTTAAAATCAAACAGTTGCCTTTGGCGAACTGAGGGAAGAAACTCTTCTCCGAGGCAGGCAGCCAGAACTTTCCAAAGGCAATTTAGAGCATGATATGAAGTAATTCCAGAAGCGGGCCATGAAAGGAAAAAGAGATAACACAATTTCTTTCATCAGTTCCATGTCAATCTATTTGTTAAATTATTGAGAATCCCTAAATCTTTTGAAGATTCACAGATATGCAGACTCATTCATAATTATAAGCTTACTCTTCAATATGAACATAAACCAATGTTTTTATAAATTGTGTTTATTTGAAGTCCTCCTCTTTCCCTCATATAACATACCCAAAATACTCTCCTAAAAATCAGCCAGTGATCAAATACACCTCAAAATTTTGATGTCTTTGCTTGCCACTCAAACATAATCATGAGTCTGAAACAGAATTGAACTGTAGGTCACAAGCAGGCTCAGTAGGGCAGAACAACCCCAAAAGAAGATTTTGGCCCACTGTCCTTCACATACTCAATGTGGTTGTATGATCTACCACAATTCTAGAGTTAAATCACAAGGATGCTTCTGGAATGAATGTTAAATCTTTTAGAAAGTTCAGAGAACAAAGTCTTTAAAGGTGGAAAAAAATAGTATAGGGAGCAGAATAAAGATTGTGGTCAAAAGACCCAGGCAATATTGTTCTATAAATCTTTGTCTTCTAATTTTTAAGAAGGCATATTTATTTTTTAAATAGGCATAATAATGCCACCATGCAGGATTATTATAACATATAGGTTACCAATAAACTGTCATATACACTGGTCATTCCCAAATGGAGAGGATTTTGTGGCCCCTTTCGAAGCCTGTTCCATGAAGAGACATTTGGCAAAGGTTAGTGACGTTTTTGGTTTATACAACTAGAGAAGAAGTGTTACTGGTATCAGTGAGTACAGGCCAAGGATGTGGCTTAGCCACCCTACAATGCATCAAACAATCTCCATGACAAAGGACTATCGGCTAAGTGTCAACAGTGTGGAGGGTGGGAACTCTAGGATGTGCGGAGCACCTAGCAAGTGGAAAGGAAGTAACAGTTATTACTATTGTCTGTAATGTTTCAATATTAGATCTTATGTAAAATAGAAACATTGTGTGTGGGCGGGGTGTGTGTGAAAGACTAAGTATTTCTTTAGCCCTTATAATGAATTAACTCCAAGATTTCCTTGGAGATGTGCATAATCAATTACTCATCTTAAAGACTATTCTCAGTAGCTCCAGTGACATTCAAAATGGATCTAGGCTGAGACAGACCTCTATGAATGCATAAAGGAATTTTCCATCAATTGTATTGTATGTATACAATATCTATTATATGTCAAATAGAAAAACTTCCTGATGTGTAAGACAACTGGGACAAGAAAACATAGGCTGAAAATAAAATTTAAAATAACTTGCCAAGTTTGATTTTCCAATATATTCTCTTTTGGAGCTCTGTTATGGTTACCTGTATATTTCATTTCCCTCTTTCCTCCTTATTTTACCATGAACTGAAATCCTCACAAACTTTGGCTTTCCTCCTTTGTTACAGTTCCTTCCCAGGACACTTCGGCTTTGGGGTCAGTGTGGCATTGCATGCTATCACTAAAATATATTCTAAAGCCCATGGACTTGTGAAAGTCTTAATTTTTTTTTTTTTTTTTTGGTGCATTCCTATTAATATAACAACATTCTTCTGTCTTCTGTGTTGGGGAATTGTCCCATGATGTTCCTCTGTAGGAATTTTTTCCGTGGTAACTTTGAAAAATCACAAAATGCTTGGAACGCATTACAATTGGAATATTTTTTGACATGCCAGTAAACAACCTTTTAAAAAAGTCAATCCATTAAATCGGATTCTGACACCTTGTAAGAGGGACCTGTATTACATTTCATCTAGTTTCTTACTCATCGTTTTTATGGTATTTTTTTAGATTTGGCATCCTCCTGTAAAGCCTTCCTTCTTGATTATTTTGTCCTATGACAATTCTGAAAATCTCTTTTGTAACTTCCTCCTCAACTTGGCCCATAAGACAGTTCAATTCATCATTTCTGCCTCACTATAATCACTCGGCTTTGTATGCATTTCTAATATTGTTCATGAATAGTCTCTCATAATCAATGTTGATTATTTGTGATTATTTATACTAAAGTGAAGACAGTGGTTGTTTTATTCATCATTGTATTTCTATAGCGTCTAGCACAATGCAGACATACCGTAAACTCTCAGTAAATGTTGATTCAACGAATAAAGATTGACACACATTCAACCAGGGTATGTCATAAGTATTGTGGATTTCCAGAATGGTTTGTTTACACATTCTTATCAATGCTGCCTTGGTTCTCTCTGTGTAGTGTTAGAAACATCATGAATATGTCATAGATGGAATTTATCTATAAATAGTACCAGAGGGGCGCCTGGGTGGCTCAGTGGGTTAAGCCGCTGCCTTCGGCTCAGGTCATGATCTCAGGGTCCTGGGATCGAGTCCCACATCGGGCTCTCTGCTCAGCAGGGGGCTTGCTTCCCTTCCTCTCTCTCTGTGATCTCTTCCCTTCCTCTCTCCTACTGTGATCTCTCTCTGTCAAATAAATAAATAAAATCTTTTAAAAATAAATAAATAAATAAATAAATAAATAAATAAATAAATAGTACCAGAACTTAGAGTAGATCTAAGTTTGGGGGCCACGGGGAGGATTTTGAGACTAACTATTCTTAAGAGTGTGTATTTATCTTGAAACCCTTAATGTTCACGAATAAGATACAACTTTATATTCTTATTAAGTATGGAATGAAAGGAGATGAAATGGAGTCAAGCAAAATCTTAGTTATCAATAAAGGAAGTCGCCACGCTGATGAAAGTCCATTTATTACACAGCTGTATATAAAATGGCACTGGGCTAAAAATTCCTTGTTAAATATTTAATTTTATAGCATGCTGTCAAAATATAGGATTTTGACATTCCAATGTGACTTTTAAATAAATATTATTAATTAAAGCTGAAAAAAATGTCAGGCTTGTCTTCAATTCAACAAATATTTGTTGAATACTTATTATGCATTAGACACTCTTCTAGGTACTTGGGACATAGCAGTGACCAAACCTTCTGTTCTTAAAACTTACACTAAATCTATATTCGTTTGCCCCTGGAGAAATATGAACCAAATAGTAGTTTGCTTTCTAAATAAGTTAGTAGTATAACATACTCTTGGCATTTTTCTGATCTGTTTATGTGATCATCTGGATGTCAGATGAAAGGAAGAATGTGAGTCCTTTTTGTAATCATTCCAAATAGTTGAGAGTGACAAGTTTGAAAGGCGTTTCCTAGGAAGCTTCTAGTGATGGTCTGGTGAATTCCCAATTAGGATGATTTTCTACTTTACTTTCTGATTTACTGTTTCACTTTCCTAGAATCACTATTAATTGTCTTCTTGAAATATAATAACAAATAGTTTTATCTAGCTACATACTTAGGTGATACGTTGACGTTTTAATCTTTTATTTTAGGATAAACAGAGAGTTGATCCAAGGATAGGGAGAAATAAGAAGAAAAAAAACTTACCTCTAGTCGTTAGTGTAAACCCAGTTGTCTGTACATTATAGGGAATTAGTCGCTTTTTAGAAAGAGCTTTTAATTGCTTAATCTCAGTAATGTGGGCAATGGCATACGTGTTTTATTTTAGGGTCTATCTAGCCCACTCAGAAAATGTAATGGACCTAATTTTCATTTAGTATAGGTCTGTGCAGTTCCTAAAACATCTAAATGGCTATTAATTTAATCAGGTAATTTAACTATAGCTCTAGAAAAGGCCACCAGCTAGTTGTCACGCAATGATTATGAGGATGACATTTCTATCCCATGATGCCAGAGGCAGACTTTGATACATCATTTTCTTTTTGAAGGTTAAACTCAGATAACCTGCCTTTGGCATTTAATTAGCTACATATTAAACACTCTTTTAATAATAAAATGATTAAAAATTTTATTGCTTCTCAAATGAGGCCCTTTTAGATAGATTTAATGACTTGGTTCGAGCTCTGTAGTTTGTGAACCAAACCTTACTTAGGCCAGTGTGTAGTAATGATATGCTTTACAGCTTGCAAAATCTGTATTTTATTCAAATGATGGCCATAATCATTTTGGATAAAACTTATAATGCTTTCTTTTGTATTTTTAAGTCTAACTGTTAAATGTCACTGGAAAGTAACCAGAAACCCATTGATTCAAAATTTTCAGAAATTGTCCAGTTTGAGATTAATAAAGAGACCATGAAGTCTGTTTAATGTGCTGAATCTTATATACTAATTGTTTACCCTTTGAAAAATCATTTGTCATCATTGAATACCTGCAAAAAAAAAAAAACAAAAACCAAAATACTATTGTAGAAATGATGGTGAAGTGTGAGTGGACTGCAAATCCCCATCCAGATTTTCAGTCAATATTAGCTGTTTAGTGAAAATGGTCATCAAGAGACCATTCCTTATTAATCCTCAACATGACTTGGTGGTGGGGGGACCAGTTAAAGTATCTGTAAAATAGGTTAGAGACGGAATGCTATCACACAAGAACTACAGTCCGAATAAAAGCGAGCATTTTAACTATATTCTTTTTAGAAGTTTTTATTTAATTTTAAATTTATTTTATTTTTTTGTCTATGCATTTTATTTTTTGCCTATGTAGTGGTTTTTCGTGTTCACTTCAATGAGATTTGGCAAAAGCGTGCCTCCATATAACCCCCATCTCAATCAAGCAATTATCCGGAAGATTTCCCCAGGCTTTCTTTCTAATCCACTTTCCACTGCTGCCAACCTGTTTTGAATTCTGCCTCCACAACTTAGATTTGTTTGTTTTACAACATTATGTAGATGTAACCATACAGCTTCTTTCCCATTATTTTTGAGATTTACTCAAGTTTTTGTGCATACTGACGGTTTGTTCACAGGTATTTCACTGTGTTAATATCTGTTCACCTGTTGATGGAGATTTGTGCTGTTTCTGGTTGGTTACAATTGTTACTAAAACTATAAATGTTCTTTTATACATCTTTTTTGAATACATGCTCTTATGACTATTGAGTAAATCTCTAAGAGTGGCATCATTGGGTCATTATAGAACTCACATGCTTAGCTTGAGAAATGGCTAATCTCTTCCATCACTTTTGATGTAGCTGTCAATGAGCTTGGGTCCACTTCTTTGAGTTGGTAAGATTAAAGTATTCAGTGGATAATATCCAGTGCAACGAATGATGGAAGTGTGTTTAGAACTTCAGTGGTGCTTTTCTTCTGTGGAAAATGTGGATCTTGTTCTTTGGGATTTGGTTTGTTAGAGAAAATGATAGGAAAACTCACCAACACACAAACTGTCAATCAAATTAAGATGAGTATTTTAGAAGAGGCCCCTGTAACTTTGCACATTAAGAAAACATATACATGACAATAATTTCGGTCATTGGGATCTGTGGTTAGCATTAAGTTACCAAATAACATTAGAAAATCTTGTTTCTTCTTGCTTTAGCATCTAAGATAGCTGGCCCAAATGATGAGAGCCTCAGATCTTCCTTTAACTACTTCGGTGTAGTTGATTGAAATTAAGTGATGTCCCATTAAAAGATTTTTTCCCCCACACTAGATTTAACATTATAAAATTCCTCTGACTGGTGGGTGTGGATTCCCCAAATTCTTGAATCTAAGGAGAGTACTTTCTTCAAACGACCGAGTCGCTAATATTTTGTAGTCATTTCCTCTAAATTCCGTGCTGTCGTTCTCAATGAATTGTACATTTGAGTTTCTCAGGCCAAGGAACATTAAGTTTTTAAAAAGATAATCAATAGGGGCACCTGGGTGGCTCAGTGGGTTAAGCCATATTATATTTAAAAAAGAAAAGATGAGGAATGATTGACAGTAGAGCAAAGGGCAAGAAAATACCAGACGAATATCAAGAAGAACAAAAGTGGCAAGAAAAAATACCAGAGAAGTAGAATTTAAAAACAAAAACACAGAGGCCCTGGGTGGCTCAGTGGGTTAAGCCTCTGCCTTCGGCTCGGGTCATGATCTCAGGGTCCTGGGATGGAGCCCCGCATCAGGCTCTCTGCTCAGCGAGGAACCTGCTTCCTCCTCTCTCTCTCTCTGCCTGCCTCTCTGCCTACTTGTGATCTCTGTCAAATAAATAAATAAAATCTTTAAAAAAAAAGATAATCAATAAATAAATGTACATTTTTGTGTTTAAAGATTACTGATTTTGTTTTATCAGAAAATAAGTATTATTGCAGAAAAATTAGAAAACACAAATATGCAAAAAAGAAAAACTAGTTGTAATTCTGCTCTACACAGCCATTAATATCACAGTGAATATTCTTTCAGTTTTTTTATGGACATATATACATATATATACTTTTAAAAAATACTAATTGATTTACAACTATTTTATTACCAAATTTTTATTACCAATTTATTTATTACCAAATTTATTTATTACTATTTATTACCAATATATTATAATTATTTTATTATAATTTTATTACCAAAATATAAAAATATCTCTGTAGTCAGTGTTACTTAAAAAATAATTTTAAACATTTGAATAATAACCTATTATATGATTATATAATAATACCCTATTATATATTATAACATTATATGACTATGATATATAGTTTATATAACCAATCTCAAAGTGTTGGACATTTATGTTGTTTATAATTTTTTCTTATACACAGTGATGAAGTAAACTTCCCTGTAGACAAATAATTTTGTACATCTTAAATTTTTCCCTTAAGACAAATTTCTAGAAATGGAATTGTATAGTTAATAGATATTCATAATAAAGTTTTTTGCTTGGCAAATTATTTTTATATAAGGAGCAAGCAGGCTTGAACATAACTAGTCTACTATTAATCCTTGTTACTCACTTTTAACTTTTATGGAGCCTTTGTTAATTACAGTACAAAAATCTTGAGTCATTTTGTGATCTATAGAAATATCCTTGACCTTTGACTTTGTGAAAAAAATGTCGTTATAGTTTGGTTCCATCATCTGAGGTCAGATTTCTGTTTACATAGGACTTTTATCTTTAGTGTAAGTGTAGAGTTAAGGTCTTTCCGTAGAAGCTAATCAATTTTGAGTCAAACGAAATTGGTCTGTCTTCAGAAGGCACTTTATTTTAACTTTATTCTTAATGATTTGCAACCCCGTTCTGAAGATCCTGAGTTGTACTGCCCAGCAAGGTAGCCATTAGCCACATGTGGCTAGCCACTTGTAAGATAGCTAGTCAGAATTGAGACTTCATAGCAGAAAAAGTAAAATGTGATAGTAATAATTTTATATTGATTGCATAATGAAATGATAATATTGGGGGATATATGGAGTTAAAAAACACAATAGTAAAGTGAATTAAAGTAAATTTTACTCATTTCTTCTTACTTTTTTCTACATGGTTATTAGAAAATTATAAATCACTGTATGTGGCTCCCACTTTATTTCTATTGGTCAGAGTTCATCTACACGTATATTCCCCTGATACAGGAACTATAAAACAAGTATCTCCATATGCTAATTAAGTATACATGGTTATGGAAACTGTGATTATGGAAGGGGGTTCCTGTGAGTCTACATAGGTCCCTTCAACACGGTGTCTGGAAAGTGAGGAAATTCCTGAGAGGAGAAATTTCAGACCTGCCTGGAGCGTCTGGGCTCTATAGATGGCAGACCAATTCTCCCTAGTAGCATTCCTCTCCCTGCAGAAGTCTGAATTGTTGAAAGGGCTGGTGACACCAGTTTGCACATCGTAAATGGATAAAGCAAACAGCATTCCATTCTAGATTCTCTCCATTTCCAGTCGTGATGATCGTCATTTCACATACTCAGAACCTCACATTTGTCCTCATGCTGTCTCAACACAGAAAACAGGAATGACTTCAAGTGAAGAACTTAAGCTACCTTGAGGCAACTGGAGACATGAAGTCTGGAAACAGAACGCTACATGGAATTTGCAGAGATAGAGTTTGTAACTTCAGAACTCAGTAGAGCATTGAGGCCTAAAACCTTCTGCAAAAAACAACAAAATAACTCAAGCAAACAAAACAAAACAAAACAAAGAAACCACAGCCACTGATAGATAAATTATTGAATAATTCAGATTAGGCCATTGACTTGAGGCCTTCGTATCATTGTCCCCCAGTGTGTATAGACACAGCCAACTCTATGAAGATCACCCAACTAGAGAATGCTAACACGAGCAGTGTGGTTTGGAGCCTGCACTCTTGCTCAGTACCTTATACTGCAGTAAATAATTTCTACATTTGCTATCACATTTGCCAAGATTTGCCATCATATTATTATTGTTAAAGCTTCCTTCAAATAAGGTGAAATGGAAGCCCTATCTTGGAGAAGAATGGTCCATGCTTTGGAGAGTCAGGACGGTAGGGAGTACACACATTGATTTAGGCACCACACTTCCAGCTCTCTCTTTCCCCTATAACACCTAAGGCAAGCCACTTAACCTTTTTGAGCTTCAGTTTCTTCCGCTAAAAAATGACAATAATATTAGTCCTTACTTCCTGGGTTGTTGCGAGAACCAAATGAAACAGAAGTGTGTGAAGCCATAGTATTGCGCTTGACCCACAGCGAGTCAGTGAATGTCTGGTGTGTGTTTTTTGGTGCTGCGGCTCTAAATCTTATTTCTACACACTTCTGAGAGCTCTTTATTGTGTTTTACTGTCCCCTTCTTTTTGGTTTTCTCTCTAAAGAATTGTTAGGGAGCCCTCATGGTTTAGTCAGGCTTGAAGAAGAGGTCTATTGTAAAAACAGATGCTCCTCATCAGGTTGGCTATAGGTCACTTGCTTTTTTTCTCAAGGCAGGGTCTGTCCTGAAGGCCAAGCAGCATTTCTTCCAACTTCCTCTTGGCTTGGATCAAGTTGCTTGAGTATACGAGCATCTCTCCCTTCCCATTCAACTCTATATGCCTCTAAGCTACAAACTGACTTTGGAAAATGTGTTTTTCTACAGGTCCATTGGAAGAGAAAAAAATAGACTTAGTTTCTTCACAGTTGCCACAGTGCCTCCCTCTGGGATAAAGTTGGGTTATTTGTTTTCCAGAGCAATAGGAGGGCCATTAGGGCAAATGCATTGATTTACTCCTCTAGTCAACAAACACTCCCAGCCAGGGTCTTGGCTATTGGTAAGATACAAACTCAATGTATATTTAATGACTGAGTCCATAATTTTAGTTTCCAATATGACATCTATAAACTAAAAATGTTTATTAAAGTCAATATGAAATCTTTTTCTGTTGAAGTCTGATGATTGACTTGATTCGTATACTGCAAATGAACACAATGCAGCTACTTTTTAATATGAACATTGGGATTGGTTAAATAAGTGATCATACATCCACACAATGGAATATGCTACAGCCACTAATGAAGCAGTCTTGGAAATGTATTAATAGAAATGTAAGTTTGCTCACCCTGTGTTCATAAGTGACAAAGGGCAAATTACAAAACAGCGCACTTCCAGGTTTTCAGAAAACCATCCAAATATCTAGGCTCCAAAGTATTAATGATTATTAATTTAAGGTATCAGGAAATGGGAAATCTTTATTTGTGTGGTTTTAAAACTGTTCTCATTTTTATGTAGTGAACATAACATGTCTATGATTTATGAAATACATGTTGAATCAAACTCTACTACATCGATACAATGAATACTATAGTGAAACGCTGACAATTTTAGTTGATTATATTTATTTGTGAACATTTGTTCCCTTCCAAAAATAGAACAAAGATTAGTATGAATGAAACATTGAACAAGTATTGCAATTTTTCTGAGTGCCTAGTGCTTGTGAGGTCCTAATTGTATAATACTAACCCTTATAGGGTAAGTATTATTATGTCCGTTTTACTGAGAAGGAAGCTAAATCCAAAGAAATTAAGGGACTTACACAAGTTCACAATAATGGAACAAGAACTCAAACTTAGGTCTCATTCTACCACTGCAACCTACTTCTCCAAATGAGGACAAGAAGGATTGAATCACATTTCCACTGTGCCAGCTAACGTGTTGCAGATCTATGAAGGAACCTGTGACTTGCTGACCCTAAACCCAAAGCTTTCTCTGCTACACTGCTCTGTAGTCATGTTTGCTGATGTCTTATTAATGAAAACAAGTCATGGCCAAGTCCAGAGGCAACATAGGAAGGAACTAACACAAGTCAGGAGATTGGGAGGTGTGATTCTTTGGGGGTCATTAGTGTACAATCTACTAAACTAAGGAAGTGTCAGAGAAAAGTAACTAAAATGGTTGAGGACACGAGATGGGAGAAAATTATCTGAAATAAAATTGCTAAAATTTCATCTCTGAAAAAGAACATGAAGACAATAATGTGAATAAATAAATCTGAGCATCTTTATAAAGCCAGAAATACTGTGAAGAGGAGTTACCATTTGAAACTAAGTCTAAGTAAATGTCAAACAAATTTTTAAAATGATTTATAACTTTAGTTATCTAATAATTAATTTGGGGGGGTTCAGAATTCTATGACGAAGCCTGGAATGAAATACAAATTGTTCAAGAAAGAATAAAAAAAATGCTAGAACTATAAATAGGATTTAGGATAAACAATGGTATCCAAAAATCATTGAAATCATTTTGAGGAACTTTGAAGCATGTACAGCTTGGGCTCCAAAACCAAGGATTTTACTCTTTAAGTGGATAGAACATGTCAGGTCCCTACTTTCTCAAATCTTGTACTAATACTCCCAAGTTCCATTCTTCTCTAAATTTCTAAAATGCTGTGATTTTTCAGGTGAGAACTAGGCCTTCAGGACCTTTTTAAGCATAAGACTTTCTCATAAGAGGGAGTGCTGGTGTAAGCTGTGGGCAAGGTAATGCATTTTTCTCAAGCCACTTCACACCACCTCTCCACCCTTCATCTGGAAAATGTGGATAAAAATAACCAGCTTCATCGGGGGGTTTTTGGTAAGGATTAAACAAAACAATCCATAAGTAGTCCTTAGCAAGCCTTGTATATACCAAGGGCTCAATAAATGGTAACAATCACCATTGTTACTAACAATTTATTATTAAGTGTCTTTGATGGGGATGGACTACTTGAAAGGGTGGACCATAGTTCAGGCTAAGTACGGCAGTTCCTGCTCCCATGATTTTGCAGTGTTGAAACTGGTAAGAAGAGGATTTACTCTCAAGGTAATATAATTCCCCATATGCTTGACATCTGCATCAAAGTAGAACTATCGGTACACAATTGGGAGGTAGCTAACAGAACATAGAGTATGCCAGGGAAATAGTAATGGTGACGATAATAATAATTCTCGCCATCATTTACTGAGATTCCACTATGTACCAAACACTCCTCCCGGTATCTGTGTGTAGTATCTAGCTTCAATCCCACATCAGTCCATTGCAATATGCTACCGTTTTCATTCTACGGAGGAGGAGACTGAGACCCGGAGAAGCTCATGTCCTTGCCTGCAGTCGGCTTGTAAGAAAAGCCAGCATTCCAGGCGTCTGCCCGCTCAGTCAGACCTAGACTTGGAAATCTAATAAAAGGTGGGAATTTTACACTCATTATTATTTTGTTAAGATTTTACTTATTTATTTCTTTGAGCAAGAGAGAGAGAGAGAGAGAGAGAGATCAAGTTGGGGAGGGAGAGGGACAAGAAGACTCCATGCTGAGCACGGAGCCTGACCTGGGGGCTCCATCTCACAACCCTGAGATCATGACCTGAGCCGAAATCAGAAGTTGGATGCTTAACCGCCTGAGCCACCCAGGGCCCCCATCTCCTCAAGCTTTTATTGAGGGAACGAATGGCACAGTTTGGAAGTGTTTGGTTTTGAAATTGCCGTCACTGAGAGATTGTGTTCTCTCCTCTCTCAAATGGGCTGACTTTTCGAAGGACTTGCTTATTCTTACAGCTCATTTCTCAACATTAATAAGGTATTAATGGGGAACCTTTGGGCAATTTAGGAAACAACCTATCAGAGGGGTTTGTGGTGGCCAGGAGGGCATGGTCATCTCAGGGAATTTTCTATGTGTATTCTTTCTCTAGAGTTTTGGATGAGCCACAGCTTTGTCCAAGGAAGCAATAGCTCTTTGCAAACGTACTTCATCCATGAAACCTGTTGCATTAAAACCTTCCAACTTAGCTTCAACTGAGAAATGTGTAGCATTTTACTCCTTTAATATTGTCATGGAGTCGTCCTATTTTTCTTATTTCCAGCTGTTTCTTTTGCTACATTTTTATCTAAAAACATTTATTTGAGTAGAGTACTTAATGAACCAATTTTCTTTCCTTCTTTTTACTTCCCGTCTGTACAGGGATTCTCTTCATGCCAGTTTTATGATGTGGGGAGGGGTTTTAGTTCTTTATAAATCTCTCTACCTTCCGAGGGCTCCAAGGGGCAGGACAAAGACTCCAGATGCTGCCCATGAATCCTAGTTTGAGTGAAAAGCTAGGGACAGAGTGCGACCGGGAAATTTCTACTTTCCCTGTGATTTGATAGGGTCCATTTCTGTACTTTGCTAAACCAGAAGAAAGCCTCCCCAATGCCGGCAGATCAGGAGATATAATTTTTTATTATTTTTTTTTTTTCCCAGATCATATACTCATTAGAGGAGAGTGACATCCCAGCAAAAACATCCCTCAACACAGAGCTCCTGTGCTGGGATTGTCCTACCAGTGGTCATTCCCTTCCAGTCTCAAAGGCTCCCAGCCCTGGAGCCGAAGTGCCCCTCTGCACAGGGTTGAAATTGCTTCCCCGCTGTGGCCTTAACAGGGGTATCCATCCTCATCGGTTCCCCGCCACTGAATTCTCCACCAGGCGCTGAGAACAAGGAGCACCCCCTCCGACACCAGCGGGACCTGGCTTTGAGAAGTAAGATTGAATAGCTATTAGAAGGGGTGACGGGTATAACCTAACACTGGGCTGAGAAACCACGGTAACGAATCCTCGCGTGCCACCGCGGAAGGTGCCTCAGGCGTCCTCCCGGCCAACCCCTGCACTTTGCAGGTGAAAACACCCAGGTCCGGACAGGTTAATTGACTTATCCAAGGTCATGTTGTGAATTATTGTCCTTTTGTTGTTCCAGGTCACCCTTGAACAAAACGTTTTTTTCAAGGTTTCTAAGAGTTCAGAGTTCGTAGCCCATCAGTTATAATAGTTTGAAATGCTTCCTTTTAAGACTCATTCATCTGGCCGTGTAGAGCAGGAACCTACAAGGAATGTGGTCTGCAAATTATAGGTGGTTTAAAAAAAAAAGGTTCCCAGATGTAAATATCTTAAACTTAGTTGCAGATTGAAGAAATGTCAGCATCAACAGGAGAAATGAGATGCCCCGTGTATGTACGTAAATGCTGTACGTAAAGAGAATTCTATTGAGCAGGTCTCTTAAGCGTTATCTTAAAGAAATTGACAGCCATGGATTTGTATTCACATACAGAGGGCCATTAATTTATTAGGTACTGTGAAGTAAAAGTGCTAAGTAAGAATTTATGCCTTATGATCTGTCGTCTCCACATATACCACTAAAGTTTTCTAGAGATTTAAGTGGCCATTTATATCATAGAGAATATGCTTGTGACCCACAAACAAAATCCATTTGACTCTCAGCTCTGTGAAGCACAGCGTCTTCTCTTGTTCCTGGTTCCCTTGTCTCTAAGAGAAGCGGTCAGATCAGACGACACTCTAAGGTCTGTACGAATTTTCACCTTCTATGCTCACTTGATTAATGAGTGACCAAAAACCAAAATGCAAAACACTCCAGATGTTCTAGCAGATTTACATGTACAAAGTCCTGATGCACCTCTATCATTTTAAATTATTGTCTGAGTGATCAAATACCAATGAGAATTTTCTACACGATTTTCCCACTGGAATAACGGCTGTGCACTGTCGACCTTGGCTTCCCAGGACATATTTGGGTGAATTATCATGAAGTCCATTGGGCAGAACCATATTTTAGGATCAGAAGCATCAAACTCAAGTTACGCGGGCATAGCAGTATAACAGATGTAACGCACGTCTGGCGATTCTTATCAAACCCACGAGTCCCTTTGTCTGCCCCTCAGTATGATTGTCAAAGGGAAATAAGCGCTCAGTGCCCTTGTGAACTGTTCTGTGTTTGCTGCTATAAAATTGTTTGTAAGGGGATGGCAGGCAGCGTTAGTCACCGCCGATAGCCCCAAGCCAACAGTAGGCACTTAAGTAGATCTTGTGAATGCTACAACTCGTATTTACAGTTGCCAGATACCACCAGGGTCTCAAATACTTCTTTTTTTTTAAGATTTTATTTATTTATTTGTCAGAGAGAGAGGGCATGAGCGCACAAGCAGACTTCTTGCTGAGCAGGGACCCCAATGCAGAACTGGATCCCAGGACTCTGGGATCGTGACCTGAGCCGAAGGCAGACATTTGACCGACTGAGCCACCCAGGTTTCCCATCTCAAATACTTTTAAACAACCTTGGCCAATGCAGCTTTGGTCCAGTGATAGTAACTTTAAACTGTTTGAATGCCTCCTATGGACCAGGAACCACCCTAAATGTCTTGCCTATATCCCAATAATCTCATAGGGGTAGGTATTGTTATTGTCTCCCTTATTCAGATAAAGAAACTGAAAAACTGAAGGTTAAGTAGTTTGCCTAGAAAACTAGTATAGCTGAGATTTGAGACCAGTTAGTCTGACCTCGGGGGCAATTCGCTAATTACTACCCTACAGTATTGCCTTCTGGCTTGCAGTATTCTAGAAGACAGATTTCTTTTAACTGGCCTTGACAACTATAGTTTATGTAGGAGGCTGATGTGGATGCAGGCTAAGTGGCGTTTGGGATGGCGCTGGGGGTGGGGGTGAGGGGAATCATCGGCTCTTACTGATTTTAGCTAATTGTATTGAATTTGAATCTTCCCAGGATTTTTGCTGAGGGCACGTTCTGCTGTCCTGCAGTAGGACTGGAAGCAGCAGAGCTGGTGGGAGACTTGGGCTGCACCCTTCCTTCCAAACCTTCACTGACAGACGGGAACAGACATGCTCCAGCCAGGGCTCTGCACAGCGAGTTCAGAAGCCATTTCATTATTTAAATTTCTGACCTGCAACGTTGGATGAAATACGGTTAGGAGCTCTGTGCTTTAGGATATGTGGAATATCAACACACTTCCAAACCTAAATCCAAAGCCATGGTGCTGAATAATTTATATGACCCCATCTCCCTGCCCCGCCCCACCCCCACCCCCGCCCGGGTGTTGTTAAAACTAATGGAATAGAGGACCTGCGCTCTCAGAGAATGTAACAGGCCAATTTACGATTCTAATTCTCTGTTTGGTCATCTGAAATATACTATTTGAGCCGCTTTATGCCTTTCGCAGGTATTTCTTAAAAGCAATTGCTGCTTGCATTACCGTTCCGTAAATGTTTTGGCTTGAAAGAGAAAATGTGTCCTTCAAACAAGTTTCTTTCTTTCCGGGCTACTTCTGCATGTGAATTCCTCGTGGTGACTACCCCGTGTTTTCTGTTATCACCTTCTCAGGGTTCAATTCATTACCCCTGTTCATTATTCAATTTGTTGGGCTTTGAGCACCTGAATAATTGAAAGCTATGCAAGTATTATAAATTATATTGTCCACACTCATAATCCCCTTTTAGAGTTTATAGCTTCACTGTAAAAATTCACTGTGTTGGAACCTTCCATACAAGGTCTTATATTGAAAACAAATTAATTTATAAATACATTTTTTTTCTTCCCCAAACTCAATATTTATCAAATCTTACATTTTTCAGTTATGGTTTTTATGGCTTTTACTGCCACAGCAAGACCAATGGAAAGAATGTCTTACATGATCACTATTTCATTCCTTTTTTTGCAACAGATATTTATGGAATGACTATTCCATTAACAGTGGGAGGCTGGGGTGAGGTCAGCCTGTTCTCTTCAGAGATGAAAGGGAAAGCGGCCTTTTCAGCCTGGGTTCCCACCTCCTGGTGGACTCTCAAAGCAAAACACACTACTACCAACAACAAAAAAAACCCCAAAACAAATCCTCAGTGGCCCTGTCTCAATAACCTTTGCCCCTTGGTTCTCCCTGGTCCACTTAGGGCCAGGAGGATTGGAAAATTCTCTTACTTGGGGGTGGGGAGGATAGCTGCTTTTTGTCCTATAGTTGAACGTGAACATATCTTTTTCAATAAGGAAGATGTGGTCCATATACACTATGGAGTATTATGCCTCCATCAGAAAGGATGAATACCCAACTTTTGTAGCAACATGGATGGGACTGGAAGAGATTATGCTGAGTGAAATAAGTCAAGCAGAGAGTCAATTATCATATGGTTTCACTTATTTGTGGAGCATAACAAATAGCATGGAGGACAAGGGGAGATGGAGAGGAGAAGGGAGTTGAGGGAAATTGGAAGGGGAGGTGAACCACGAGAGACTATGGACTCTGAAAAATAATCTGAGGGTTTTGAAGGGGTGGGGTGGGGAGTGGGAGGTTGGGGAAACCAGGTTCTGGGTATTAGAGAGGGCATGGATTGCATGGAGCACTGGGTGTGGTGCAAAAACAATGAATACTGTTACGCTGAAAAGAAAGAAAGAAAGAAAGAAAAAAAAGAAACAAACCAGATACATATAGGGGAAGGTAAGAAAGAGAGAGATGGAAGCAAAGCATAAAAGACTCTTAACTATAGTTAATAAACTGAGGGTTGATGGAGAAGTGGGTGGGGTTGGGCTCAATGAGTGACGGGAATTAAGAAGGGCACTTGTGATCGGCATTAGCTGTTTTATATATAAGAAATGAATCAGTAAATTTACTCCTGAAACCAAGATTACCCAATATGTTAACTAACTAGAATTCAAATAAATATTTGAAACAAACAAAAACAAAAACAAAAAGAATAACAGACCTATGCTTTAAAACTTTAAAAAGAAAAAGGAAAAGGCTTGCTGGAAAGAGCAAGTGGGGAATATTGGGTGGGTAGGGAAATAATGTTCTTGCTTAGAAAATGCCAGAGCAGGAAGACAGGCTGCAGGGAAGTCTTACGGCTGCAAATCTAGTGGAGGTTTTCACTTCTTCAGGGCTTCCTCTGCATTACTAATTGACTAATTGATTGATTGGTTAACCACAGTAACACTAGCTTTACTATCTACCACCCTACTCATTATAAAAGCAGTAGTCACCATTCTTCTCCTAAGAGCAGAAGCAATGGATGAAGGTATAGAGTAGAATGTGAACATCACCTGAAAATGAGTTTGTTGGGCATGACTTTTGGAGCACGTACCACCACTCGGGTCTGGGCGAACAGTGATAAGCAGTTCAGACGCTGTTCCTGCATTGGTTAGCGCAGGATTGGTAAAAGACACAAATAATAAATAAGAACGCAAACTCATGAGTATATATGACACTTTTATAAAGGCTGAGAACAGAGAATCATGACGAAAAATCAAGAGGAGAGGCACTCCTTCGGTCAGGCTTTCAGAGATAGTCTCTCCCAAAAAGCAGCATTGCAAACGGGAGCCTTCCAAGATGTTTTTGCATGTTTATGTTTAGATATTATTATTTTTTACAAAAATAGAGATGCACGTTGTTTTGTAACTTGCCTTTTTCATATAACACTGTTAATGTAAATCTTCCAAGTAAATAAATACAGATTGAGAATATTATATTATATGATTAGGTCATAATTTTAAAACTCAGTCTCCTATTGATGGATTTGACTTTTTTTTTTTAAAGATTTTATTTATTTGACAGAGAGATCACAAGTAGGCAGAGAGGCAGGCAGAGAGAAGAGGGGGAAGCAGGCTCCCTGCTGAGCAGAAAGCCTGATGCGGGGCTCTATCCCAGGACCCTGAGATCATGACCTGAGCAGAAGGCAGAGGCTTGACCCACTGAGCCACCCAGGTGCCCTAAGGATTTGACTTCTTTTTCTTTCATATACATTGCTGAGCCGGACTTCCTTTGATATACCCCATGGGCCGTGTTTACCATTCTTTCTTAGAATAAATATATAGGAATGTAATTTCTAAGTCAAGGAGTACAGTAAACGTTTTGATACATGTTTCAAAATACCCTATGAAAATTTGTACCCCTATATATTCCCTGCAGCATCAAGGTCAAGTGTGAAGCATAATAGAAACATAATTTCAGAGGGTGGGCTTCGGAGTTTGGAAGCCTGGGTGCAAATCTCAGGTTCAGCACTCAAGAGCTGCATGAATTTTGACAAGCTACATTACCTCCCAGTGCCTGTTACCTCATCTAGAATGTGGGCATGATAATCTATGGGCGTGGTGTGAAGATTGACTGACATAACCTATATTAAGAATGGAACCACATGGCATTTATTAAATGCTCAGTAAAGGGTGCCTGGATGGCTCAGTGGGTTAAAGCCTCTGCCTTCAGCTCAGGTCATGATCTCAGGGTCCTGGGATCGAGTCCAGCATCAGGCTCTCTGCTCAGCAGGGAGCCTGCTTCTCTGTCTCTCTCTGCCTGCCTCTCTGCCTACTTGTGATCTCTCTGTCAAATAAATAAAATCTTAAAAAATAAATGCATAAATGCTCAGCAAATATTAGGTATTTCTATTATTTACCCCATCCACTTGTCAGTACTGGGCAGTATCATTTTTCTAAATTTTTATTATTTTAAGTATAAAAATAATCCACATGTATGGTAGGAAAGTCTCAAACGATGGCAGAGGATACTAACATGATCCTTCCTCCCGCATTTCTGCTATTCCACTCCCCAGAGATAACCACTCACGTCTTTTAAAACTGTCACTCTAACTCTTAATTAAATGCCTTCAGGTGCCATTCCCAAATGTCAGTTTCAGACAAGATCTCCAGCCAGGCCCCCACGACAGAGAGCAATTTCTCTTCCTTTCTCTCGAGGTCCACCTGAATTTCGTTCGTTTATTTTCCAGCTCATCTAAAATAGCCCTTTAAATCAAGGATCTGGGGTACTAGATCTTTTTCCACGTTGGCCTCCATAGGCTTCGTTCACTCCGTGGAATGGGGGGCACACCTGTTACCGCGACTGGGGTTGTGGTCATGGTGTGCCTCTGCAGCCTGGTTTGCCTGGGACAGTTCTGGTTTCCCGTTTTTGTCCCAGTGTATTTTTAAATAGTGCCCCTTGTTGCTTTCCAAAACTATGTTATGTGGATGATGTTATGCGTTTGTTCACCCAATTTTGGGAGACAATGTGACCATGATTGAGATCGCTGGCCGAGGAGGCATCTCATGACTTCTTGACCAACTCGGTCTCTATTCATATTATTATTACCTAGCTAAAAAAGAGTAGTTTCTTTTGCTTTCTGAGGTTTCCTCACTCTTCTCCTGGGTTCCATATTTGGGGCTGGAAGCCCTCCGCCATGCTTGAGCGAAAGGCTGCCCCTCTTGCCAGCCCCCCATTCTATTCAAGGTAGAATTATCCTTAATAATTTTGAGATGGTAAGAAGAAACTAATTAGGATATTGATCCCATGAAAGATTAGCTGTTTTATTATTCCTTTTAAATGTTAATATTATTTTCTTATTCCTTTAAAAACTCTAACAGAGGACTGCCTGGTGGCTCAGTCAGTTAAATATCTGCCATCAGCTCAGATCGTGATCTCAGGGTCCTGGGATCGAGTCCCGCATCAGGCTCTCTGCTCAGCAGGGAGTCTACTTCTCCCTTTGCCCCTTCCTCCCCCCGTTCGTGCTTTCTCTCTCTCTCTCTCTCTCATTCTCTCTCTCAAGTGAATAAATACAATATTAAAAAAAATAAAAATGAAAACTCTTACAGAGTTACAGAAAGGTGAAGAGAATAGTAGTAATGAAAAATGTCACTTTCTCAACACCCAGCTTGAAAGCAAAACAGTACAAATACGTTTGGACTCCCCAGTGTCCTGGGTTCCTGTATGTTCTCCATGACCGCAGTATCCTTCCATGTCCCAACGCAACGCCTCTGCTGAATGTAGTGCTTTTCACTTCCATGCATGTAAAACAGTCATAACATTGACTATTTTATGACTAAAATAGTCATAACACTAAGTATATAGTATTACACACTATACATGTAGTATATAATATAGTATCGCTTTCATGCTTCAAAAGTTTATATAAATGATGTGCAACTTGGTGTTGTTTTCTCAGCAACTTATTTGAGACAGTCATTTGTGATAACCAGTGTGTAGGAATATTTGATACTTCTCCACTATTCTGCAACATTGCCTTATATAAGTATTCTGCAACATTGCCTTATATAAATATACCATTGTTTATTCATTCTTCTCTTTTTGTTCTTAGAAACTCTGCTTCTACAAACATTCTTGACTATAAGTGTGAAAAACAGATTATCATTCAAATAGTCATACCGATTCATACTTGAACCAGCAGCGAAGAAGACATTTTATATCATTGCAAAACTATTTCCTTGACTCAGAAAATCAGGCAAACAACTAATACTTATTGAGCATCTATTGTAAATAAGGTACCTGTACTAGGCATTAATAATAGATAGAAAGAAATATAAGGGAGTCTCTGCCATCTGAGCTGAGCGATAGAATACAGATGCACAATGGAATTCTTTACAGATAAATACATTAACTGAGTAACTACTACATGCTAAGTACTGTTCTAGGAAGTGGTAATACTAAGGTGGCTAAGAAGACAAGATTTGACCAGAAAGATGAGAACAGAGGTGGAGAATAATTGGAAAACATCCAAGAAGAAAAATTATAACATAACCTGAATAATTCCTTTGGTATTTCTATTATACCTTCTATACAATGCTGAATAGGTACCACATTGATGGATTTTCCCATTTCTAAGGACAACACATAAATAAAAATATTTTATAAATGGTAACAAATGGCTTGGTTGCTTAAGTGTTTTTTATGGCTATTGGCAAATTCCAGTATCTGAGATAAAATATAAATTTAAGTAAATACACTTTATTCTAAATGTACTTTAGAAAATTCTAGGTCTCTAAGGATATTTCTACATCCAGACTTCTGTTTGCTAGAGAAAAAGAATTGTTATAAGATATAAAAGCTACTTATTTTTTATGGGACTTCTGCATAAATCTTACATCTCTAATGTGATCTAGTGACATAAATTTTAGCAGCTTGTTTCTGTTTCACCTGCTTTGGAACCAGTGCTGTCCTACAGCAATATCTAGGAGTGGAATTGAGCTATTTGCTGGTGTCATAAATAAGAAAGGATGTCATGGATGTTTTCATTTGACTGAGCAGTAATGGAGTTAATTATACTTTCCGTCTCTTTGTTTTTGATCTGTGTTTCCAAAGTCATCTAAGCTTTTGGGAGTTCTCATATTTTAACTCTTCCCTTGTCTGATTGGATTTGATAGCTTTTTAGGATTTCACAGCTATTGATTATTGCTTTCTTTTAACTTCTATCTTTCATTTGGAACTGTGTAAGTTGTAGTTCATGTTAATTCTTCTTCAAAGAGATGTGAGAATTGACAACATTATTTTGTGCCTGATAGATGATTTTTACTTTGAGCATTTGATATAAACTAGCGACAGAAAAGGAAATATTTTAGCCCAGTTTTGTAGCTGAGACAGGCACTGGAAGATAAGTGATTTCTCAAGTGTAAACTAGCAATCTGGGGAGATAGTAGGGAGGGAGTTTAAAATTTTCTTGAGTATTTTTGCTGAGATTAGGGGCCATTGTTGCAACACAAAAGAGTTTCCCAGTTTTTTTGCCAGGCTGTAATTTATTGATTGAGCTGAGATATCACATAAATAGATAAGAACACATATGCATACATATATAAACATTTGGAGACATTAAATTAATTTTTCATCTTTGTTGCAAATATTGTATCTATACAGCCTGAACTACTCAGATTATTTGATCAGTATGGCTCCTTCAGCTTAATCAAGTATCCTCCCTATTTTTATTTTTTGTGGATACTCTTCCATTCAACTGGCAACTAAGCTCCTAAAGAAAAATAAACAAAAAATGATTCACATGTTTTATTATTATAAAAATAAATATTAAAGTATTTGGAAATAAAGAGATTTTCAAGTTTTGTTTTTATCAGTTGCTGGGTACTTTAGATAACTAAAACATAAGAAGACAGCATATAAAAAAAAAGTGGGGGGACACCTGGGTGCCTCAATGTGTTAAGTGTCTGCCTTCAGCTCAGGTCATAATCCCTGAGTCCTGGGATCCCCTGCTAGGTGGGGAGCCTGCTTATCCCTCCCCTCTGTGGCTCCCCGTGCCTATGCTCTATCAAATAAATAAATAAATAAAATCTTTAAAAGAAGCAAGATGTGCTATTCTCATACATACATACACATGTACACATACCCAATATACATTAAAAATAATAAAATAAATCTACAATTTTGTGTTTTAATTTGATTTAAAATGGGATTTAGCTTTTTAATTGGCATAGCCCTTTTTTGGTAATGTTCCTTTCCTAATGAACACCCTCACCCAAAAGCTTTCTGATACATCTTACAGGTTTGGATTTGTTTTCAGAGAGGATTTAAACAATACCCAAGCTGCTTATTTTCTATTCAGATTAAAATTAGTTAAGAAATCCTGACATAAAATCATTTGCTCTTGTCTTTTGTTTCCTGCACAAATGACTTTTACTAGTACTCGTGGTATTAACATGATTGCCATCATATTCGTAAAGAACCTATGAGCCAGGTATTTTTTTTTTTTCGTCATGAAGAGAAATGGGTTAAATGCAGGAGATTTACACTAAAAATAGGACTGGGAATTACAGGGGATTTTATTGAAATCTGGGTGAGAAGCTGAGTTAGAATCTACTAAGAGACCCTTTAATTTTTGGCCCAAGATTTCTCCAAAAGGAATTCATGGAATTCTTTTCCTTTTTCAAGATTTTATTTATTTGACAGAGAGACACAGCCAGAGAGGGAACACAAACAGGGGGAGTGGGAGAGGGAGAAACAGGCTTCTTGCTGAGCAGAGAGCCCAATGTGGGGCTGGATCCCAGGACCCTGGAATCAGGACCTGAGCCGAAGGCAGATGCTCAGTGACTGACTGGCGCCCCCATGGAATTTTTGTAGGCAGGATAAAGGTGAAGAGAGGTTGAGATGGCATTAGTTGTCAAGGATTTTTAACAGGGCTACAGAGGATAATTTTGTTTTCCTGACCACTGAGGTGTAACCCCGCATGGGTTTGTTTTGTTTTGTTTTGTTTTGTTTTATCTTTTAGAATTTTGGTGAGAATTTTGGTTGGTGATTGTTAGGTTAACCCTGAGCTCACCAGAGCAGCCCCAAGTGCTGGTAGGGCAAAACTGCTTTGCAAACGGATAGACCAGTAATCTGGGTGAGACCCTGCGCCTTGTTACGGGGCATACTTGTTCAGTGAAAAGCTTCCAACATTAAACAAAGAAAAACGTGGAGGGCAGAGAGAATGGGCATTTTGTGCTCATCTCATAGCTTTGTTTTAACCTGTTCATGATAAATTGGATCTGCTGTTTAAAGGTAAGGAAAGAAAACACCCCCAGAACACCTCCGAAGGAGGGGAGTTGAAAAGGAAAAACAAACCTATGGAGGACCCTGGGCCCCTCAGTAGCCCTGAGGGTCAGCCTCCGCGTCCCATGCGTTAGCGTGGAGGAGGGCTGCGTGTCCCGAGCTCTTCAATAGCCCACGTGTTTCCGCCACGGGGTTCAACATGAATCGCTGTGAAAATCTGAAATATCTTCGGTATTTAGCAAAACTGTACAAACTAGAATTGAGCTTTTAATTTTCGGAGTCGTTTAGGGAGTCACTTACAAGGAAATAGACATTCTTCGTGTGTTTTGTGAATGCTATGGAAATTCCATACTTAAGGGGGCATTTAACGGAGCAACAGCCTTTCGCTAAGGAAGGTCAAATTTTCTTCTCTTTGAAGACTTTCAGGCTCCCAAATCAGTTTGCATATTGAGCTTCCCAGAACTACATTCAGCCACCCGGGGCAGCTGAGCATGAAGAACACCATTCTCGATGTCTTTAGCTACAAATTGGTAAGCAAATGGGCTCCAGAGGCCTGATGAGGAGGGGCACACCCCTTAAATCCAGTCTGTTTATTACTGAGGAAGTTCTGATCAAGTTTATGGTGTTAAAGACTCCAACATATCAACTCCATTGAAGAGCAGGACAAGCCACTGTAAATAGGAACCATCAAAGCATTAGCCATTTCAATGAAATGAAGCAAATCAATTGTTTTTTAGAAAGGTGCCTTTCAGATCTCCTTTATCAGGCTCTGAGTTTCTGTATCAAGTTCACATTAAAACAACTTGTGCTAACGGGATTTTAGCTCAGGATCTTGGAAGGTCAGTGACTTGGCCAATAAACCATGATTTCCCTAATCTGTGGCAAAACAATCGCCTCGCTACTTTAAAGCCATTTAAAACAATTCAGGGATGTTAGCACTGGATAAAAATGAAATACCTAGAATCACTGAAGGTGCCCAGGTTGTGAATTTGCTTCTGTCAATCAGTTAACCTTTTATTTTATTGGGCGTTGTTTAATTGTTTCCCCCCCAAAATGTGTTCTGCTTTGTTAAAATTGATATGTATGTCAGATGCACATAGACTTAGAGGTATTACTTTTTTTTTTTTTTTAATCAAGACATCTTCAGTTAATCTGTTGGGATTTTGTGTTCTGTAAAATGATTTCAGCTGCCAAGATGATGCTGACTGCGATTTCTGTATAAACTGGTAAGGTAGTAATTACTATATCATATTCTGATTATTTCTTTTAACAAATTGATTGGGTACTTTCTATGTAGCAAACACTGAATTAGTCTCCGATGTTGCCTCCCTGAATGTGAATGTTATCAGCCTCCATATACTGTGGGCTTCTAGAGATCAGAGATCGTGTTATAAATCCCTCCTTAGGACCTTAGAGCCTTACCTATAATAGGTCTTCAAAATCTTTGTTATATAAGTAATAAATACATATAGTTAGATTTTTAAAAAATTAACTTCTGAAAAAAAAACTAACTTCTGGGCAGAGAATTTGAATTCAAGGAGCTTACTTTTTGGAGAAAGCAAAAACAAAAGGAGAAACAACAGAATTTTTTTTCTCTGTGTGATTACACCAAATTTTTAGTGTTTTAGAAATAAAAATGTTACTTTTAAATGGGGGAGAGATTGAGAAGAATACATTTTGCCTAAATATTACATGTGTATTAAAATATAATTCAGTATAAAACTTTATCAGCAGTTAGGTAAAAGGTTTGGGGTATTTCTTTGAGGTGAGTTATGTATTAACTAAAATTAGATGATGAAAAACAAAATGATTTACCCAGGTCAAATAATTAACTATCCGTGAAAAAATAAATTGGTTGGATGTTAGTTTTGTGTACAATTGGCCAATTAGATAAATGGATAGCTATATATGCACATACATAGAAATTTTTTTATTAGGAGCCAAGCACTGGGCTAGGTCCTACAAAGTATAACATAGGATTTGTGGAAGACAAATTTTCTGCTGTCAGTGCATTCACTATCTTCTCAGCTGTAAACAGACAATAAACTATTTTAGTTCAGGTCAAGCAAATGAGGGATGAGTGAGCTAGAGGGGGTTGGGGTGGTTCGGTCCAGTCAGAGAGAGCTCCAAAGACAAAAAGCCCCTATCTGTTGAGTTTGAAGAGTCTCTGAGATATTCAGTGAAAATATTCAGTAGTTTATGAATTAGAAACAAAATCTGGAACAGAAGAAGAAATTGGAAGTCATTGGGCATTCTCTGAACCCTGACTCTGGTAGTACGTGCTTTCTCAGCTCCAGAATGTTCTATGAAACTTAAGTCATCTAAGAAGTCTTTATTTTTTTTTATTGCCTCTCTCCCAAATCTGCATCTCTGAGTTTTTTAGGTTTTAGAACACAGCTTTCATAGAGTATAGAGATTTGCAATTTTAAAAGATATTGTTTTATAGAAAAAATTATAGTGGCTAAGATCAGTAATTATAATCAGGTCTTTCTGAGTTGGAATTCCAACTTTCTTAATTTCTAGCTGTGTGACCTTGGCAACCCATTTGACCCCTCTGAATTCCAGTCTTCTTACCTGTAATGTGAGGATATCATGAGCTGAACTGAAGTGTTGTCGTGAAGATTAGATGACATAGTACATAAAATGGTTTGGCAGGGGACATGACATATTACAATAGCTTAATAAATGGCTATATTAATGTTATATTAATGTTAAAAGGATAAATGACAATGACTGGGAGTATGCAGTAGGCATTATAATTGGTGTTTGCACTAAGTTTTTCTCATTTATTGCTTACAAAAACCCCTGGGATCCTTCCATCTTATGAAAAGAAAAATGATGCTCCACGGTCAATAAGCAGTTGTAGACCCAAGAATTGAAACCAGGTTTTAAAATTTTTACTTCTGATGCTTTATTAGCTCCCTCTGGCTTCTAGAAATCACGGGATATCATGACAAATGTTCTTGTCTATTTCCAAATAGCCTCCAGTTCTGTACTGTATTAAAAGATATTCTGCTAATAAAGATGACCAGTTTCAGGACAACGCAAACTATTTATTGAGCTTCTACTATATGACAGGCACTGTAATATGCCCTGAGAATACAAATAATTCTTGCTTCACACTTGATATCTTGACACGAAAACATTTTTACGGATAACTATAATCCAGTGGGGTCAGTGTTCAACTAGAGATAGAAGAAAAAAGAGAGAAAGAGAGAAAGGAAGGAAAGAAGAAAAAAAGGAAGGAAGAAAGAAAGAAAAACAGCACAACAAAGAGGGAATAATTTATTTTATCATTAGGTTGGGATGGAAGTGAAATAAAGTCCCCAAAAAGGGGAAAGGATCGGAACCAGCCTAGTTTGGAGAATTTTATGCAATATAAAAATAATTTTTACCCATGTTTTTATTAAAGTAGAAGACCATAGCTGATGCCATTAGACATCTCTTCTTTGTCACAGTTTATACTGGAAATAACACTGTATTAGTTAGTTAATCAGAATTGATGAGACTATTTTATAAAAATAATCTGACCACTTCAAAAGATCTAGACTTCTGTAAACTTAGATTTCATGAGCAAAAAATATTTTAAAAAAAATCAGATAACTACCAGGAGGGCCTGAATTACTTGGTATGTACTCTTAGGAAATTGTTTTGTTGTTCAGTTTTTTAATTTGTAAAATATTGTTGTAAAAATTATGAGGAAGAAACAGTATAATGATAAAGGCTCAGACTCTTGAGTAAATCTGCCTGAGTTTAGTCTTTGATCTATTGCCTACTAGCTTTGTGACTAAAGTCGAGTTACTTAACCTCTCTGTGCTCCAGTTTCCTCATTGGTAAAATGAGGATAGTGATAGTTTGTCTCAGGTGTGCCAGAACAATTCAATGAATATTTTTCCCTTTCTTCACTGATTCAAAATATCACCTTTATCATATATTAAATTTTAACATGCAGTGGATAGATTTGAGATTTTCTAATGTATTTATTGTGGTGTCTTTTTACCATTGAACCAATGGTTCAATGTTAAAATGGGATATGGAAGAAGACTTGAAACCCACCGACTTTTAATTTTAAATAAATTTTATTTATTTATGATATGTTAACAAAGGATACTTTGTTAAGTGTCTTAGCTTTATAAAACAGAATCAGAAATACATAAAAACTCAACTTTCCTCTCATCATCATCTCTCTATATACATCTGATCCTTGAACAACTCAGTTTGAACTGCATGGGTTCACTTGTACATGAAAATTTTACAGTTACGACTATAAATGTATTTTCTCATTCTTATGGTTTTCTTAACAAAATGTTTTCTCTAGCTTACTGTACCATAAGAATATATATATATATATATATATACATATATATATATATATATAATACATATACAGAACAGGTGTTCATCAACTATGTTATTGGTGAGGCTTCTGGTCAACAGTAGGCTATTAGTGGTTAAGTTTTGGGAGAGTCCATAGTTTTACATGGATTTTTAACTATATGGAGGTGAGCACCCTTTACTCCCATACTGTTCAAGGGTCAACTGTATACACACACACACACACACACACACACACACACGGAGGTTTTTCTAGCTTATACCTCTTTATGGTCAACCCAGAATCATTCTGTAAAGGCAAACCATAAAATCCCATTAAAATTTGATAGAATTTATATTAACTCACAAATTAATTCAGGAGAACCTGGCTATTATATCTTACCAGTTAGAAAAAGTCAGTGGGTTTCAAGTCTTCTTCCATATCCCATAGAAACATTTTATGATTTGCTTTGCAAAAGCCAGTATCTTGCTTGTTGTATTTATTTCTTACTCTTTTACATGTATTATTGTTGATGTGAACAGAATGATTATTTTTCCATTTTTTTATTAGTGCTCTTCTATGGAAATTTACTGATTTGAATATTTATTCTGCAAGTTCGTCAACCTTCTGAATTATCTGGTTATATCTGATAACTTTTTGGTGGAGGATATCTGAGAAATAACTGCATTTTGCACTACAACCTCCTAAGAGCTGAAATTATGTTTATAATGTCTGTGGATTACCGCATAAAAATGTAGTAGAATTCCTCCAATGTATAAAGGTTAAAAAAATAAAAACAAAGAACTGTCATACTACACAAAAGCTCTAGGCATTTATAGTAAAGTATTGAAATGAGAAAATTTATATTTTAACATATTCAGTAGAAAATGTAATTCCACTTTTTCTTACAACTGAATGTTTCACACTTATACACTTTCTAAAAAAAATTCTGGGATGCCATGATTCCTTAACCACCATGTTTTGTTCCTTTTAATTCCCTAAATTACAGGGAAATTAAAAGCTCATTAAAAAATAAAAAATATATAAAAGTCCATTAAATGGTATACATTAACACCTGCTATTATAGGTTTAGCTACGGACTGTCACTGATACAACTAGTCAAATTTGATTGCTTTGAGATCTGAAGACAGGATTCTTTGAAGAGCACTTGCTTATTTGTGCAAAGAAATAATATCAATCTAGGAAACAGGTGAATGGCACCAATACTAAGCTTGTTCCACAAGCGGTTTGAAAAACGACATTTGTAAATAGAGAAGAAAATTCATTTAAAATGAAAATATAATTATTAGCTATGAAAAAAACGAACATTCTGTTTTTATAGTATCAATACATTCGACCTAAATATTACTTGGCTAGCAAATTAAATTGGATTTTGTGACCTAGTTCTCTTTGGAATACTGTTTCTTACTTTGGGATTTTATTAAGCCGAGTTTTGATGGAACATAAAGAAAATATAAATAATGTTTATCCTCCTAGGCTTTGACTAGAAGGCATCAGCAAAGCTTCCACTGAATATCTAAGTGCTAAAATTTTAAGATTTGGGATTGTGTACACAAGCGGATGAGCCTTTCAAATATATATATATATATGGAGAAGGACTATTTTATTTCTGCTAGCAGGTTCCAAAGAACTGAGTAAATTTTTATTATGGGAAAAAAGGCAAAAGAAGGAAAAATGTTGAATACCAAAGCTATGAAGCAATGAAAGGCAAGCTAAAGAAATAGATGAAAAAAAAAAAAAAAAACTGAAGACAATATCAGAAATGATTTCTGATATTGATGCTATCAGAAAGTCATCTTGTCATTAAAGCATAAAAAGCCACTTGTGAATTAAAACAGCTGTAGGAACTAAATTTTATTTAGAAAGGTATGTTCTTGGTTTTTATATTTCCTAAACCTTTGAAACTGTAACATCATAGAATATCAACGTAGCACATTCTTATGTGAGATGAAAAAGTATTTGTCAGGTTAAAAATAGGTTTGATAATGTAAACATAAGAAACTGATTTTTTTAAAAGATTTTATTTATTTGACAGACAGAGATCACAAGTAGGCAGAGAGGCAGAGAGAGGGGGTGGGGGGAGAAGCGGGCTCCCTGCTGAGCAGAGAGCCTGATGCAGAACTCGATCCCAGAACCCTGTGCTGAAGGCAGAGGCTTTAACACACTGAGCCACCCAGGCCCCCTGAATAAGACAATGCATTAAGACAATGCATGATTAAGTAATCATATAACAAGTTCTGTTATTCCAGCAGAGAAAAAAAAAAAATCCTAGCTCGTTTTATTTGGTCTGATATATCCTATTTGTTTTGTTGTTTCCATCATTCATGGTAAGTAGCTTGAGGACGCTTTTTTTTTATAAAAAAGATATTTATTTAATTATTTGACAAAGAGTGCGCAAGAGAGCACACACAAGCAGGGGGGAAGGGCAGAGGCAGAGGGGAAATGCAGACTCCCCGGTGAGCAGGGAGATGGACCTCAATCCCAGGACCCTGGGATCATGACCTAAGCCAAAAGCAGAGGCTTAACCAACTGAGCCACCCATGCATTCCCTTAAGGGCACTCCTTATATTCAATTACTTGTTAGTGTTTTATGCAATAACCACTGAATAAATTTTTTTGATGCAAAGCATGATACTTCAATTTGATACTTGCAAGATCTCAGATATTTTAAAATGAACAAACTAGTTTTCAACTTAAATTACATGAGTTGAGGGCGCCTGGGTGGCTCAGCTGGTTGGACGACTGCCTTCGGCTCAGGTCATGATCCTGGAGTCCCGGGATCGAGTCCCACATTGGGCTCCCAGCTCCATGGGGAGTCTGCTTCTCCCTCTGACCTTCTCCTCGCTCATGTTCTCTCTCACTGTCTCTCTCTCAAATAAATAAATAAAATCTTTAAAAAAAATTACATGAGTTGAGGCCAAAATTGTCCATGTACATTAAAAATATGTAATTAAAAATCGTGTGTTATAAATGTTGTAGCATTCTGAGATTTTTTACTTCAAATGATATGTATGCTAACCACGATTATGGCTAAGGCACATGCTACTTAATATTATTTCAAAGACACAAAAGTGCTTTAAAAATGTATTTTTGTGGGTTTTTTTTTTAAAGATTTTTAAAAAGATTTATTTGACAGACAGATCACAAGTAGGTAGAGAGGCAGGCAGAGAGCCCGATGAGGGACTTGATCCCAGGACCCTGGGATCATAACCTGAGCCGAAGAAAGAGGCTTTAACCCACTGAGCCACCCAGGTGTTCTAAAAATGTATTTTTGAATGAGAATGTTTTACACCTCATCATATCCTACCTTGTATTTAAAATAAAACTAATATTTTGTGAGGAAATTTAAATAAACTCATTTGTAAAAATATAGAAAACCCCAGGGAAAAGAGCTATGCAATCTTAAGACCCATTAAATATTTTGGCTTTAGACAAATCCCCCGAAACTATAGTATAAGAAGTCATAAAACAAATCATCAGTCATTCTTGAACACTTCCTTCTCAACCTCTAGATCTATTCCAAACTCAAATTATATTCGTTTCTCTGCTAGTCACTCTGTCTGTCCAGCATGTCTGTATTGTATAGGCAGAGCTTCAGTGTTAGTCATTGAAGTCAACTGTTAGCTGGAAGTCAACAAAACTTGGAGAAATTCCCAGTATTCTCAGATGTGTGTGCTGCTGTTATCCATGACGGTAGGTGGGTAATAGCACAATATCCTGGATAATTCGTTAAAATTAACTCCTGTTTCTGATCTTATTTCCTAACACACACCCAAGTTGATAATGCAGCCCAACTTAAATAATTTCCTTACCTAGATGGTGGAGATGGCAGATGTAACAGGAGTAACAAATGAAACATGATTTTTTGAAAAATCATGTTATATATGTATTGCCAGTTGGTCCCCGGGAAGGTACAAATAAAATTTTGGTGGGCAGGATAAAAGGATCTATTCTTTTAAAAAAGTTAGGGACGTCAAAAAAATATATCTGTTCTTCCTTTTTCCTGAAGGAAATGTGAAAAGATGAGTCTAAGTAATTTCTGACTACACAAATGTAAAAAAAAAAAAAAAAAAAAAAAAAAGGTACCCTGGAGACTTGGCTCTTTGCCAGTAAATCATTCCCCTCCATTATTGGCTACTGTCTATTTTATGAGCTTTGACTAAGCCACAAATACTCTAATAGCATAAAACCCTAATTTAGTAGAAGATGCTAATGAAGGAAATGTCTTCTGCATTCTACAGGTAATGAAATAACCTTTCAGGTAACATTATTATGGTGTTTGCATTTTTTTATTTTCACTAATATCCAATCATCCTGAATGAATTAATTGAGATCCAAGAGTAGTAAATGTACAATTATCTGACACACATACACAGCTAACAAGTATAAAATATTTGCATTGTGTGCCATCCATCAGATTTATGCTACTTTCCACGTTCATTATGATTGCAGGCTCAAATGGCAATGGCCATTTAACTGGGGAAGATACTAGTGTGCAAAGCAGTCGTGTGTTAATGAAAGCTTCCAGATACATCTGGTTGCAAAACAGTAATGGAGAATTTAAAAAACTGTTACTTTAAAAAATACACGTGGTATATCATTACATGTCGATAATAACAATAAATAAATAAATAAATAAATAAATAAAGCTTAAATTAAAAAAACACATGAATAATTCTTATTCTTGCAAGAATAAATGAATGTAACAGATGAATTACTTTTTATCAAGGAACTAAGTTGGGTAAGAATAGAACCATTTCTAGTTCTAGCTGAGTGGTACTTCCTACCAAGACTTTTCCTGAACATTCCTGCTTGCTTGACAGCCCCGCCGGTTTTTTTCTGACCTATAACCTTTTGTAAGCCTTTTCACAGTTCTGATTGATTTTATGGAAGTATCTATATTTTCCACACTTGATCTTAGCCAAAAGGCTGAAAAGCAATGGAAATACCTATTTTTTTAACTCAGTGGACTGTTTCTATTATCTTTGTACTTTCTATTTTACCTAGAAAAATACTTGACACATAGTTACTCAACAACAATTTATTAAACTAACCAGAGGGATAATTTTTATATTTAATGTCTATCAAATTAATCATATTTGAAGATATTAAAGATTAGATAAGCTTTTCAGACTCTATAAAATATGAGCACCTCTAACCCATTTTCCCTGTAAGTTTTTTGGTAATATATGATTAAACTTTTAAAATACCATATTATAGGCGTCTGTAATCTTTTTCCGCAAAGGGCCAGATAGTAAATATTTTCAGATATCTGAATTTTTATATGGTCTGGACAATCTCTATCATAACTACTCAACTCTGCTTTTGTAGCATAAAAGTAACCATAGGAAAAAAACGTAAATTAATGAGCAGGGCTCATTAATAAAGTTCCAATAAAACTTTATTTTGGCATATGAACTTTGAATTTAATGCAATTTTAATGCAATTTTCTTGTGTCATGAAGTATTCTTTTTTTTTTCCAACCACATAAAAATGTAAAACTCATTCTAGCTCATGGACCGTACAAAAACAGGTGACTGACTCCTGCCACATAGCATCTAATTTTATATTGCTACCATCCTTATCTAGTCATTAAAATAATAGCTTTTCCCTCTACACTGTAAATACGTAATTCGTGGTCAATAAATGTTTGTGAAATGAATAAATGAACATAGGCCTCCTCTGCCTGTGTGGGTAGTGGAATCTGAGAGGTCAATACTAGAAGCAGGAGGCTGTGTATTAATCTTAATGACATAAAATAACAGTAGTAACTAGTAGTGAACTAGTAGGCAGAGCAAATAAGAATTAGAGCTCAGAAATACTTGGGAAGTTTCTATCAATAGACCCTTATAATCAATGGTTGGGGCAAGGACTCAAGGGTAAACTCTAACTTTGGGGTCTTTGTGGATGATGTTATCACGAAGATTAGGAGTATGAGAAAAGGAGCAGGTTAGAGGAAGAAAGGGTCCACCTTGGACATACTGAGTTTTAGGTGCTTGAGTAAAATCTAGACTCAGAAATCCAAGAGAGGGTTTGATGAGAAAAGCCTGAACTTGAAGAGAGGTACAATCTAAAGTTATGAATCTGTTAGTCATCTGCAATCAAATGGTTGCTGAAAACCTAAGCGGATCCATCTAATCTCTCATGAAAAACATCTCTAAAAAGCCAGTGAAGCCTTGGGGTAAATGTAGAAATGCCAACATTTAAAGGCAGGAGAAATCAGAGGAGCTCATGAGTAACAGCAAAGAAATGGCCAGAGATGGGGGTGACGGCCGGCAGAATGGAGAGTTTGGATGCTAAAAAGATGGAAGTAGGTATCAAATACCATAGAGCAAAGTTTCTTTGGATATGGCGATCAGAAGGGGATTGGCATTTTAGCAAGTACAGCCAGGGAATGTCCAACAGGCAGTGGGTCGATGGGCACTGAGAACATGAAATTAAATAAAACTACACCTTTGACAGATGTTGATACAGAAGGAGACCTGATCTAAAGCTCTCGGGGAGTTTGAGGTGAAGGCCAATTCTTTCTTTTTTGTCTGGGAGGGGCCTGACTCTGTTTACAATTTGGGGACACTGAACCAGCACAGAGAGAAGAGGCAGAGGCACTGAGGATTCAACAGGGATCAAGAGAGGTGGTGATGGAGTAGCAAAGTGACGGTGTGAGCAGGAAGAGGAAGTAAGGACACAGACTTCCCTTGAGACCAAGCAGATCGCCTTTGTTCTAAGACTGAAAGAAAGAAGTTAGGCACCTGGGTGGCTCAGTTGGTTGAGCATCTACCTTTAGCTCAGGTCGTTATCTTGGGATCCTGGGATTGAGCCCCAAATGGGGTTCTCTGCTCAGCGGGGAATCTGCTTTTCCGTGCTCTCTCTCTCTCTCTCTCTTACAAATAAATAAAATCGTAAAAAAAAAAAAAAGTATGTATGAAACAGGAGGCTTGATGATGTCTTGAAGACTGGGAGGAGGCAAAGGTAGAAAAAGGGAAGATAGTGATGAAGGTTTGGCAATATGTTAAGGCTGTGAGAGTTGACCAAGAACAAGAGAAAGACTGGATAAGGGTGGTATTGAAAGTCAGCAGAGATCTGAAATGATACACTTGCAAGAGTTTCATGATGGCTTGATTTTTCTCTAACTTTGCACCTGGACCCAGTAATGGGATTGAGTGGTGGATGCAGGAGATGCAAATCGAAAAGGAATAGAAGTCTCAGAATCCAAGTTGAGCTCAGCAGGAAGAGAGACCAGGAAGGATTCACTGCTTTGGATGTCTCTGTAGAGTAGAGCGGAGTGCAGAGAGAGGGCTGGCGCTCTGCGTGGTTATGGCCAGGCTAATATTTAAGACTTTCAAGATTCTGGACCCACGGGGAGAAAAACAAGACAAAACCAAAAAACAGCTCCATGGTGTGACCATAGGAATTTATAGTTAAAGAGGAGGCTGGGTGAAGGTCATTGATGGTCAGAAGCAGTGATAGGTGAACCTGTCTGTAGAGTGAGGGGCGAGAGACATGGAGGTTGGTGAAGGGATGATTGGTATTAGTGCGGAATATACAGGATGACAGAAGATCAAAGTAGGATAGGCAATGAGATATCCTTAAGGAAACCTGAAGGGATTCTATGACTGTGGGCTTCATAAAAGTGATAGCAAGTATCCATAAAAATGACTGGATCTGGACAACAGATCAGCTGGTAACTCCTTGTGCCTTTGCATTACCAAACTGGTGCACTCCGAATCTAGTGAATGAGAGAAAACATGTCTGCTCTGAGCTCACATGACTCTTCTTTTTTCTTCTCTTCCTCTTCCTCTCCTCCTCCTCCTCCTTTTCCTCATCATCTTGATTCTGTATTTCTTATTCATTTTTCTTCTTGGTGACCTGTGTCATTTGCTTGGACATTTGCTTTCTCATATCAATAGCATTTTTCTCATGGTATTTTGATTTCAGTAATCCTATGTTTCATTGACAAGAGCTCATTCATTTTCTTTCACTTGTCCTTTCTTAAAGAAAAGCTGTTCCTTTATGAATTGCAATATTGCTTCAGATCTGTCTGAAGATACTAATTGGAAATTTATAAGCGTTCTCTTCCATCCCCTAAACTGCATGATTCTTCCAGCATCTATCTGTGTCATTTGATTTCCTCAAATCACACAGTGGTTTTGATTTTCATATTTGCAAAAGGAGGAAGGTTTCATATCTACGGGGAGTGAGAAGGGATTTCCTCGGATTTCTTTGTAGTTGTTTCGCCTCCAAATAGGTTTTCTTTGAGAAAGGTATGGCTGAGTATAGAGTTGCTTTGCTGATGGAGATAAAAATCTAAAGCCGATTGTGCAGGAGAATAGCACTTCTCAAACTTTAATGTATTTGCCTATGACCCAAGGAATCCTGTTAAAATGCAGATTCTAATTTAGCTGGTCTGACAAGGAACCTGAGACTCGGCATTTCTATCAAGTGCACAGATGTCCACCTTGCTTCTCTGGAGATCACACTTCCAGTAGTGTGGCCCTAACAGTTCTCTAGCTTCTAACTTCTTTCTGAACCTTCGATAATTTTCTTAAAACAATTAAGCATGTAGGTTGTGGGATCTACTCATTTCAATTTATTTTAGAACATGGGCATCATTTTGGATCATACTCAGGTATATTCCTCATAAATCGCCTAATGATGGTCAGAGCATCATAGAGTAAACACTAATGGGAAAACAAAGTTGTTTTAAATCAGCAGGTACACATTACGGAAATATTTGCTCCATGGCTATGAAGTATGATCAGTCCTGTTAACAAATCCTTGTCCCCGAAGCTGGAAAACTGGTTGAGAGAATAATAAAGGAGCAGCTTTTGTTAACAGCAGGAGCCAACCATGTCTGCATCCACTGGGCAAGTCACTATTTTCTATAAGAAGAACACAAGTATGATCTCCACACATAGATGGAAAAAAACCAGAGAGCAAGTTACGACAGGGTTAAAACTGAGTATGTGGGCAGCCAAAGTACATGCCACTTTTGAGAATAAAAATAGTGTGTACCTTATTAAAAGCCGCCTGACAGGGTCAGCAGCCTAGTCACAGAATACCTACCAAGAACAATTTCAATTTTAATAGGTTTTACTATGTATTTCATAAGCATGCCCATTGAAATTGAGTCATCAAAGCCTCCCAGTTCCTCCAAGACAGATTTTAGCCTGAGAGCTTGGAGTAATTATCCCACTGGATGTTAGCCTGTGTAGCTATTTCAGCCTCGTTCATCATTTCAAACAGCTACATACTCTGCCTGCTAATTTCTTCCGATGGATTAGCTGCTCTCACTTGTCTATCTTTTTTTATTTCTGGGGGGTGAAATATTGCCTTCTTCCCATGTTTTAATAAGCCGAGCAGGCATGCACCACTGCACAGCTCCTGACTCCTATTTCTTTCAGCTCAAAGAATGATCTTCTGGGGGAAGCGCCGGGTGTAAATGTGAAGGTGAAAACTTGGCCATTACTCCCTGCAGCCTGAAACCAGCTGCTTTACACGAGGGCTGAGCTAGTCTGCATTTATCTGTTTATATAGTACATTCTAAGCTGTTCTTCCTCGGCGGTGTTACTGTATTACTTATCTTCTGCTTCTTTTGGACTCTGATCTTTATTTCCAACAGCCTCTCCCCGCACCACCCCCCTCCACGCCCCGTATTTCACCTCCGCTCTGCCTGTGTGCCTCCCATTAGAAAACCACAATGCACAGAACTATTCATTGCAGGATATAACTTCCTTAGTTCTTCACAATAATGACCCTGTTTGAGCTTTTGAATTCAGGGGTTCAGTGATTTCTTTATTCTCTGACCTCCCAGTGAGAACACACAATTTCACAGGCCGGAATATCATTCCTTCTTAAGGTATGTGGTTAAAATAGCAAGGACCCCGGTAACAAACCGACTGAAGTTTTCATCCTGTCTCTGCCATTTGGAAACTTTGTGACCTGGGGTTCGTTGTTCAACCTCTCTGAGCTTAAATTGCGCCTCCCATGTAATAGGCACCTCAGCACACAGAACTTAACGTTTCCTTTACCCGGGTCATTTAACAAGCCGGCTTTGCTGCCTTGCACTTGCTGTTATTGTCAATTAGCTGTTAGGGCTCCGACAGCTTTGCAGAAGATCCTTTAAAAAGCGCCAGATAGAATAAAAGCAGAACGTGAGTAGGCTTGCTCACACAGCTCATGAGTCTGGAAGTCTGCGGTGAAGTGTACCGCAGGCCTCACTCAACAGACTTCGGACGCTCTGCGGCACCACCATGGGCGACGCCATTTTACACTCTCCCATGATCCCGTTCGCGCCTCTTCACCCTGGTCGGGATGATGGGAATTTTCCCTGGACCGGAAACAGGAAACTGACGCTGTGAGCCAAGGTAGAGAGGATGCGGGATGGACTGTGTGCTCAGGGGAAGTCTTCAAACTGATGAAGGCCAAGGTGGTGGGGCTCCATTTTCTAACTGGTAGAAAAGGCCCGACTCTCCAGAGCTAGCGATTTAAGGAAGAGCTTCTTTCCCTCTCGGCCATGGAACTCTAATGTATCTGCTGGTAAATTGGAGGTGGATAATTTTTATCCAGCTCTGGAGAAAGTGCAAAAGACAGTAATTGGTAATTCTTAGAGAGAGTGGAGCAGCTCTCAAGTCACTCTCAAGAGATGTTTTTGGAAATGTGATATCATTTGGAATTATGTTCATGGGAGCCCTGCCTGGGATCAGAAACTTGGAATTGGTAGAGGTGTTTTTTTTTTTTTTTTTCCTTCAGAAACATAAAGCATCCATATTCTTCATTTATACATAAATTATGTAAGTGGATAAAATCCTCATCATTAGAGAATGACCTTGATGTTAGGACGCATTGATATTATAGGTGATGTTCTTCTTTGAAATTTTGCAAATTTTTGACATTAGTTATGGTTCAGTGCCAGTATCAAGATCATTAGTGTTGAGTCAAATACTTTTGTATTCACAAGGTAGTAATTAAAATGACGTTTCCAACTATTTATATATATTTCATCCAATGAGATCATATATAATGTGTATTTCATCTTCAATTTGTCACTCTGTGGTCTCTTATTCCCCCCCCCACCTTTTTTTTTTTTTTGGCAATAGGTGATGTGAAATGGAGAATGTATATGATACTGGCAAAGGAAGGACATGATCCAAAGACCTAGTACAGAAACTTACACATCCCGTGGGCTTTTTGTTTACTTCAATTAGGAAAATTCCCATAGCATGTGTTGCGGTCTTTTATTTATTTATTTTTTCTTTCCCTGCCACCCAACAAATGGGACAATTTCAAAACGATTTTGTTATCTCAAGTGAAGAAGTAAAGCTAAATTTCAGACAAAAATCCTTTCAATAAGAAGGTAGCTTTGCTTATTCAAGAAAGCCTGAGTTCTGCAGCAGAGAAGGATGGTTAATACATACATATAACTTTATTGTGAAGGCTAATCATTTTATGACTTAAATGAGAACCTATCCATAGAATAAAATTATCTCACAAAATATTAAGTCTGTGTATCTCATATTAACATATATAAGGTGTTGTTATAAATGATACTGGTTTTTTTTTTAATTTTTCAGTTTTTTTTTTTAAATTTAAGAAAGAGCTGAGTGAGAGAGAACATGAGTAGAAGGGGTAGGGGGAGAGGGAAAGGAAGAAGCAGGCTCTCCACTGAGCAGGGACCTGAGCCAAAGGCAGATGATTAACCTTCTGAGCTACCCTGGCTCCCCAAATGATTGAGATTTTTAAAGCAAGTTTTTAAGGCAACTTAATTTGATTCTACATACCGACATGTATGTCAATCCTCAAAAATGATCTCTGACTCAGGATTCCTACAAAAAGCAGGCTCTACAGACATTTAGAACATCAGCAATTTGGACTCGAGGACAAGTGAAGGTTGGAAGGGTGCTACTCATGTGAAATAAATGAATGGCATTAACTCAACACCTTATCAATTTGATATTAAAGTCTGCAATGCTACACTGACAAACACTAATACTTGAAATGAGGCTGCGGATGTGAGATCATCCACATGGTTAGAAATTAAGAAAGAAGAATAAACCGAATTGAGATGAATGATGACACTGGTTGTTTTTCCATGCTACAGACATCATGGGTTGTCTTCTAAGTAGACGTCATCATAAAGAAAGAAGTAAGCATATTACAGAAAATTTCGAAAAGAATGTAAATAAGTTCACTCATCATACAGAAATCGCCTCACTATAATAATTTGCAAGTTTTTTTCTGATATTTTGTGTGCACATATATTTGTATTTAATTTTGACAATTTTAACCAAACTTTGCATTCCATTTGATGACTTTTTTTTACCCCCATTTAATCATTCTTCTTGTTTTTACCTAATCATCCTGGTCATTGGAGTCAATGTATGTGGTACCTTCTCTTTAGAGATGTTGCACATATCTTGTTTACAAGTTTGATTTCAGGTTTACAAGTAAGTCTTTCTGTTAATGGGCATCACAGGGTTGTGGGGTTTTTTTTCCCCAATGTTTAAGATTATAGATAATTCTGCGATAAATTTTTTAGTACAAAACTTCTCCCACAAATTTTGTTCTGGTTCTTAGGATAAATTTGGACAAAAGATGTTACTTCCTAAATGAGAAAAAAATTAATTTCTGAGAGAGAGATTTTAAACCCATTCTAGTTGTAGAAAGCCTTGAAGATAGAGAAAGGTATGAAGATGAAAATAATAATTTTGCACAATCCTACAAAATAGGAAAAATAATCACTGATATGTTTACTCCAGTGATTTCTTCCCATGCATACACAGGCACACACATACATACTCGATATATGATTTATTAAATTGAAGCCTTATTGTACATACAGATTTGAGTTCTGCTTTTCTTTAAATATTGCATTGAGTAATAAGCATTTTCTTAAGTTTCTAATTTCCACGAATGATTTTTAGTGGATGTATTATTCATTAGTCATCTTCTTGTTGCTGAATTTTAGGCTGTTTCCAAAATTCTGCTGTTGTTATAAATTTCCCTGATTATCTTTCTTTAGGATAAAGTTCCAGAAGCCATATGACTGGGTTGAAGTCTGTACCCCTGTAGAAATTCATATTGCCTGTTTGTTTTTCAGATCAGTCATATCAAAATACACTTTTCCTGCGACACCTACTAGCTCAGTCAGTTAAGAAGCTGACTCCTGATTTTGGCTGTGGTCATGATCTGGAGGTCATGAGATGGAGCCCGTGGCAGTCTCTATGTTGGTTGTGGAACCTGCCTGGGATTCTCCCTCTCTGTCTCTTCCCCCTACTCCCCTACACACTCACTCTTTCTCTCTCTCTCTCTCAAAATAAGTCCACTCTTTCTGGCAGTGTATGAAGATCCCTGTCTCACTGAACCCTCCTAGTATTTAATCATATTATCAGATTTTACTATTTTTAAATTACAGAAGTGAGGAATGACTGCCCATTTTGAAGGTTTTCAGTCATTTTATTACTAGTGACATTTTCTTTTACTATGTGCTTAGTTTCCCAAATTGTTTTGCACAATTAAGATTTTTCATATAATATATATGCCTATTATAAGAAATCCCATTACAAAGATAAAAATAATTGTTGCTTAAACTATCTCACCATTCAGATGTGATAATATTATATTAAGTGATCATCATTCCAGACAACCCTATGCACATATACGTTTCATTTTTTTAAAAATCACTTTATGGAGGTATGATTGACATATGTCAATAACTTGATAGTGTAATTTTCCCCTGAAATCATCACCACTAACAAGGCTATAAACATATCCATCACTTCCTAAAGTTTCCTCCTACCATCTTTTATTATTATGATTATTATTATTACCATCATTTGTGTGCAGGCGAACACTTACCATAAGAACTACCCTCTTAGCAAGTTTCAAATATGCAATACAGTATTGTTAGCCATATGTACTATGCTATATAGTAGATCTCTGGGACTTATCTCGTGTAACTGAAACTTTGTACCATCTGACCATCACCTCCTTATTTCCCTCTCCTCTACATCCCTGGCAACCACCATTTTACTCTCTGCTTCTATGAGTTTGACTATTTAAGATTCCACATTTCTTAATTGACTTAATATCATTGTGCAGAAAAGTTGGTTCAAAAGTCATAGACAAGGGTGGCCCCCGAAGTTGGAGGAATAAGGCAGCAAACCCTTGGGTTACAAATCATCACTCTCATTTGTAAATGTGGCTTCCTATAGTCACAATGTCCCCAGAGCTTCCTCTGTGGTAGGTCCTTCTATGCATCTTCTGGGGATGTTGCCCTGAAAGCATGTGCTATTCATACGCTTGCACATTAAATATGGATATGAAGTATGCAAAATCGCTAGGTCTCAAGCATCATAATGTCACTCTACAAAAAATTTTCCATCTGGAATAGAGTTGTATCATTTCTCCATATCCCATACTTTTGAAACATGGAGTAGTTTAACATATGTGTTTTTCCCATGTTCATGTTTATTTACATAATTACAATAGCATCTTTTGTTTGTGTAGAAGTTTAAAACAATTTCACTTCTGTTTTCTCATTTTCTATTTCTAACATACTATCACTGCCTTGATTTAAGATGGTTTAATCAATTGTCCAAGTTCATATAAACATCCCTCTTATGTCCTAATTTTGAGGGTTTGCTTTAATATATCAACATATTTTTGTCCTAGTAGTATTTTATTTTCTATATATTCTATATGACTTTAATATAAATTGCAAGCCCCTCACAGATTTTTGTCTGCCCCTCACAGATTTTTATATGTTATCTTGGATGATTCATAAGGATTTATACAATATTGTGTGATATTAAGAGTAGTGATAGAATTGCTCTGCATATGATAAGCAAGCCCTTAATGAATCATTTATTGATTACAAATATTTTTCCAAATTAATTATTTAAACCTCAGAATATGGAAGAAATCAAGGCATATATGTTGCTTTATATTGAAAAAGATACTGCTTTTTCAGAATCGCCTCACAATTCAGGGATCTTTAGGCTGGAAATAGAAAACAAAGGTAAGGGAAGAGACTGAGATTGACACTGACATTGAAATTAAAGGAAAGTTTTTTCCTTTTTGCTTATTTTTGAAAGAGAGAGAGAGAGAGAGTGTGTGTGTGTGTGTGTGTGTGTGCATGTGCATGGGCAGTAGGGAGGAGGGGCAGAGGAAGAGGGGGATCTTGAGAGAATCTTAAGCAGGCCCCAAGCCTAGTGCAAGCTGATTTGGGGCTCCATCTACGACCCTAAGATCATGACCTGAGCCAAAGTCAAGAGTCAGACGCTCAACCGACTAAGCCACCCAGGTGCAGCTTTTCTCTCTCTTTCTCTTGCTTTTTAAAAAATTTTATTTATTTAATTGAGAGAGAGAAGAAGTGTGAGGGAGCACAAGCCAGGGGGAGGGGCAGAGAGAGAGAGAGAGAGAGAGAGAGAGACAAGCAGGTTCCTCACTGAGCAGGGAGCCCGATGTGGAGCTGGATCCCAGGATCCTGAGATCATGACCTGAGCCAAAGGCAGACGTTTAAATGACTGAGCCACCCAAGGGCCCCTCTTTTTCTTTTAAAATATAACATATAACAGTGCCTAAAGAAAAGCACATGGAAAGTTCATGGATGTGGCCATTCTCTTTACTTACAAATGTATTCTTTTTATTTAAGGATTTCTGAGATGCTTTCATTGTTACAGGCATTAAGAGCCAAACAGTAGCATGACTCAAATGAATTCCATAAAAATATGCTAGATTTGAAAACTTCAGTATTATTTTCAGAAAAGTTTAATAAACACAAATCAGTCATGGTTTTTAAAGAGCTTTGCTCTTGGATTAGGAATATAAAATTGCTGCCTAATTATTATGAAGTAAATCTCAGAAAAGTAAGAATACAGTTCTAAATGGCACCTTGATAGCTCAATGAAGTGTCTGTCTTCTGCTCAGGTCATGATTTCCAGGGTCCTGGGATTGAGCCCCACATTGGGCTCTGAGTTCAGCTTGGAGCCTGCTTCTCCCTCTCCTTCTGCCTACCACTCTGCCTACTTGTGCTCTCACTCTCTCTATGTCAAATAAATACAGAAAATCTTTAAAAACAAAAACAAAGCAAAAGCAAAAAAATATTATTCTCACTTTTCCAAAACATATGCAGTGATATCGGGCTATCTTACATTATAAGAATTTCATATCATTTTTGCTTAAATATGCCTATGTTTTATAAACAGGTACATATATTTGGGGATGTATATACAAACATCAGCATAAATATCATCTCTAGCCTAATGAACTTGATAACAATTGGTATACCCAATATTAAATTGTTTCAAGTTAAATGTTAACTGGCTGGTGAGGTAGAGAATTAAAAAGAAAGACAATATTGAAGGCACTGTGGAGAAGAAAAATATAATAATATTAGGTTTAGGACTTCCATATGTTTTGATCAAGATCTTTTGCCAACATTTATTAGTATTCATGGTACCTTGGGAGGTAAATATTATCATCTTAATTTTAAATAAAATTGAAAAATAAAGGTTAAGTGGTTTCCCTCAGGCTACAGAGGGATGAGATTTTATTTTTTACAAGGAAAGTGAAAATGAATATTTCATAACAATATTAGATAAGACAGAGGACATAGAAGCCCCTATTTACAATACCAGTGGCACACAGTAGGCTTACGATAAATGTGTGTTGAATTTTTTTTGACCATTATACTAGCAAGGGAGAAAAAGAGCTTAATATATTTGCTCTGTCAATCTGGAAAAATATATACACAATCTATTATAATTTTTACATAAGTATTTAGTTACTGATTAGAAGATCTAGAAAAAATTTGCATAAACTTGTTTATTCTTTTCTCTTTTGAAAGAGTTAGCCTCTTTCTTTGAGACAAGAAGGCAGGTGTTAGATTTTTTCAATATCTCCATGGAAGGAGATAATAGATTCGCTTTAGTACCTAATGACACCCATGTTGATATCAAACTGTGTGGTAAATTTAATCAGGTCAGTAAAGAATTCAGGAAATCATTAATTGGCTTTCTAGATCTAATACCACCACCCATAAACAGCCTGGTTAGATTTTTTCTTCTTAATCCAATTGGCTGAAATTTGATCTAAATTTATTAGGGACTCTAGCACATGTTGGACTAGCTTCCATGTCGGGTGACTCTTCCTACATTCTGTAGGTTAGCTGTAAGGCTCTTACATACAGCTAACCTACTACTCATCTTGACTATTAAAAGATCCTTGTATTTTTGGGTTGCTGTGGAACACATACCAAGGACCAAGGCTCCTTTTCCAGCCTTCTGTCATAGTAAACAAAGATTGCTTCATCTGTGTTGTTGTATGAAAGAAATGAAAAGGTATAACGATTCTCCACCCCTCCCCCCAAAACAGAAGTCCAGTGGTCTTTCTGGTAAATAAATTGAACGATTCCAGACAATTGTGTAAAGCCAGCCATAGTATTAGTGGTAAACACATTCAGAGAAAGCTGAGTGAATTCTTAGGTAAAAATTCCTTTATCAAATTAATCTGTTAAAGATCATTTAATATCAATGCCATACTTTGCTAGTATCCATTAATGCTGTCAGGTATTTCAGCTTATGGTTGACTACAACTCCTTGCAAGCAGGACACGTCAGTTCTTGGCACATATGATGTACAGAATGGCTGAGAAGAGATTATTTTTTTTCTCTGATTATTAGTGAAAGCTCGTGTTGGAGATTTTTGCTTTGCGTTGGTTATTTTGTGAGATGTCACATTTCCTAGAAAAAGGTGAATTGGCCTCAGAACCTACACAAGATCTTCTCTCTAGTGTTTTAGTTACTGTTGCTGCATTACAACCTACCCAGAACTTAGCGGCTTCAAACAACAGCCATTCAATGATGTTCCTAGGTTAAGAATTCAGGTAGGTTTCAGTTGGGCTATTCTTCTGGTCCTAATCTTACTGACAAAGATCAGGGAGTGAAACTTCCTGGGAGGTGGGCTTATCTGGAGGACCACCCAGCTACGTTCCCATACCTCGCGCCTTGGTGGGGTGGTTGGGAGACTGGGCACAGCTGGCTATCAACCAGAGTACCCCACATAGCTCACATAGCATGACAGACCCCAGGTAGTGAGACAAGTGGATTATCCCAGAGCAAGTGTCCCAAAAGGATCAGGACAAACTGCATGGCCTTTCTGATGTAGCCTTCCAAAATTGAATGGTTTCACATCTCCACACTTTGCATTGGTTATGAGCAAGTTCTATGTTCAGCCCACATTCAAGGAGAGGGGAATTAGACCTCAACTCGGGAGGGGGAAAGCTATGAATGAATCCGTGGCCACTTTTCGAAAACTGCTGCAAACATGAAAAGGCAATGCTGGGATTGTGAGAGGTGGTAATTTCATGTCAATCCACCCGCTATTTGATTTACAAAGAACAGATAGAAGCAAACAATATATCCCCTGATCTTAATTTAAAGTGAACAAAATCTTGAAAACTGGGACTGTAGTTAGATTTCAATCACCAAATAAGTAGAAGGGAAGAAAATATCTCACCTTTTCCATAAAAACATATGTGGGCTCTGGAGGGGAGGGTGCCTACTTTGCGAGATGGTAACAGAGGAAATGTTTTCTTTATGACATCATTGGTACCATCAGAGTTTGTCCTGTGATTTCAAATGGTCTGTTACCCTGATATATTTGGTGCCTCAAATTACCTGAACTTATTACTTGAGGACTGCATTATTATAATTACTCTAGGAAAAAAGAGGTCCATTTTTCTATAGAAAAAGAAGTGCACAACATTGATTTTTGTTACTTAGGAGATAAAGAAATCAATGATATATTCTTGAATTTATTTTTCCAAGATATTATTACAAACATAATTTGCACATATTTAAACATACAGGTAAGCTTAAAGAATTATATAGTAAAAAATAAATAGGTAAATACATATACATACTGCCTAGCTTCTACAAGTAATATTTTACAATACTTGGCTTTTTCTTTAGATGCATTTCAAAGTAAGTTGTTAATGTTGATACATGTTACCTTCTTGGGCTTATTTTATTTTATGTTTTTAATTTAAAAAATTTTTAAGAAACTTGTTAAAAAATTTTTAAAGATTTTATTTATTTGAGAGAGAGCGAGCACGAGTACTGGGAAGGAGCAGAGGGAGAAGAAAGGAGACACCCCCCCCCCCACCAAGCAGGGAGCCCAATATGAGGGGTCCTCAATCCCAAGCCCCTGAGATCATGACCTGATTCTTGGGCTTATTTTAAATGCACATCTCAGTGTCGGAGCAAGCTCTAAAAACATTATTTCTAGAACTGAATGCAACCAAAAGGAGATTTCAGATTTTGCGGGCTGGTATCTCTCAAGGTAAAACAGGATCCATTCCAGTTTTCAAATACAATGCTCCTGTTTACTTTGGACCTGACAGAGCATCAAAATAATTTACATTAGGAAGTGACACCATCACGTTTTAATTCAAGTTAATGGGAATATCCACATCGATCTGATGCAGTCACTTCTTTCAATTTCCAATGATCTACAATTATTAAGAATTTCTAGTTTAGGAAGGAAAATGGTTTGAAAATGGTAAAAATGAAAATGGTAAAAAAAATATTTAAAAATTTTTAAATAAATGTTAAAAATATTAAGAACCAGCTAGTTATGAAGTTTGACCTATGATGCAAGGCTCTGTTACATTCCAGCATTGAGAACTTGGCCGAGGACTCCATTCAGTATTAAAGCTCCAAATGATCAGAGGCTATTACTCATGCTTAATTGTGCTCTTAGGTTTTATATTTCCACACTTGTAATGAATTTTTAAACAAATTCCTTGGAAACAGTGAGGTGTGTGCTAAGTGTCCTTAACTCCTTGGATGCAGCTTGTATTATATCTAAGGAGTTAAAGAATAAAACACTTGCCATAATTGCTTAAGAGTTAGTAATTCATGAGAGTGATAGGAACTTGTGTCCCACTGACATTCGGGCTCACACTCCACATTTGCAATTGTATATATCAGGATATCTCATCATCACAAAACTAGCTTTGAAGGAACAATGGAGACTTGCAAATATGAACAGCTGATTCTTTATTTTATGCTTACAGAAGAGAATATTTAGAGAAATGAAGAAGAAATAAAGTCTTTCTCCTTCTCTCTCCCTAGCTGTTTCTGGCTCTGAAAAGTACGCCCCATGGACTTTCCTACCTTAGCAGCTGAATGGACTCATAGAAACAATTATCTGATTATACCCAAAGACCCAAGATGCCCACACTCAAGTGCTGTGAAGTGTGTAAACCTGGTGATTCACAGACCTGTACCCCTGGGGATAAAAATATATGTTTATAAAAAATAAAAAATAAAAAAAATCTCAAAAAAAATATTTTAAAAATTCTAATAATGTGACCTGACCATCTTGACAAAATGGCCTATTACATAAACTAGGTTAAAAAAAATTGAGAATACGCTATATATGTGTAAGTTGTATCTACACACATAGATATAGATATCTTTATATATTATTCTCATTCAACTTTGGTTCATTTTGCTAGAGTGGATGTGTCTTTTTAAAAGAACTATCTAGATTTCAGCCTCAAGCATTTCGCTTCCTGATCAATATGAATCACAGGCAAATTGGGAAACAGGTCAAATTTTCTTTTTTAAAAAAAAAATACAAAACCCACATCTTCTTTTAATGCAAGCATATAGATAACTTAATAACCTTAAAATCACTGAATTCTGCCAATATGTAATTTTATTTTAGAACCTGGTATATCAATCCTGACTTAAAATAACAATATCACACAATATAAATTTATATTCATCTGTGTCCAAAAAAAAAACATTGCATAGGAATTATGGTTTTTGCATAAAAAGTACTCCAAGGGTTAAATTAATAGCGCAGTGGCTTTAAATCCTTGCTTAAAATATGCCCCTTCTTAAGGAAAAAAAAAAAAAAAAGAAAGAAAAATGATGGGTATTCACATGATTGACAACCTTTCCAAATAGAAGTGTTGCTATAATTAAGCAATAATGTATGAGTGAGTGTACATTATGACAAATTGGAAGCTTGGTTGATTAGATTGAGCATATAAGCTGTCAGTATAATTATCATATTTTAATCATTTTTCTCCATTTTTTATAACAGCATTGTCTTCAACCTCACTTGGTGCTTATTAGATTGATATTCTAAGAGGAATCGTACAACATAAAACACGTCCTTAAACAGGATGAACTTTAGATAAGACTTTAGTTATGTCTGTAAACATTTATAATGATGTCTGTTCTGTTTCTGTTTCTATCTGCTGTTTTATTTTGTGTAAAAAAGAAAAGTTCTTTTTCAAGATAAAATGGATAAACTTGAGCATATATGTCTCTGTGAAACCCCCCTATATTTCAATAGAAGCCTATAAAATATTTATTAAAACTGCCTTCAAAATGTGGAGCTTTTTCCTTTCCATCGCCGGCTCTATCACAGAAAGATCATTTAAATGGATAACTCGACCCTCTAGGCTGAATCCTTTGCTTCTGTTATTTGGTTTGACTCTCTTTAATCACAAGTGTTGAGCCTGCGAGCCACACAGGAAAGGAATTTGGGGGAGTGGAGTGAAGGGACTGGTCTGGCTTCTGCTTACTAAGGGCTGCTCATGTGACCAGTGAGCAGGGATTGTTAAGGAAAAAGCAAGCTGGCAGACACCTGTGAGTATTCAGGTTTTAAATACAAAACCTGTGATTCTTCTGATGTTACGGGATGGGGATTTAGGAAAGACATTGAGGGACGTGAATATTAGTGTTTATTGTTCTTCCCCAAATCAGGATGCTCCCTGCCCAGTCTCAGCAATCCAGCCTCCTGACACGGGAAGAAAGGACTCACCGGGCTCTCAAATCTATAGTTTTGTCTCTGTCCGAATAGTCTGAAATGCAGGGTGAAGGGTATAAGAACATGCTCACCTAGAACCTGGTGTCGTTTCTTTTCTCATTTCTTAGGGTTCTAAGAGCTTTGAGTACAAGCCTTCAGCTAGGCATGCCCTTACTTCAAGTAGGCGCGAGCTACAATATCTTCCCATTTATTCGTAAACTTTACTGAGCCCCGCAAATGGACCCTGTTAAAGACACTGGTTCCGTGGAAGTAAACAAAATGATGGTATCACTGCCTCGTGGTAAGAGCGACCCAAACCATGAATGGGTCAGTTGGCACCCTAACGAATCCAGAGTCTCTAGCAATAAGGGAAGAAGAGGTCATTTTCAGGATGCCCAGATATCCGTACTCCTAAGCCATCCTTCTATGGTACACGGGCACATTTGTAAAAAAGATTTTATATTGATACTAAGAGATTTCATATATGTTGACCACAGACTAAAGTTTGGGTATAGTCTTAGGCAAGTAAGCAACTGCGGTCTGTGACCTGCACCTACAGGTTAAATTAAGTAGTAATCATACTCAGGAGGAGATTAACGTGGGTGCATAGGTTGCTGTAAGCAACTGGTAACATTTTTACAAAAGCATGGATAAATTCACCACTCTGAACAAGTGAAGGGCAGAAATTTAACTCAGCACAAAGGTATATGAGGAAGAAAGAATGCGTAATGGGAATTATTATCGTCTTTGGACGTCTGCTAAGGACTGAATGTGTCCCACTGAAATTCATGTGTTAAAATCCTAACTCCCAGCATGGTAGTATCAGGAGATGGGGCCTTGAGGAAGTAATTACGTCATGAGCAAGGGGCCCTCGTGAATGGGATGACTGCCCTTACGAGAGATGGGAGCGAGCTTTCTCTCTCTCCTCTCCCCGCCCCGCCCCCCTTTCCACCGTGTGAGGTTACAGTAAGAAGACGGTGATCAGCAAACCAGGAAGAGAGCCCTAACCAGACGCTAGATCTTAGGCTTCCCAGCTTCCAGCACTCTGAGAAATAAATGTTGCTTAAGCCACCGAGTCTCTGGTTTTCTGTTACAGCAGCCTGAAACAAGATAAGGCTTTAATTTAAGCTTTTGATCTGGGTAGAAATATTACTCTGCATTTTCTATGGAGTACCCATATGGAGCATGATTTACTTTTTTTCAACCACCTGAATAAGTTTGATTTCTTTAGCAAAAGCTGTCCCATGATCACGTTTTTGGTTTTTTCAGATGTAAGTCCAGTGTCTTAGAATAGGAGAGTGTCTAGAAAACATGTACCTCCACTTTAATCTGTTGGAGGCTTAGTTTTCCATCTCTAAAATGGGGTTACTTTTATCTATCTCTTCTCTCTAATTCATACAAAGTAAAGTGCAGTCCATGTCCGGGTACACCACAGCCACTCAAGAAATATTCATATCCTGTCCTTCTCTTCTACATTTCGGGACACTGAGACCAATAGAGTTCAAATGTATTGAGTAGAATCCAGTGGCTAGTGTGTATCAGAGCCAGAACTGTATACCTTGTAGTCTCTTCAGTCTGTTTCAAACTAGAATTATATTTAAATACTTATCTTTGGGGCACCTGGGTGGCTCAGTCGTTAAAAGTCGGCCTTTGGCTCAGGTCATGATCCCAGGGTTCTGGGATGGAGCCCCGCAGGGAGCTCCCTGCTTGGCAGGAGGCCTGCTTCTCCCCCTCCCACTCTCTCTGCTCTGTTCTCTCTTTTGCTGTGTCTCTATCCAACGAAAAAATAAAAGCCTACCTTTTTTTTTTTTCTTTAACTAAACTCTAGACATGCTTTTCTTTTTACTTCAGTAATGTTTTAGAGGGAAAATAAAATCATGTTCCCTCCATTACTAACTGTGCTTTTGTGCATACTGCTTCCCTATCCATTCCTTTGTTTCCACATCTGGAGAGTGGGGGTAATCGCAGAACCCCCTCTTGGGCTTGCTGTAAGGATTATATCAGATAATCCACGCAAAGCACTTGACGCATGGCCTTTTAGCCAGTTCTCAATAAATGTTCTGTGTTTTGTGAACCTTTACTATGTGCCTGACTCTCTAAGTCACCTCTGGAGACACAGAAGTGACACCACTTTTGCTCTTTGCTAGTGCCAAGAGACCTGTCAGAGCAACACGTCCCATGCATTGCACGTCGAGGAAACAGTGTTCAGGGGGCCCTGGAGCACAGTGGGTGGCTCTAATCTAGGCTAAGGCAGTCAGGGAAAGCCTCAGGGAAGGAGAAACGTGTGTGCGGAGGCTCGAGGGACCAGGAGGCAGGTTCAAGTGATTTGGATAGGGGGAAAACAGAATGGGTAAGGTGAGGCCTGGGAGCGTATGAGAACGTGGGTAGTTTGTAACACTCCAGGTAAGATTTTAGGAAGTCAGGGGTGAGTCACATGATTTAAGATGTAGGAGAGTGCCACAGTGTGTTGGCGTGACCTATCAGACCAGGGAAGTTTTTTGTTTTGATTTTTAATTATCTTTTATTTTATCTTGGGAGCCATGATTTTGAAGACCTTTAAGAAGGATCACTGATGGGCATTGGGGTAGATATGTGCTGTGGTGAACACTTAAGTTGCGGAAGACTGATGAATCGCAGACCTGTACCCCTGAAACAAAGAATACATTACATATGAAGAAGAGGAGGAAAAAAAAGAAAAAGAAGAAGAAGAAGAGGAGGAGGAAGGAGAAGAAGAAGAAATGATCACTGATTAGGTTTTCATTTTATAAAGATGATTCTGACAGTTCTAGAAAGATTACTCTATTGGGGGGGTGGGGGAGGAGAGACCACAGCAGAAAAGCACCAGACGTAAGTTAATATTACATATTTATGAAGCTGCTTTTAAAGAATGTAATACATATGAGTTTGTGCATAAGATTAAAGTTCACTGCATTGAATGTTCAATCATGAATGAGTGAATCGATCAACTCGCATAACTAACAAATACCTAATGAGCACATAGTATGTGTTAAGCATGCCATGGGTTTGGGCTGCAAAGCTGAGTAGGTCCTCAGTGATCTTTCTATTTGTTTACATAATGAGGGCAACTCACATAGAGGGGCCAGAAAGACAAATGGCTTCTCTGTTGCACAAATTAACCTAAAATTCCAGTTAACACCAAAGCTTTCAACCAGGACTATTATTTGGGTCTGAAATGACTTAGTTTTGCAATCTGAAAGCTGTTGCCCACCAATACTTCTTTCCTAGGTGTTGGAACTTGATGGCTTTCGATGTCAAAGAGTCTTTCTCCATCTTTACCCAATGCATGTTTATGCTAGAAAACATCAATTCATATTATACAATCTGTTAAACCTGCATAAGATGTGGATTGGGGGTGTTCCAATGGATCGAGAAAGCTACAGATAACCACTAAATTCTTGAATGCTTAGACAAAGATCAAACTGAAAAACTTAGAAAGTACATCTGCTGATACTAAACAAAACTCGGTCTCATAATTATACTGGATTTAACAAGAGCCAGAACAAGACAAAGGAAATTAACTCTTTACTAGCAGTTTCTGCTTTGCCCAGGAAGGTCACCCAAGTCTGCAGGGGTCGAATATGTCAGCATTAGGGTGCATGAGGCTGATTGATTAGGTTACACAATCAAAAACATTGCTTAAACATCCTGTCTCCAATTTCCATGTTGCATTAAAGTGCGCACCTCATTCATAACAAAACCCAAACCAGACAAAACCAAACACAGGCCTTCTACCTTTTCCAAGATTCCATGAGCCTTCCATTGTGATGTCCTCCAATGCTGCCGTTCTCATTTGTCTGTGCCTCTGAATCTTCTGGGAGTTTCTTAGAAACACTGATTTCTGGGGGCACCTGAGTGGCTCAGTGGGTTAAAGCCTATGCCTTTGGCTCAGGTTATGATCCCAGGATCCTGGGATCAAGCCCTGCATCGGGCTCTCTGCTCAGCAGGGAGCCCGCTTCTCCCTCTCCCTCTGCCTGCCTCTCTGCCTACTTGTGATCTCTCTCTCTCTCTCTCTCTGTCAAATAAATAAATAAAATCTTAAAAAAAAAAAACAACAACACTGACTTCTGGCTCCCTACTTGAAAGAATATAATTCAGTTAGTCTGGAATAGAGTCCAGTAATCTGTGTTTTTAAAAAACAGCATCTCAGATTCATCTGACCCCAAATGTGGTAACCGCTGGTCTATTTTATGTACGAAAATGCCTCTGTAGAGAAACTTACTGAATGACAAACATAATTATAATGAAGCAGATCATGTGCCCAGAGCTCACGGAATGTAAGTTGGGTCCCTCCCACTCTAACAAGGAAAGATCGTCTCAAAATAGTATTGTTAGCCGTTTACCATTTGGTGGTATACACTACTGTCTGGGCACATGCTAAGGGAGAAGAGAGGGAAGAAAAGCATTATCATAGGATTAAATATTCTATTATTGGAACAAGGAAGTATTTTCATTTCTTTAAAGAGCTCAAAGCATTACATAATCAGATTTTAAAATGAATAACTCTCCAATGGCAAACATTTCAAAGCTTGAAATAATAGGAAGGTAGGAAAAGAGAACCATTTAGTGAGCATCTACTAGGTGGTGGATATAGCCCTAGGTGCTTGGCATTCTAATGTATCCACACACTTTGAGACAGGCTTACTAATCCATGTTCTACAGTCACAGAAATGAGACATGTTTAAGTGGCTGGCCCAAAGCCACACAACTAGTATTCAGTGGAAAGAACCAGTTTTCAAACCAGGTCTACTTGAAGGCAAAGTCCACATGATCTTTTCTATTCATAAATAGTAGGAAATGAAATGAAGTTTTACTGAGAAAGGAAGTTAATAGTCCTAGTCCTCCCTTCAGAATAATAACAATAACAGCTATTGTTATAAAAATGGAAGATAATCCATTATAACATCTAGAAAAAAGAAGCAAACTGAAAGTAGTGGGTATGTTCCCTGTCTTGAGGAAATATGTCTATGTCAAAACATGTCAAATCATGAACTTTATGCACAATTTACTGTATTTTGATTATTCTTCAATAAAGCTATTAAAGAAACCCTACAACTACACAGTGGTTAAGTGAGTTGTTTAGAGAGCAGGAATCATAAAGTCACAATTCTGGATTAAACTCCTGCAGAGTCCAGAGGACCTCAGCCTTATCTACTTTGTCTTCAGACAAATCTACCTTCTTTTAAACAAAGGTCAGTGGGTGAGGCTATGAATACAGTAGAAGAATAATTTAAAGAGCACACCTGTGGCCGACTGCACAGCTCCCAGCCCATTCTGACTTCCCGGGTCACCTTGCCCGCATGCATGGAAATGTCCCTGCTTCAGGTTATCTCCACTTTTCTGCCTTAAAGTTTTTTCCAAAGTCTGCTTAGCGTAGACAAGCCTGCCACAGAAGCTCAGAAGAGTTCTCCATCCCTGGGAAGTTCACAAGGTTGGCTGGACAGGAATCTGTAGATAAATGGTCCAGCTTTCAAAGGATCCCAGTGGGATGGAGCTCAGGAGCCCAGAGCTACCGCTAAGAGGATGGCTTGGATGGGCTTTTCCATTTTCCTGACTCCCCTTGCTTCCTCACTCATGTTTCCTAGGATCACTTCCTGCCTAAACCACCTGCACCCAAGCCCTCTCAGGGGGCAGTCTCAAGAAAACTGAAGGCAACTCCCCGCTCTGATTCTTTTTTCTATATTGTAAAATTACCTACCATTTTAATCGAACAATAGCTCATGTTGGTTTTTGTTGTCCCTTGGTGATGAAGTGACACTGGGACAAAATGGGCAATACTGAGAGTTTTGTCTATTGGGAATGCTTATCACACGGTGCACACGATCGTAGTAGTACTCAGTTCACCTTGGTTTAGAACCAAACACCTTGGTTTATTTGTGAATGTGGTTCCCCAAAACCATACTAAACAATGGAGTTAATATATATTCTTCAATAGTCAGTAGCTTGATGATATGATTGAATAAATAATTAAAAAAATGAAGAAGTCCCAAAGTTGTTAACATGAATGTCATCCAACTGCTTTTGTAATGATGCTTTTGGTAACTACCAGAATTTACTGAATAAAGTACTTCGTGGTTTTGTGGCTTCAATTGTGTCTGCATAAAATAGTAAACCAAGTAAGAGCTTGTGCTGTGGATTCATATCAGGCTCTGCTGTATAATTCATCCAATTTGCTTAGCTTCTCTTTATCTCGGTTTCCTAATCTATAAAATGGGCATAATAATATTACCTCATAGGATTTTTGAGAATATTAAGTGAGAGAATACCTATAACATACATGCCTGACATATTTTTTTGAGTCCAACAAATATTTACTAATTGATAAAACATACCATTTACCTTCGGAGAACCTGAAAATCCTATCCAAAATTATACTATTGAAGAATTATAAGATTTTAAAAATATATTTTATGTAATCAAACTTCATGAGTACTAGCTTATTTTGAAAATGTTCCATGTTGATATCTCATGTTGTGCAGACACTAAATTAGGTTAAAGCTGAGACAGTCCTTTTGGATGCCTTGAAAGACTTGTCCTCAAAACAACTTGAATTTCAAAATTTCACAAAACAGCATAAGGCTGATTGGGATACAAAACAGAACTCAAAACATGTATTCACTAACATGCATTGCAATTGTTTTTATTATAGACCACGTGAATATCTTAAATGTTATAGACTTAATATCTTAACTCTTACAGATTTAAGTGAAGTGTTTTACATTTTGTCCTGAATGGACGCAGACTTGCTCATTCCTGTACATATTCTATTTTACTTCCTTACTTCTTAAATTTATATGTCTATCTGAATTTTTACTTCTAGCTGTGTGACATAGTGATATTTTATTGAAATACAACGGCTTATTTGATGTTGTTACTCTATGGCTTTAAGACACAGAATCAACATCTCTAATTCACCAGCCAGCTTCTGGTGTTCACAGAAGGATGGAGGCTGGAACTGAGAGTTGGCAAATCTTTATGTTAAGTGACTAGAATTTAGCCTCTTTTCACTACGAACATGGCATCCTCGTTTTCTTGACTGTATAATACCACGTGGCAAGGAGTGTCGTTTTGTACTGAGGCAGGTCTAAAAGGCTCTTCTCGACCCCACCTAGGTTTTCCCCACTTATGTCTTCCAGAATTTGAATGCAGATTCTCTTTCCCAGCCATTTCCCATGTCATTCTATAACATTATTCCACAGATTTGCTAGTGAAATGAAATACTGTAGTGACCTTTCTAATTCCCCTGACTTTTTACAATCTTGGAAATTTAACACAACAGCAGGAGTTTAATCATATTCAGTGATGTAAAAGACAAAATAAGGCACCTTTAAATTCAGAGGGAGATGTGACCTCCGAGGTATCAGGACTCGGGGACTCCTCACCTGTTTCTGGGTACCACTGCGGCTCTGTTCGTGTTTCTCATGATGCATCACTACATCTTGGGCTGACATGCCTACCCACTGCTTATCCTCAAGCCTATAGGCTATGAACTCCCGGATCTCTTCCGCATTTTGAAGCCTTCTAACCAGAACTATGAAATTCTGTATGTGCCTCTTCTCTTCTAAGAATGTACTTTTTCATTTATTCAGAATGATATGCCTTCAAAGGTTTCAAAGTCTCTGATTTAATTGGAAAATGTAGAGTTACATTGGTTATCTAAGGTCTTTGCCATAGCAGAGACTATAGCTAGATGGTCCATGATGGCAAACATTCATTTGTTTACATGAGTATCTAACAACGGGGGGACTGATTCTTTAAGTCAAACTGTAGGGTTAGCCTGATTCCTTGTGGACTTAGCAGCGCCCGATCATTTAACCAAGTGTCATTATATGTGTTTTTCAGTTTTAGGTCTCAATGGTGGTGCAGTTCGGTTGATGGATGAGATAGCCTAAAGAGAAGTAAGAAAGAAAAAAAGAACAATGTTCTTCCCATAGCCCAAAGTGACAGAGCAGATCAGCTCTCCTAAATTCCCTGTCCATACAGCTATTGTGATCAAGGTGATTGATGAAGAATCCTACCAGCTCTGAGCTGTTTAGGTGTCAAACTGATAGGAAAAAGCAGTACTCACTGTGTTCCTGCAAACAGTTTTGAGAGGTCAACAGCTAACACATCTCTACAATGAGATGTGGGCTTCTGTCCTTCAGAAACACGCAAGTGCTTGTCAGTTTATGTTTGTCATGAGAATTTGTGTCATAGGTAGTCCCCTCTAAAATGCAAATCACTGCAGGTCTCATTTTCCATAACTACTTTTTCAACGTCTTCAATTGAGCTCTGCTAATGAATATAGGTATGTAAGTGCAACTGAGAAATTATGACACCCTCTTTGCTGTTGTTGTGGTTTAGCTTGCAAACACTTCTTACTGGGTGTATTTTGTGAATTATCCTGCTCACAGTGGTAGAGAGCAGGCTTGCTTCCTTTCTACCCCATAGTCTTCCTTCCCAAGAGAATGTGTGTCTCCCAACAGCCTGGGTGATCATAACTGGCTACTCAAACATGAGTCCCCATGAAAACTGAAACCAAAGAATAATGGGAAGGATAGATAGATGGACTGTATACAATTTATTTTAGGTCTTATGTTAGTAGGCTCCAAGCATATCATAATAGTAATGCTTGAAGAAAAGGCTTTTATTTCTCTTTATGCTATAAAAATGGATTTTCCAGTGAATAATTGTTGAAACAGAAGATAGGTTAACATGGAACCTAAATCAGATAGAGTTGTAAGAATATATTTAGTGAATTTATAATCATCTTAATCTTTGATAAATATTTAAACTCTAAAATGTCATATATTTCTGATCATTGACCTAAAGATTCTTGGCAAGAGAGTTCTTTCTCTATTTAAAATTGCTTGCCCCTTGGTTGAGCTGGAAGTAGCAGAAAAAATAAAAAAGATGTCATTACTATGATCTGAGACTGGGAAACTTCAGGCTCCATAAATTTGTTTTATTTGATTTAGATTAGGCAGTAGATAATGTAACTGGACACAGTTGACAAGAAATTATTTTTTATTTAAAGAACGATTTAAAGAGGAACAAGCTCATTAAAGAAAATTTAGGGGAAAAATGGAAAGGGAAATAGAACATGAAAATACACGAAGAGTTCTAGCACCCAAATTACAGGCAATATGTTACTAGCCTTTTAGTATTGCTATTTCTCTTTTTGAATGTGCCAAGATTTTTTAAAAGTATAGTTTCTGAACATTTTATGTATACTTTTAGAAATCCTGATTATTTAGTCTAACATACCAAGACACTTCTACATTATTACACAGTCTTCACAAATTGAATAACAATATATTCTTATAGGTTCTGTTTAAAGACACTGTTCATTGCTTACTGAAGATTTTTTCCTCCACAGCACCCTTGCTAGAAAAGCCCCAATTTGTTCAAGTGCTTATCTCTTTCTTACACGATTTAGGGAAGAGTGAGGTTTTTCCCTGAAATACTTTGGATTGGATTTCAATCAGCCGTAACTTTGTCTGTTGATTGACTATAAGATGCCATGTGACCCATTTATGCCTGATGAAATTAAGGGGAGGCCTGTTTTGCCAGGAATACTTTAAGCATTCAAATACTTAGGCTATTGTCTGGCAATTTTCAGTTGCTAAATAAATAGTTGTTGAATGAAAGCGTTTTTCATTCAAAATAAGAATTCACTGGAAGAGATTGTTCTTTCTGAACATGGCTGCGTCTGGATGTAATGGCTGGAGCCACTGCAGCCGTCCAGCTACCAGTGTGAGGATGGAATGAACCCTGAGAAGGCAGACCCAAGAGGCTGCAAGGAGCAGAGCACAAGCCATCCTTGCAGAATTCTGACTTCTGAGTTTCTTGAGAAAATAAATGCCTTTCTTGTGCAAGCCAATTTGAATTCAGAGTTTCTATTATTTACTGCCGAACATACCATCTTCTATCAGGATTTACCACATATTTAAAGTAATGCATTTAAAAGAGTTTAAGAGATCTTTATTTGGTCATCTACCATTACAGAACATAATAATTAAGTCTCTTGCTGGATTTAATAAATATGTGGATGCTGATTTTTAAGAAATTATACTAATGGGACACACAGTTCAATAACATTTAACAAATTATGGTAAAACATAGTGATAGATGTTGCTGTAGTACACCTATCACCAACTGGTGAACCTTTCTAGAGAAGCAGAGAATTCTGAATCTCAACTTACGCTGCCTTTAAAATTGTGCATAGAACAAGATCATCCTTCATTATCTTAATTTCAGTCCCAAGTTTCTGAAAGTCGTGGTGATTATCTATGGCTGCATAGCAAATGACCCACAAATGTAGTGGCTTAGAACAACATCCATTGTATTGTTCTTCATGGCTCTGTAGATTAGGAATTTGGGAAGGCCTGAGCTGGGTGGTTCTGACTAGGGGACCCTATAGTCAGATGGTGGCTGGAGCTAACAGTGGTGGGGTTTGGGCCACAGCAACAATCAGCTAGGAGCTGCTTGAGGCTCTTGCTCTCTCCACGTGGTCTCGGGGTCTCTCCATCTGATCTCTGCTCTGGGCTAGTTTGGGCTTCCTCGACAACGTGGTGACCTCAGCAGTCAGACTACCTACAGGGCAGACAAGGATTTCAAGAGAGAAGCAAACCAAATGGGAGCTACATTGCCTTTTATGATTTTTTTAAAAGATTTTATTTATTAATTTGACACAGAGAAAGAGATCACAGGTAGACAGAGAGGCAGGCAGAGGGAGAGGGAGAACCAGGCTCCCCGCCGAGCAGAGAGCCAGATGCAGGGCTTGATCTCAGGACTCTGGGATCATGACCTGAGCAGAAGGCAGAGGCTTAACCCACTGAGCCACCCAGGCGCTCCTGCCTTTAAGGATTTAGCCCAGAAGTCCCACAGCATTATTTTTGCTTCATTTTGTTTTGTTTTTGCAAGTGAGACACAAGCCTTCCTAGAATTAAGGGAAAGGAGATCACACTCCATCTTTTGATGGGTGACTGGAAAGGTTCTAGAAGTACATCTGACTCGAGGGATACTGTGGTGGCCATCTTTGGGAAGTAAAGTCAGCCACAACCATTCAAGATCTTTCTGGGAGACTTATCTTTCTTGTTTCCTTTTTTCTTTTATGTTTCTTCTTTTTATGTTAATTTTACTAGTTTCTTATTATATCTAAAATCTGTGGAATGACCAAAGCTGTTAAGTTCCTCAGAATTAAGGAAGTAGTTCTTTCTTTCCCTGCGGTTCTGGAATCACCTCGACTTCATGACGAGGATCAAACTACATTCAGAAGGTGAAATAGGAGAGAAAAATGGTATTAAAAAAAAAAAGAGAGTTTGTGAAAAGAAGGATATGTTTCAGTATGGGTAACAAGTGTCAGGCATTGTTAAAACCAAAAATATCGAGATTGAAAGTAAGCAACAAATGAGAGGGAAAAATTTTTTAAAGCAAATATTTATAACAGCAGTTAATTTTCAACCTGAAAACATTTGTATGATATGGCTGATAACAGACATTATTTAATGAAGCTATACATTTGATTAATGATCTAAATGTTTATAAAGAAAACATTATAGTAAATTAGAAATATACATTAGAAATAAGCAAGATACAGGGGCACCTGGGTGGCTCGGTTGATTGAGCATTGAACTCTTGGCTTCAGCTCAGGTCATCATCTCATGGGTGGTGAAATTGAGCCCCCCCATTGGTCCCCATGCTCAGCTCCGAGTCTGCTGGAAATTCCCTCTGCCCCTCCCCCCACACACTCTCACTCTCAAATAAACAAATCTGTAAAAAAAAAAAAAAAAGAAAGAAAGAAACAAGTTCTAGAAACACACAAGATTCTTCATAAGAATCACCCAGTATTTTATTAGGAAAAATATGAAATCATGTTTAGAAAACCAATTCAATCTTTGAAGATACTGAAGAAAAATTGGAACAAAATGAAATTCTAGAAGGTGATGGTAACATCCCATCTTGTGTGGAACTAAAGCAAATATAATATGCTCTTTTTGGTAGAATTTCCTCTTGCCCTGTGACTCTGTGGAGGCCATACTTGCTATGTTACTGTATCTAGAAAAAAACACAAATCCAATTTCAGAAGTGTTTCTAAGTAATGTACCTCTTCTGGGGAGATGCTGGAGGGTGTTACATGGTACATCTGTTTGAGTCAGCACAATTTGGGGATGCCTCTCTTGGGGACCAGATTTTACTTTGTTTCTTTTTGAAGGTGTAGTTCTTAGTCAAGCATTGCACTTAACATGTGTTATGAGCATAATGTGTTTAATTATCTGTCTCTCCCATTTGACTATGTGGACATGAAAGCAGTGGGGTTGTTCCTGTCCGGCATGCCTCGCAGAATGAAAGAACAAGGTTAGTCATGTTTTATTCCCAGAAAATAAGTGTGTGTGTATGTAACATATTGGAAGAGTAGTTATGTAGAAATTGACCTGTTTTGATAGTTCTATAGCACAAATCTAGACCTGGTGTGGATGTATCATAAAAACAGGTTTCAGATTATTACAAGAAAGATCTGTTAAAAAATACAAGCTTGGCCACCACGGCCTGGGTTGTCTTAATATGTGATGAGGCTCTGGTAATGAAAATATAAGCAGAAACCACATGAGTACCTCTCAGAGATAAGACAGAATGAATTCTTGCTCTGGGTCAACAGTGAGATTGAACAAACTCTACATTCCCTTCTAACACCATGAATCTAATCCTAGTGAGGTATGAATTCTAAATAGAGTGGATAAGGAAAATTAACCTTATTTAGCACACTGTAGACACATTGCTTTGGCCATGGAAGATGCAGCTTTAATCAAAGCAGAAAAATCCCTGTCCTCATGGAACTTAGAATCTACAGAGGGAAATGCTTGATAAACAAGTTTTTTTTAAAAAAAAAATCCTGATAATTTAGTTTTAGATAGTGGTTAGTCCTTTGTGGGGGGGGGGTGCTAGGCTAGTGTACAAAGAGTGACTAGGGTTGGGGACGAATAACATTAGATGAACCAGCAGATAAGGAAACATTTATGTCGCATATAATCTGATTATATTTTAGTAGCTTTTCTATTAAAAACAAATATCTAGGATATAGTTAGTACTGGCACCTCAAAAGTTAACATTGTCTTGGAAAACCCTGTTTTTTTGTGGATGCCGAAGAAGGGAGACATATAGCCTGATCTGCATAACTTACAAGCATTTAGGAAAGACAACTATGTCATTAATGAAATAGTTCAATAGGAAAATAGGGTTGTTGGTAGTAAATGAGAAGCATAGGGAGTAAGTATTATAGGATATAATCAAAGAAAAATAACATAGTCAGGAGTGATTTGGAAAGATGTGGAAATTAAGAGGACTCTAAAAATTTAGAATTTTACAGTAAAATCATCAGAAAACCAAATGTTCAAATTATGGTTAACATGATAATAGAATGCCTATTACAGGCCCACATATTTGATCTTGTTACAAATTTCTGACATGCTTCTGCATGTAAAATATATTATTGCAAGCTCCGGGCCCATTAATATGTGCAAATGTTCATGTAGCAGATGGCGTCTCACTGTATAAACATTATCAATGCAGATATTAGCGGCTAAAACGTTATCTATTTCGTGTACCTACTTCTATAACATGGACCCAGAGGATTGCTTAATTGTGAAGGTTTGTGATATACGATTCTCATCTTTTTTTTTTTTTCTTTTGCTTAAAGAAAGGAATCTTGAAAGACTTCATGACTAACGTGACTGTGTGTGTGTTTTTTTTTTTAAGATTTTATTTATTTATTTTACAGAGATCACAAGTAGCCAGAGGCAGGCAGAGATGGGCAGGGAAGCAGGCTCCCTGCTGAGCAGAAAGCCGATGCTGGGCTGGATCCCAGGACCCCGGGATCATGACCTGAGCTGAAGGCAGAGGCTTTAACCCACTGAGTCCACCCAGGCGCCCCATGACTGTGTGTTTGTTGTAATAATTTATCTTACTGTTTTCTCTCAAACAGGGATAGATGCATATTGACATTTTATGTTCTCTTTTAGGAGGAAATAACTGATGTTGAGGTTATGGATAAAAGAAAAGTGTTTTGCATTCCTTCATTACTTATTGATTCGTTAAAAAAAAAAAAAAGTAATCATTGAAATCGTCCTGTGTGCTGGACACAGAAATTAAAGGCCAGCAAAAATTTGGTGTCATCCTTTTTCCTCGGACCTGGGCAAACAAGGAGAGAGCTCAAATCATAGGTAGGTTGGGTGTTGCAAGTGAAGAAGATAGGCTCCTTATTTGAAGAGCCCGCAGAAAGTATATCCTGGGGCTGCTGTGCCTGGGTGGCTCAGTCAGTTAGACCTCTGACTCTTGGTTTCCGCTCAGGTTCATGATCTCCGGATCCGGAGATGGAGGCTCTGGTCAGCCTCCCAGCTCAGCAAGGAGTCCGCTCCGGATTCTCTCTCTCTCTCTCTCCCCCTCTGCTTCATCCCCTGCTCGTATGTTCTCTCCCTCTCTAAAATACATAAATAAATCTTTTTTGAAAAGTGTTTTCTGGAACAAAAATTATTAGTTTTTTTATGAAAAAGAGAATGTAGGTGTGTTTAGGGGGAAAGTGAATACCAGCATTTATTACTGGACATACAGAGCTGTTTTTATTCTAAAATGTTCTGAAATTAATTGTATTTCCTCTTTCCCAATTCTCTGTTAAGAAGGAATTTCTATCTTCAGAGCACTTGGAGAGAGAGTGTTCATACATAACATAATAGAAACAGAATTATTTAATATAGAATAAAAAGAAATATCTCTAAAGGGAAAAAAAAAAAAAAGACCTCTCTGGTTTCTATTATTTGATAAGCATTCCTAAAAAGAACTGTGCTATAAGAACAGAGCAATGTTTTGTGTTATTGGTAAAAATGTTTTTCACTTTCAGAAATTCTTTCAAGATTCTCTTCCATTTAGGGGCATTTCAACTCTTCACGAATAAAGTAAGAGAAATGATTTTGTGTCTCTGACGGATCGCAGTGGCACGGGGGAATCCTTCCCATCAACAGTCCTGGGCATTCCCGAATATCGCAGATGTCTTCCTGGAAGTTCATTCCGCAAATGCACGATGGGTATGAAGTCAGCCTCCTGCACGGTGCCAACGGCACAATCGAGGAAGACCAAGAACCGATCCAGTAGGAGCCGCTACGCTATACGCTCATTTAATTCAAAGCTCTGGGGAAACGCGGACCAACCAAGGGCGCATCCCATGATACAGTTGCTGATTTGCACACTCCAGAAGGATGTACGAAACGCTGCAAGGCCGGGGGTCTTTCCGGGTATCAGCGGCGTTTTCTAGGCTGAGTGTCCCACTGCTTCGAGGACGAAGACAACGAAAAGGCACAAAGAAACCAGGGTAGCCCTGAAACTTTTTCTCCCGTACACGGAGCAAAATGGGGGTTTGAAGCAATTACCAGGATATGGTTGGAAAACCACTAACAATTGTCACACCCTTTGGTCAAATATTTTAAGGAATATAAATGACCCAAAAGCGTTCCCTTCTGGCTGCCTCCTTCTTCCTCTTTAAATCTGCAGCAGCGGGTACCGAATGCTGCATAAATTCCTAGCTTGGGTTGTTGAAATTCAACCAAAATGAAAATAAAAGCTTTGTGTTATTCTCATATGGTGCTGTTTTTAAAAATTATTTGAGGGACATATTAAAATAAGACGAAATACCTTTGAAAAATCCACTTTGCAAAATATCAGTATTACTAACTTTTTAAAATTGTTATTGTAATTTACTTTGCATAGTTTAAGAAAAGTTCATTTCATATAGTATAAACATGTTCCATTGTGGTAGGTGCTAATGTGTTATATCAACTTGGTGATTCTTTTGGACTATTTTAATTTTAAAAAATGGTATTCTGGGCTCAGAAGGCATTACTTATCAATAGTTTTGTTCTATGAATAATCTTTTTAATTTGTATCAAGAGCTAAGATTACCGGTCAATTGAAAGCTTAATATCCTTTTGTTATCACTCTTGATCTTTGTTTAATATAACCAAATTTCATTGTGAATTTTTAAGTTTTTCATTTGCTTATTGGGAAAATTTAGGAAAGTTTCATTTTAATTCTGAAGACGTAATGTAAAGTTAACTTTCTATAAATCAATTTTACGAGTGTGAAACTATTTGCAAATACATAATCATTATTGTTTTAGAAACAATTGCTGAGCCATGTTGTAATCCTCTTAGAATAATATCTTTAATAGAAACAGTATTTCGGAAATGTAAATATAAAAGAGGACTCATGGCAAAATCATGAGGAGGTGGTGATTGGTTATGTAAAATGCCTAGAAGGAAAAATAGAAGAATTTCCTTCAGTTTTTAATTTGCTTTTTTGGTCCTATAAAAGCCAGGAGGTGCTTCACAATAGCGTTCTTCTTTTCTGATGCTCCTCCTTCTTGCCACCAGATGTCAGACTTTCACTGCAAATTTAAATTCCTTCATTGCAGAGCAGACACCCTTATCTTTTTATTTGTAAACGTTCGCTATTCTGAAATCATCTTTCAACTTCTGCGCACGACTTAAAAACTTGTCTTTAATATGAATTTGCAGACATTGAGTATAGCTGTTTCAGGCACACTTTCGCAGTTTCTATGTAAGTATTCCTCTTTCGATTCACTCTTGGGAGTTTTGTACTTATTTTGTGATGTCTACCTTTATACATGCACATCAATAATACATTTCTTAGCTTTAAAATTACAGGGACACACATAACTGCCAAAGCAATAGGCCTAGACTTGAAACAAAATACAGAAAAATGGAAAATTAAATTTTAATATCAAAATAGTTTGTTTTTGATTAAAAGAACCTTGGAAAATACTACTTAAGAACTACATTTTTTCACATAAAATGTAACTATGACAGAGGTGCTATTATTTCACAAATACCCACAACATCAATGCCAAAATTCCTAATTTTCTCATTAGAGACATAAGCATAATTTAGCATCTTAATGGGGAAAATTAAACATCAGTGTACTATACTTCCTTTGTATGTTGTATTTATGATGACTCAAATGAATGAAAGTTACTGAAATATAAATTTATCCTGTCATCGAGTTATAAAGTGATGTGATATTGAAGTCATTTAGTACAAAACTTTAAGTTTTTACAAAATCATGTCTTTTCCGTGTATAATCCCAGAAATGTTTAAATAGAAACATAAGGAACAATACGTAAAAATAATCAAAACTTCAGTACTATAGATTTTATGTGTAATTTAGAATTTAAATTGAATTAATATCTGATTTTATGTGATACAGAATCTAAATAATTTCAATAAGGATGTAATTGGAACAGGATAAGCCAGGAAAAAGTATTTTCTGTTAGGATCATTCAATATGTTTTAAAGACACATAAACCCTATCATAAATAAACAAGGATTAAAGTGTGTCAGTAAATCGGTAAGGACACATAAATATGCCACTACAGTTTGTTTCTGACTTGCCATTTACAACAGTAAATTATAAAGTCACTACACAGCTAGTTAAAGCAAATTAACAAAAGACAGTTCTCTGAAAAGAAAGGGAAGGAAAAGAAGAGCAAAGAGATGCTGGACTGTGTGCATAAGAGAAATATCTTATTTAAACAGAATCTCCCTATGTATTAGAATGCACCCCTCTTAACAGTGTATCAAAAATAATGAAGTTAATGTTTCTGTCTTCAGCTCTATTACAACTGTACATTACTCTATTGTTCTCCCCAGTTGAAAATACCATGTTCCAAGAACTGCAAAAACTGACAATGGGTAGTCCTGATTTCTTCTGCGAAAATCCCCAGGTTTTGTTTTGTTTTTTTAATTTTTAAAGATTTTGATTGAAATGAAAATATAAAAGCTACTAGTTATGTTTCATTGTTAATATAGTTATTTCTCAATCAAAAACATATTGCCATTTCATGAAATATGCTTTTGGAATCTTTCCCTTTTTACCATAAACTAGATATATTTATCATTGATTTTTACCTTTACTTCTGCTACTAGATGCCCTCTTTTTTTAAAGCCTCATTCAATCTGACCTCTTTTAATGAATATGCACATATTCCTTAGTAAGTGAATAAAACTTTGCTTTCACTTGATAGTAAGTACTTAATCCTCATTATTAAGACTATGCTGAAACCTTGAATACTTGTCAAAGATTCATTTTATAATCCTGAGGTAGGTTTGGCATTCAGTGATTTACGCAGGGGCTCTGCTTACAATAATTGATTCATTCCATACTTAAAACCCACTGATCTCATTACAATTATGGGAAGGCATTTTAAACTGTTGCAATTTAGACTTACATCAAAGAAGAATAGAATGAAGAAAAGAAAGAAAGAAAAAAAGATGAAATAAAGAGAAAAAGGAAAGGGAGAGAAAGGCACCTCCTACCCCCTTTGGATTTCTTCAACAAATGAAAGAATTAGGTCATATCATGTATCAAAATAAAATCCCAGTACTGAACTTTCTAGACTCAAAAGGTTGACCTAGAAATATAAAATAATGAAACATATTTCATTTGAGCAATATTTGCATAGTTGAGAATGAAAATATTATAACTTCTTTATCTTCATGTACTTGTTTTTCCATTAATACTTTTACAGGACTGAAGGAACTAAAACAGTTTTCAACTGTCAATTCTAACATTTAAGTCAGTGTCTACAGAGACGCTCTCAGTTCTAAGAACTTCAAAATGTGAAATGTAGCATTTTAATTGTACTTGCTGAATATTATGGACATGCTGGCTTCTCTTCAAAGATATATCCCATATTTCTTTATTTCATATAAAAAGCAGTTCTATAAAAACAAATCCTATGAAATTATATTCTATAAAAACAAATATGTATTTTTAAAAGCAATTGATCCTATTACCTACACCTCAGAATACTGTCCAATTTTTGGAGGCCTTGTTAAAAATGAAGTAGCTCTTAAAGAACACATGGAAAGAGCTTCTTTTCTATCCTAACAGTCTGAATATTTAAGAGGATAGAGACTAATTGGTGAAGGAGGTATTGGTTATTAAAGGCAAACTGAAGTAGCATTTTTATTTCATAAATCATTTAAAGGCTATTAAGGGAAAAAGGGGAGTGTTGCACATCTCTTCTAGTTTTGTTCATTTCATTGAACTTTCATTATTGTTGCAATGAAAAAAAAACAATAATTATGGTTTATTAACATTGTTATTTTATCTGCAGCAGAAAACATGTTTTATAAAATGAAAGGGCTATTTTTATAAGAAGCATTCTCAAGCACTTAAAAGGAACTACATGAAATAAATAAAACAAAAATTAGGCTGAGTGTACTTAAAGTTTATTGCTTCTGAAACACACTCTTTAAGCTAATATAATCACTCCTGTGAATTACCACCCCTAGCTGTGGGAGGGCATTTCTCTGGTGGGGGAAAAAAAGAAACTTTGAGTTTTGCTGTCAACTGTGAATATTCTTGATTTGGCTGATGGGAGTCTTGATCTCCCAATCCTAATATCTTCAAGTGCAGGGAAATCTAATTCATTAACTTTTCCAAACGTTTTAAAAGTTTCTTTTCATCAGGGACCATTCTGACCTTCTTTATCCATATCACTCTAGAGATCAGAAATACAAATGATAATAATTGATACCCATTAGTTAGTAGCTCAGAAGCCCACTCTCTCTGACTGTACACTCTAAAGGCAAATTATCCTTGTACAAAACTATGCATATTTTAAATGAACTGTTATACACATGATACCATGATGACAAGTACTCTGGGATGAGTATAATATCATTTAAAAATGTTTTGATCTTAAAATGTGAGACAAAATATTTTCTAAAGTTTTGTTGGTAGCAAAATGTATTTTTAATTACCCTCAGAGAATTTACTTGTCTCTCTTCTCTCATTCATATATTTAAGTGAAATATTAAAAACAAAGCAAAATCTTAATAAATGATCAATTTTCAGTACAAAGGATAATTGTTTTTCAAGTTACTTTGGAATTCTAGAGAACTAAATATTTTTTAAACCTGCACTTGCATAAGCAAAAATGAATTACATACAAGCTTTTTCCTCAAATAATCCCTTAATAATTAGTATATTTTTTAAAAAATGCATTCTAAATAATTCAACGGACAGTATCAGATACATTTATCAAGAATTTTTAGTCATTAACCAAAGCTATTTTGAATAATTATATTATTTTCAATATTAAATAAAAAGATTTAGTTAATTTGTTACAAAACAATCATCTTATAAGCCAAATAATGTAATATATGGGATTAACAAAAACAAAGGAGGTTTTTATGGTTTGTATTTGAAATAGATTGGAATTTTGGGAAGACAGTGAACAAATAATTTAAAGATTTTTAAAGATTAAGACAAATGAAGATTATATTTCAAGGTTACCTATGTTTTTGAGCATTATTGAATTTTCTAGACTTCAAATTTACATTTTTTTTTTTTTTTGGTTTCACAAAGCTGTATATATTCTATCCATCAAAGGGGAGGGATACATCCATTGGAATTTTTTAAACCTTTAAAACAGAAATATATAAATGATTACTGTTATTTTCCTTAGCTGACTATAAATGACTTCATTAAGGAACAAGAAAATAATAAACCTCAACACTTTAAGTTTTTAAAATAAAAATGTTAGAATTATCTAGAAAATCAATTTTGAAGGACAATATTAGTAAGAATAACTCTAAAAATCTGTTATTTTATTATTGAACCCGTAAGAGGTGATCTTATGTAGGGATAAATGTTCTCGAAAATTACCTAATTTTCCATTTGCTTTGGCAGTCCCTTTTGTCTCATATTTTCAAATTTTATATACTTCAATATGTTTTACTGAAATTATAAAACACAAAACATTGTCCTTAAACAGATATATAATGTACTAGTCAAGCAAACATTTCAAACTGCACCAATACTTAAGATGTCTCTGGGAAAAAAAATAGAAAAAAATTTAAAGTTAAATCTTGAAAGATTTGCATTGCAATGACCTTACATGGACTAAAAAAAGTATTCATTACACATTTCTATTTTTAATATTTTGTTGAAATAGAAGACATCTATACATGAACTCATGCTACTCCTGTAGAAAAAATTTCCCCCTTTTCAAGAATAACTAATATCCAGAAATCACTCTCCCTTCACTTCTGAGATGACAACCATTAATAAACATTTGTGTGCCAACAGATGTCACCAAGCAGCACCTAAAGTAAACCTGTACTTTGCAAAGTGCAGATTATGTTCTCACTTTGCACTTTGCACTTCCTCTTTCCACTCGGTTGTATTTCTCCCACTTCCCTGGTTTGTTTTCTTAATCACCCTTCCTCAGACCCATCCAAAGGACCACGCTGGTTATGAGTACAAACACTGGGTAAAGAAATTTTCTGTAGCCAGTTTGTAAGAATAGTGATTTATTTTGGGTGCTTTTACAGGTCATTCCACCATCTTCCTCACATTTGCTCCTCACTTAGGGCGCTTACCTACCTCCCCTACTCTCTCTGTTATCTGGTGATTTCCCACAAATCAAGATTAAGCCCCTTGAAGGACCACTCCCACACTTCCTTCTGTAGATGGGTACATTGACTTCAAGAATTGAGTTTCTCCTAAGCTTGGCTTAGTGATTGGGTGTCTTCAAATCTCTTTGCCTTGGCAACACTTGTCTTCTTGTGTTTTCTGTTTCAGTCCCCATCATAATGCCAAATAAGGTGGCAGTGAGTTTTCCCCATAACTTTAAGCCCAAAGAATACTTTGTGTTCTCCTACTATTTCCTAACCAGAGTTTTAGAGAAAAATAATACGCAGATAGTAACCCCTAAAGATGGTTTAAAATTTTTTTCTCATTTGCATAGCAAGATTTAATTTCCATCCCTTAAATATGACGAATTGCTGAGATTTTCTCCAGTTAATGCTTTTAACAGCTCCCAATAAACTTCATTAATCAGGCAAGCTCGAGGCCCAATGTGTAGCCTGGAAGCAGCTAATTTGCTTGATGAGACCCCGACTTTAGTGAATAAACAGGTGGATAATCTGAGGGCTTTATGGCCTTAATTACAGTCTAATCAGTTCAGCGGTTGGCGGGCAAAAAAAGAAAGAAGGGGGGGGGTAGCTCAAAGCCACTTCTCCCAAACTAGGAGATGTGCACCTTTTCCTGGCACCTCAGTTACTGTCCTCAGTTTCTCGTGCCCGTCTGCTTTGCTCTTGCCCATTCTCGGGGTTTTCTCTCTCCGCTCGGTTTCCTCCGGTTCTTTTTCGCGGTCTTGGGGTTTCCCCTGGAACCCGCCCGCTTCCCCCCGGCTCCGGCTGCGCACCGCGGCGGACAGCGGTTTCTTCCTCTCCTCGGGCGGCGGGGTCACTTTGCTCCCCGTCTCGGCCGCGTCTCCCCCGCCCGCCCCGCCCGCCCCCTCCGCCCCCTCCGCCCCCTCCGCCCCCCGCCGAACACCCTCCCTGTCACCCGTGGGCCGCCTGACAAATCACTTCAAGGGCAGCCGAACTTTGAAGGACAAGACAAAGCTCCAGCATATGGTCCGATCCCCAGATGTTCGTCTTCCTCCCTCCTCCGCCCCCCGCCCCCGCCCTCCTCGGGGCCCGCGCGTGGCCCCGCTCGCCGCAGCCGCCTCCGCGCGCCCCGCGCCGCTCCCCCACCGCCAAGTTCGGCGCCGACTGCGAAGTCGCCTCATTTCCCTTCGCGTCTTTTGTCTGCCCGGCCTCCCTGTCCGGCCGCGGCGTGGGAGCAGGCGAGGCTTCCGGGACCCTGTGATGCATGTTGCACTCTGCAATTAAAGGAAGGCTCCCGGTCCGTTCACACGACGTGGGGGTGCGGAGGGACCCCCCGAGAGGCGGGCGGCGGGACGGCGGGGGCCGCGCGGGGACCGGGGGCGGCGGGACGGCGCAGGGCCCCCCCGCGACGCGCCGTCCCGAGACGCCTTCGCCTTCCGCGACCCCGCGGGGGTAGGGGGGTCCCCGCGCGGCGGAGAGCCGGGGGCCTCCCCGAAGAAGGAGGGGAGGGCGCGCAGGCGAGCGGCGGCTCCGCGATCCTCGTCCCCCCCGCCCCAACCACACACCCCCCGCCCCCTGCCCCGGGGCGCGCCGGCACCTGCAGGCCCCGGCACCCGGGAAGCCAGCTCGCTCGGCCGCAGACCAACTCCGCGGCCGAGCTGGGGCGGGCGTGATGGAGGAGACGACCCCCCGCCCCGGCCCACCCCCCAGTTTGGGCGCGTGAAAAGCTGTCGCGCCGTGGGCCGCGGGGAGGGGCCCGGCCCGGAGCGCGGGGACCGTCCCGGCTCGACCCCGGCCCCCTGCCGGGGCAAGTGCGCGACGGGCTGGGGAGGAGCGAGCGCCCCGCCGCCGGGCCGGGCGAGGGCGGGCCGCCTCCGCGGGGCTCGCGCCGGGGCTCGGGCAGGCAGCTTCTCGCCCCCATTTCGGACCCCGGCCTCCCACCCGGTTCCCCCGGTGGGCTTGGTGACCCGATGCTGACGGAAACGGCGGCGGGGCCGCGAGGGGCGCACATCTGGCCATAACAGTGCGGGGGCGAATTGTGCTTCCCTGCGCCCAGGTGCCCCGCAGTTGACTTTATCCACCGCCCCCCCCCCAACCTCTGCCCCCTCCGTAGTGACAGATCCGGAGCCCCCAGAGAAAGTCACGTCCCCCCTTTCCTAATCAGCCGCCTCTGTTTAGAGCCGAGCAACTTTCCGCGCCAGGGGTCAACAAAGGCTTGCGGAGCGGCTGGGAAGGTTCTCCGGCCTGGAAACAATGTAGAGCGGCCGCGGGGGTCTGCGGGGGTCTGCGGGGGTCTGCGGGGGTCTGCGGGGGTCTGCGGGCGCGCTGCCCCGCGCGGTCCGCCTGTCCTACGACCAGCGGCCCTCCGAGCGCGGCAGGCGTTTCGCTTCTCTGTAATTTTATTTTCCTGCAGTTAGAGAAGGTAGAAGGTGATAATACCGCGTAGGAAAAAAAGAAAAGAGCCCACGGCAGGCCACTCTCTGCCACAAAATGTTTTCTAAGTGTCAGCATGGGGCGATGTCCTGGGCTACAGAGAATGGTCCTTCGGACAAAAATGGAAATTCTAGCAGGAGAAGCGGAGTTTTCACATCCAGATCTGTGTTTTTTATTGGTATTGTTCTCACTCCTTCCCTCCCTCTCTCCTTGGTGGGGAGAGTTTTCAATTAGCGTGATGGGTTTTGTTTTGTTGGTTGGTTGGTTTTGTTTTTAGTTTTTGTTTTTACTTCCCCCTGCCCTCCAACATTCTTTAACAGGCACTCTTATTATTTTAACAAAAGTATTCATTTAGTCCCTTAAGGACCCTGAAGTCGAATTCTGTGAACAATGGACACAATAAAATATATTATCAATATTTTATTCCTGGATAGTAGAAAATACTTACGGTTCCACACAGGAGGATCAACTCAAATATTAAATGTCGTAAAATAGGCACTTTATATTTCCACCACATATGTTTTCGATAAATGGCTGAATTAGCAGAAAATTAGCTGAACTGTACATACTGTAATTTCAAGTTCTTAACATTAGGGCACTTACCCAAACCGTATAAATAACAAGATTATGGCATGAAATCAGAGTTTTCCAAAAAACTGCAGAAGAGCTTGAAAGGTGAAAAAAATTTTTTTCTTCTCTGCTATCCTAAATTAGGTTCTATTATACAGTCTTTGGGGGACAATGGGTGAGCCTTGACCTTTTGTTCTTTTTCTTTTATGAGATCATAAAGGAACAAGCGTCTGTTTTGCGACTGGGTGAGTAAGACATCATCAGAAGAACAGCCATGGTCAGCATCCTCTACTTATCAAAACTAAATTGCAGCTTAATAATATTGCCTCATGTGCTGCCCTGGTACTCTCGCCCACCTGAGCGGAGAGGGCCATTTTGCTGCCCAATTTCTCTTTTGTGGTATGTCTTCCTCATCAAAACGCATGATTATTTCTTTTTTCCAAATACAATGGGAATCCCTCCTTCCCCGCCCCCAAGTTCTGAAAATTTTCAAACCCGCCCTGGAGAAATACAAATGCACAAAGCGACAGGCGAAGCCGGCCCTGTGTTCAGCACTCAATCATCTCCTGTCACAGGTGCAACCACTATGCAATATCCTGCCATGATTGATAGAGTGGGTTTGTGCAGACTGGGGGAGCTGGGGAGACTCAGATGGGGTCCTGTCATTTGGGCTCCATTTCATGCTACCTGTAGGGAAAAGGAAATTCTTTGCTGGGATTGGCTGTTTAGTGAGTTTTAAGTTTTAGTTCTTCATATATACTAGAAAGGTCATATTTTCTAAAAGTTAAATATAGGTTTAAGCTTTATCTTAGCATAAACTTTATGCTGGGGGAAAACAAAACAACAAAACAGTGAATCGTGACACAATGGACTTGATTGTATGTAAAGTTGACGCGTTGTAGAAGTAAGCCACAACCTAATTTCCTGTAATTGTGTTGAAGTCTATAAGGTCATGTCCCTCAAATCTTAGTCTTTACACATACAAAAAACCCCAAACATGTTTGATTTCTACCACAATGTCTTAAGTATACCACAACTTAATATTGAGATTGATGTCTATATAACACGGTTTAAAAGTGTACTTCTACCATGTGCATCACTTGACTAGACAGCGAATTATGTTATTATAAGCCCTTCAATAATATGCCAAACATAGAGAATATCACAGTTAAGCAGAAATCTTCATCATTATAGATTGTAGCTGTGCTTCATTTTAACTGGGGACCAGATTTTTTAGGTTGCTTTTGCTATGATCAGTCAAGATCTTAACTAATTAATGTAAGATCAAAGTTGACAACCATCTCACCAGTGTTATGTAAAACTGTAAAATCCTCTAGGTCCTTCATTTCTTTTTGAAATGGCTAAAGGCAAAATGATTTGCATAAGGAGGTCTCAGATTTTAAAATGTAAAACTTCTTTCATTGGGATTATTAAGTGGCTTTCAATGATGCCTACAGATGTTCACGCACCCACTGCAATGCTTTAATATTTTTCCTTGTGACTTCTATATACAGCCTGATAGATTGATTAAAATGGTAGAATAGGAGTGGGGAATACAATGGCCTTTAAAATCATCTCTTTTTTAGACACCATAATATTCATTTAGATCAATACATCTGAATTTCACAATTGTAGTAAAAAATATTAAATTTCTCCTAGAAATTTGCCAGCTAAATTATGTTCTCAAACATCAATTCATGCTTAGTGTATTTTTCTTAAACTGGCAAATTATCTATCTACCTATCTATATAATTTGTCAGTATACTTGCCAATATAGATAGAGATATATAGTTATATCTATCTATCTATATATAGACACTTAGCAGATTAATTTCTTTCTAGAAAAGAGGCCTATGAGGAATTTTTGTTTTTGTGTTTCCATTATTATAGCAACAAACTTGCATAATACAATAGTTTAAAAATCTGATGGCCCAAATATCAATCATTTGGAGTAAATGTTTATATAACAACGTTTACGAATATGTATTGATAAAAGGTAATTTATATTGCCATTTTCTCTTTTTTGTAAAACTTGGAATGAAAGGGGGCATAAAATATTAAATGTGTTCTAGTAAGCTTTCAATGACTAGAAAATTAATGGACATTATTTAAATAAACATAATGCTGAGTTAATGCATAGATTGCTGTATTTATGGATATAAGTAACTATAAACAATGTCAACTACTGTCTTTTGTAAAACTGTACATTAGTTTCATGTGGAATGTTGAAAAACAGAACCACCTCTGCCCTCTGCCCCAAGGATTTTAAGTATTATTTGGAGGACCTTTCATATTGTACCTATGAGGATAGTCCATTTTAAGATGCTAAAATATAGAGAAGCAACTTTAAAATGCACATTACTTTATTGTAATTAACTCTAGGTTGTACTAGATTCATAGATACTTCTATTCATTTGTTTAATGTTAACCATCACACAAGACCTGTAGTTTTAAAGTGTTCTTGATGTAGAACATGCCTTTGGTAGGTCATTTATTATTTTAAAATGAAAAATATTCTCTTCCTTATATTACAATATCACTATGTTAAGGGTCTTATTCAAGAAGAAATAACTGTGTGTATACATAGAAAGGTGCCGTTTTCTTAAATAGCAGTGAGTTTCAGTTTCTGTTTTGAAATCCATTTGTGATTTACCAATAAAACGGATACAGATTGAAAGATGGTTGCAATTCAATGAAACAGAAACTTGGTGAGAGGGTGAAGGAAACCTTGGCTTTGGATACCTGTGTCTGTCCTTTTCACACTGAGCTTTTGACGATCTAATTTAAGTCTAGACTTGGACCCAAACATTGAGAAGCCAAAACAAGATAGCACACAGTTGAAAAATCCACTCTTTTTGCCTTTATAAATATATGATATGCTCAAAAGGAGACCCGAAGCTGTTGCCGTGGCCACTAGGTGAGTCCGGCGAAGAGCCAGAAGCTGGAGCAAGGGGACATTTTCATCATCTTCCCTGTAGACCGTGACGAGGCCACCACAGAAGGAAGGGAAATGGAGAGTTTTCTTCTGAATAACAACATGTATTGCTCAATGAATAAAAGTCTCTATACGTTTCTGTTTTCCCTCAAAACACACACACACACACACACACACACACACGTGGACACACACACATATGTGGACACCCCACTATTCACCCCAAGAATAATACCATCATGCCACATGGGGGGGGGGAGTGAAGGAAGAAAAAAAATGTTCCATAAAAATCTGGAGATTAAACATTGATTTGAGTGAGCTTGAATAATGTAGCTCCATTTTTTTTGTTGTTGTTGTTTGTTTCCATTTTTGCTTCTTGTGGGATGCAGAACTTGGTGGTCGGGTTGGTCCTCCTGTAGCACCTTTTTGTTGCAAGCTAGGATGATACATTTCAGAATAAATCTCGAAGTGGGTTGAGTAAGCTAGTTAAGGAAACCACACCCCAACTGAGCTCTCTACTGGAAAGCCACAGTTCTTTACTCCCAGGTGATCTAAGGGCAGCTTCTTTTTGTTTACTCTCTTAGAGCTTCTGATTCTTCATGGCTTACAAGGTAAGCGGTATTGTGCACATACCTTGCTCATGTAAATTTGTGAAGACTGGCATATAGTGTTAGTACTAGGGTTAACATACACAGGAATATTTCTCAAGTGAAGGTGATATAATTAGTAATCTAGGGTACAAAAAGATGGGGCTCCCGTGCCTGTCTGAGAAAAATACTAACACATAACCAAGTCAGGATACAGGTGTCCATGCAACTCAAGGCATAAACTTAGAATATTAATCTTACTATTTTCTTTTCAGCTAAAGAGTAATGTAGAAAAATTGCTAGAGCTACAATTCTAAATTGTGTAGAGAAGTTGAATAAAATCAAAAGCATGTAGGTAGGAATGTGATTTTTCAGTGGTATCATTGGAGCTCACTTGTCTTAGATGGCAGAAAGACTGAAAACACGTAAGTATGTAGTACCAGCATCACCTCATGTCCCATCAGCTGGAGCCTCGCTCCAGACTCTGGAACCAGATTCTTCAATGGTAGGGCCCAGGTATCTCTATTTTAACAAGCACACGGGTAAATCTGTGGTACAGTAAAGTTTGAGAACCCTATCTTGGAGTGTCACAAGCTGTTTTTGTCTTTCTCAGATATGCATTTCCCCCAAATAGTTTATACTTTAAATATGCTAATATCAGAAGATATGTCTTATATAAGAAGTGAGACTGGTTAGAAAGTCTTAGACATTTTGAATCTGTATCTAAATTAAGTTTATAGACTATAATGTGCTGAAGTTGAGGTCTTTAAAGTTGAGATAATATACAGACTTTTTGGTATGCATAATGTATAAACTTTCTGTGTTAGTTTTACTAGCATGAGGCACGAATGTGTGAAGTCGTTATACCTAAATGCAGTAGTTGTTTGGGTGTTCTGTTTTTAATGACTATATGGGTAGCCTAAAGTCCTGACTGGCCAGCCACAGTTTGTGAAGATCTTTTACCAGCCTGTTTCTCTGGTGTAGATAGATCATTTCTCACCCTGGATCACAAATGAGGTAGTAGAGCAGCACAAACAGTGGAGAAATAAAATAATCTGAGTAGGGATTGTTGTGGAGCTGAAAGAATAAGTGGCATTTTTGGGAAACACCTTAGCTGTTGAGTCAAGACCGAGCAGAGGCGGTCTAACTTAGATGTGGTCAACACATGTACGTGGTGTAGAAGTCTGGTGCAAATCTGCTTAGAGAGAACTGAATCACCTCTATTGCCTATAAATCTCCTTGTTGGAGGAGATGACTGTGACTTCTGTCCTGCCATCCAAAGGAGCACTGCCTGCCCGTGGAGCTAGGCGGCTCTAACCTCCTCCTGAGGAAAGGATGAGTTTATCATTCGGGACTGAAACCACGAGTGTGTATTAAGCATCAACTCTATACCAAGAAGAAACACAGAAGGCTCCAAGGAGCCCCTGGTACCCTCAAGAATCTTTTGACTTTGTTGAAGAGAGGACAGTTGCTGGTCCAAAGAACAGGAAAGCCAAAAACAAGTAGGGTTCTATTTATCATAAGTGCAAATTGAGCTCAAAGAAGATGGCATCCTGTTGCAAGTAACAGAATCCTTGGGAAATGGACTGAAACTCACAGGTGAGTGCTCAGCTTCATAGGCTTTGGACTGGCATCAGAAAGGCCTGGGTATCTCAGTGATCATCAAATGTTCTGCTTCTCTTCCTTACCTTCAGCAAAGTCACCTTCATCCCGAGCCTGGCTTGCTCGCAGTCCCAGGATGTTTTCCAGAATTTTCCTATGCCTACATATTTGTGCACAGGAAAGGAGTCCATCTTGGTCCCAGCATTTTAGCAAGACCTCAAAGTCTGAATGCCTTTCCCTGAACCACAGTTGCCATCAGGGCAATCCAGTGTATGGACTGGTTCTGCCCAAGGCTCAGATCCCATTTTTCGAGCGAGGATGGAACCCTGCCCAACAAGACCTGCCAAACAGAATGTGGGACTTAAGATGGAGGGAATGAAGGATGGGGAGTCAGGCAACACACATCTACGGAAGGGGTGACTGAAGGCTGGAGTATCCAGGAGTTCTTCGTGGAAGAGCTGGCCCTGGGCTGGCTCCAGAAGTGAAAGGAGAGAATATTCCAAGCAGGGGGAAGGGAAAAGCAAGCACAAAGTCAAGAATAAGCATGGAAAATGGGAACAATGAAGCGTCCTGACTGAACCAAGCGTTCAGGTTGGACAGTGCAGGAATCACGTGTGGTGTTTGGGGTTACCTTGTGCAGGAGAGACCAGTTCAGATTTCATGAGATGAGCAAGAGGGGACATAGATTGGTTGAGTGAATGAATCACAGGGTCAAAAATATTCACTTACAGTATTTCGTTCTTTCTGAAACAAATTTCATGCATCCACTTTTTTTTTTTTTTTTTTTTTTTAAGCAATTCTGTGTGAGATGCTGGCTATGCAGAGATGAAAAGCACAGATCCTGTGCTCAGAGAGTTTCCAGTGTATAATCCAGGTCCATGTGATACCATTCCAAATGACCTCAGCATAATGTTACCCCATGAATGCATTTATTTTAAAAGTAGAAAAATGTGAAAAATACGATTTTCTCTTTTTCTAGAAAAGAATCCTATTTCTCGAATCTCTAGGTCTTCAGGAAATCTACCTTCAGATTTAAAGGCCTTGCTTGGTCTTCTCTTTGGCCACGGTAAAATACACCCTAATGCGCTTTGGGTGTGAGGAGGGATATGAGAAGCCTCAGGGGTAGGAGGACCTGAGTTCTTTGGGGGGAAAAAAATCATAAACCCAAAGTGGAAAGAAATACCCTACAAAGGAAGGTGCAGGGCCGAGAGAGAGAGCTCCTGCGTGCTCTTCCCGGGAGCCCTCCTGTCTCCCAGTGGGCGGGGCCGCCTGGCCGCAGGGACAGGTGTCAGGCGGAGCGGTGGCGGTGACGGCCGGTGAGTGATTGCGCCATCAGCTCCCTGCCGCGATCCATCATGCGGCCCCAGCCGGTGAAGAATCACAGCCTCAGCAAGGCGCTGAGCCCAGCAACATATCATTAAACAAGGTTACCACCGGCAGATTTGTTCCCATGATCAATCTGGTCAATAACCGTTCCACCTCACTGTACAATTTCTCCCCCACCCCCCCCACCTTAAAACATAAACAAGTATTATGAAAGCACTTGCAGAACAATGTCTAGCTTTCTGAAGTCTTCATTTCTCCTGTGGCATTGCGCACGCTTCTTTAAAAACCCTTATAAATCATGAAAAATAACCTTTACTACAGGATATATCCTCAGGCAAGTGCTCTACCCTAATTCCATATTTTATTACCTGATACTGACTGATTTTTTTTTTTCTCCAATTGATTACTGAATAGCATTGGGACAATTTCTTTTTTTATTTCCCCTCAAGTCTGCATAGCTCACTAGTTTCTTCCCTTAGGAGGTCCCAAATGAGATAGAAGTAAAACACTTACTGCTTTTAGTGTTCGGCTTTAATTCTCCTGTTTTGCATTTAACTCTTCGCACACCCAGGCAGACAAATTACTCAGTGGTACTGCAGACTCGCCTTCCAGAAAAGATCTTGACTTTGTTACAGTGTAATTGAGACTGGTAAATGTTATAACCATTAGAATGTAGAAAATTGAACAGGAATCTCATGGGGAAAACCTACTCAGTTTTCTCAGCCGGTGAGTTAGAAACAGAAGATCCCAGTACATATGGGAACTTTTAAAAAAGTGAAAAATGAAAAAAAAAATTACCCACAAATATAAATGCTTACCCCAAAAAGGAAATAGTACTTTCTCCAGTTATAATCCATCCTTCCTGACTTGAGTCCCTGAGTTTTTTTCAGGAACTTTGGTTGTAAGTTTATATCCATCAAGGTAAAAAATATATCTATATCTATATCCATATCCATTTCTACATCTATATATTTCTACATCTACATCTATATGATTAAAAATAGATATGTTGGTGATCTCTGCCTTACTAAAAACTATGAGAGTTTAATTTTGTAGCCTAACTGATTAACTGATTGGAGAGAAAATTTGAACTCAAATGCCATCTAACTTCCAAAATTTTCATTATAAATAAAATAAAGTTTCTTCTCACTTCCACCTTTAGGCAAGGCCCTGTTGTGACTGTCCAGAAAGAGAGGATACATTTCCTTTTTAAATCCTTCCAGAAATCTTGAGTAATCACATTAAGTAGAAAAATCCATCCAGAAACTTCAGTTGCCGGATCGATTTTTCTTTATTCTTTTATTTAAATCCATTTCCTTTCTTCTGTCCTTCTTTATCTTCTTAGTGGAGATGGATTGTAGGTGGGTATTTATCTCCACATAGAACACCATTTAAGTTAAATGGTTAGGTGTATCTCAAGTTAAGCATTCAGGGATAGACGTTAACTCCCCTAGATGCTCATGGTACAAAACGTACCACTGGCTTGACAAATCTGAGAATTCTTTCCAGGTAAAAATGTAGACATTCAGATAGAGTTGAACTCATTCAAAAATGTACGTTGTTTCTCCTTTTAAATGCATGATAAATTTCCTGAATACTAAGGGCATTCACTCTTGACATTATTGCTTAAAAATGTTGACGCTTTTGTCTACTTGTGAATATTCTTCGAGTGGTCCTTGCCCGTGATGTCAGTTTTAAGAACATTTAACGTGTATTGATTACCACTAAGAAACTGATTGCCTACTGGGGTAGATTAAAAGCATGCATTGTTCATTCAGAAGATGTGTGTTAGTCTGTTCTATTCTAATATGAGTTCCAAATTCTCCTCAGGAACATCATTTCATATATCAAGGCTGATGGCATGATGAAAGTGTTATAGATTGGTAGCTCTTAATTCATTTATAGGAGAAAAATAGAAGAGATTTGTAGTAGGCCCAGGTCATATCTGCAATTCAACAAATATTTATTGAATGTCCATTGTATATAAGGCACCGTGTTTCAGTTTTTTCTTATAATAATTCCATGGTTACAGATTACATTGCTATGTTCAGAAGATACTAAATCTGAGTCATGCAGTCGAGACTTAATTTGGTTAAAACCTGGATGACTTATAGTCTAGACACAATATTCATGGCAGCTTGGTAATGGGCTTAGGTGGCTCTTATAGCACAATAATGCAAAAAATTGAAGGAAGCTATTGCTTCCATAATACACTATAATTTGACTTAGGCTCTGTATAGATACAGTCATCAATAACTCAGTAAAAACAATTTCACATCTAAGCATCAGCTCTAACGACAAAAATGCCTAGACTCTTGAAAGGAAGGTGATGGAAATACAAAGCGTTCTTTCTCTTATCCATTATCTTTCTTTTGCTATTGATTTAACTAATGACTTAAACTCAAATTTAGAAGGGCATAAGTGAAAAAAATACAAATGTATAAATGAAAATATATTACAGGTGGCTTTAAAGAGTATTTTCATGGTATTTTTGACATTGTTCATAAAGTTATTTTCAAGCATTACAGATTAAATAATTGCATTTCATTTCTAATTGAACAAAATTGTTCTTTTAACCACCTAAGCCTAGAGATCTTTGTCCCTATTAAAGGATGTTGTAAACTTTCCTGCAGGTGTGTGTTTGCATGCACGTGAGTGCATCTTTTTTTTGTTTTGTTTTGTTTTGTTTTGTTTTGTTTTGTTTTGGGTCTCCGTTGTAAGCTTCAGCTGTGTGCCTATCAGAAATTAGATAATTTTTAAAAAACCTTCAGCTTCATCTTACATAAATGTAGTTCTCAGTGGGAATACTGTAGAAAAGCCCTGCAAACACTTTAGAGGCATCTTTCATGGCATTTGCCACTCACTCCACGTGGAATTCCTAATTCAGAAGTTTTTCCTATGGAATTCCCCTGATCTCAAATCAAATGTGCTTGTGGGAATGCCTTGTAAACCCTGAGAGTCACTTAATGACAGTGACTATTTTAGTCTGCTTCCGCATTTGTTTTTGGCTGGATCATTCCCTTTAGACACTGTAAGGTCAATATAGCAAAGCAAGTAGGCCTGGAGCCTTTGTCTTAAGGAAGGTCCACCCCCTTTCCTGTACCTGGTACATTACCCAGGGTCATGATGCAATCAACATGAGACTCGAAGATGACTGTTGCGTGGTTCAGACCATTCTATTCTGGGTATTTCGAGTCCCGATTTCTTCTCTGTAATACATTTTTACATATGTCTCTAGTTACAATAAAATAAGCACTGTCTCTTCTGAGAGAAAGAGAAATGGATTTACCAAGGCAAGGATGAAGTTCTGGGGTGGGAAGAGGAGTGGTAGGGAAGGAAAGATTTTTGGTTTGGTTTGTATGGTTTTGAATTTCCTTCAGGGCTAAAATTGAGTTTAGGGAGACATTGCATGTGGATAAGTCAGTGTTATAAAGGACAGAATTTTCTAAATATTTTTGGTTGGTGCTAATAAGGAGGTGAACCTAATTATTTCTGAAAGTCTTTTTCTTGGGTTTTCCATTTTGGTTCTTTAACTTCTGACCACCATAGCTTGGATGATCTTTGATCTTTCCTAGTTTTTACCTAGTGAAGCACAATTACAAGTAGCCAGCACACGTCCTCGGATAGTTCCTACTGGCGGCTTCCTGATACACGTTATGCCAGGAGTAGAGTCCTTCAGATGGTAACAGTCTCATACATATTAAGATCATGGGGTCAGATATGGCACCTCTCCATCTACAATATCAGGCAGCTGTGTGGTATTTTTGTCATCATTTCTGGATAGAGCTGTGTGCACCATGACAAAACAAGACTAATTGAGAGTTTCTGTGTGTCCAATCAGCCATGATGCATTAAGAAGGCTAAACATGAACAGCAGGAACCTGTAAGTTCAGGCTCTTGCAATTCATCTCACTAGAGTAGACAAGTTGCAGGAAATCACGTCTACTAAAACACCAAATAAATACACTTGGTTTTGCCATGTTTTTGATGTTTTGCTTTCTTGCTTGTTTCATTCAACAAACATGATGGGGGTCATCTGCAGGCTCTGTGATCACTGGGGATTTTAAGAACACAGCTCCAGGAGCTCAGGGTCTAAAGTAGTACCTGAGAAGTAACAAGACAATGCCAGGATGATGTCATAAATGCAGCCTCATGGGTACACACAGGGAGCTCTGAGAGTTGGAGTAAGAGAGTTATACTTGTAGCACTGTATCAGGAAGGGCTTTATGAAGGAGTTAGTGCTTTAAAGTAGGAGAACCCTATCCAGAGAAGGACGCAAAAGGAGCAGCATGAGAGGAGGCACAGATGTGGAAAAAGCCAGCACCTCTGTTTGCAAGCCTAGAGGAGGGCAATAAAGCACATATAGACTGCCTGCAAAGCACAGGTGAGACATGAGTCTCTATCAATGGGCAGACCCCACCTCCAAAGAGATGTGCTGAGAAATGTAGACATAATGCTGAAACAGAAGAGTAACTCAGCAGCAGCCTTGGAAAGGATTTCTCTTCCTCTGTGGGAGACTCCAACTTAGGGTGCTAACCAATTTTTTAAAAAAATGTATTTCACATAAAATCATAATTGTAAAAGCAATTAACTCTACTGTCAGTATAAGGCATACAAATCTCTGCTCTAATAGAGGTTTATAATCATTGTGTCCATTAAAGAAGGCATCAGCCCATTATGTCTGAAAGTCATCAACAGAAATAAAAGCAAAATCATTATAGAAACAGGCAATTATCTGAAGAAGCAAGAAGGTGAGTATCATGTGAAATGACAAGGGGACCGCACATCTAGTGAAATTGTACTAAAAGGGAAAACTGCAGAAGTCTGTGCATATGTCTTCTTCCTTCAAGAATATGGCTGCCAAAAGAATTTGAAAAAACATGCCAAAAAATGAGAGGGGGGCTAAATTTTTAAAAGGGGTATGGTAAAGGGCTATTCTAGATAGTTTGTGATGGAGAATTAGTATGATTCTCTCAGTTTCTCAGCCTTTCCTATGAAGGACGGGACTCCTCAGGTTCCTACTAGGAAAAGAGAAGTAATTAGTTACTTAGAAATGGACAATGAGTGGGCTGGGTTGGGCATCAATGCTGTATTCAGTGGTCACATGATAGACATACATTTGGTAGAAGGCATTCTCCAAGTCAACGATAGCCCAAGTTACCCAAATTTTATTATTGTAATTAATTGGGGAGTTCTTCTGAACAGAAGATGTAAGAATCATAAATGAAAGATCAAAAAATTCTATACAGAACATATTAGGATAAATAAAAACTTGAAACTATTTGGCCTTAGGCACAAAACCCGAAATGGAAGCACAAATATCAAGCAAAAAGTTAAATAGAGGATATTCAAAGCCAACTTTCTGTTTACCTTTCAATCTCATAGATTGTATTTATATGTTATATAACTATATAAATGTCATAGATGATATATACACACACTTAGAGAAAATATATATAACACACGTATATGTACAAAATGATCACGTTTAACAGTGGATTACTAGTAAGGAGATAGAATCAGTAATCAAAAATCTCTCCATAAACAACAGTTCAGGACCAGATGGCTTCACTGGTGAATTCTACCAAACACTTAATGAATGAATACCAATTTTTATCAAACTCTTCCAGATAAGGACATCAAAGAAAAGAGAATTACAGGCCAATATCTATGATAAACATGCAAAAATCCTCAAAAAAAATAGCACACTGAATTCAACAATACATTGAAAGGATCATATACCATGATTAAGTGGGATTTCTTCCAGGGATGCAAGGATGGTTCAACATCCACAGATCAGTCAGTATGATGTACCACACTAACAAAGTGAAGGACAAAAATCATATGATCATCTCTGTAGATGCATCAAAAGCATTTAACAAAACACAACACCCATTTATGATAAAAAAGAAAAAACTCTCAACAAAGTAAGTATAAAGGAAATATACCTTGCAAATTTTATTTTAGGCCAATTTCTGTGCCTTTCTCCATGCATGAACATTTGGAGAAATAAGAATAGAATCCATTCAAAATATGTAAGCTTTTTTAACCTAGGAAATTGGGAAAATACAAGTACATTATCATTTATTCACAGACACTGATGATTCTGGGAAAGATTGATAAGCTCAAAAGGCCAAATGATCAGAACTGATGACAGAAAGTGAAAAGAAGCTTAACATTTTCTCTGCTGAAGATATAAATTCAGTGTTAGGGTTAAGCCATCTTCAAAACACAGTACACACATATATACACACATACTTAGTTTATTCACTGGTTGATTCTAAAACTCTTGAAATTCTACTATAGTCCAAATGTGCCATGTTAATAGGAACTGAATATAGTAATTCCTGTCCTCATAGAGTTTACATTGGGAAAGGTGGATACAAATAAAGCTAGAAGGAAAACAGTAATTCCAAGTTGTAATGGGGCCCATGAAGGAAATGTTATGAGATAAAAATAATCCATGTGGATGGCCTATTTTAGGATCAAGGATTGGGTAAAAATGGTATATTATCTCCTTTATGTTTGCTGAAGACTATTTTTGAACATAGGAAGTACTGAAGTATTAGACTATGCCAAATAAATGGATTCAAAAATATATGTGTGAAATAGGTTTTATTTAATCTATGAGATACAAGGCATAATTTGGACTAAAGATAGATGTTCAAAGAATAGGAACATTAGAATGAGGCTTCTTAAGAACGAGTTATGTTTTCTGTGTTTCACTTTTCTATTTTAATGAAAAAGTTTTAGTAAAAATTCAAATGTCAGCAACTAAAAACAAAAGGTAAAAACTGTAATCTTAAAAAGCCTCTATTTGATCATGATAGCTATTTTATCCTCATTTAGGTATTTCTGGTGACATATGGAAAATAGTTACATTTCACAATTAAGCTAAAAAAGTTTAAAGTACAGGTGTAGAATAATAGGTTTTCCCCTAACAATTAGAAAATTAATTTATACTTTAAAATGAAATTTTTTGGTTTTTGCATTGAGTTAAAGTGAAGAGTCTCTCTCTCTCTCTTTCTCTCTCTCTCTCTCTCTCTCTCTCTCTCACACACACACACACACACAATACATACCCTCATGCAAAATGAAATGCAAAGCTGAATGCTTATGGTGAATGCAGGGTTGAATGAATGCAATGATTTTATCAATGCAGCATACTTTAGGTCCGTAGTTGTGGTTTTTTTTTTCAGACCACATTACTAGATAATTTGCATTAATTATTTTTCATGTTGAGGCACACTTGAGAAAAAAAAAAGAGATCAAATAATAGAAATTAAATTGGGTGAAAACCTCCAAATTTTGAATTTTGTCCAAATGACTATAGACATTGTGGGAAACAGAATAAATGCCCCTCAAAATTATGTCCTTCCTAATCCCTGAAATTTGTAAATGTAAGATCTTACATGGCAAAGGGACGTTGCAGATGCAATTAAAGATTGTGAAATGGGATGATTATCCTGGATTATCAGTGTAGGCCTGATGTAATAACAAGTATACTAATAAGGGAAAGAGGGAGGTAGAGAGTCAGAGGACAAAACATACAGATGGAAGTGGAGGTCAGAGTGATGCATTATGGGCTTTGAAGGTGAAAGGGGACCACAAGCCAAGGGATGTGGATCTCTAGAAGCTAGAAAAGGTAAGGAAACCAATTCTTCCTATCTTTCTTCATTCCCCTGCACTCCATCTCTCTAAATGGAATGCAGACATATCAATACTTTGATTTTAACCCAGTGACACTTCAAAGCTCCATATTTATAAGATAAAAAATTTGAGTTGCTCTAGGAAACTAATAAAGAGATAGAACCTTATAGATCATATAAAATAAAGATATTTGATAGTCTAACTAAAACCCTTTCCAAATTTCAGGGAGCAGATGACTTCATGAAGTTTGTAGACAACAAAAATGTACCGAAATTCTTTCTTTGGTTGTTAAATGGTTTACCACATCTCTTTTTTTAAATAGAAAAATAAAGAAAAAATATCTGTAATGCTTTCCATTTCAAATCCACACATTTACCTTGAATAGTTTTCCAAGGACCATGGAGGACCTGTGAATGTTTCTTGACAGTGCTTTTGTTTCTCAACAGAAAATGACATAAGAATTACACTGAGCTGAAAGTTTAAAAATATCTCTTAGATACTTTCCCTTTAAGTCCCATTCCTCTTGTTCTAATGTATTGTTAATGAACTGCTAAATAATATCTTAATAAAAGCTTTTAAAATGCATTCATTTCATCTAGGTTGCTTAGCTTATTGGCATATAACTGTTGATAATAACTTCTGATGATTGTTTCTACTTCCTCGGTGTTAGTTATGATCTCTCCCTTTTCATAATTTTTCATAATTTTATTAATTTGGGCTTTCTCTCTTTTCTTTTGGATTAGTGTGGCCAATGGTTTATCGATCTTATTGATTCTTTAAAAAAAAAACAGCTTCTAGTTTCATTGATATGTTCTACTGTATTTCTGGTTTCTACCTCATTGATCTCTGCTCTAATCTTGATTATTTCCCTTCTTATGTGTAGAGTTGGTTTGATTTGTTGTTGATTCTCCAGTTCTTTAAGGTGTAGAGACAGCTGGTGTATTCTGGATTTTTCAATTTTTTTGAGGGAGGCTTGGATAGCTATGTATTTCCCCCTTAGGACCATCTTTGCTGTATCCCACAGGTTTTGGACCAAAGTGTCTTCATTCTCATTGGTTTCCATGAATTAAGTTCTTCTTTGATCTCCTGGTTGATCCAAGCATTCTTAAGCAAAGTGGTCTTTAGCTTCCAGGTGTTTGAGTTCCTTCGGAACTTTTCCTTGTGATTGAGCTACAGTTTCAAAACATTGTGATCTGAGAATATGCAGGGAATAATGTCAGTCTTTTGGTGGGAATGCAAGTTGGTGCAGCCACTTTGGATAACAGTGTGGAGATTCCTCAAGAAATTAAAAATAGAGCTTCCCTATGACCCTGCAATTGCACTACTGGGTATTTACCCCAAAGATACAGATGTAGTGAAAAGAAGAGCCATCTGTACCCCAATGTTTATAGCACCAATGGCCACGGTAGCCAAACTGCGGAAAGAACCAAGATGCCCTTCAACAGATGAACGGATAAGGAAGATGTGGGCCATATACACTATGGAGTATTATGCCTCTATCAGAAAGGATGAATACCCAACTTTTGTAGCAACATGGATGGGACTGGAAGAGATTATGCTGAGTAAAATAAGTCAAGCAGAGGGAGTCAAGTATCATATGGTTTCACTTATTTGTGGAGCATAACAAATAACATAGAGGACATGGGGAGATGGAGAGGAGAAGGGAGTTGAGGGAAATTCAAAGGGGGGGGGGGTGAACCATGAGAGACTATGGACTCTGAAAAACAACCTGAGGGGCTTGAAGGGGCGGGGGGTGGGTGGGAGGTTGGTGGAACCAGGTGGTGGGTATTAGGGAGGGCACGTATTGCATGGAGCACTGGGTGTGGTGCAAAAACAATGAATACAGTTATGCTGAAAAGAAATAAAAAAAAAAAGAAAAAAAAAGAAAAGAAAAAACTAAAAAAAAAAACTTCAAATAGTTAATTAAAATATAAAATAGCCCAGAAAAGTGAACTTTCTTAGGTGACAGCTTAATGAATGTTTTAGAAAGTGAATTCACTTGTCTAACCACTGCCTAAATAAAAAAATGGGATAACGAGCACCCCAGAAGCCCTCTTTGCACCTCTCTCCATCATTATCCTCTCCAAAGAAAACCACCATTATTATCTCTTTCATCCTGTTTTGCCTTTTATGCACATCATATAAATGGCATCATACAGAATATATTTTTTTCTCTTGTTTCTTCTGCTTAATTTCATGTTTTTGGAGTTTGCCCACCCATGTTTTATGTGTGGCAGTCTTTAATTTTCATTGGCATATAATATTCTACTCTCTAAGTAATGCAATTAATTTATTTATACTTTTGTTGATAGACATCTGGGTAGTTTCCTGTTTGGTGCTATTATGGATATTATTGCCAGGAACATGTCTTTTGGTGAACCTACATACATATTTCTGATGGGTAAACTACTAAAAGTGGAATCTGTTTTTGGGTATACATGTGTTTAGTTATAGGGGAGAATGCTTAACAGTTTTGCTAAGTGATCATATTAATTTAAATTCTCACCTGTATTCTGAGAACTTGTTGTTCACATTCTTCTTAATACTTGGCACGGTTTTTTGTTTATTTGTTTTTAAAATTAATGGCTCTGGAGTATATAAAATAATATCTCATTGAAGATTAATTTGCATTTTTCTGATTACTAATAATGTTGAATATCTTTCACTCCTTTTTTGGCCATTGAATATCCTATGAAATTCCATGTTTAATTCTTTTGATATTTATATGTCTACATTTTTCTTGCTTTGTAAGGATTGATTTATATTCTGGATATAAATTCTTCCGTTGTGTGCCTTTTACATTCATTTAATGATCTCTTGATGACTATCAGTTCTTAAAATCAATGAGGCCAATTTTTCAATTTTTTTCTTTTCAGCTATTGCTTTTTTGTATCATATTTGAGAAGTTTTTGCCTATTTCCAAGTCCTGCAAAAGTTTTTCTATGTTAAATTCTAGGAGATTTGTTGTTTTACCTTTTACATTTAAGAAATTCTTCTGCAGGTGATATTCATGTTTTTTATGAGGTGAAGGGTCAAGTTTTTTTCTGTGTGGATATCCATCTGACTGTCCTTTCTCTATTGCACGGAATTTTACCTTTTCTTCTACATGTAAATGTGTTTTCTGCTTTGTTTCATTCATCAGTTTGCCTGTTCTTATGCCAATACCGCACTGTCCAATTACTATAGATTTATAAACCTTTTGGTTGCGTAAGTTCTTCAACTTTGTTCTTGTTTTTTGAGATTATTATGAGTGATAGTGATCCTTCATATTTTTTTGGAAGTTTTAGAGTGTTTTTAATTTCCATAAAAAATTTGCATTTTTTTTTCACATTTTAGTTTTATTTTCCATACACTAATTTGGGAAAGAACCGACATTTTTATAATATCGAATCTTTCAAACTATGAACATGGTATGTTCCTCAATTTATTTAGATCTTACTAAATTTCTCTCAGGAATGTTCTGTGGTTTTCTCTGAGATACTGCACATTTTCATTAGATTTATTAGTAGGTGTTTAGTTTTTGTGCTATCATTGTAAATTATATATTTTTAAAATACTATTTTTCCAAATACTTGCTACACCATAATAAACAATTGGTTTTTGGTTATTGACATTTTATCTAGTTACTTTGCTTATTACCATCTGGTGTAATTTCTTTCAGCATGAAGAACTTCCGTTAGTGTTCTTTGTAAGATAGGTCTGCCAACAAGGAAATTCTCTTAGTCTTTATTAATGTGGAAATGTCTCTTCTTTACCCTTTGAAGGATGCTTTTCCTGGGTAGAGTTCTTGATTGGCAGTGATTTTTCTTACAGCATTTTGAATATATCATTATACTTCCTTTCAGGCCCTGCTGTTTCTGAAAAGCAGTCAACTATTAATCAAAGTGTTGTTCCCCTTTACATGGGAACATTAGTCTCCCATTTCTGCTCTAATTTTCTCCTTGTGTTTGTATTGTTTTGGCTATGATGCTTTTAAGCGCAGATCTATTGTTTTTATTCCATGTAATGTTTCGTTCTCTTGAATTGGTAGATTAATATTTTCACTAAATTGGGGAAGATGTTAGCCCTCTTATTTTTTAGATAAGTCTCCTCCTTCCTCTTTGTTTCTCCCTCCACTCTTTCTGAAACTTCTACTGTATGCATTTTGGTATGTTCAATAATGCTCAAAATGGTCTCTCTTGCTGTGTTCAATTTTCTTCTGTCTTGTTTTTCTCTCTGTTCTTTAGATTGTATAATTTCTCTTGCTTTGCTTTTAAGTTTACCAATTATTTATTCTATTATCTCGTTTGCCTACATAGTGAGGTTTTCTTTTCAGTCTTTGTAATTTTCTATGGCAGAATCAACATTTCATTCTTTTTTAGGTTCTGTTTCTTTACTGAGGTTTCTTTGATGAGATGAGTCACTTTCATAATATCCTGTCATATTTTTTTGTTAAATCCTAGACATTTTAGATAATATATTATATACTTGCCTAGTCTTGTCTCCTCTACAGAACCTCTCTCTCCATAGTGTATGGCTGCTCATTTCTCTACTAATTTCTTTTTTTAAAAAATATTTAATCTCAAGCCTGACTTTCTAAGGGTTGACCTGTGTTTCCATAACATAATGATCAGCAAATAATTCATCAGATGTTGTATTCAAGTACATCTATCTGGAAAGTCTTTCCCTTTCACTGATAGATTTATATTGGGTTAGGAGGTGAATGCAAAGCTCAAGAAGTTTCTAAGTCTCCCCCAGATTTTACTTTATGCCAGGCTTGCAAGTGGACACAGACTTACTGTCAGCCAGAGAGATATGGAGGGATTAGGACCTCTCAGGTCTTCTCTGAACAAGGATGCAGCCAGCCTCTTAGGTAGCCAGAGGTGAATAGATAGCACATTAAGCCACACTATGGTCCTCTCACTGCAAGATTTGCTGTCAGATTTATGGTTGGTCCACCAGTCTTCCACTTACCCCAGATCGGACTTCAAACTCAGTCTAACACAGCTGCAGTCCCTTGTTTCCAATTCAGTTTTGCATTTTTACTGACAATACTATGGGATGTGGACTTTCCTCCTTCTGCTCTAGATAAGGTTACTGTCACAGCCAATCAGCAAAGCAGTTGATTTCACAGCCAGTGCCGGCCTGGTAGCATGAGAGCACCAATGGTGTCGGGAGCAGCCCCAGGCTAGAATTTCCTATACTCCCACGAATCTTACCCTAAGCTCAGCATTTTTCATGAATAAATGCTTCTAAATTCATGGCTTGCTATTGGTCAATTTTCAGAACCCCAAATGGTAGATTAGGACAAATTTTTTTAGTTTTATAATTTCTTTTGCAGAGGAATATAATTTCCTTATATTTTCACCTCTTGATGGACATTTTGATCATTTCCAGTTTGGGGCTATTAAAGCTTGAGCTGCTCTGAACATGTTTGATGACTAATGATGGCCAATAATACAGAGCATCTTTTCATGGGATTATGGTCATTTCATTTATCTTTTTTTGTGGAGACTCAGTTTGAATCTTCTGTTAATTTTTATAGTACTTATCTATTATTTTTAATAGACTTTATTTCTTAGAGCAGTTTAGGTTCACAACAAAATTGAGAAGAAGATATAGAGATTTCCAGTATACTCCCACTCCCACACATGCACAGCCTTCCCATCACTGAGTTAATTTTTTCAGAAATAGGTTTTTGTCTTCCTAATATTGAGTTGTGAGTTCTTCAAAAATTCCAGATACCAGTGACTACTCAAATATAGGTTAGTACAAAATCTGGATTTCAGTCTTTTGTCAGAATATTTTCTTGCAGTTAGAGGTTTTCCATTTCTTTAATGGGGTATTTTGACAGCTAAACTTCAATTTTAATGAAATCCATTTTATAGTTTTTTTTTCTTTTATGCTTTTTTTCTTTTTGTATCCTATCAAAAATTTTGGCCTACTTGAAGGTTAAAAAAGTGTTTCTGCTATGTTTTCTTTTAGACATTTTATGTGTATGTATAAACATACAGTTCATTTCAGTGTATGGTATAAAGAAAAGATTGTGATTTGTTTTCAAATGGATAGGCAGCACCATTTGTTGAAAAGAGTATCCATTCCCATTGAATCATCTTGGTACTTTTGTCATGCATCCATTTCCCATATATATGTGGATCTATTTCTGGATTTTACTCTTTTCATTCATTTTTACACAAATGCCACACTATCTTGATTACAGCAACTTTATAATAAGTCTTGAAATCTGGGTGGTGTAAGTCCTCCAACTTCATTCTTTTATTTTTGAAATTATATGACTATTTTAGGTCCTTTGCATTTTTATCATACATTTTCGATTACTGGGTCAATTTTCACAAAATCCTATGGAGAATTTGTCTGAGATAGCCTTAGGTCTGTAGAGTAATTTAGGAAGAATTCATAACTTCACAATGTTGAATCTTTTAATCCTAGGAAGCCTTTAAAAATGAACAATGAACATGGTCTTTGTCAATGGATATAGGAATTCTTCCCATTCATGTAGATCCTTTTAAACTTATCTCAGCAATATTTTGAGAGAATTTTCAGTGTGTAAGTCTTGCATGTAATTTGTTAAATTGATCCCTATTTATTTCATAGTTTGATGCTACTCTTGATTTTTATTCATTGATCTTAACTTCTACAACCTTGCTAAATTTACTTATTAGTCCTAGAATCTGTTTTATGTGTTCCTTATGATTAATTCTACTTATATTATCATGGCATCTATGAGTAAAGACTATTTTTACTTCCTTTCTCATATTACATGCTTTTTTAAATCTTTCTTTTGCTTGATTGTTCTGGCTAGGACACCCAGTGCAATGTTAAATAAAAGTGGTTGAATTGGACATTGTTGCTTTCTTCCTAATGAGACAAAGCATTCAGCCTTTCATCCTTTAAATATGATGCTACCTATAAAATTTTTCATAGATGCTGTTTATCAGGTTGAAGAAGTTTCTTTTTAAATAACTAATTTCCAACTGTTAGGTTGTATCAAATGTCTTTCTGTGTTTATTGAGATAATCGTATAGTTTCACACTTACCTATTAACATGATGAATCACGTCATAGATATTAAAATCTTAAACTTTATATTCCTGGGATAAATTTAAGTTATACAGGGTCAATTATTATATCATTTAGGGTGTGATCAGAGAAAAATAACCACGGTAAATCACATAGATTCTGAAATTTATTATAAGAAATTTAACTTTATGCCATTTTGAGGGACTAGTTAACCATTTTCTGTATAGTTACTACTTCTACCTTTGGTGCTGGGACTGGCCCAAGTGTTGGAGACCCTGAAGGAAGAGATTCAGTGTGAGCTGGAAGAAACATGGATTTGGCATCTGTCCCAGGAGTTGCACGTGCTGGCCAAAGATTCAAACAGCCTGAAGGAGGAGATGTGGAGGGACCTGGAAAAGCTTTGGGCTCAGCTGCTGCTTCTGGAGCTGCATTTCTGGTCCTGGATTCAAAAAAGTTATGAGAGGTGATCCCACTGGGGGAGAAGGGGTTGAGGGAACAGCAACTGCCCCATGCCAACAAAGTGAGCTAGCAGGTCAACAGCAATGCGTATACTTCAGCACTGCCCAGTGAGCCCGTATCTGCCCTTCATGTGTAACAGCAAAATGGCTGTAGCTCCACGTCTCTTTCAAATCTCGTGCAAAATGCTTCTCCAAGCCAATGCTCATCTAATGTTATGGAAGCATGAGAATTCTAGAAAACATTGTTCCAACTCAGCTAAGATGAAGCAATGCAATACAAACCAACCACAATTACCTTTTACAAATTGCTTGATGTGACTTAATACTATTTTGCTAAGAATTTTTGCATCTGTACTCATGAAGGATTTGGTCTGTAATTTCCTTTTCTTGTGATATCTCCATCCTCTTAGTTTTAGAATAATACTGTCTGACAGAATAACTTAGGAAGAGTTTCTCTATATTTTGAAGAGCTCATTTATTGATGGATTCAATACGGTTGAACCTGGTTGTTGCCCAGGTTCTCTGTCTTTTGACATATCCCCATTATTGTGAGTATTGGCTTATTTGTTTCAAACACATCCTTACTTTCTGGCACTACAAGATGCCCCAGGCTCATTTTGTTTATGTCTGCCCCAGTCCAAGATTCAGCCATTTTTCCGAAGAAACTCTAGGTGCTTTTACTGAAGAATAGTATCAGAAATCACGATCAGGTTGCTAGATATGATTGTTGTAATGGGGGTATCATTGCTTTTAAGCCCTTTCAGGTGACCCAGCGAAGAAATGTGTATGCATGCATATTAACCCATGTATAAATATATAGCTATATTTTTATATATATAAATATTTGTATCTATATTAAGCTAGCCATAAGTAACCACAAGTGCATCTCCTACTCTAATCCATCACCACGTGGCTATTGTAGCCTCCTCTTCCTGTTTTGAAAAGTTTTCACTCTAGTCACGAGAAACCTGATTCCTATCTTCTATTCTCCATTTAGTGGCATTCAATGCCATTATACACATATAGAAGTACCGGAATTATTAACTTATACTCTTGTGAGTTACAACTTTATCATCTGGAGTACAGTGCTTACACACAATTTCTTTTTAGTCTTACAAAGACTTTATTTCTAAGTTAGTAAGGTCATCCCTTTTCCTCCCTCCCTTTCATTGAGGTTATTTTATACATTTGTAATACAGCTAAATTGTTCTGTCACATTGTGTATTCAATCCTGGTATTTTCTAAATTTCCTAAGTGATCCCCCCCATGTATGTTTTATGTTAATGTTTGCTCTTTGGGCTGGAAAGTTCAATGGCTTTTGACAAATGCACAGCATCCTGTATCTATAATCATTATAATTTTTCTTGGTGTGGTTTCTTTGTGTTTATATTGCTTGGAGTTATTGAAGTTCTTGAAGCAGCAAGTTTACAGTTTTCATCAAATTTAGAACATTCTAACCATTATTTTCTTAACTAATTTTTCTCTCCATCCTTCTTTTCTGGGATTTTAATTATACATATGTTAATCCATTTCATACTGTTTTATAAGTCACTGAAGCTCTGTTCATTTTTTCAAACTTCTTTTCTTCTGTGCTTTAGTTTGCATAATTTCTATTGATATGTATATAAATTCACCAATCCTTCTTTCTGCAGAATCTAATTTATTATTAATTCCATACAACAAACATCTCATATAAGCTACTTTGTGTTTCATTTTTGGAAATTCTATTTGGTTTACTTATGTATCACTTATTCTCTTCTCATTACCACAATGTTCTCTTTTAAATTGTTGAGCACATTTATAATAGCTGCTTAAAGTTCTCGTCTGTTTGTTCTAGCATTTTTGCCATTTTTGAGTCTGCTTCCATTGAGCAATATTTCCTCTGGTTATGGGCAGAATTTTATGCTTCCTTGTATGTCTGATAATTTCTTTATTGGATGCTGGAGATTTATGAATTGTATTTGTTTAAAGTGCTAGATTTTAATGTACCTATTTAAAATATGTTGAATTCTGTTCTGGTAAGAAGTTAAATTGGGAGCCTGCTTCCCTCTCTCTCTCTGCCTGCCTCTCCATCTACTTGTGATTTCTCTGTCAAATAAATAAATAAAAATCTTTAAAATAATAAAAAAAAAGAAGTTAAATTAACTGAGGATCGGCCAAAGATTTCTTGGAGCATCTGGCTCGCTCTGCAACTCTAGAACTTGGGATTGTAAATTCAAGCCCCACATTTAGTGTAGAGATTATTTAATAATGAAATCTTAAAAAAATAAAATGAATTAACTGAGGATCAGTTTGATTATTACAAGGGCTATGTTTTAGACCTTTTATGGTAGTTCTAGAGCAGGATCTATACACTTTTCCTATGAAGAGCTAGGTAGTAATATTTTAAGCTTTACATATCACATCCAATACTTGTTTATACATATATATGCTATAGCTGCCTCCTCCTCCTCCTCTCTTTTCTTCTTTTTACAGTTTTCTAAAAAGGTAAAAACTATCCTTAGCTGGGAGTTCATGTGAGAAAAGGTTGTGGCCTGGATTTGGCCTTTAGACCATTCTTACCAATCCCTGATGTAGAGTATCCTTTACTCTAGGACTGGTTTACCCACCAATAAAATGCAATGTCTCTGTGGTCTCCACAGAAGGTGTCTCTCAGCCCTGCATGAACTGTAGCAACAGCTCAGTGTAGAGCTCTTGACTTGTTTGCCTGGCCTCATGGGATCTTACCTTATGCATGTGAAGTTAGTATTGAACAACAGATTCATGGGACCCCCAGGAACATTTCTGGAGCTTACTCACCACACCCCCTCTCTCCCCACTCTAGCCACCTCTGTCTTCCAAAAGTGGGATCCATATCTTCTCAGCTGTGAAGTTACCATGCTCTCTTTGGGACTTCCTCATTGCCCAACAAGGGTATCCAGATAGAAACTCTGGGCAGGGAAGTGGCTCACTTCGTTCATTTCTTCTCTCTAATGAAGCTCTGCACTCTCCAAAAAATATTGCTTTACCTATCCCCCTCCCCCAACTCCCCACACACAGTTTTTTATTTGTGTTCAGTGGGAGGGTATGTTTGGCTCTAGGTAGTCCGACATGTTATGAAATGGAACTCCCCCCTGAGAAGTATTTTTAAAACATGTCTGTTGTTCTTGAAAAGTAAACTTAGAAAGAAATAAAAATATTGACTGCTGCTGTTTGAATGTCTTTCACATTTTTCCTTTCTCTTATATTCCTGTTGCTATTATACAAGAATAGGATGGTACAACCTCTTCCTTAGGTTATGGCAACAGCTAGATTATAAAATCTTCGAAAAAGATGATTGTATTTGCAATCTTGAGTGTGCCCTTCTATCTCTTCTTTCAAGTAAGTCTAGACTTTTATTTTTAATATCTACTTTTTGGGTCATATATTAAGATACCAAAATACCAAACACTCAAACTTTGAAAAGAAGAAACCAGGTAAGAAACAAAAAAGAGGAAAAAAAATGAGCAAGCGAGAGACTGTGAAAACAATATTTATAATAAAAATGAGAGGAAGCATTTGTTGAAACAGACACTATGCTAAGCATGTTATGTACCTCATCTCATGTAATCCTCACAACACTCTTATGGCATAAAATATTTTAATCTTGACTTTATACATGGGGAGATTATGAAACTATTGCATTCGGCCTACCCTAAGCACCATAAGCTTGGTAAATCTCAACTTTACAACTTCGGGTTTCATTAAACAAGACACCAAGACTCCCACATCGCTCACCCACTGTGATTTTGTGGACAGCATAGCTGGATGAGTGACGGCATTAGCTAAATCCTACGTCCACCATGTACTAGACGCACGACCCCAGGAGCTTACCCTTTCAGTCCTCCGGCTTCCCAAGCAAACGATAAGTAATAATGGAAGTGTTCTTCTCTGTACTTGTACGTTCATGTCAGCAAATTCATTTTCTCATGTGGAAGGGCCCGTTTCAATGACAGGAATGGCAGCTCTGAGAGGATGTAGAATTTTGTAAAACTCTGGCAAAATACCATGAAAACATCCTGGGAAACCGCCCTCGCTTGCCTAATGACCGATTCTCTTGGGCCTTGGACCTCTAGTTCTCAATGTTTTCCCACATGAAAACAAAACAAATTTAGCAAAATCCACCTCCCTGCCTGTGGATTATTTATCATGAAATAACTTCCAATTCAGCCTGATCATCATCCTTGGAGGGGACCCATGTTCTGAAATTAAGAGGACTAAGGTCCTGCACTGTGGATCAAAGGAAGGAAAAGACATTTATGTGATGCCTATCTACCCTTCAGCTCACTTAAAGTCACTGCCTTAAATGCACAGCATCTGGGAATATAATAATTCTGCCTACTCTAGCTTTAAAGGTGAATTTTTCAATTTTTGAAAAGGTCCTTAGAATCACATTGCAGAATTAAAGGGTGTATTATAATTATCAATATCAATAGTAATAAAAGTTTATTAAAGGTCATTAAAATGAAAGGGGATGGCTCTAGATCCCATCAATCTGAATTGACTCCCTCCTCTTGTGTTAATTAGAAAACTCAGATAATGGTTCTATGGGGGAGTACAGGGAAAATTTAATTACGAAAGTTTAATGGGCCACTATCTACTTCCTGCCAGATTAAAAACTGATGATTTACACAATTTTAGATACTACCACAAGCTTTTCTAACAAAACATGTTGCAGAGTAATGTAAAAGTTTACTGAGAGCTTTCTATTCATTTTAAAACAATGCCAGCAAAAGCCACTGTTACATGCTCCTTTTCAAAAGCATATAAATGTAGCTATATGGAAAGTATATATAGTCTGTGTTTACTAATGCTTACAACCCTGAAATAAGTACCAATCAGAAGCTGTAGGGTTTTCCACAAATATCAATTAAAAATAAAATTATATCTGCTATGCTTTGGAATTGCAAAAAGGAGTACATATTGGTGGTGGGGGGGATAGATTTTAAGCCCCCAAGGAAGGAAAATGTAGAGTTTCTGTCCCCTGTTTTTCAGTAAAGGTTCTCTTCTTTGAGTCTCAGTGACTAATTCACTTCCCCTGACCCAGGACTGCCTGTTACCAATAAAAGTAACAGTATTAGGAAAACATGGAATTTAAGGGATTTGGATGTAGGGAAAAGAAATGATTGCACAGAAGAGGAAATGAAAAAAAAAAAAGCAACATCTCATTTTTACTGTGATTTTCTTTCTTTTTATTTATTTATTTATTTGACAGAGAGAGAGAGAGATCACAAGTAGGCGGAGAGTCAGACAGAGAGAGGGAGGGGGAACTAGGCTCCCTGCTGAGCAGAGAGCCCAATGTAGGGCTCGATCCCAGGACCCTGAGATCACGACCTAAGTTGAAGGCAGAGACTTAACCCACTGAGCCACCCAGGTTCCCCTACTGTGATTTTCTTTTTAAACGGTGTAGCATGGGGTCATTGAGGAGACAGTTTCAACCTGGATTGGAATCCAGGATAACCAGAGTACTAATGCAAAAATGTAGCTGACGTGAGTTTTGTGATGAATTTAGGATTGTTAGTAAGCCCCCTAGATGTGCGCCATTTAATACAGTAACCATTAGCCATATGTAGCTTTTGAATACTTGAAATGTTGATTGTTCAAATTGAGAAATGCTGCACATTGTCAAGTACACATCAGATTATGAAAACTTAGTGTTTTAAAGAGGTTGTAAAATACCTCAGTAATTTTGATATTGAGTACATGTTGATATGATTGATTTACTGGATTAAAAGAGATATATTATTAAAATTAAACTAAACTGCTTCTTTTTCCTTTTTAAAAGATACCTGGTAGAAAATTTAAAATGGGATATGTGGCTTGGATATTTCTCTTGTCCAGCACTTCTCTAGATAACTGAAAATGACACTCAGAGGAAGTAATAGGGAACGCTACAGCTTGGAAGATCATTGTGGAGATCACCGGATTTACCTTTGAGAACAGGTAAGAGCAAAAGAAGGCAGAGAAGTATGATATCATGAAGGGTTAGTCTGCTCACAGCTAGAGGGGTAGCAGCACATCATTCACATCTTTAGCTTGTTTTAAAGGAAGGGAGAAACAGAGAAAGACACAGACAGAACTGGAGAATTTAATAGAACAAGTGTTTCTCCACATGCCTTCCCTGCCACTCTTTGACCACGTCCTTCAGAGTGAGTGGCTCTACAAGAAACCTAGGGATTTTGTTTCTTCAGTCTCCATTCCACTGAGCCTCCCACAGTATGAGAATTTCTCATACTATGTGCTCTTCTAGAACATAAAGAACTCTGCCTCAAAGTAGCTTCTTTGTCTTGTGCCATATATTTAAAAATGTCAATTATCCCAGGGCGCCTGGGTGGCTCAGTGGGTTAAAGCCTCTGCCTTCAGCTCAGGTCATGATCCCAGGGTCCTGGGATCGAGCCCCACATCGGGCTCTCTGCTCAGTGGGGAGCCTGCTTACCCCTCTTTCTCTGCCTGCCTCTCTGTCTACTTGTGATTTTTGTCTGTCAGATAAATAGAATCTTAAAAAAAAAAAAGTCAATTATCCCAACACTTAAGAAGACAATAGCTATGTTGAACTTATGAGGAGACTATCTGCATATCTTATTTTGGGTGCTATATAAAGGATTTTTCAAGGATAATTTGACTATATATGAGCCTCACTCAATATAATGACTTCCCTCTATGAAAGAAAAAACTTTTCAAACTAAAGAAAAATGTAAAAATTTGGTTATTTAAAAAATAGTTATCATATTCCCAAGCAAGTTCTATATAAATTAAATAGCTCAGTGACAAATATATAAATACTAAAAAGCAAATGAATTGAAGGACACAGGTGAATATTTAACTGAGAGCTTGGGTTACATTACCTATATATTGTACATAAATACATATGTACCTACATATATGTTATAATATATTACTATATATATATATATGTAGAATATTCAGTTGAATATTTAACTGAGCCTGGGTTGGACTATATATACATATGAAATTATATAATTATATATGTTATATATAAACATTATATATATTCAAGGCATAAAAGCAATAGGCAAAACTCAAAGATAGATGAATTTGACTGAATAAAGATTTAAAACTCTTGCGTGTCAAATAAATGGAAGTTAAAGTCAAATAACCTAAATTGGAAAATTATTTGTTATCAATAGAACTGGGAAGGGGTTAATATTTTTAAAATCTGAAAAGCCGTTACAGGGAGGCTTATAACAGGTTAAGTGTCTGCCTTTGGTTCAGATTGTGATTCCGGGTCCTGGGATTGAGCCCCACGTTAGTTCCCTGTTCAGTGGGGAGGCTGCTTGTCCTTCTCCCTCTTCTCCCCACCCCCACTCCATGCTCTCTCTCAAATAAATAAAAAAAATTTTTTTTTAAAAAAAGCCATTACAAATAAGTCAGAAAAACATTAATTCCAGTTAGAAAATGAACAAAGGCATATAAACTAATGATCCACAGAAGCAAAAGTACAGCAGCCAGTAAGCATTTTAGAATTCAATTTTATTTGTAATCAAATAAATGCTAAATAAATAAGAAAATACTATTATTTGTAATAAAAATCTTAACCAAAGGTAATGCTTAAAGAAACTATTGTCTATTCAATGGACAGAAAGTTATGTAACTATTTAAAGTTATATTTTCAGGAGCACCTGGGTAGCTCAGTCAGTTAAGCATCTGCCTTCCAATCAGGTCATGATCCCAGGTCCTCCGCATGATCCTGGGGTCCTGGGTTTGAGCCCCGTCTGGCTCCAGTCTCCCTGCTTAGCAGGAAGTCTGCTTCTCCCTCTCCCTCTCAGGCATTCTCTTGTGCTCTCTCTCAAGTAAGTAAATAAAACCTTTAGAGTTATATTTTCAAATCATTTTTAAGAACAGGAAAAATGTAAATAAAAAACAGGTTCCTAAAATTATATACACTAGATGCTCCAATTATGTAAATATATATCAATTCTCATTGGAATAAGATTTTAATAAAAAGCAAAATACTGAGATTATCTCTCTCAGTTGTGCAATTATAATTATTTTTAGTTAGACCCTTTGTTTTTGCAAATGTCCTATGGTCAGTTCGTGCAACTTCTATTATACAAAAATTATTTAGGAAAAACATACAAAAGCTTTTTAATCTAACTAGTCATTAAAGAAATACAAATAATAGCAGTGTCAACTTATCATTTTCCCCTATTAAATTAGCAATTACTATGCAGTGAATGAATGTGGTATGGTGGGACAGAACTCTTGGTGGAAGTGTGGAGAGTGACCATGGTTCAATAGGTATTTGTAGAGTTTGGTTACTTTCGGGAATTCATCTGAAGGACAGAATCTGAAATTTGAATTTAAGACTGTTAGCAAAGATTCATTATACCAAGATGTTCAATAGATACAACTAGAGTACAAGATTGAAAACCACCCAAATTTCCAACAGTTAAATGGGATTCAACCATAAAATGATCTATTAAGTAATTATTTTAAAGGTATTTTGAAAGTTCTCCTAAAGGCCTGGGAAATTTTCATGGCATTCCACTAAGAGCAAAAATTCAAATGCAAAACTCTGTATGCTCTACAGTCCCTTTACACAAAATACTATGTTTTATGCTGAGAAAAAATGGTAAAATGTTAATAGGAGTTAACTCTGAATTGTAATATTATACTTAATTTTTAAAAGTTTATTATGGTTAATTTAATTTAATTTTTAAATCATTTTCTGTGTTTTCCAACTTAAAAAAAAAAAACCAAACAGGAAAAATCTTTTAAAATGCTGTGACCCCAAAGAGTTGCTTTTAGCAGTGTGCTCTCAGAGGTGCTCCTCAGAGACTGTGTTTAAGAGTCCAGGAACTGAACAATCTATAAGCTGTTCAAGGAGAAGAAAGACTAGTTTCTGGTCGGAGCTGTGGTCAGGAACTTCTGCCAAGTGGGGTGGTAGTTGCTGCTGGGGAAGGAAGCCCCAGCCAGAGCCAGACTCCAGGAGCAGCTGTTGGAAGACTTCCTTAAAGTCTTTCACAGAGAGATCACCAGCCTGGCCCCATCCTCTTCATAAGTGGTATCGTACAAATGGAGAGAGGGTCAGCCTTTCCTCTTCTCTACTTGTCATCTTAGGGAAGTGTGAAAATTGTAGACTTTTCATTATAATCCTCTCTGAGGAAAGTAAAAAATATTTTTCTTCAGGCAGTCTGGACATACCTGATGCTCACTTGGGGTGGAACCTTACTGATCCCAAGGAATAGACTCGTGCCCAGATTCCCAGACAGAATTGTGTTGCCCATGGAAAGAAGTTAAACAGAGGAAAATGTTACATGTTTTAGATACTTGTTAATTTTAAGCATCCTTTATTTTTAAGAGCACCATGTAACTTACATGACAGAGATCGTGTTTCTTTAAAAGGTTTTTGTCCTGGATTCCATTAGCAAAAATGTATACATAAAAATTTTTACTCAAAAATTATATAATACTCTATGTTAATAGTGTGTTTATCATAAAACACATGTGTATATATGTGTGTGTGTGTATATATATATATATATATACACAGCATTTGTATGCATATAAAACCTACATAAAATAGAATTTTACAAGGGTTAAGGTAAAGATGAAGTCAATAATATTTAAATATGATTTTATTTTATTTATTGATGCTATAAAAAGTACATTATCATATAAACTGTGGTTGACTATGCTTCAATAGTTTTTAAAATTTTTATTTAATACTTTGTACTATGGTATTTGAAGGTGTGGTTTTAAGGTCTTTATTTTAGCACAGAATTTTAAGGAATGTCATTGCTGGAAGAGGGGTACCTTACAAAGAAAGATAGATCCAAATGGAAGAAGTTCATTCTTGGCTTATCTTACTAAATCATGAGACTCATTTTTCAATCCCAAACTCCAATTATGCAAAGATATTTATTGTTGGCAGGACTATGGGGAACAGACACGCTCATATATTGCTGGTGGGAGTGTAAACTGGTACAACATTTATGAAGTTAATTTGGCGGTATCTTCCAAAATTGCAAATGCACACACTTTTTGATCCAGATAGTCAACCCCTTCAGAATTTATCTAACAGCTATATTAGCATGGTATCTAAAATGGCACATAAAAAAAATTATGCAATTCAGCTTTATTTGCCATGGCAAAAAACTGATGCAACTTACATGTCTCTTATTTATGGACTGATACGTTGATCATGGCATAGCTATACAAAGAAATACTGTGCAGCCATAAAAAAGAACCTGAAAACAGGGACTTGTCTCCATGACATAGCCAGTGAAAAAAAAATCAGGTTCAAAATATATGAGGGCTGCCACTCCTTCTACAGAAGAGGCGGTGGTGATAAGAGTTATGCCAGCTTGATGCATATACACCGTATGTCTCTGGAAAGGTCCATAATTGGTTGGTACCTCTGATCAGCTCTCAGATATATAGTGAAGGTTAGAATCATAAGGGGTACGATGACTTTTCATACTTTATGTCTCAAGTATTTTGGATTTTAAATCATATGAGAGGTTCAAATAGAGTGTTCAATTTTTTTTTATTAAGAGGACTGATTTTTATTAAACTGATAATATAGTTCAGCTGGTAGACTGCAACATGCTGTAGCTGGTAAGTCAACTCTTCCATTTTATAGCTCTTCCCCCCTGTCTCAGGCTACCTCAGGCTTTATACATCATATGAGGACAAGGTGTGGGCAGAGTCAATCCAAGTGTTAAAGATCAGTAACGCTTCAATGCCTTTCTAAAATTTATACATAAGGTAAATATAAATAAAACTTGTATTATTGTTATTTGCCATATCTCAGGGATTCTCACAAACCCTTTGGAGCCAGGCACCCTACTTTGGAGACTGATTATAGTTCTGTCAGGAGCTATTGCCAAAATAGCCAACCATTAGCATCAACTAAGAGATGAGATTCAAAAATGGGTCCTACTTATTAGAAATAACCAACTTCTTCCACAACATAAATTCTCTGTAGCAAAAGCTACCCATGGTGTCAGTGGGAGGGTAACATACTTCACAGTGTTTGTGCCCTCCTATCTCTTCAGCACAAACTCTAACCATGGGCTACATTCAGGTCACTTTGGGCATTAAAATGGAATAACTACTTTTGATCAACCATTTGAACATTGGACATATTTTCCTTTAAAATAAAGAGACATTTTGATAAAGGAGGTGCCCCAAAGCAAAACAAAGAAACAGAAAACTCAGTTTGGGCTGTTGCTTTTTCCAGCGAGGTTCTGATGTTCCAAATTGAAGAATCGTATGCTATAAATCCAGGGCTGGTTGTCAGTTCTCATTTAGGTAGATGCGGACAGTTTTCCACAGCAGCTCTCTGGCCTGAAGCCGCCTATCTGGCTTCTAGACGCCACTGTGTCAACAGCATGTCCTTGAACACTTCAGGTGCAGATCGAGTTAGTGGTTGATACCAGAGACAAGATTCTAGAGACTGAGATACAAGCGAGAGGAGCCATGTGACGACAGTAGATATTAGAACATCTTGGCAGTCTTATTTTATAAGAAGGTCAGTGAGTCCAAGGTCCCAGATGGAATGCAGAAAAATAGTTACACTCCAAGCACTTAGTAGAAGAGCAAGGAGCTTTTCCATTTTCCAAAGCACTTTAACATTTTCTAGGAAGAGGAAGGAATCCCACAAATAGCAAGAGAATAAAAACTAAGGGAAAATTGTCAAGTATGTCTTACAAAACAGATGTGCTGCTTTCCATGTTTTTATTTGCAGACTTTAAGCAGAAAACCAGACCATCTGACTAATGCTTAGTTATCTTCCAAGGGGCATCAGGAATATAGCCTCCTGACTGTAGCCTTTCTCAAATTTATCAATCCTCACTCCAGTTCCTACGAATGCAGACTTAATTGTTCCCTCTCTGCGTCAATGATCCTTTGGGGGCAAAGTCTACTCTCACTCTTCTCTCTTGTGTTCTGGGAACATCCTAGAACATGTGTCCTTTGTCCACATGTCTGGCTCCCCTAATGGAATGAGCTTCTCAGGTAATGGCTGGGTTTTAATTACATTTGATAGTCTACCACTTAGTGTTGTTCCTGACACTTTTGAGTTTTTCATAAAAATTGATTTTAGATTGAATGAATAAATATAATTCAATTTGCTTATGTACACATTAGAGTTTTCTCTCTCAAATATATTTTCACATTACTTTGATTTCTCTGCTTACCATTTAAGCAATATTTTTATGTTAGTTTGTTGTCATTTGTAATTATTTCAGCTGTAAACTCTCTTTATGCATCCATCAAACTGTGAGTATATTCTTGGACCATAGTTAAGAAAATGAATGACATATAATAATCAATAACAAGAAGGAATTCTAATTTCAGGAAATTCAGGAATTTCTAATTTTGGTCTGGAAATCATTTGAAAAAGTTATTCTCTAGCTATGACCTCATCAGTGGTTTAATGCTAAGAGTATTTTCATTTGAATAGAGAAATCAATACTTATAGGAATGCCTAAGGGAATGATCTTTGAAATACCTTTATTGAATGAATGAGATAGTGTTCTATTGTAAAAAAAAAAAAAAATAGACTGGAAATCAGGAGACCTGGGTTTCTGTCCATCACTGATCTACCCTTTATTTCATAGACTCTAAAAGATATATATGGTCAAATTTTAATATCTGTGAAATCAGGATGCATCTAACAATCTGTGGTATTTGTGGTTCTTCTTCATCAGAGATACCTAAAATAATGGTAGAGCTTACGTGATATTTTATAGCCATTTAAACATGGTAAATGTGATCCATGACCATTCATACATGCGCACACTCATTCATTCTGTTTATCTAGAACATACTATGATCCAATGGATTTGGTCTTAGGAACTCAGTAACATTCCTATGTTAAAGTTTCTAGTCATTTAAAGAGTGAATTTGTGTATCTATTTTCTCACCCAGTGAAATGTGAAAATTCAAAGAGAAGACTTTTACCCTTGGGGCTAGCATTCTATGGTCTTTAACAATTAAATTGTATGAACGCTCTTTGGAGGGTCTTTTTCTGAGGAGTTTGTTGTTATTGCTCACCATATTGGATGGTGGGCAACAGTGCTAAAGCCATATATCAGATAACTGTAATAGTAGCTTTGTATACATTTGTTAATTTTTATGCTTCTATTGGATGAGTCTTATCTCCATTTTGCAGGTTAGGACGTAGGTGCTACAAGGTATGAACTTATTCAAGTTTGCAGTTAGTGAATTTTAGAGTTACGATTTCCATCTAGGTTTACATCACTTCGAAGTCATTCACCTTGACCAAATTCGCTCAATCAAGAAGCTTCCATGACCTATTCCCAGTTTACAAGTTTTAGTTGAGTCCCATTAGATGCTTTGTTCAATATGAAGTATATTTTTTACATCATTTTAATGTCATAAGACTTGATACTGGTTTCACATATGAAATTGCAAAATGTTTTACAATTTTAATGTTTAAAATAAATTTTAATTTAAAAGTCTCAGGTTCATATAATGGTGAAGTAGTTTTAACCATGGTAAACTTGTCACTGAAAATGAACACATAGCAGTTTTAAATAACCAACAGAACAAAGAAGAAATACAGGAGAAATTTATAAAAATGTCTTACTGAGCGAAAATAAAACCACAACATACCAAAATCTATGGTAACAGCTTAAGAAATGCTTAGTGGAAATGTATGTCAGGTCCCTATCAACACATAGAAGTTTCAGGTTCTTTTTATGGCTGCACAGTATTTCTTTCTGTAGCTATACCATGATCAATGTTATCAGTCCATAAATAAGAGAAATTTATGTTGCATCATTTTTTTGCCATGGCAAATAAAGTTGTATTGCATAATGTTTCTTATGTGCCATTTTAGATACCATGATAATATAGCTGTTAGATAAATTCTGGAGAGGTTGAATATCTGGATCAAAAAGTGTGTGCATTTGCAATTTTGGAAGATACCGCCAAATTAACTTCATAAATGTTGTACCAATTTACACTCCCAAATGACTTTGAAGTGCTTATATTAGATCTGAGAAAAGTTATAAAATCAGCTATCTAAGCTGCCACCTAAAGAAGCTAGGAAAAGAAATTCGATTTAAAACCACAGTAAGTAGAAGAAAGAAAATAATCGAGATAAGAACGCAGATCAATAAAACTGAAGACAAAGGGAAAATCAACAGTAAGAAGTTGATTATTTAAAAAAAATTAATAAACCTCTGTCCAGAGTCTCCAAGGAAATGGAAAATAGAGAGAACATGAACTGCCATTATTGGGAATGAAAGAGGAAATAACACTTTCCTTTTGTTTGTTTGCTCATTCATTTATTATTTTTAAACACATTATATATGTTTCTGTGTAACATATATGTTATTAATATATTAACATATATGTTATATAATTGCATCCATGTGCTATATATATTTATATCTATAATATATATGCTATATACCAAACAATATATTGTTACCATTATTGTTTTACATAATTTTCTATCTTGTAAACATGCTAAGAGAATAAAGGAAACCTCAGGTTATATGTGTAATAAGTGAAGAAAAAAAGTAAATATGCAATTATACTGTTCTCTGTCATTACCTACATGACTATCCTTATTAACATTCTATGTTTTTGTTTCTTTCTCACGTGGATTTACATTACTATCTGGTGTCACTTCCTTTCAGCCTGAAGAACTCCCTTCAGTATTGCTTTTTTGGCACCTATCCTATCAATGAATTCTTTCAGTTTTTATTTTCTGGGAATGTCTTTATTTTACTTTTTGAAAGATAGTTTTGCTGGACATAGGATTCCAGGTTGACAGTTTTTTTTTCCCCTTTCAACACATTGAATATGTCTTCTCACTACCTTTTGGCCACTATTGTTTCCAATGAGAAGTCAGCTGTTAATCTTATGGCAGTTTCTTTGATAAATCACTTTTTTCTTTCTGCTTTTAAGATTGTCTCTCTTTCTTTGTCTTTCAACATGTTGGCTCTAAGGTAGTCACATGTGGATTTCTGTGTGTTTGTTTGTTTATCTTACTTAGAGCTTGATAAGCTTCTTGAACAGGTAGATTAGTTTACATCAAATCTGGGAAGTTTTCAACCATTCTTTTTTTATATGTTTTTTTAAGTTCCTTTTTTTCCCTCCCTTTTTCCAGTACTTCTGTCTTGTATGTGTTTGTGCACTTAATGGCATATGACAATTTCTATTGAGGTTCTATTTTTTTCTCTCTACTCTTTTTTGTTTCTGTTTCAGATGAATAATCATTATTTTTCTACAAACTCAATGATCCTTTTTTTCTACCAGCTCAAATCTACTGTTAAGCCCCTCCAGTGAATTTATTTTCTTTAGATTATCGTACTTTTCAACTGCATGGTTCCATTTAGTTTTGTTTTTTAGTAACCTTATTTTAGAATGGTTTAAGATTTACAGAAAAATTGCAACGACAGTGTAGTGAGTTTCCTCCTTTACTAACATATAACATTTGTAAGGTACATTTGTTAAAAAGCAATGTTGTTATGATATACTTTTCTGTATCTTTCTTTGCATGTTTCACATTTTTTTGTTGTTGTTGAAACTGAACATTTTATATAATTGATTGTAGCAATTTTAGACACTGATTCTATCCTTCTGGGGCTGATTATTGTTGGCTTGACTCTTTGTTTATTTGTTTAGTGATGGTTTGATTACTTATGTGCAGGCTTTGGGGAATGCTTTCAAGCCTGTCCCATGTGCTTCTCTCATTGGTCCTATATGGGTACAGTCTAGAACGTGCACATAGGCTTCCAGAGCACAGAGTTGACTGGGACCCCTGAAGGGCTATTTTTCATTATTCCTCTTCTAAATTTCTATCTGCACTGTGATTTTGCTTGTTTCACTGAGTTAGCAGGCTTCTCTTAATTGTTCTCCACCAAAATCTCCATTGTCTTGACAATGTCCTTAGGCATGGAGTTCTTTCCCTACATTCTATTTCAAATTAAGTCAGTCCCTTCAGATGGAGCTCTGGAGCTTTCCAGTATATCTCTTCTTCCTGGGTAGAACCAGGGTCACTGTACTACAGCTGCAGATTGGGAAAGTAGCCTACTTCTCCTGGAGAGAAATTCTTTCGACACTGGAGAGGGGAATGTTAGCTCCTGGTCTCCTAGACTCGTCCTTCTCAGCATGGAATCTCTGGCCTACAAGCATGCTGAGATAAGGAATATGGGGTAAGGGACAATCAGGCCCCCAAAACAGATAGACATGCTGAAGCTAGCATAGGGATTCTGTCCTAAGAGCTAGGTGAGGCGTGGGAGGCCCAAGCTCTGGAACATGCCCACTCAAAATAGAGCTTTGGCAGCACAGAGCTGTAGGGTCAGTGCAAGGAATGAGAAACACTGGTGTCCTGCTCCTCTCAGGGTGAAACCAAAGCCATATAGGCTAAAAGCTATGAAAAGCTTCCAAAATAGGGCAGGGTGACAGGAGAGTAAAAGCATCTCGTGACTCACATGCACTAGACTTGTTTTTACTGAGCTATAGCAGATTTTCTTGAATAATGTTTCTGTGTGCTGTATGTTCTTAGGTCAATTTCCAGATACTCTGACTATTTAAAAAAATAGAATTTTCACCAATTATATTGTTATTTCACTGAGGAGAAAGGCTGGCCAACTCCTCACAGAGTCATTCTAGAAGTATTATCTCTACAGATGTTAAATTTTTATATTGGAGTATTATGAACAAGTTTATGCCAATAAATTAATCAACAGATAAAAAGGATCAACTTCTTAAATATTACAACTTATGAAAAAAATACAAAAACAACAACAATCCTTTAGGTATACTTATATCTATAAATTTGAATCTATGTACATACATTTCCTTTAGACATTATGGCTCTTCTAATATCTAAATTAAATATTATTGTGATATTATAATTATATGAGATGTTACAGCTTACAACAGATACTTGAATCCCTTTGATAAATATTGGGGCAGGGGGTGGAAAGAGAACAATATTATTTGTTTAATTGGAGGTTTCATTTAATTCTTAGTGGAGCAATTTTACTATAGGCTTAATCAGTTGAGAAGATTTTTTAAAATACAAAGTACTTTTCTAAAATAATTTAAAGAAAAAGTAAATCTTTTTTTACTTAGAAATATAACTTGCATTATTGATATGGTATGGAGGGATATGTGAAAAGGATCATATTCTAAAAAAAAAACTGGTTAGACATGTACAGTTTATTCTAAATTGTTTATTTTATAGACTGTTTCTACTCATGAGAAATGTATTAGAGAATTGCTACAATTTTCATTACAAAATGTGCCTAAAAGTTCCAAATACTCCTGTCTAAATGATCTAAATGATGATACTAAAGTGGTATTGAACCTGGATTTCTGTAATTTGCCTCAGTTCCCTAACACACTTTGAGTGAGGAGACACCACCTGAGAAGAATTAACTGAGGAGGGTATCCTATAGGTACCTAGCAGCTGCTCTTTCCAAGACTGGGAAACTGCATCATTAAGGATGATAAATGACAAAGTTGAAGGACAAGAGGTGAAATTGGCAGGTTATCCTGGAATATGGTAATGAAATGTTGTAATAATACTTGGACTGGCTTCAGTAATTCTGTGTGCAGAAATTTCTGATGCATCTGGTGTCAAATTATTGAGTTCCATCTCCAAGAAAGAGTGATATTGAAAATTTACTTGGCTCTTACTGGCAGAGACAGGGACTTAAGAGTAGTAAATAAACTTGTGAAAATTTCCCTATTGTTGAACAGCACCATTATTTGGGATCTTTTGTGAGGGTTGAATAAAGCTCTTTTTTTTTTTCTTACAAACAAACTTCTGTCAAAGACTCCTCATACCATAGTAATTGCATTTTTCATCCATTATTCCAGTCTACTGAGCTCTGTTGAGTGCCTGCTTTTATGATCCAATAGATAACTCCTTATTTCGTCTTTATATAATCTCAAGATACAATCAGCATGTCATTAGGCACATTGCAACCCAGTTCCTCATCTACAAAATGAGGATAATAATAATATCTAATCCAAAGTGTTCTTCTAAGTACTGAATGAGTTAATGCATGAAATGTTTATAGTAAACTCTCAACATTTAAAATATTATTATTGCTATTATTATTCAATAAATTGATTTAAGATAATGACAGACTCAAAGCCAAGATCAAACTCCACATACTACTATAAACCTCTTTCTGGGGATCAATGATCTAATAATCAAAATTATTTGAATTTGCTTGTTTCATCTGTGATGAATCCGTTTGGTAGGACCAGCACTCAGTCTAACTCTTTCTTTTCACAAGAACAAAATACAAGTTCTAGTCACATATGTTGCTCAAATCAAGGTGCACCCTATATTCTCCTGATATAAGTAAATAACCCCAACTGAAACCTGAAATAATTTTTTCATTATATATGACTTTTTCTCTGGAGTATCTGTCATACTAGAGATAATCACTGTCTTTCATAAATGTTTTAATATTTGTCATGAACCCTTTCTTTCTTTCTTTTTTCCTTTTTTTTCTTTAAAGGTACTTTTATGAACCAAGTAATGGCTTATATATTGGAGATGAAGAAATGAGTGTGAATTATTGCTTGGATTTCTTAGAGTCTAAGGAAATATAGATAATCACAATAATTTTATGGGAAAATTATGACAGGGGACACGAAAGTCCAGAGGTAGGGGTTCATGTGAGGTTTCCTTAAGAAACTTGAGCTAGTCTTGAAGACATGTGAACCACAGTGAAAGGAGGACTTGTCAAGAACAAGTAGGGTTATGTATAAAGGTGTAAAAATGTATAAGAGAGGCAACTGTTGAGACAGGGGAAATAGTGTGACCTACATGGTTGTCAGGGAAATGGTAGGAAATGACGTGGAAAGGTGGGCAAAATCAAGTGATATAAGTTAATTAGAAAACAATAGCGTAGTATATATGATTTAGTACAAGATTACTCGTTAAAGACTGATGTTAAAAAGGTTTTTTTAATTAAATTAAATTAATTTATTTATTGAGAGAGAGAGCATGAACTATTGGGGAGCAGATTGGAGCAGAGGGATAAGGAATGGGAGGAGGAAAGAATCCCAAAAAGACTCTGCACTGAGTAGGAGCCCAATGCAGGCCTCAATCCCACAATCCTGAGATCATGACTTGAGCTGAAATCAAGAGTTGGATGCTGAACTAACTCAGCCACCCAGGCACCCTCTGATGTTAAAAAGGTTCAAGACAAGAGATGGCTCAGTGATGGGGAGATGTTATTTAAGCAGCTGACTGGGATATGACTGTACTTTAGGACCTGTGACTCTTGACCCTCTGAATATGCCCTCTCATTGGAAAAAGGCCATGAGGAGGTCACCATGCTCCAACATCAGTGCAGGCCATGAAGCCCATGGCAGTCCCAAGGACAGGAAAGCTCTCAACCAGCACCTCTGTGAGCAGTGGAACAAGGATTTTTCCTGTCCTCCGGGTAGCCCTTAGTGAAAGCGGCCGTGTGTGAAGGCAGTTCAAGCTTTTCTCTGCAAAGGCAAAAACTAGATGTGGGTTCCACTCGAATAATGCCTTTCTTGCATGTGTGAGTTCTTTAGTTCTTCACACAATGGAAGAGAGGAAAAACTTACCAGAGGAATAACTGACCTAAGAATGGTTATCTAATTTCAACCCAGTCTTAGTTCATGCCTCACTTCTGACTCATAAAATTTTCTGTTTGAAACTCATAGTTTTTTTTGTTTGTTTTTTGTTTTTTGTTTTTAAGCTATCAGAATAATAAAAATACTATTTCAATGATATACACAGAAATTTTAATTTAATAAATTTCCTAAGGCCTGGTCTTTACAAGATGTGAGATTTTTTAATTTTAGGGATGGAGCCAAAGACTTCAATGAATGATAATATATTAAGGGTCAAAGAGTGTCACCAACCACTCTGACCAATTTTTGCTGACTTAATCCCAAACTGATTAGTTTAAAGAACCCCAGGAATTGTCTTACTTCTTAAGGTTGTTGTTGTCACAAAATCTTAATGGTCCTTTCAAATGAAAATGTACCTTGCAGGCCTAGTAACTGACCTATTTGATTCCAACATAGATCATAATAATTTGACAGTGTCACTTATTTTAGAGTCTGATTGCCTTCTTTGCCTCCGGGTGCTAGAGAAAAAGGGATTTGTGACTGAAAGGGTTAAGTGGATTTTATTATAATGTGCTCCTATTTCATTTCCCTCCCTTCAGCTCCTTCACAAAATGTTAATCTAATTGTGATACTATCACTTTGATGACAATATGACAAGACAGACAAATTTGATTTTATTCTCCACAGAGCAAAGCATATGCTGCTTGGAAGGCTTTGACAGAGAGAAGGACATAAAACAAATGGAGTTCATGAATATACAATTTTTATTGTACACAGTAGTGACATCCAAACTTCAGAGACTAGGTGGGTGAGACTGAGGCTTTACTATTGAGATTAATGGGTACGTAAAAAGGTGCCCACAGAGAGTACTACAGTTTATGTTAAAAATGTCGATGTGGATAAGAATAATTTTCTTCTCAAGATGAATGATACACTTAATGGCTGTGAGACATTTGTGCCCAGTAGCAGTCCCTCCAAAGTAATTTTTTGTTGTTATTGTAAATTATATAATCTTAACTGCAATTATAGTCCTGTTTAGGTAAAGGTCAAGTTAGTGCTGTGGATGGTTATAAAGCAAAAAGGAAATTGGCATATGGATTCCCTTGTTGATAGCTTATGAATGATTTCAAGTAAGATGATTTTTTTGGTAACTCTATTTCTCGTTTAATGTAATATAGCAAGTAGAGACAGCACACATTAACAAAACAAATTAGATTTCTCTAAGTCCACATGTACCTTCTAAAGGAGTAGGGCTGTTGGAGAAAGGACAGTTTGAAGGTTAAAGGCACCCTGCGAACAGAGGAGACTTGTTTTCAAGAAAATCAGAAGAACGAGAAGTATTGAAAATTTCTCATTGTCAGGTTTAGATGTCTATTTTTTTTCAATTTGGCTTGCTGAAACACAAAATCCAACATGGTTCCTGGTCTTTTCTTATATGACCTTACTCTGCTATTAAGTGAGATTCAACCCACCGTGTCTTCAACCCAGATGAAAATGATTGTCTGAATATCCTGGTTCCTAAGCAGTAGTTTGTTTATCTTCATATGCATGAGTTCAAGCGGTTCAGTACAGGTCAAATTTGAAACTCAAAGCTTATTTATTTATTTTACAAAGAATAATAAATATCCAGATCATAATATGAAATATAAAAGCAGTTTTTCAAATTTTAGACTTTTATTTTTTTATTTTTAGTTTATTTTTGCAATTTATTTTTTCTTTAAATTCAATTAATTAACATAAAGTGTATTATTAGTTAGAGGTAGAGTTCAATGATTCATCAGTCTTATATAATAACCAGTGTTCACGACATCGTGTGCCCTCCTAATGTCCATTATCCACTTATCCCAACCCTCCTCCCCTTTCCCTCCAGCAACCCTGTTGTTTTCCTATGATTAAGAGTTTAAAAAAAAAAAAAAGAGTACATTTCTTAAAATTAAAGAGCTGAAAAATATACTTGGAATTAGCTGAAGTAATATGATGTAAGAAGTACAAAACTTGATGGTTGAACTCTAGTTTCCTTCCACTTGAGTTTCAATATGATTCTGGTCAACAGGAAAATTTTTCACAGAATATAATATTAATGGAAAGGGTTAGACTAACCTTGATAGTTAAAGTCTTTTAAGATCATCGAGTGTACCATAGTTTCTTCCTTTTAATAGACATAAGCTTTAGGTCAGCCATGCATCTGTTTGGGAAAATGCCTCTCCTGGAACCAAGTAAGGCTGACTCCGCTCCCAGGCTCTGAAAGCAGGTTAATGACTTGGGCATGCCGTATCCACGCTCTCCTGGAATCTGTGTCTGGCGTACTCAGGAAAGAATTGCTCTTTTCCCCCCTAGAGATTGGCTTGAGTGTGGTTAGTGAAGCTCTTGGCCACCATGTGAGGAAACCTGCCTCAGAGTAACCCCAACACAGAGAATAACAAATTTGGTGTGTGGGGGGGCATATATCCCAGATCCAGCCACAGCTACGTGACCCCGAATTTCACAGTGACAAAAGCCATCACATTTCTTTCTTGGTTAAGCAAAATGGAGCTCTGTTTTCTGTACTTTATAATGAAAATATACTCAGAAATTCCTTAAAGACCATTTTTACTAATTCTCCTATAATATAATGAATATCTAAATGGAAAAAAAAACTACAAAAGACTAGCTGGAAATAAGAAAAAGTTTTAAGAATAGCTTTGTAACGTGCTCTCTCCTTAATAAAAAATCATTTATCATTGCTGTCTATCCTTTTCAAAGAAGATTCTGTTTTATGATTTCCTCTGTGTACCCATGTTTGTAAGATTATGTCTCCTGAACCATCCAATAAGAACTAAGTCACTTTCCTATTTTTAAATAATTGAATGTGCTTACTTTTGGTAACCAGAGTTTTGATTAGCAAAGATACCAGTTTTAGTGTTCTAAATTCTAAATTTCAGCCAAAAGCAAATTTGATGTCTTAATTAGCCTCTGTTGACTCAAAATGAGTCAGGTACATATATAATTTCCATTAGAGTTTTTTTTTTTTAATGCTGAAAATATCTCATGGACCTCTTTCACTGTCTTCAAGGACACTTTGGAAAAACATTGGATCATAATAAAAGTTGCTTCTGGATTTGATGACATTTTCAGAATCTTCTTCAGGTTAAGTGTGGAGGTCAGCTGTACTAGTGGAAGGTGGATTCTGGAGCCAGGTTGGGTTTAAATCTTAACTCATGCACTAACTTAGATATGAGATCTCCAACAAGCTACTTGATACATTTGTTCTTGGTCTGTTCTAAATTAGAGAACAGAACAGCATTATTGTGGGGAATAAACAAGTGAATATATGCAAAGGGGTTCGAAGAGCACCTCACCCTCACTGCATGCCTTCCACTTCACGGTTTTTATTGTTATCTTCCCCAGCTGTATTTTTCATGACTTTCTCCCACTACTCCCTTCTGCCAAATCCTTAACTCCTTTTTCTTCATATTCTCCCAGGTCCCAGTCTAGGTTTTGATCATAACAACTCCACTCAAACTATTTGTTCTTACCTTGGTTGCACAATAGAATCACTATAGGAACATTAAACAACTCAAGGTCCATTCTGGACCCCAAAACTAATAAAATCAAATCTCTGGGGGATAGGGTTTAGGTGTTGGAATTTGATCAAGTTCCTGAAATATTATAAGCAAATTGGCATCACCTCCAGTAGCTTTTAAGCAGCATTGATAGTGGCACTCTACTTTTGGTCATTCCAACTGAATTAATCTGGATGGAACCAGAGATTGATGTTTTCTTAAAAAAAAGTCTAAATGAATAAAATGTATAGTTAAGACTGAGAACCACTAGGGCACGTGTTAATCACCAGAGGGATAAAACCCAGCATGAATGAATGGTTCTCAGAACTGGAGGAACTGGGGTTTTGAATTGATTTTCAAGGTGCAACTTGGGCATTAGGGCAGTGTATAAAACTGAGCAAGATTTGCAATAGAACAAAATGCTAGTGGAGGACTAAACTTAAAAATGATCGAAGAGACATTTGAGCAGGAGAGGAAGAATAAATATCGAGGCAGAGTAGAACGGGTAGTACAGCTGATGCAGAAGTAGCAAATGACTTGAGATGAGGCTGAAAAAAGTAGACAGCAGTCAGGGCCGGGGAAGGCTTGCCAACCCTGTCATGAGTTTGATGTACAGTGTCAGAATACAGAGTCATTACCCATAGAGAATTGTGGCCAACTTTTCTCCCAGGACCCCCAACCCTGTTCTCCTGTGTAAGTTTTCTCTGCAATGCTTAGCACCATCGTATCAACTATCCATTTCATAGGTCAAGCCATATGCAGTAGCTGGTATGAAAAAACTTTCTTACTTACAAAAATGTTGATTTCATGTAGCACAATCTATTACTTGTTATTAGTTTCTCTCTTGCTACAATGTAAGTTCCATGAAGGCAGGGATTTTTGTCTTTATTGTGACCTTAGAATTTAGAGCCCTGATTGGCACATAAAATATCTCAAGAAATATTTGTTGAATCAATAAATGTTCTTGAAATTTCTAAGGGTTATAGGAAAGCAGTGAAAAAGAGCTACATTTTTGTTAGCTGTGAGATATTTGTATTTAAAGGATGAAGAAAAACATCTATGCATATTCAGGCAAGAGAAAATATAAAAATCACTAAAATAAATTTCGAACAAAAGAAAAAAAAAACTCCCCTTGATGTCAGATTTCTCTTTGCACTAAATTAACCAGAAACCCTTGGAATATACTTGTTAGAATTTTGATGATTAAAGCTATCACTCATAAACTCTATAGCCTGCCCATTTTTCATTTATGTGCAAAAAACAATACAAAGATTCTCCAACATGAAAGAACCAAATAAAAGTATCCAATTCTCAGGTTTTTCTCTCAAAGGAAAACTGTAGAAGTTTGAGAAATGAGTCATAGTAAGGAAGTTAAGAATGGGGAATAATTAACTTAAAAAAAATTAGGGTCAAGCAGTGGAACCATAAAATGCATAATTAATCCAGCCCAAGACAGTGAATATCCGCGTGGGTTTCATTCACATCAGTTGTCAGCAGTCATGATGCAGTGCAAATGTCAAATAATTCCTGAAGTATAGATAGTTCATAAAACTAACTATTAAAATCCACATCTAAAATTCCAAATTGATGCAACAAAAACTTGGAGAAATAAAGAGAAGTTTTGAAGAGCATTGTCTATAATGATGGAGAAATCCATACATATATATGTATACATATGTATCTTATTTTCTGCTTCTGGGTCTACTATTCTAAAATGATTTCAACTTAAAAGGAACAATATTTTGGGATATCCAATTAAGGTCATTGACTTAATTTGGATTCTTAAAAATTAATATTATATTTTATAATTAATTTTGTATACAAAAATAACAGCCAGTAAATGATATCATCCTTTCATATCTCTACCAATATTGATGGGATTCTAGATATATCATCCCTGTTTGTTTGTTTGTTTGTTTTTTAAGAAAACTGTAAGCTATCATGAATGCAAATGTGTTTAAGCTAGTTCAACTCATCAATAGATGTTTATGGAATAAAACTGTTAATTTTCTTTAGAATCTGTGTGTTCTCCAGTTAACCCAAAGAGCAATATGTGGGTCCTTATCCTACACTAGGTAGGACACTGGTAAAGTTTTTGGAACTCATCATAACCTCCAAAGCCCAGTAGGATGACACAGTTTTCCTCTGAGTGAGTGTAAGGCTGATCTTTCGCTTTCCTTTCCCCCTGGGACTCAAGTCCTTCTCATTATCCAAAACTTTGTGAAAAATGATCTCTCCTGCTATTTGCATGTTTGAGAGTATTCATCAATATCCTGCTCAGTGACGGCTTTATAATGCAGTTGTGACCGAGCTTGAAAAATGCCAGTTCTATCAATCAATATGTAGTAGAGTTATAAAGCGATGCTTTCCCATACTATTTTCATCCCTTTGTTCTTTTCGTGTCCCCTTCTTTGGCAATGATCATTTTTCCACGTACATGTCCTCATTTGCCTCTCCCAAAAAAACCCAAAACAAAACAAAACAAAAAACCCTTTCTAGTATGTGCAGTTGAAAAGTAGAGCAATTCATTGTGGATGGACTTCAGCAAGCTTCCAGAATAATACACTTGGCAGCACAGGATATCAACAACCTGTTTCATTTTCCTGCAGAATTTTGTAATGTTTTAATTATAGGATGAATGAATAACAGTTGCATACATCAGAACTCTATATGTTTCTGGCTCCTTTAGAGGTTTTAAATTCCTTTAAGATCATATCTTACTTGGTCCTGATTTCTTTCCATTGTCTACACAATGGCAGGTAGAGAAATTGAAGCAGCTTTAAAAGAAAAAAGCTTCTTCGATGTACCGTTATTCTTCTTGAATATCTCAACTCCATCACAACTGCATTTCTCTTCACACATCCCATATGTGATTGGCCACGAAAATCTGATCATTTTGCCTATATATATATACATATATATATACACAGTGAGGTCGAATGTACATAAAGGTTAATGCACAGATCCAAGTATATGATTTGATGAAACTTTATTCCCTATGTGTCTATCTAATCACGATATACCTCTATACTTATATATCTGTATAATCATACCTCAGTCAAGATATAGAACATAGGGACGTCTGGGTGGCTCAGTTGGTTGGACGACTGCTTTCAGCTCAGGTCATGATCCCGGAGTCCCGGGATCAGGTCCCGCATCGGGCTCCCAGCTCCACGGGGAGTCTGCTTCTCCCTCTGACCTTCTCCTCGCTCTTTCTCACTGCCTCTCTCTCAAATAAATAAATAAATAAATAAATATCTTAAAAAAAAAAGATATAGAACATATCCAACATCCCAGAAAGTTCTCTTATACCTCTTCCTGGCCAATCTCCATTTCCTTTTCTTACCCCATAAGAAACCATAGCTCTAATTTCTCACTTTAGATTTTGTTTTGCCTTTTCTTGGACTTACAACAAAAGGAATTAAAGAATATTTATATTTGGCGTGATCTCTTTCGTTCAACATGATGTTTTTGAATTTTTTCAGTTCATATATATGCGCAGTTTGTTCTTTTTTGCATTTATATTCATGGGAGCTGTTGATCTGTAACTTTATTTTCTTAAAATATCTTTATTAGGGTTTTGGTATTAGGGTTATATTGGTCTCATAATAAGCTAGGACATGTTCACTTTTTTACTTCTAATTTATAAAAAAGTTTGTGTAGAATTTATTATTAATTCCTTCCAAATCACTTGATAGAATTCACTAATGAATTTTGAGTTTTCTTTGTGAAAAGGTTTTTTTTTAGATTATTTATTTATTTCTTTATTTGACAGATAGAGAACACAAGTAGGCAGAGAGGCAGGCAGAGAGAGGGGGGTGGGGGAAGCAGGATCCCTGCTGAGCAGAGAGCCCAATGTGAGGCTCAATCCCAGGACCCTGGGATCATGACCTGAGCCGAAGATAGAGGCTTTAACCCACTGAGCCACCCAGGCACCCCTCAAAAGTTTTTAAAAATAAATTTGACATGTAGCATTGGGTAAGTTTAAGGTATACAGTATGTTACTTTGATATAATTATGTATTGTAATATGATTGTCAACAGTGATATTTATTATGTTGCATAAGTATAGTACAATATTATTGTCTATATTCATTATACTGTGCATTTGATGATCTTTGTGGCTTATTTACTACTAGTTATAAGTTTAAACATCTTAAACACCATCACTGTTACTCCCCTCCCCCCATCCTTGGTAAATACCATGCACTCCGTTTTCTTATAGGTTTAACTTTTTTGAATCACACATAAAAGAGATTTCATACAACAGTTGTCTTTCTTTGATCTTGTTCAGCACAATATGCCCAAGTTCTATCCATGTTGTCCCAAACGGAAAGATATCCTTATTATTTTCCTTCTGCTAACTTTGGGCTTAATTGGTTCTTCTTCTTCTAGTTCCTTGAAGTGTAAAGTTAGGTTGCTTATTTGAGATTTTTTTTTTTAATATTTTATTTATTTATTTGACTAGAAAGAGAGATCACAACTAGAAGAGCAGCAGGCAGAGATAGAGGGTGAATCAGGCTCCCTGCTGAGCTGGGAGCCCAATGTGGGGCTCAATCCCAGGACTCTGGGACCATGACCAGAGCCGAAGGCAGAGGCTTAACCCACTGAGCCACCCAGGTGCCCTGCTTATTTGAGATTTTTCTAACTTCTTCTTCTTTTTTTTTTTTTTTAAAGATTTTATTTATTTATTTGACAGACAGAGACTACAAGTAGGCAGAGAGGCAGGCAGAGAGAGAGGAGGAAGCAGGCTCCCCAACTGAGCAGAGAGCCCGTTGTGGGGCTCGATCCCAGGACTCTGGGATCATGACCTGAGCCGAAGGCAAAGGCTTTAACCCACTGAGCCACCCAGGTGCCCTGAGATTTTTCTAACTTCTTAATGTATTTGTTCATTGTTACAAACGTTTCTCTCAGAATTTTTTTCCTGTATCCCACTATATTTGATATATTTCAATTTTCATTAGTTTCAAGATAATCTTTTAGTTCCCTCTTGATTTCTTCTTTGACCCAATGGTTGTTTAGAAATGTGCTGTTTAGTTTCCACATGTTTGTAGGTTTTTTATATTCCTCTTGTTGATTTTTTAATTTCATAGCACTTTGGTCAAAGAAGATAATTAATTTCTTAAAGTTGCTAAACTTTGTTTTGTGCTGTATCATACAATCCATCCTAAAGAATGTTCCATGTGCACTTGAGAAGAACGTGTATTTTGCTGCTGTTGGATGGAATGTTCTATATATCTATATCTATATCTATATCTATATCTATATCTATAGATATAGATATATATCTATATATATATATATATATCTTAGGTCCATTTGTTATGAAGTGCCTTTCAATCCAAAGAGTTCCTTGTTGATTTTCTGTCTGGACAATCTATCCATTGCTGATATTGGGATACTGAAGTCCCCTGCAGTTATTCTATTGCTATCTGTTTCTCCTTTAAGTTCTGTTAGTATTTGCTTAATATGTTTCAGTGCTTGGATGTAGGGGCCATATATATTTATGATTATTATATCTTTTTAATATAATGACCTTCTTTGTCTCCTTTTAATATTTTTGGCTTGAAGTGTATTTTGTCTGATATAGGTATGGCTAGTCCCACCTTCTTTTGGATTCTGTTTGCTTGGACTATCATCTTCCATCCTGTTGCTTTGAGCTCATGAGTGCCTTTAGAGCTAAGATGAATCTCCTGTGGGCATCATATAGTTGGATCTTGTGGCTTTTTGTTTTGTTTTGTTTTGTTTTATCCATGTAGCTACTCTTTACTTTCTGAATGGTGAGTTCAATCCATTCACATTTATGGTAATTATTGATATGTAAGAATGTACTACTGCCATTTTATTTTTACCTTCTAGTTATTTTGTTTCTTTCCATTATTTCTCTATTTTTTTTCTGTTCCTGTCTACTTTTGTAATTTGGTGGATTTCCGTGGTGATTTGCCCAGTTTCCCCCTTTTTAACGTTTTGTGTCTCTTCTCTAAAAAGAAAGAATGATCATACTACCATGATGTGATGTCACCCTTCTGTGAAAAGATTTTTGAGGATGAACTAAATAGTTTAACAGATATAGGGCAATTTGAATTCTCTATTTCTTCTTGTGTCAACTTTGACTAGTTGCGTTTTAAAAGGCATTGGTGAATTTTAGTTAAGTTGTTAAATGTATTGATTATTCATAATTTTTATATTATTTTTTAAATGTGTGTAGTATACCTTTTGTTCCTGATGTTGGTAATGTGTCAATTTGTTACTCTTCATAAAGAACAAGTTTTTTTCTTTGCAAATTTTCTCTTTATTTCTTAATTTATTGACACCTGCTAGTTTTATTTCCTTTCTTCTACATATTTTGAGTTCAATTTTCTCTTCTTTTTCTAGCTTCTGAATGTGTAAGCTTGTATCTTTTCTGTTATATCTTTGGTGTTTAGCAGTTTGACTATATGTACCTTTGTGGTTCTCTTTGTTTTATCCTAAACATTTTGAAACTTTTTAGCCACTTTTCTTCAAAGTTTTTTTCTTGCCCTATTTCCCCTCTCCTTCTGGGACTCAAAAATGTATGATGTTAGACTTTTATATATTGTCTCATATGTAACTGAAGCTCTGTTCTTCAGGTTTTTTAGAAATTTTTCACCCTTGTTCTTCAGATCAGATAATATCTATATCTTTTTTTCAAATATACAAACTCTTTTGCTTCCATTAATTTTAAACTTTTTGGGTTATTTTGTTTTGTTTTTTATTCAACTTCAGATGTTATATTTTTCTATTTGATTCTCCTTTCATCATTTCTATTTCAGTCTATGCTGAAGATTTCTAGTTCTTTTTTTTTTTTAATTTTATTTATTTTGAGAGAGGGAGCATGCACACATGTGTGTGTACCTGAGCCAGGGACAGAGATGTGGAAGGGACAGAAAGACAATAAGACACCTGACTGAGAAGGCAGCCTGATGCAGGGCTCCATCCAAGGACCCTGAGATCATGATCTGAGCCAAAGACATTTAACTAACTGATCCATTCAGTTACCCCAAGAGTCCTAGATCTTCATTCATTATAACTATCTTTTCCTTTAAGCCTTGGAACATATTTGTAATAACTCTTTTAATGTTCTGGACTACTAATTTCTTATTTGAGACATCTCAAGTTCCGTTTCTGTTCATTCCTTTTATTCTTGATCATGGACCATATTTTCCTGTATATGTAGAATTTTCAAAACTACATGCCAGATGTTTTGGATGATATGTTGTAAGGTTATATTATTATTGCATATCTATATTATGTCAGCTCATTTAACTGGTGTTCAGTTTTGTTCTAGAAGACAAATTACTGACAGCTTCATTTCAACCTGCCAATATTGGTTTTATATTTTTTGGGGGGTGAATTTCTTTTGGTTTTGACTTTAGTTCTTGGGTGTAGCAATATCCCTATCTAAATTGTGACTCTAGGGAGTTCTCAACTAAATGCATGAGAAGCTTATTAGGTCCCTCTTCTCTGGTTGAACTGGATTTCAGATGCCTCTCAGCACTGACTCTGAGATCACCATTTGGCCTACAGTACTCTCTGCTAGGTCTTGTGAGTTTTTACCTGTTCATGTACAGCTTAGCTTTGAACTAAGGGTTCATGGTGAATTCCCAATGCAGACTTCTAAGGACTTTTCCCCAACTCTGTATGACTCATCCTCACTTTTTTTTTTTTAAAGAAATAGTTTATCTTTTTATCATGGTAAAACATATGTAACTGTTCAGAGGTATTAAGTATGTTCATATTGGCAGAACTTTCTTTCCTCAGGTACCCTGCACTACTAATTCCAGCCACTTCAGCAGTCTCAAATTCTGATCTTTGTCTTCTCAGTTCAGTGTAACTGCTCTGTTTAAGCTCTGCCTTCTGCACTAGCAGTACGGAAGGTGTCCCCAGTCAGAGAGCTGTGTTATTTTTGAGGGTTGCTTCATGAGTTCCCCTTCCCGCAAGTTCTCTTTGTTGTTCAATAAGAGCTGCATCATATATTTTGCCCAGTTTTATATTTGCTTACAGCTAAAGGGGGGTAGCCAGCTACATTATTTTAGCTAAAATAGAGTCTCCTGGTTATACTTTTAATAGAAACACTTTTCTGTAGCTATTATCACCCTTATTTTAACTTTTATTTCTTTTTACCATATAAACTACTCATTAGCCTACAAATGCTTACTTCGATCCTTACCCATAGTATTTCCTTGCAGAAGTCAAAGCGAGGTTAATCAAATGTGAATCTGATTATTCCATCCTATTGCCTCAAACCTTCAATGCTTCAAAGTTCTTTTAGGTTAAAGGAAAAATTCCTCAAATAGGCTGCTTGGTCTTGTCTGCATTCCCCTCTTCCACAAAGATCACCTCTGAGCTCTCCCTGGCCCAGTCTCACAAGATCTGTGTTTCCAGGGCTTTTGCACACTTGATTTCTTCTTCCTAGGACTCTCTAGTTTCTGAATCAGCTTCTTCAGAATTCGTTTTACGCATCACTGTCTAGAAAAGACTTCCCTGATCTCCTTGACAGGATGAGATTCTGTTAATGTTAGTTTCTTCAGCACTACTACACAACTCTTCTTTCATAGTACTTATCATTGCTGCAATTTTTGATGTATTTCTATAATTTTTGATTAATTTTAATTTGTCTCCTCCATTAGACTACAAGCTCTATTAGGGAATAGATCATGCCCATTTTTCCTTACTGTATATCCTGGTGTTTGGTCATAGCAGGCATAGAATAAATATTTGCTGAATGACAGAATTCCCAGTTAGCTCCCTGGACTCTTCGGAAATATATACATATGTACTTCATATAATTTCTTCACATCTATAAGAATAGAATAGGCCAAAATTGATTCACTTTAGGAAATTTAATATAAAAATATTTATTTATTTATTTTATATCTATATTTAATATAAAAACAGCTTGTGCATGAAGAAAAAAAACGCCTTGGCTATGTTCATGCAAAGTCACACTATACAATGAGAATATAAAAAATCAATTAAACATTTATATATTTGAAATAGCCGTATGGCACCTGTTTGATTTTTCATTCCCTGAATAGCTGCAGATTTAAATCAGAAAATTTCCAATTATTTCTGGATTTAGAAATTTAGACAGTTGAACTAAATTAAGTAGTTTTATTTGATAAAATACTTTTATATTTTCTTTAAAAAATTTAAATTGCTCATTTTTAAGGGCTCAACTCCTGAATGAATACATCTGGCCCAATTACACACATACCTTTTATTTGCTTGGCAAAAATAAGCAAATTGTATTAATATTACATCAGAATCTAAACTAGATTTAATATGAAAAATATATTAAGATGACACTGGCTAAAATAGCACATTGATATATTGCAAATCGTATTGCATTAGAAGACATTACAAACTTCACGAGACTGTACACATTCTTTTTTCTGATTATTATCACTTTTATTTTGCCTCTGATATCAAGTAGAAATGCCGTCCATCATAGCATCAAAGTTTATGCTGGTGTTTTTATTGTAATATTATTTACATCACAGGATTTTCCTATCTGTCTTCACTTTTAAACTATTCTAGCAAGACTGTAAGTCACTTGAATAAAGGGCACTATTATTCATATACTCATTACTTAAGTATATGGATATGCATATGTGTGCCCTTTATTAACTAACATGGGCATCTAGTGCCTTATCAAGTAAAATTTACTGATTGAGAACTGAGGAAAGCACAGACTCTACTAAGTATGAACTGCACAGAAAGCAACCAAGACTTGCAAGTAAAATTAGATTGTCAGCTATGTCAAGAACTCTGCTGTGGTTTTTGACATGCATGTCCATTTCAGATTTCTTTTTAGCTGAATTAGTTAAAAGACAAACAGTTGGATCGAGAAAACAATGAATAAATTGGGCAGCATTTGGATATTTTGACTATCGGTTCTTCACTTTTGTTTAGAATCACACATTAATAATGAGAGATTATCTGTTAAATAGGCCATAAAAAGTGAGAAATTGCTTACTGATACATATATTTTGGGGCAAGTGAGATTCTGAACATCTCGTGTAAGATATGTAGTTTTACTTTTCTTACCATGACCTAGAAGAGTTACGATCAGGGGTGAATTTAGAAAAAGTAAATGGGGGTAAGGACAACAGAAATATTTTTTTTCATTTTGTTCTTTTTTATTTTAGCAAGAATTGGATGCTGGGAACTTTGTATACATTACCTAGCTTAATTTCAGAAACAACTCTAACATGTAAGTATTGTTATCTTTTTGTTTCGAAGAAAGAAGACTGAGGTACAGAGAGACTAAACACCAGGTCAATTCCGAAGAGCTGATAAAGCCAACTTGATAAACTTTAATAAAATTGTGACATCCTTTCTAGCATAATTTTTTAGAGATATTAGTCTGAATTTTTTATTCTAAAATGTCCACAGCTGAACATTTTACCTGTGGCATCAGCTATCAGAAGGACCTTTGCAATCTTCCAAGTGAGCAGGATAACAGTATCCTAAATCTAATATGTGATGGAAGAAACAGGAAAAGATGTCTCTCTGCTAACTAGGCTGGTAGAACACTTTCTGTGACATGCTCAAAAGAGAATATTCTTGCTTTGTCTCGTAACATTATCTGAAGGGAGGCACTGCCATGTGGAGGACACATTGGAGCTGAGGGGAACTGGGGCGCGGGTGATGAGCTGTCTCCTCTGTTCTTGCGGATGCGTCTAGAAGGCTCCAAGCTGCCATGGGGTGTTCTCCCCTCCTCTTTTCTTGTGATATGTACTCGATTCAAGGTTAGTTTTCTCACATCTATGAGACTGCTGCTATAGCTTCAATCAAATAGATTGTTGTTTCCTGAGCAAAGCAAATTGAAAGACATATATATTTTTAAATTTCAATCCATACAACAAGTATGATTCCCATCAGTTCATCTTTAAAGATGAAGACAGTTCTTTCCAGATATAGCTTAGTTATGCATATGAATATTATGTGTTTTGAAGGAAATTTTAGTACGAGGCAGTGTTTGTGCAGATGGTAGGATTAGAGTAGGTGAAAAAGTTCTGGCTCTTCTGATAACCAGGTAAAAGGTCTCACACTTGTCACTCCAGCTCTTTATAGCCTCATCTGGAAAATCTGTAATTGGGCATGTGTACAGGTAACCACCAAGAGTTCCTCCTCTATCTAACTACTTTTATCCTGTTTCAGTGCCCTTGTAATTGCATACAAATCAATTTTATTAGACACCTGAGCAAATCACAATTAGGAAGATAAATATTCTTGTCAAGTCATATACCACAATCTCAAGTCAAATATAGGTGCTTGTGGGTATACGTGTGTATATATAACATATACACGCATGTATGGACACACATACTTTTGTGAATTGTATGTGCACGCATAAAGGATTTGTTGTGTTAGCTGGCCAACATCACCATTCCTCCTCCTGTTGTACTCAGAAGACTCTTTATCTGCATAGTGTTTACACTGTGTGTTGCCTACCCCAGGCTCGGCCCCCACATAATCTAGAAATTGCCTGTCTCTGTCCGCAGGAGTTTTTCTTTGCAGCTGTAGTTTTACACTGTGAGATGATCCCACAACCTCATATGTTTGGTTCCAAGGTGGGTGCTTGACATGGTTGGGTAAGTGAGGGAATTTGGTTTGGTGAATAAGCCAAGGATAGGTAGCCTGGGGCGGCTGCTGACGGAGGTGTGCTCCAGTGCTTGACTACAAGATGCAGAGGACCCTGGCCTGCAAAGAGAGAAGAAAGGGACAGAAACACAGAGAGGAGCAGAGATGGGGGTGAAGATACTACAGGTGTCCACACCTAGTTCCAGCCTGTTCCCAAACCCAACCACGTCTACGCCCTCAGATTCCGTGAGATACTCTTCTATTCCTATAACCAACTTCTTTTGGCTTACGTTGGCTCCAAAGGAGTCTTAACCCATGCGACCTCCAGCCAGTCATATTTCCCTCTAGTCAACATGTGTTTGATGCTCTCTCTGTAACTCTAATCTGTATGATTTAGAGGTAATATGCATTCGCTTCCATCCATGCATACAGCCGCCACACCAGTCCTTCAAGCACTTCAGACAGAAAGACAACCAGTGATAAAAGACTATCTATGCCCTTTGCCCACCAACTACTGAGGCACCCTTTCATCGCAAAACTGCTAGGAAGAGTTGTCTCTATCTGCTATTTTCCTTAGTGTCCTCCCATTCTCTGGAATACCTACTCGAATCGACTTCTCTTTCACCTTTCTATCTGAAGTGCCCCCAAGTGGGTATTCTCTATTTCACTCGGAGTATCAGTATTTGACATCATTGATCAGCCCTCTTCTTTTTTTTTTTTTTAAAGATTATTTATTTATTTATTTGACTGACAGAGATCACAGGGAGGCAGAGAGGCAGGCAGAGAGAGAGGGGGAAGCAGGCTCCCCCACGAGCAGAGAGCCCGATGCGGGGCTCCATCCCAGGACCCTGAGATCATGATCTGAGCCGAAGGCAGAGAATTTACCTACTGAGCCACCCAGGCGCCCCATGCCCTCTTCTTTGATATACTTCTTGACTTGGTTTTCAGGGCACATGTCACCTCGCTCTCCTCCCCCTCACAGATCATTTCTTCTCATTCTTTGCTAGTTTTTCCTCTTCTTCTAGCCTTCTTAATACCAATGCACTCTCAGTGCATATTTCAAGGGAATTATGCACATAAAGCATACTTTAAACCATAGTTTAGAATACGTAGATGACACCCCAGTGAAGTGGATAAAAAGTGGCCATGAGTTCAAAAGAAACCCAAACTATAGACAATTCCACAAAAACAAAGCAATTCCCATAGGTGTCCCTTACTTTCTGAAGTTGAGATATTATAACCACTTTATGGAGCAATTTTACCGAATGTAACAGATTAGGGGCATGGGGGCTGGGATCAAGCATATCTCCAGCACCTTCAGCTCCCACAAAGTCCTGATCATCGCAGCCCTTCTCCGATCACTGCCAAGCTGATGGATAGGTCGCGTGCATCTGAAGGCTCAGAGGAGGTCCGCGTGCTGGCAGTTAATCCTGCTGTTCCACCAGATCTCTCACGGGCCCAGGAGACCGAGACATAAGTGGTTCGATATTCGCCATTAGGATGGCAGAACTTGAGACTCATTTATAAACTTTGAAGCATGTTTCTCAAGCACTTAGGGGCACCCTGCCAGAAGGAATTCCAGCGCTCTTCCAAAGACTGTTAATGAGGCGTTGGCATCGAAGGGCAATCAACGGCCTCCCTACTTTCCTCAGTTTCCTGTGTGCCGCATCTGCCCGCTTCTAAAACCAGACTGCAATTTCAAGAAACATGTGTGGAACTACATTTTGCAGTAGGATACATTGTCCAGAAGGTCCCTGGCCAGCATCATACGGGCGGCACAGGTCCATCAGGCGGCTGCGGTGGCAGATGGCAGCTTTTTTGAAATCCAGTGGCATATGGTCTCTATTCTCAGCGGTGAGGCGTGCGAGTCACCCTGTGGCTGGATGGCTGCACCAGCCTCCGCTCTCCCCGCCTCGAGTTCATCTTGCACAGATCACTCTTCCCGAAGCATCGCGTTCATTATGCCTCACCCCGATTCCAATATAACACCACAACAGACGAACATTTATTGTGCTTTGCCCGCCAGGTCTTCTTGTGCTGGTTGCTTGCCCGAATCTTACCCTGTTGAGTTTGTACAATACCGCTGCGAGGTGGTTGGGGATCTATGCCTGCACCTCGGGACTCTTTAGAGCACCTGAAAGGTACTCATTTAAGGGTACCTAGGTACCCATTTAAGGTACTTGTGCAGTCCGCACCATAGACAGCTGGACTGTCTCTAGATATTCCTTATGATACTGTGTCACTTATGGTAGTTCCTCCCTACTTTTGCTCCAAGCTTTTGCCATGCCAGAACACCTTCTCTTATTCTTCTCTACCCATCCAGGTTTTCAACTTCTTCAAGCCTGCCTGCCCCACTTCCCAGATTATCTGCTCCAAAAGCCATTATTAACCAGGTGCCTCTGCCTTTCAAACTGGACTTTTCCTCTCCTAGTTGTCCATCTGTCAAGTCTGTGCCTTGTTCGTGCAGAAATGTCTAGGTATCACTTTGAAATAGATAGCTGTCTAGATTTTTTAATGTTTGTCTGATTGTCCTTTTAAGTAGATTGTAAGCACCTGAAAGATCTCATTTTCTATATATGTGTTTTTAATTTCTTACGGTGACTTTTATAGCCTGGGATGCTGAAATGGAGCACTGAATGGAGTTGTATGCCGATGAAAGAAAATTTGGACAAGTTTGCCTTCAAGATGTGGTCCCAGTGACTCTAACTATGATACAGACCACCTAAACTTGGGTCAGAAGGGCGGTCCAGTTAGGTCTTTGTGTTTTTCCAATGGGCCCCCTGGGTGGTGTCTTCTGATTTATGAGGGGCCTCAGGAGGGCTGTGGCGATTGTCTCACAACCTGCTCTCCACTCACAGTCAGAGTAGAGACATTCCCTGTGAATGATACCGTGATGGCTCAAAGGTGTCCCAGACACTCAGGTCAGCCAGAACACAAGAATACAAAGGAGGCCAAGCCAATAATTCAAGTATTTACAGTACTTTCTACAAAAATGAACCAAAGCCTCATGTCCTTTTGGTCACTGGATCAGAGAAGATTTTCTTGGTCAATGGGACATTTATTCCTTTGAAATAAAATGCCCTATATCCATGGGAGAGAGTATGTTGGTACAGAAGTAGGGTGCTCAGCCAGAAAGATTATCGTAGACCTACAACCCCAAGCTCCCAATTGCTTTGAATCAATGTCCACCAGTTATTTTCACCTTCCTCTTTATGGCTGTTTAAATGATAGTTTCCCTATTTCTAGTTCTACTAAATATGAATGAAGCAGGTGAAGTGTGGCCCCATTGGAGCATTACCGTGTTTGGGGCTGGTTACTATCTTTAGCCGAGATGCTGAAATTCATTCTCATCTCATTTGCTGAGCGCTCTATCATTAAAGTGTCATTGAGAACTGACACCACTTAATTTTAGCAGCTTTCAATTCTCGTTTGCAGCAAGAATAGCTTTAAATGGAGAGGAGTGCAAATTACAGAGAGAGGGATATTTTTACACTACACTCAGCATTTTATCAAACAAAGCAGCCTCCCGGGGAATAGAGGACAATACATTATAAAACCAAACTCTCTTCTGATCCTGGTAAATGGGTATTTAATCTTCTGATTGCAGGCATCCACTCTGATGAGTCTGTAATGAATATACTGGCAGGGACATTATCTGAGCTGTGGTGCATTCCTACTCCTTAAAATATCCTTGGTTTTTATTTCGGGTGTGGTCAAAATGAAGAAAGAAAGAAAAAGAGGGAAAGATGAAGGAAGGAAGGAAGGAAAGAAAGAAAGAGAAAGAGAGGGAGGGAGAGGGAGGAAGGGAAAGAAAGGGAGGAAGGAAGAAAGGAAGGGGCTTCAGAGCTCAGCTGTCCCCTGCAGGCCACAGCAGAACCTTTACCTCTTTGCAAATTACAGAGCTCTGGAGATTTTTCCCCTATTAATTGCATAATTGCTTTTCCTGCCAAAGTAATTTGAACCCTTGGGGGTTAAGAAAATCACTTACTGTGAAATAGTGGCAATTTTTAACCCATTCAGCTGGAGTTTCTTTGCCTAATTAAATGTAAAAGGGCTGTTTACTGCCCACGGAGGCTGTGTTTCAGATGCTGCTCAAACGGCTTTGCCCTGGAAGCTTCTGAGTATTTAAACCTTGATAGACTTATTACACTTAGCTTTCATGTGTTCTGATACTTGCATTATTATCTGATGCAAGAGCAAAGTTTACCTAATCATTGGCCGGTTTCTGATATCTGTGTCTATCTTTCTGTCTATGAAAAATATAGCCATCATCCGTGATCGAGAAAATTGTGGCTGCTGGGAAAATACCTGGTTGCATGCCAGCTTTGGGAGCTGCTCATTGGGTTTTCATAGAAATCCAAGTTATTATTCCATGTTATAAAAACTTGGGCCCAGAGGCTTAATGACTTTTCCAAGGTCACACCTGAAGTCCATTCTAGAATTTCCAAATTATCCCTGCATTTTCATGTCTTTGTTTCTTGCTTTGGCATAAGTCACATTCTTATATCATGATCCATTCATAAGAAGCAATTTAACTGAAAGTTTTATGGTTCTAACCACTAGATTTAACTTGGTATTTGGAAAGATAGGCATTTTACCCATAGCAAAGAGACTTTACGCATTCCTTCTTTACTTGCGAGAATGTGTTTTGTTGCCTTGCAATGTCTGGGCATGAAGAGTGCAGAAAAAGGATGGTGTGGATGGGCCGTGGAGGGCAAACTTGTACAAAAGATATACAAAGTATCAGCCTGATACACAACTTAAGATCTGTTTAATTTCCACAATACAAACTTTCCTTCCGCTCTTTCCCCTTTGTGCTTCGTCTTCGTTTTTTTTTTTTTTTTTTTTTTAAATTTCAAGACATATTATTCCATATATTTGACCATCAGGATATTTAGACGGCATCCAATTGGCAAAGTTAAAAAGTCCTTAATGAAGTAAAACTAAACATTTTTTTCTTGATTATTTTTATTAACATATAATTTATTATTTGCCTCAGGGGTACAGGTCTGTGAATCGTCAGGCTTACACACTTCACAGCACTCACCATAGCACATACTCTCCCCAATGTCCTTAGCACAAACCACCCTCCCCACATCTCCCCTCCCTCCAGCAACCCTCAGTTTGTTTTATGAGATTTAGAGTCTCTTATGGTTTTTCTCCCTCCCGATCCCATCTTGTTTAGAGACCTGGCTGAGCAACTGAACTATAGGGGCACAGTATAATCATAATACATATTTATTCCCTCAAAAGAAACATGTTACTGGAAATAAATTTTCGGTGGGTTGAACATGTCATCAAAGGTAAGGTTACACAGGAGGGGAGATAGGGAGGGTTATATCTTTGGGGAAAGCTTCTTCCTGAAGCTGTCTGGCTATCCCTGTATTGAGAAAATGAGGCTCTAAAAGGAAACATGGTGTGCTGCGGGATCCAGGAAAGCTGAGACAGAGCTGGAATGAAATACAGCCCAGATACTCTGTTCTATGTCCTTGTTCATCCTAATAATTCAATGCCACCCAGTTGAAGTCTGAAACTTCTTTTATGTCTTTCCTGTTTTTGTAAATGATTAAATCACAGCATTAGCAATTATAATCTCTTTATGTTAGTGTGTACATATAGCTATATGTAATTTCTCAACTATTCACACATTATTACCGTTACTTTACCTTATTAGAATGTTTCTGTGACAGATAGATTCTCATCATCTACAGTCATTATTCACCCTTGTCATTTCTTGACCTTCTTTAGGGCAAGGACCAAATCATTAATCCAGGCTGAGTAGCCCTCTAGACCACTGGACTCTTGTCATCATGGAAATCAAAAGTACATAGGTCTACGTTTCCATCTACAGTTGACAAACAACTATCTCGATCTGCGGAGGACAAGCTTTCAGCCTTGTCTCTAAATTCCATTCAAGGCGCCCACACGGAAAAACAGGTAGGATTTGAGCATAGTTGGGTAAATTGAGTTTTGGTAGCAGTCAGAGGGATGGAAGCACAGAGGTACCATACTTAGTCCCTGGATGGGGGATATTGAGAAATTGGACTTGACTCCAGCTTGGGATATTAAAAGGGAAGTTGAGACTAGATCATACAAGGCTTTCAGATACTAGCATAAGGAATTAATACTTTACTCTTGAGGCAAACCTTGGGAGGTATTTGGAATGTGATGTTCTCGAGCTCTGTGGTAGCATTGTTCAAGATAAATTCAAGATGGGAAGACCAGAGGCAGAGTCCAGGACACTGAAGGAGCTCTGCTGCGAGGTGATGAAGGCCTGAAATAGAGTTTTGGCAGTGGGAATGGAATAAAGAAAGTGGGTGTCAAAGACATGATAAAGATAGAATTGATGGGCTTCATTCTGGTCTGCAGGGAGAGAAAGCTGGGGAAGGAGAAGACCTGCTAGCTAGCACTGAAGTTCCAAGTCTGTTTTACTATCAGGAAAGTGATGCATTTAATAAGATCAGGAAGCACAGAAGGCTCAGAAAGGGAAGGTCCAATGGGACTTTTACTCATGATGAATCTGAGATGGCTTTGGGATAACGAGATAGTGATGGCTAGCCGGTGGTTGAAAATAGAGACTGGAGAGAGCAGAGAGAGAGAATTTCATTGCATCTACATAGAGAAATCAAGAAATTGAATAGGGTTTCAAGGGAGAGAGAATAAAGGAAGGAAATCAGAGCCCAACTCAGATCTTTAGGGAACCCTTATGCTGGGGCGTGGGTCACAGGGAATATTTAGTCAACAAATCAAAGAAGGACGAGAGAGGAGAGTGAGGAACAGGGGTGTGGAACATCATGGAAGTCAAAGACAAGGGACTTTTCAATAAAAGGAGGTGGTCAATGTGTCAAAGACTGCAAAGAAGAAGAAGAATAAAGGAAAGGAATTAAACTACTAAGCAGTTTTCAGGGCAGAAGTGATTAACTTAGAAAGACACGGATCTTTATTTTTTTTTAAAGATTTAATTAATTAATTAATTAATTTGACAGAGAGATCACAAGTAAGCAGAGAGGCAGGCAAAGGGGGTGGGGGGAAGCAGGCTCCCCACTGAGCAGAGAGCCCGAGGCAGGGCTCAGTCCCAGGACCCTGAGATCATGACCCAAGCTGAAGGCAGAGGCTTTAACCCACTGAGCCACCCAGGCGCCACCACAAGCTGATCTTTAAAAGGTGAATGAGCTTAAGGGCACCTGGATTGCTCAGTTGGTTGAGTGTCTGACTCTCAATTTTAGCTCAGGTTATGTTCTCGTGGTCAAGGGATCGAGTCTCGCGTTGGGCTATGCACTCAGTGTGGAGTCTGCTTCAGATTCTCTCTCCCTCTCCTTCCTGCTCACTCTTTCAAATTCTCAAATAAATAAACAAAATCTTTAAAAAATAGTGAACTTAGAAAAGTTGCTCAGGAAAGGCTTGAGCAGGAATACAAAAAGAAGCTTGGTGGAGCAAGGAAGGAGAAATGACAACTTGGGGAGCAGATGGAACACAAACAAGACTTTGAGAGACAGGAAGACCTCATATGTTTTACACTGAGACTAGTGACCCAATCAGAATGAAGAGAGAGGGACGCAAGTGCCACAAGACCTAGGGGTGGCCGCAGGGAGTGGAAACAAAGGTGTGGGTGAGTGTGGTTCACTAAAAAGAGAACCAAGGATCAAAAACAAACAAATGAACAACCCCCTCACCCCCCGACGCAAACAAAACCACCACCACCACCACCACCACCACCACCACCACCACCACCACCACAGAAAACTAAGGATCTCTCTTTCTTAGGGCCTGACAGGAAGACAGGAGCAGAAGAGGTGAAATTAAAGGAAATCTCTGCACAAAAGGGAGGGGAAAACCAAGCAACTCATGTCAAATGCTATCAATAAAATATAAGACTCTATTAAGTAAAGAGAGGGAGGAAACAGAATAGGGTTGGCAAAATGTGCTAGAGTAGGTAGTCTAGAGAATCTGATTAGTGATATGTTAGCAAGGATTTACATGGCACTTACTGTGGACTAGTCACTGTTATAAAGATGTTGTACCAATATTAGCTTATTTAATCTTTTTTACAATCCCAAGTGTACTGTCACCTCCATTTTACAAATGGAGAAGCTGAGGTACATGGACTCTAAGAAATTTGTCCAGGTCACACAGCCAGTGAACAACAGAGTCAACATCACATAGACAGTCTGGTTCCAAAATTGATGCCCTTAACCTGTGTAAGCTGGAGATTTTCATCTGATAACTGTCCATTGACTATAAGCCAAGGAGAGGGCCAGTGACCTCAGTGACAAAAGTGAGTCCTATTACTTTGGTAGGAGTGGAATTAATTGATCAGTCTAGAAGTCTTTAGGATTGTTCCACGGCCCAAAGGTAGCAGTGGAGGAAATGAACACGGAATTTTTCCCAATGGCCTGGCCATTGGAATCTCTAAAGGAGTTTTTTAAAAATACTGTATTGCAAGACCTCTCCCAGAACAATGATATGAAAAGAAAGTGTGAGGTCCAGGAATTTTTTTAAAAAGGGGTCCCACAGTGATTTTAACAGGTAGCCTGGGTGGGAAACCACCAAACTTGGCGAACTCAGGAAGAGGATGAAGGAGAGAGGCAAGTCAAAGGTCCCCATGTGTGTTTCTTGCACACAGAGGACAGATGGAAGAGCACAGCCTAAGAGCACAGGAGAGGATGGGGGTTCCCTAGAGCCAGATTTGTGGGGGGGGGAAATATTAAGAAGGAAAAGATAGCAGGAGAAGAAGTTATGATCAACAAGGGCCATTCTTGATTACTTTGGAACAGTTCCTTCCGGAAGTAGCGGAGCAATGTCAACCCCTTGTCCATGTTTCTAGAATGAATTGAACATCTATCACAGAAATGACTACATCTCTTCAAAGACAGAATAATATGTCTAAAAGCAAAAGCAGTTCATGGACAAAATGTGTACAACCTGCGATGAAGGAAGGATCCTTTCATCGAGGTTTCTCGAACTACTCATGGAGCAACAGCGGAGTTTTGTTGGTTGGTTTGTTTTAATTTCCCAGTGCTTATAATCTGATCTGCTTGTAAAATAGGATAAAAATGAATTGTTAGAAATTGGATTTAAAAACTCAAATGCATACCAATAAAATCTGAGATATCTATATTACTAGATACGACAGACTTAAAATTTTTCTGTCAAATTGCTGTAGTCCTTCTAAACACTTCCAACTACTGTATCTTAATCTCATTTTGGAACAAACACTGTAAAGACCAGATCCAGTCCCTGGATCCTTTCAACATCTGTAGTTCCTCTTTCTCTACTTGGAAATAGTATGTATGTATGTATGTATGTATTTATAATATTTCTATAAATCTCTGCACACCTAGAGCAGGGCTAGCTACATAATTTGCAGGGCCCAGTGCAAGATGAAAATGCAGGGCCCTGGAGCACCTGTGTGGCTCAGTTGGTTAAGCAACTGCCTTACGCTCAGGCCATGATCCTGGAGTGCTGGGCTCAAGTCCTACATCAGGCTCCCTGCTCAGTGGGGAGTCTGCTTCTTCCTCTGATCCTCTCCCCGCCCCATGCTTTCTTTCTTTCTCTCTTTAATTTTCTCTCACAAATAAATAAAATCTTAATAAAAAAAAAAAAAGGAAAAAGGTGAGATTAAAGATACCAAATATAAAACTTTTTCTTTTTTTTCATGGTCTTCTGACTGGCAACAATGTTATTTATTTGCTGTTTAATGTCTAAAGAAAAACAAAACAAAGATTTTAAATTAACATCAGTTTTACCCTTCATCCTTATATTGGGCAAAACCAGTTTTAAGTTCAAATATAAGAGCATTTAATCACATGCAGAATCAGCAAAATTATATATTTAATATTTTGGAGCTTGAATATGCATGTCTTTTGTTCTTGTCAAAACAGTGGAAATGTTGCACAAAACAAATTTAACTGATTGATAGAAACATATTCTATGACCATTCATTCCCTTTGACTTACCAATGATAAGAAAAGAAAGACTGAAAAAAAAAAGAAAGAGAAAAGAAAAGAAAGACTGAATTTAAAAGAAAAGGAACAATAGGTTGCCCTCTCTCTCTCTTTTCTTCTGTCATCGTCTTCAGCATGAGTGGACACAAGGAAGGAACTTCTGCCTTCCTGTTTCTTAGAATGACATCAATTGCTTTCTGTGTTTGAAGCATTTTGGTTCACATCGAAAGTAGCCTTTCGCAGATCTCCATGTCCCTGCTTAATCACTCATGGACATAACATACTAATCTTGTATTTGCCTTGAACCTTGCTGGACTCCTACACGTTATGAGCCCACTGAAATCCTGTGCTCATGGGGCACTGGAAACACTATCGACAAGCAGGGTGTCAAGGAACAGCAGACCCATATATTGTGTGTACTTACTCTGCTTACATCCATTCTGCATTGTCACAATACACTTTGCCTACAAAACACAAGATGTCAACAGCAGAGCATAACCCAAGCTCAGGGTCCTTCTGTGCCTGGGACCCTGTCTGACTACATAGGTCACATTTTGATAGCACTTTGTCAACAGTTCTCTTAGAGCTTGCATCATGCTCTGTGTTTTATATGGTTGACTCTGCCCATCTCTCTTGAGGTTTTCAATGATGTCTCCTTGATTCTTATTTCCATGGTCCAGTACCTTATCTTATTCTAGTAGGTCCTTCACACCACTGCCACGGTCAGCTTTCTGCACAAAAATCTCACCATACTACTTTCCATCTTAAAATTTCTTCATAGCTCTGGTTGCCTTCAGGACAAAGTCAAATCTCTTTATTAAGCGTCTTCCATGATCTTCTGTCCAGACTCATTTTCAACCATGCTCTTCCTACATGCTAGGTATGATCCAACCAGAGTCTTTAATAAGGTTTCCTGCCATCTTGAACATGTGATTTCCTTAGCCTGTGAAATGTTCTGTCATTCCTCTGTTGTCCCCCACCATCCCACAGTCATGTCCTCGGTATAACTTGTGCCAATTCTGCAAGACTCAGCTTTTGCATTTTACCTTCTTCAAAGTCTTTCCTAATTTCTAGGTTGGCTTAGAAACTTCTCCACCGTATTGTTCTGTATCCCCTACAAGGTGTCAGAATTGGCTTGTTATGGTTAAGACTTCACTAAGAACAGAGGTTTATATCTCATCAAGCCTAACGCTTTGTAGTTGATTGAATTAGCAATATTTGCTGATTTGGGTTATAGTTAAATCTCCTACAGGGTGAGATTTCAATGTTGCAGGGAAAATCCTCTCTCCTGATATTCTAGCTTTAAAAGGGCTTACACAGCAATATGCTCAAGGTGTGTGTGTGTGTGTGTGTGTGTGTGTAATCATTAGTGCTAAATTTTCACCTTTATGGCTCAGGATGTATTTTCATCTTCAATTTTTCCATCCCTGTGAAAGCACCCCTGTGGGTCTTTAAAAGCATTGTCTTATTTGAGATCCTGGAGGAGAAGACAGTATAGTAAAATGGAAAGATAGATATTGGAATTTTAAAAACCTGGGTTTCAATCCCAGCTCAGCCTCTTATCAGCTATGTGGCTTTGGGAAAGTTCCTTAATATTTCTCAGGGTCAGTTCTCTCAAGTAAAAGGGAGATTGAGTGTTATTAGAAAGAGTAGAAAATATATACATAAAACATCTTACCAGAGCTTGTACATAATATTAATAAGCCCTCCATGAACAGTTGTTATAATTATGCAGTGAAATTTCTCATTCCTAAGTGTATAGCTCATAGTCCAAGATAAGAACTGAAATCAATTCAAGATAATGAACAGAATCCTAGAATGTTAGATATGGAAGGAACTTAAGATTACAAACTTGATGCTTTATAGATGAGGAGACTGAGACTCAATAAGATCAAAGTGAATTACTTACCCTGATGTTTAACAGCTAATAAAGACCGGTGTTGGGACTCAAGTCTCGGTCTTTTGATTCCAAGTGCATTGCTCATTTACTAATGGTTGTTGTTAAAACTCCCAGTAATTGCCAACTCTGTGTGGAGGGCTAATAACTGAAAAGTCTGGTCAGTCTGTGAATCTGGCTTTCAACCACTACATTCTAGTGGCCACTGTTCTCTTCCTTACTGCTCATGTTGGCACAGTATGTGTGCAAATCTAGCCAAAGACATGTAGCAATAAGAGTGGAGATATAAAGAAGAGGGAAAGAAGTGTCAGTAGCCCAGAAAGTAATGATCAAAATGTACCATTCCTCCATATTTTGAGCCACTGGCATACCTGGTGTCCTCTGAGATGGAGATACCATGAAGAGGAATAGAGTATGTAAGTCTGGTGTGTTTCCAATCCTTTCGTTCTTTATTTCTTCAGCACTGAGCTTCCAGGTCCTTCAGTCTTGATTTGTTTATGTTTTCTTGGATGTCTTCTGCTACCTTGCCACTCATGAGGGTCACAGTGGAACTCATGCACTTGGCATCACAGTATGAAATGGTTTGGAGCAAGCGATACTCATCAGGTTGGGGCTGCATTTTTAGGCAAAAGTGACCATCTGACTCACTATTATCATATGCTATTGAGAGATTATACAACAATGAGTTTAAAATGTAGAGTACTGGAATGTGTGCCTTTGAAATATTAAATACAAATACACAAATTTCAAAATTAGTTCTTTTCTAGATGTTGAAACTGAGCAGCTGTAACAGTATTTTCCAAGAATTTGCATCTAACTTTTTCCCCCATTCCAATAATTTAACTAGAATTTCACTTGGATGACACTGGATATTTCTTACATTTAGTATTTTGTTTTGTATGATAAGGGAGCATTCGCTTAGCAGACTTCATTTGTCTTTTGGGTCCCCCCAGCCACCACCACCAAGTACCTACAATCCCATATCATGTTTCTTATTCTTACATGTCTATTATAATACAAATTATAAAATAATCTTCTGATTTTAGAAAGCTTATATAATACCTATTTATCCCTCAAAGGGACTTAGTATCATTTGAATGACTCTTAGGGATTACTTTTGTTGTAATGGGCGTGGATTTGGGCTGATCCACCTACCTGACTCATACAACCTCCTTCTAAAAAGGTTATTTGTTTCTGAGGAGGCCATGTGAAGTTACAGGAAGAGTCTAGAGTCAAGGGAGAGAATCAGAAAATGAACTTCTAACTGTAGCCTGCAGCCCACCGCTTTAAGTAACCAAATCATCCAACAAAAAAGGTTACTAAGGTACCACTAAAATATGATTAAGCCATCAAACCTTGACATTGTCCGTGTTGTTTCCTTTAGTAGTCGAAAAGCACGGTGTATACTGTCCTTTTGCCTGTGGCTGACATCTGTGGCGCTCCTTCTTTGCAAGCCTGTGGATGAAAAAAATCCACTGCCACAATCTCCCTCTCCTCTTCCACCTTCTCTTCTTCTTTTTTTTAAAGTACATTTTTGTTCAATTAATTATCGTTGCGAGGTCTTGACATTAATTGGACTGACCTTTGACTCCTGGTACTCTTCAGTTTTTTAAATTCCATGTTGTAAGACATGTATGTGGACTTCTCTAGTTTTCTTGTCAGTTGCTTCAAGACTTTATTTTGATAATGATAATTTAGACACCAAATACCTACTTTATCATGTAAGTGTCTCGTCTCTAACAGTGTATTCCCTTAACACCTTTATTTGGGGCATTCAGAGGATGGATAGGAACCTTTAAAGCTTTGGCCACTGCTATTTTGTATTTTCAGACGCAGAAGCAGATGCTGAAGAGGTCTGTGACATTATTACACTCATGCTTCTACTTTCAGTCCATTAGTATGACAAAAATAAGGGAACAGAAATCTCTATATACTGGTTTCTTTACTCTCTAGAGCTTTGTGTAACTATAACATGACATTTTAGCTAATAAGCTAGAACTAATTCATCCAAATGAGTGGTGCCCCCTTCAAAGTAGTCACCTTGGGAATGTACACGCAAATGCAACACTTTATAGTTCCTTTTTGAAATAATCTTGAAAACGTGAGAATGTCCTGATGAATAGCAAATTGTCATTTTTTGGAAGATGGGCTTTTTTTTTTTTTTTGAAATAGCCAAATTGTATGTAGGCATAAAATCTGGCAAATAATTTCATCATTGGTGATGTAACATCATTCATGGTCTAAAAAGAAATCTTACTCTAAAAAAAGACACTAATGACTCAAGACATTTCCTACTGAAGGCATTACAGAGATTTTGAGCAGAGACAGTGTCATTAGAACAGGTGGTTGGTCACCTAATATGGTAACCTATTTGACAGAAAGACTCTGGTATGCTTGTTAAATTAAAAATATGATTTAGATGCATCATTTTAACTTTGTGTGAAGTCCAAGGTTATCCAACATTAGTTCAAAAGTTTCCTTCATTTGGCCAGGACAAAGGCAGTGGGTCTCTGCAGGACCAAGGACTAGATTCCTTCTTTAGACTTCATAACACTCTCCTAACTTTTTTTTTTTTTTTTTTGGCTTTTCAATGTACATGAATCTCTTTTGCATCTGTAACTGTCATTTTCACTTACTGGTTTGTTTCTTACAGTTTTCATTCTCAGAGCAAGTAGAAAGGATTGAAATGGAAGACAGCTGATTGGGATAGCTAAAAGGAAGACAATTTGGATTAGTACGAAGAATGTTTCCGAAGAGGGGGCTTCTGGGTAGCTCCGTTGGTTAAACACCTGCCTTAAGCCGAGGTCATGATCCCAGGGTCCTGGGATCAAATCCTGCATCAGGCTCCTTGCTCATCAGGGGATCCTGCCTCTCCTTTTCCCTCTGTCCCTCCCCCGGTTTGTGTGCTCTGTCTCTCTCTGTTAAATAAATAAACAAAATCTTAAAGAAAAAAAATGTTTCAGTGGAAATGTAGCTGCTCCTTGTCAGCTTATGTAAACTATGTTTTTGTTTTTGTTTGCAACCAGAAACTTTGCGGATCTGCGTAAAGTTTTGGTAAAAATAAGTTGCATCATCGAGCCTATTTTCTTATCAATCTTTTTTAGGTAACATAGATGATTTTCTAAAATATATGAACATTACCCTTCTCTGTCAGGGACATCTCGTCTGTGTGACAAGCACTGTTTGACACAGTAAGCACATTCAGTACTGACTGTCTCTGAATAATCATAAATCTTTAGTTAAAGGAATCTAGATTTTGAGGGTGTTACTGAGGCATATTTATTAAAAGCTGTTGATCTGGGGCGCCTGGGTAGCTCAGTGGGTTAAAGCCTCTGCCTTCGGCTCAGGTCCTGATCCCAGGGTCCTGGGATCAAGCCGCACATCAGGCTCTCTGCTCAGCGGGGAGCCTGCTTCCTCCTCTCTCTCTGCCTGCCTCTCTGCCTACCTATGATCTCTTTCTCTGTCAAATAAATAAAATCTTCAAAAAAAAAAAAAAGCTGTTAATCTGAGGCTTTGAGGTTCATTTAAAAAACTTACCTATGTTTGGAAACCTCATTTCAACTTAATTTAAGGCACCTAGGTGTCAGAACTTGATCCTTCAAATAACAAAAAGGAATTCACATTTTGCTTAATGTTTGCTGCCATTTTTCTTTCTTTTTCTTGTTTTCTCACAAATCCCGTAATTAGAAGTTTGCTTAGAATGAATGGGCAGATCTTCACATATACTCTCTATTTCAGAAATATATATCTGGACTCAAATGGTAAAAATACATCATCTGCCTTATTCCTTAACACTGACATTTAAAAAAAAAAGATTTTATTTATTTATTTGACAGACAGATATCACAAGTAGGCAGAGAGGCAGGCAGAGAGAGGAAGGGAAGCAGGCTCCCTGCTGAGCAGAGAGCCCAATGCGGGGCTCGATTCCAGGACCCTGAGATCATGACCTGAGCCGAAGGCAGAGGCTTAACCCACTGAGCCACCCAGGCTCCCCAACACTGACATTTTTGATATGGTATTTGTCAAGAACTTTCCTGTGGCCTAGACTCAAAGAAAAACAAAGACCCGTCATGTTTGATACCCTTCCTATAGAGAGAACTGCAGGAGAAAAGTATCCCAAAACACAGTTGCATGGGAAAAGTAGACAGGAGTCTCCGCGACCAGACAGAGATCCCGAGTAAGTCTCACGCCACGAACCATGATTACCTAACTAGAAATCGAACTCAACTCCCCATGGAAGCAAACTTTGCTGTAGAGCCCCTTATGTTTTTCAGATTTTCAAAACTCCATTTTCAATGCCTGTTCTATTTCTGAAGAAAACCGTGAGTTCTGCCCTTCTTCCGAAAAAGCCTTGATCTTCTTTGCTCTTTTAGTTGCTTGTGATTTGGTAGAAGCCACGCATGGTTTGAAATTCTCACGTTCTTGCTTCCCTGTGGATAATATCTGGGGATATTTGGATCGGGATATCATAATTTCCTCTGCTCCGACCTCAAGTCCTAATTTTAATTCCTTTATTGTGCCACAGTTCACAGTTATTAGATTTCCCTGGGACCTTTTTTTCAATAGATAATACATCAAATATACAATGTGCCAAGCTTCTCTGCATACTGGGAAAAAAAAAAAAAGAGGTGCTTTAGCGTTTGGAACAAGACATGATACCCACATACATAAATATATTTGAAATCCGAGTGTCTCCTTCAGACTTCCCTTTGAAAGAAGCCAGAAAGTAGATCCTGGAGGGGGGTGGGAGACAGGGGGGTGGGGCGCGGACAGGGCGGGTGGGCACCGGGAGAAAATTGAACTTTCCAAGATCAGTACTTAACATAAAAATTTCATCACAATCTTTATCATCTTGCAGTGGTTGCAGAAAAGGCCTAGGCTCCCTCCACCTTTAACTTCCTAAAGTCGCCTATTTTACCTTCAGATCTGATGAAGTGTCAAAGTCATTTACCAGTAATGAGTTCTGCTGCAAATTTTATTTTGCTTGGAATTTAATTAATGGGCCAAAGACTTTCCATTGTGATTGGAGCAAATGAATAATAAATCAAGAAAGGAGATTTGTCAGGGAAGGAACATCTGTTTCTTACAAGCGTTACAACATGACTACAGCTTGGCTGGGCATTACCAGCACAAAGACAGTAGGAGTCCTCTCCGGTGAAGCTCTCTTCATTTATTGCTCCACTGAAGGTGAACAGAGAGCGCTCTAATGGGCCTCTGGTGTTAATAAAAGCTCTGCGCTTCCCCAAGTCGCCCAGCACCCCTTCCTACAGGGTGCTACTGTCCTTAGTACATGGTTTGTTGACCCCCGTCAGGATTTTGCAGTGTCAGTACTTTACTGGATGATTAATAAGGGAAAGACAAATTCATAAGCAGAAACAATATGAAATTACCATCATATTAGTGTTCACTGTCATGCTTTTTATTTTGGGGGGAGCGGTTTGTAAATGAGCTCGTGATTGAAGTTAAGTACTTTGACTTGCACTGTCAAAAAGCAAAAATAGGTCACCCGACCTGTTGGGCTTTGTCTAGTTAACCAATAACGGACTATCGGGCGGAGTGTGACTTTTGTAATGATGCCGAAGTTTCCTGGCAGTGGTTCGAAAGAGGAGAAGAATTCTTCTGATCCACCAAGGCCGGCCCTTGCTGGGGAGAAAAGAGACGCGATAGTGTTTTCTCTGCTCTTTAGGGCTGGACCACACTCTGCTCCTATACCCAAAGGAGGCTTAAGTGGCCACGAGGTAGGAATAAATCGCTTATGAACATTTGCACTGCAGGGTTCCTGATGACTCTTGTGTAATGTTTATAGTGTATGTGGGACCGTAATGGGCGCTAATGTCAGGCAGAAATAACACTGGGATCCTAGGTGTGACCCTTTTGAAAAACCCGTTTCTGAAGCCTGGGAAGATGATAAGAAAAATTTCAGATTTTATTATTTTTTTCTACGTCTCTGGAATATACCTCAGAGGCATGTTTTCCTGACGCACTGAGCACTTCCCATGCTTGGAATAACGTGCGCCCCCCCAAAACAATTCTTGCTAGCTTCCTGCACAACGTGGCTTTGTTTGATGTGGCCTCTTTCATGCGATTTGTGCCTGCAATAGCTCATAAAGTGAAAGTAAAAGATACATATAAATATCTATCAGCTGTGGGAGGGGAGACAACATGAAGACAGAGAAAGGGATTATTGCGGACCGGGTATAGTATATACTGAGTCAATAAGACATCCTGGGCTTGTTCCCATTTTTCAGTTTTGGGGAACCAAGAAAATAAATCTACCCTTAAAATTAGCGTGCTGAAAACCCCACTAACCTTTTCCTTCATTCATTCCTTTTCAACATAATGAAAGTAAATTCTCAGTTCTCTCTAGGAAGAGATTGACAGAGCGAATACAGGACACTCAGTTAAATGTGAATTTCAGATAAAGACCTGATTTCCTCCCCCGCCTTCTTTTTTTAGTATAAGGATGCCCCATGCATTTCTTGCATTTTATGGGACATCCTTATACTAAAAAAGTATTCACTATTTACTGGGACTCATTATTCAGTATTTATCTGAGATTGCAATTTATCTGACATCCTGCATTTTATTTGCCAAATCAGACCATGTTACTCCAGAGAAAATTTCATATTATAAACATTAAAATTTCAAGTGACCAACGTGTGATCTTCTGACTGCAATGACTTTAAGTATACTTGCAAAGGTAAGAAAAAAAAAAATAGATATAGCCTGCTTTTACAATTAACATGAAATAGTTAAATGGTGAACAATAATTCTTGGCATTTAAAGTGAACAAATAACTCATGTCAAGCACAACTTAATGTACTAAACTCTGAAATTTAGGGGCATAAACATCATATCATATAGGCCCACATATAATGTGAACTGAAACATAAGGCAAGATTCATTTATCCCATTGTTAAAATTTTAAAAATAATTATTGAACTCGAATGAATAATTTTAAGATGTATTTGGAATAGTCAAATGACTGCTTATATCATTTACTTTAGAGATTTATATATAGATAGCATAAACATATGCTTTTTGTTTTTAATGTTGTGATTTAATAAAATCTGTCTGTTCTCACTTATCACAGCACAGTCTTATTGAAATTCTGCCCTCCAATCATTGACATCAGTATCTTTATCACCACTGAGCATCATTTGTCATGAAAGAGTTTTCCAGAGGCTTTTCTTGCATTTTCTTCTAAGCTGTTTGAGATATAATGCCTTTACATTTATATATGATCGTGCCACTAAAAATATTATCCCGGGCCATGGTGACCATTCATAATTACATTTGGATAGCTTATGGTTTCCTACTTAATCCATAAGTTTACGTTTGTGCTCTCCACAGCATGGTACTGTTTTAAAGGGATCTTTAAAAGATTGAATATAATGGCGGACAGCAATGGTAATTGTGGTATATATTCTCTCAATAATTACTAACCTGTTTTATATTTTCATCTTACACTGTTTCCATCAAAGATACTAACTGAAATCATTCAGAGTTGTTTATTTCCTTTCTTAAACAATATGTTATTTTTTAAAGGGAAGCAACTGAGAGTAAACCCCTTGGAGATGAGAAAGCTTTTATAGCTTCAAATATAAGAGGACTCTTTCTGAGGAATCATTTTGGTAAAAATGTTTTGTGAGGCGAACGTGATAACCACTACACTACGGAAACCGGCCGGTAAAAATGTTTTGTAATTGGGCATGTAAACGAACTACGCCTATCACAAAAGCTTGCAAGTAGATTTTGCAACTGAAAGGTGCCAAGGTCATTTCTGGAGCTAACTGACAGCCTTTTTAAAGCCCCATAGATATATCTATGCCTATTTTTCTTCTGAGTCACAGGAAACAAGAAAAACCCTCACATTTGGATATATATATATATATATATACATATATATATATATATATATATATATATATATACATACATACATACAGTGGGACTTCAGAAATTGGGAATCCACCCAGGCATGGTCAGGAACAAAACAATTAATCAAGGTAAAGGGAACAGAGTTATTAGCATATTATACTTCCATGATTCCATCTTTCTTAATTGTCTAGGTAAATTATATGTTAAAGTGAGGGTAAGAGTTCTTTTATTTTATGTTTGAACATTTGATATTAATTAAATGACCAAGCTCATGTGGTATATTAGTCACCTAATTCTAGACATTAATCCTTGGTTTAATATAGTTAAATTGCGTGTGTCTGCGTGCCATGGGCATGTAGACTCATGTATATAATATGTAGTTATACTAATAGACAGAACACAGAACTGGAAAACTACTTCAGGTATGGCTTTTTAAAAAAGCATAAAGGAAATTCACTTCTCAAAGTTAAAACTAGCTTTTATTTAGTTTTACATTCTTTTTTTAAAAGATTTTATTTATTTATTTGACAGACAGAGATTACAAGTAGGCAGAGAGAGAGGAAGGGAAGCAGGCCCCCTGCTGAGCAGAGAGCCCTATGTGGGACTCGATCCCAGAACCCAGAGATCATGACCTGAGCTGAAGGCAGCGGCTTAACCCACTGAGCCACCCAGGCACCCATTAGTTTTACATTCTTAACGCCGAAATGCCTCTATTGGACTGGTTTTTGAAAGCAGTTCAAGACTTCATTTTTAATGGCCAAGAAACTGACAGGTAACAGCGCTCTATAATATGGAATTGTGGAACCCAGTAGAATTCTCTACAGAAGGTAGATTCACCAAAATGTGTGTTGAATGAATGAACCAATAAATAAGATACAGACTGAATTAATTTCTTACTTAAGTGAGCCTTTCCCCCACCCCCCGCCCCCCACGCAACCCCCCCCCACAAAGATTCTGTAGAAAGAAGGTAGGGCAGCAGCTTCGTCTCAATATTCTCACACAGTCCACGAAGTTGATCAGTTCCCCTTACCTGGTTTTCTATCCCGGCTCGTGTAAGCCTAGCCTAGAGTTTTTACCTTTGAAAATGGAGGACTTAAATACCATAATTGATGATGTCATTTTCAGTGTGATGCCACTGAGACAGTTCACTCATAAAACGCCTCATTTCTACTTAGTCTTTGACACTTGATGGTCCCCTAGGGGCACATACCAGAGTCACCCGAGGGACTTTTTCCAGCCGCCTCCCTCCATCCAGAGCCGAACAGGCCCCCTCTCCCCTCGAGAATTACTCTAACTGATGGGGTGTGTTGTAACCCTCAGGTGTGCTGGGGTAGAAAATAATTTGAAAACAACCAATCACATGAAAAGCCAAACATCTGGCCAATTATTAGCTATTTTCCATTATGCTGATGTAGATGTTCTATGATTAAACACTCAGATAACAGAATTTTCTTCTTAATCTATTAGTTGCTGTCATGTAAATGTTGCTTTAGACTCAATGGATTTTGTATAAAAACACATTTTCGTTTCCTACAGTCCCCCCCCCCCCCGTTTTCTGGAGGCGTTCAAAATTGGACTCATTGAAATTACTTCATATGTTCTGGTAAATTTTTTTATGAACTTCTAACAATTATGAAGAGATCTCTACTCATAAAACAGAATCTTGACATAACAAGTAATTTGCCAGTCAAAATTCCATTGCCTGACTCTTTCTAGTTATCTGGGCGGAATGACAGCCATCTTTCAGACCTAATGTTGGGAAGATCTGCCAGTTTTCTGGGCCTTGACGATAGCCTTCTAGATTTCATTCTAATTAGTAGATTCAAAAACCAGCCACCACCGCATAGTCATCCTTGTCCAAACAGGACTTGTCAGTCTTTCACCCTGTTCTCAACAGAGTAAATACCGTCCCCGGTGAGGAGATGCTTTTCACAGTGCCGTGAAGTGGCGTTTAGCCGCTGTCTGTAAAACACCGTGCTTAAGCTAACCAGATAACTAGCTTTGATTTCATTATGGTTTCAGATCAATTGGTCTGAATTCAATACAAACATATATAACCTTGTTCTTTTTGAACGCAACAAAATATCTTTATTTGGGGGCGTCTGGGTGGCTCAGTCATTAAGCGTCTCCCTTCGGCTCAGTTCATGATCTCAGGGTCCTGGGATCGAGCCCCAGAGTCCCTGCTTAGCAGGAAGCCTGTTTCTCCCTCTCCCATTCCCCCTGTTGTGTTCCCTCTCTTGCTATCTCTTTCTGTCAAATAGATATATAAAATGTTAAAAAAAAAAAAAGGAAACTTTTATTTTTGGATGGGGGCTGGGAGTGAGGCCTGTGAGATTAGTTTTCTAAGTATAAAGCTAAAATTTGATTTGATGGAATATTTCAGCTGTTGATCAAGCTATTTCTGCAAGATCTGTCTTCAGGGGGACACATACTATTTGCACAGAGAAACAATGGCCTTTGTCTGACAGGAGACTTTAAGCAGGGTGCCATGTTCAGCGGCCACTAAGATTTTTTCCAGATAGCCAGGTAAGTCTCTTATTCCAGAACATACCTTCTGTGGGAGGGGGAAGTTCTCACATAATGGCTGGGACACTTTTGTTTAAAGAGCAGGGGAGGGAAAGGAAGAGTAAGTAGACTTAACATTGAGGGATGGATATAGAAATCTTCCCTACTTTCCCAAAGCAACAAGACTTAGTACATTCCAGCCACAAAATTTATCTCATAGAAGAATTTTTTTTTTAAATTTATTCATTTATTTGACAGAGACACAGCGGGAGAGGGAACACAAGCAGAGGGAGTGGCAGAGGGAGAGGGAGAAGCAGGCCTCCCGCCAAGCAGGGAGCCCTATGCGGGGCTCGATCCCAGGACCTGGGATCATGACCTGAGCCAAAGGCAGACGCCCAATGACTGAGCCACCCAGGTGCCCTTCATAGAATTTTTGCTTGCTTTCCCTTTGCTCGTAAGAAGCTTTATGCATGGTCCCCCCTCCTAAAACATTTTGTGGCTGGTTTCTTGTTTTCCAGGTCTTAATTTGTACTTTCTGAGAAGGCTTTCTTCCCAAATGGATTCAGTCAGTCCCTAATCAACTGCCCTTTACTATTTACTGTCACTGAACCCTGATAGGTTCCTTCATAATACCCGTCACTTAAATGTCTTCTATTCCAGATACTCCCTTCTGGTCCCTTTCCTTGAAATCTTGATGCCAGGTGTCTTGCAGAATTAAGATTGTTTTTTGGCTTAGAGAGATGATATGGTGCATAAACTTTATTTTACTGAGTGTGGGACCGCACCTTGTCCTCGAGAACATTAGTATCTCTGTAACGAAAGACACGACTATGCTTACCAAGTGGGATGGATGAAGAATATCCCAGCTCATGGATATACCACAAAGAAACAAAACAGCTTTGTGTCCACACAGATCAGGTTTCACTGCTCATGAAATTATGAAAATACTTTCTATTTTCAGAGGAAATGCTTTCTGTTTTGATATCCTTAGGCACCAAAATAGCTGGTAAAAAATTAGAGACTCGTATATATTTACCTGTTTGCTCATGGTCTGTCATCACACTGGCCTTCGGCTTCCACTGCGGCAGGGACCAGGTCTGTGTTAATCTCTGTACCCTAAGACCTAAAACCTCACCTGATAATAACAGACTTTGGAATGCTGTTTGTTTATTTATTTATTTATTTATTTATTTAACGGGTTTATTTATTTATTTATTTGATAGAGAGACAGACAGAGAGAGCACAAGTTGGGGGAAAGGGACAAGCAGGCTCACCACTGAGCAGTGAGTGCAACGCCAGGCTCGATCCCAGAACCCTGGGATCATGACCTGAAACTAAGGCAGACCCTTAACGAACTGAGCCACTGGGGTTCTCCTTCAATTATATGTATTAAATGAATGAATGAATGAATGAATGAATGAAATGACATGATTTTTTCCCCTGAAAAATACTTTTCTCCCACAAAATACTGTAGCAGTAACTGAAAGATACCCATCGGGGTGCCGTAGAAGGCTTCCCATTTATTTGTTGATTTTTTTTCCTGCCCCAGATTGTAGGGCACTGGAATTTGTGGCAGTCGAAACCAATTTATCTACCTGTTGGCAGTTGGAGGTGTTATTAACCATCCTCGTCTGCCATATCCGGTTATAATCAGAATTCAGAATTTTAACGCGGAGGGGAAATATTGCCAAAGAAAGGCCAAGTAACTTCTTTTAATGTTACTCTTTTAAAAATTAGTGGTCCTCAAATGATATAAAGGTTATTATTCAAGATGTTCATTTGGAGTTATTTTTCTGGAATTTAGAAATATTTTTCCAAGGGAGTAAAAGGGAGTGGTTGACACAGAAGAAATAAAGAACATAAGAGAAAATAAATATGTCAAAATGTTAGCATTGGTGAATCTAGGTGAAAGGTAGGGTACATGGGACTCTATTGTGTTACTTATTCTCTTAACTTCTCGAAGTTTGAAATTTCTCAAAATAAAAGGTCAAGGTTCATTCCAGTAGAAGCAAAAATAATACAATAATTAGGAATAAATTTAACCAGAGAAATGTAAGAATTGTAAACCACAAACTGCAAAATATTGTTGAAAAAAATTAAAGATCTAAGTAAGTAGAAAAATATCCCATGTTATAGATTAGAAGACAATATTGTTAGCTTATATTACTACCCAAATTGATCTGCTGATTCAATGCAATGCCTGTGAAAATTCTGTCTTTATTACAGAAATGGACAAACTGATTCTGAAATTCATATGATGATGTAAGGGTCCCAGAACAGTCAAACAATCTTGAAAAAGAAGAACAAAGTTGGAGACCTCTCACTTCTCTATTTTATTTCCTTTTTTTTTATTTTTTATAAACATATATTTTTATCACTTCTCTATTTTAAAACTTACTAGAATGCTACAGTGATCAAGAGAGCATGGTCCTGACATCACAATAGGCATCTAGAACAATGGAAGAAACTGAAGACCAGAAACAAACCAACACATCTATAGTCAATTCATTTTTGATAACAGGCCAAGACCATTTAATGGGAAGAGACTAGTTTTTTCAACAATTGGGACAACTGTATATCCACTTGCAAAAGAATGAACTTGAGCCCCTACTTAATATAATATAGAGAAATTAATGCAAAATGAATCAAAGACCTAAAGGGCAAAATTGTAAAACTCAGGAGATATCATAAGCATAAATCCTGTGACTTTGGGTTAGAAAACAGTTTCTTAGCTATGACACCAAAAGCAAAAGCAATCAGAGGAAAAAGTATACAAATCTGACTTCAGTAAAATAACAAAAGAAGTCTGTCTATCAGAAAGCAATGTTAAGATCATGAAAAGGCAATCCACATAATGGGAGAAAATGTGTGTAAATCATATATCTGATTAAAATTCTGATATCCAGAATATATAAAGAATTCTTGCAACTCAACAACAAAAGGAGAAACACCCAGTTTAAAAAAATGAATGATAAATTTGAATATACATTTCTCCAAAGAAGATATGCAAATGGTCAATAAGCATATACAAAAATGCTCACATTATTAGTCATTAGGGAAATGCAAATCAAAACCACAGTGAGATAGCATTTCATATTCACTAGCCTGCTATACAACAACCACAACAGCAACAATGACAGAGCTGAATCAAAAAGAAACTATTATCAAGAGCTATAATGTAGGGTGCCTGGGTGGCTCAGTCGGTTAAGTGTCTGCCTTTGGCTCAGGTCATGATCTCAGGGTCCTGGGATCAAGTCCTGCATTGGGCTCCTTGCTCAGTGGAGAGCCTGCTTCTCTCTCTCCCTCTGCTTGCTGCTCTGCCTACTTGGGCTCTCTGTCTCTCTGTCAAATTAAAAAAAAAAAAAAAAGCTGTAGTGTAGCTGCTGTGAAAAACAGGCTGCAAGTTCCTTATAAACTCAGAGAAATACCCCATGATCTAGCAATTCACTTCTAGGTATACACGCAAGAGAACTGAGAACATATGGTCACACAGAAACTTGTATACAAATGTTGATCACAGCAAGATTCAAAATGGCTGCAAGGGGAAAACATCCCAGTTGTCCCTCAACTGATGAATGGAAAAACCCAAGTGGTATATCCATGAGCTGGGATATTATTCATCAATAAAATGATGAAAGTACTCATACATGTTATAATGGGATGAATCTTGAAAACATTATGTTAAGTGGAAGAAGCTAGACCCCAAAGGTGACTTATTGTAGGATTCCATTGAAATGGGGGGTCCTGAATGGACATAGAGAAGGAAGCAGATTAGTAGTTTCCGGAAAGTGGGGTGGCACGAGATAGGAAGTGACTGTGAAAAATACAGGGTTTTGGTGGCGTCATAATTAGATTTAGATAGTGATGGCTGCACAACCTTAAAAATATACTAAAAACCACTGAATCTTTTGCTTTTAAATGGTTATTTCTGTGGTATATGAATTATATTTTAACTGTTTAAAAAGTTGGGGGTGGAAAAGATTTCTGAGGCCATACTTTCTTCAGTAAAGGAACAAGTAGCTTTATTTTGAAAAGATTGAAGGGAAGGATGTGAAAACAGGGAAGACAGGTATAATAAGAAAAGCATCTATGGGGTGCCTGGGTGGCTCAGTGAATTAAGCATCGAACTCTTGGTTTTGGTTTAGGTCATGATTTCAGGGTTGTGGAATCAAGCCCTGTGTAGGGCTCCATGCTCAGCACTGAGTTGGCTTGAATTCTCTCTTCTTCTGCTCCTCCCCTTGCTCTCACTCTCTCTCAAATAAATAAATATTTTTTAAAAAGAAAACCATTTATGAAGCACAAAATATGAGTAGAATTGAAGTTTTCATCAAAAGCAGTTAAATGCAAAAATGAAACCAGAAAATTTGGGGAGCATTGGTCTAAATCTTAAAAAAAATATATAGAAAAGGCAGAGCATAATGGCCAATATAAAACAAAATGAGAACATGACAGGCACAGAGAATAAAGAATGAATACCCATCTTAAGTACTATGAACAGGCATATTCTTAGGACTTAGTGTCCAGTACTTTTCCTTGGTGTGACTCTTTATAGCTCACTGCCGTATCCACTCTACCTTCCAATTTCCAACACAGGCTTTGGCACAAAGAAGGAAATGAATAAATATTTGTAAAATTAGCTAAATTAATTAATTATATTCCAGAGGAACAACCAGAACAAAAGGACAGAATTAATCATAGTTGTAACAGAAAACAGTTCTGAGTTCAATAAATACCAATCTAGAATTGGAAGAAATTTCTAAAATTGAGATCTGTTTCACAAAAAGAGACCATAAAATCGGAAAAAGTTGAGTTTTAAAAATAAATAAAAATAACGAGTTATTTCACAGTTATTTACAGCACTTGGACTTCTCTTCTACTACACTCAATGCCAAAATATGTTGGAAAAAATGTCTGCAGACTTTTAAAAGAAACAGATTGTGACCTAAGAATTAAATACCCATGCGAGTTATCACTAATGTGCTAAGCTAAAATAAGGAGGCTTTCAGGTAAAAGGGGCTCAAAAATGTATCACTTTTGTACTCTACCTGAAAAGAAATGCCATAAAGATAAACTCTAGCAAAATGAAAAATGAATTAAAACATAGAGATGGTATAAAGGAGTAGTAATAAACTAGAAACAAGTTTTTAAACTAATGCATTATAATACATAATGGTTATAATTATAGTTAACAAACTTAATACAAATATCCACAAATAGTTATTGGAAGAGAAGATGCTAGTCTACAATGTTTCTGAATCCTGTTCATTTCACAGCTGACTTGCAAAGTTGTGATATTTTTACAAGACTCGGGCATAAGGAGCTGGGTGGCACCCACCTTACATCCCACCTGCTGGCCCTTAATAGGCACAGGGAGCCAATATCCGGATATACCTCGTATGCCCCACTGGGCATAGATTTAGATTTGGCTATTCTCAAGATGGAAAACCAATGGAAGATTTTAATAAGACATCAATGGAAGGGAAAAAATGAACAAATCTTAATATAAACTACACCTTGAATTTGGCTAAAATAAAGTTTGCAAAATTAGGATAACATGCATACATAAAAATGTTACTGTATTTATCTGGGAGCTACTAGCAGGAGAGTTTGAATTTTTTTCTCTCTACTTTTCCTTATTTTCCAAATACTCTACAATACAGTTTGTTTTCATAATCCCCAAAATACTAAAGATCATATAAAAACCCCAATTAGGTTTTTAAAAAAACTGTTTTGTCTTGGTGCACGAATCAACAGATTAAATGAAACAAAATAGTTCCGCTTCAAACAGATTCATTTATATATACAAATTATGTATATATAAGATATATTTTTATGTTTTTATTATATATGGTCATATTATATATAATTACATATAATGAATATATAAATTAAAAAAACAGAATCCAAACATGTAACAATGTCAATGAACATGGTTTGCTACACAGTGTATCCATTAACTTACCAAGGGATGTTGTAATGATTCTTTATTCAAAATATTATTACTCACCATAATTTCTAAAAGTAACTTACGTTGACTTTAGGCATTTCAATAATTTTTGACATTCATTTTCCTTAATTCTGTCTGAAAGTCCCCCCCCACTCCTCCCCGTGCAGAGCTTCCCCAGGACTAGACAATTTCATGTTAACTCCTTAACTGCTCCTTTTAATTCTTTTCCTTAGAAGAGGCATTGTCTCTTTCCCATTGATCCCAATGCATGTATCTCTGTCTCATTCTGCCCTAATTCACTATTAATTTGTTCAACTTCGATTTGTGTTATTCTCTAAGCTAACAATAAGGTGCAATTCTGTACCTCTGGGCAGCCTGCAAATCTAGTCTCGGGCTGTCCCAATCACAGAGATCTTTTGTTTTGTTTTGTTTGAATCATCCTACTTGTTTTCTACGCATTCTTCAGTATTCAGAGTAATTGAACAGCTGCCACAGTAGATAATCCCTGAAATCTTGGTGGTTTCACCTACTAAAAGTGGGTTTTTCATTCCTCGTGCAGTCTAGTCCTGCCCTTCCTTCTTCCTCTCTGAGCCACTGCGCCAGAAACGGGTGGCTCCAGGTTTACAGAGGAAAGGAAAGAAAGGGAGATAAGATATTTTAGGGTGAGGCCTGGAAGTGACGTTCATCATTTCTGCCATATTTCATTAACCAGAATTTAGCCAGCCACAACCTCACAGCACAGGAACCTGGGAAATGCAGTTTTGCTCTGTGCCCTAGGCAAGACCTTGGTGTGGCAGTGTGCAGTGTTGTTTTGGCCACATTCTCTCAGATGCATACAGGATGTCTATCTACCAGACCCAGGTTTCTTGAGAAACTGTCTCAGCATGATTTTCCTTGCAGTTGAATAAAATATTGAACATGCATCAAAATGTTTTCCATCATCAGTGTTCTAGACCAACTGGAGTATGCTGAAATGTTTGCTGTGGTTGCAAAGAGTAATCTAGCTATCTCAATTCTATACTCCGATACAGTGGACAATAGGGAGACTGAGAGCAGTTATGTGTTTTTGCAGACCAGTATAATTATGAGAGCTTTGAAATGAATTAATTAAATGAATTAATTTATTTATTAAAGATTTTATTTATTTATTTGACAGAGATCACAAGTAGGCAGAGAAGCAGGCAGAGAGAGAGAAGAGGAAGCAGGCTCCCTGTTGAGCAGAAAGCCCGATGCGGGGCTCGATCCCAGGACCCTGAGATCATGACCTGAGCTGAAAGCAGAGGCTTTAACCCACTGAGCCACCCAGGTGCCCCGAAAGCTTTGAAATTTATTGATCCAGGGGCACTTGGCTGGCTCACTCGGTGGAACTTGATCTTGGGGTTGAGTTCAAGGCCCAAGCTGGGTGTAGAGATTACTTAAATTTTTTTTTTTTAAATCTCTTAAAAAAAAAAAAAAGAAATTTATGACCCACAGCCTGGTGAATATCTTAACTTCTTATGTTAAATCACTTACCCAAAAATTGAGATGAGAAGGCCACAAGCTTTCCATTCAGTGGCTTCACCAGGATTTGGCACACATCAGGCCCCAACAATGGTTTGTAGATTAAATAAATTCATCATCATCTACTTTGAGAAGGTGGTAGTTGAGGAAGTTGAGAAGGATAGAGTCTTTGGTTCCTGGTGTGAAACATAAACACGTCTTTCCTTTTTCTCCTTTTTTTTTTTTTTGTTTGTTTGTTTGTTTGTTTTTGTTTCTTTGCCTGGGGTGCAGGAATAGGTCTGATGGGCTAAGACACAGTGAATAGTTTGGTGGGGAATAAGGAAGACATGCACATCCATGTAACAAAACTGATCAACTGTAAACTCAAAACTGAGACTTGGGCAATTTCTGATGTCCTACAAGAAGTCAAAACAAAGTCATTTAACATTTGGCTAGTTCGAGAAATGGTGGAAGCATTACCCCTATGTTTTTAGTTGACACAGGTTGACCATGTTTAAATTCTGTAGAAGTAAGGCATTTTTTTTTTCTTTTTAAACGTCTTGTAGAAATAAGAAAATAATTTGTCAATAACAGCAGTAAGGAACAAAAGATTCAAATTTTCAGTGTCTTCTCGCTGCAACCCGTGTAATTACAAATAATTATTTCACATCTATGCAGACCGGAAGCAGTTAATGTTTCATTGGTGAACCCAAATCTTCCCAATGAAAGCTTTCATAAAAAAACATCAAAACCACTCTGTTCCACTCTGGGTTTCCAGCCAACATTAATTAGGGCCTAATCAAGAGAAGCACTCACCTTGACTTTCAATGAGCCATAGATAAATAATGAACTAAGTTTCAGTTGACAATGAAAGGAAAGAAGGTGCCAGGCTTAACACTTGGTTTGGAGACAGTCAACCAGGGCCATTCTCTGTATTTTTCCTCTTAATATCTTTCTATAACGCCTCATCATAGCCCTCTGATGTGTCAAGAGAGAATGCAAACCAAGAATCTAACTAGGCTGAGATCAAGACAAGTCTGGGGATACTTTTCTGTCCTTAAAAACAATGCTGTGTAAGACAACTGATCTCTTACAACAAACCATCTCCATGGGCCATTGTGAGAAAGGAGCACTGGCAGGACCGGCTCTGGGGTCTGAACCTTTTCACGGTGATATTTTGATCACAGTGATTTCCCTCTGAACTCAGGAGGGCACCTTAATACCAAAAGTAGCCAGTTCTCATCTTCCTATTATATTCATTTCATTGCATTTTGTTGCATTTTGTGCAATGGACTTTGATTTGGGCTCAAAACAGCTCTTGTTGATCATCTTTAAATAATAATGCAGGGTGTGTATTTATTTTCACGGCAATTACTATCCTTTACAAAACTGAGTTGAAACTTCCTCGTTTGGTTGAGAACTTGAGCAGTGGGCAAGAGACATTGATTCTACAGGTCAAGACCCCAGGAGACAGACCCCCCTAGATCTGAGTGAGAAGTGTGTGAGTTTGGAGTTATTATTTCTCTTTCAACCATGTCCTATTTGAAAAAGGATAATAGTGCCTGACAGATCTTTTGTTTAGTGCTTCTTATATATAGTAAAATACTGTAATTTAACAGCTTGCTGGGGGAACAAGAATTTGTTCCAGTTCCTGATTTAAATGTTTATGCTAATTGCTATTTATTGGCCCAGATGCAAATGATAGGTTGGCCAAAGTGAAATTTTATGACGAGCAAACTCCCCCCTTTTGTGCAAATTGAAAAAGTGAAACAAGAGGAGGATGAAATGAGCCGAAGATGGTCTTAATGGCTGCTTTTTAATGGGGAAGATAAAATTAAGACTGATTTACGTGGCCAACTCCCCTGTTTTCTCTTATCAGCTCATTTGGCAGGAAAAATGGAAAAGTAATTGTTCCTCTTTCAATGTGGGCCTCAAACCATTATTTATTGGCTGAAATTAATCGCTGTTTATCCTTCATTCACGTGGAAACCGCTCTATCAGCATTATGAACCCCAGCAACTCAACTAGTCCCTTGCAATTTAGTCGACAGCAAGCTCGGATCCTGATGAGGCGTGCCTTAATTTTCTGGGCTGTGGGAGTTAATGAAGACTCCTTTCTGAGGTGGACATATTTGTATTTCTACAACATTAATAACAAAGACCCACACTTTCTCTTTGGCAGCAAATAAACTTTTCCAAAAAAAAAAAAAGAGGAAAAATTATTGAAAGAACAGTGCTTGGGAAAAAACCCTGAAATATTAGAGTCACGGAGACAATTTGTTTTTACTTTAATCACAATGAAAACGGGAAGCTATGCATAGACATTCAGGGGATTATAGGTGGACCCAAGCACTCCCAAGAAGATCCTGCAAATCGGTAAAGGTGAGATGAAAATAGGGAAAAAAACAAAACAAAACAAAACACATGCATTCAAGAAGAATAACTTCTTGGTTCTTTTTTCGCTTCCACTTTACCTCTCCTCCACATTGCTTGATGCATGTAATTGACAGCCTGTGGTTTTTCTGGGGCAGAGATTCCTGGATCGCCTCCTGTTCTTCCTCAGGGAGCCATCTGGAACTGACAGACTCCTATCTTCCTCTTTCCAATCAAGCAGTCAATCATCAAGCATTTGTGCACACCTTCTGTGCCCAACAGGCCCCCTCTGCCGTGACTGAGATAAGCTCACAGAGCCAGAGCGCCCTTCACATCGACTAGGAGCACAGCTAAGGGTCAAGAATCAGATTCAATCTATGGAAAACATTTAATGGGGGGGGGGGAGTTGTAATTGCAGCTTTTTCAGAGACACTCAGGGTCTATCTGTGCATTCTTTTGGATCCCATTTCTGCCACTTTCCTGCCAAGATCAATCTTCCCAGCTTTGCCTGACTGATGATAATTCTAAGGTTTTTGATCTGGGAGAATCTGTGAGTAAATGTTTTCATGAATCCCCAGTTTCCAGAGTCAAAATCTGAATTACCTTGCCATGTAACAGTTTAACAGATGCCATGAATACAGTTTCTCACGTAAATTTTTTATTTGGCTTTGAATTCTTTTATGAACGAGAAACAACACATTCCCTTCAACTTTTTAATTATTTCTTTAGGTAATTCTCTCTCTCTATAGCTATGACTCTCTATGCATCCATACTCTATATGTATCCATTTTTCAGGTTATTCATTCTTTTATTCAACAAGTATTTAATGAACACACTATGGGTCCGACACTATTTAGATGCTCAGAGATAGAAACCAGTATTATTGTACTATAATAAAACCACGATTGCCCAGTTGTCCTGTTGGTGGTATACCCGTTGGTATGGGTCTTATTCTCCTAGAATTCGTATTTTAAGTGAAATGCTACCAGAAGAATAACATACACTTTGCAAGTGAAAATTTAAAGGAAAAAAAAAAAAAAAAAAAAAGCTTGTGTTTATCTCAATAGTGCCTAGCTTTCCCTAAAAAGAATTTTCTCAGGTTATATTGCAATATTGATTTCAGAATCCATAGTATGGATTTTTATATACTGATGCTGTTTTTTAACTATTTCTATAGACCCTCCATTAACACTTAACTGTATTAAAAAAAAAAAAACAAATAAAATCATCAATCTTACTAATACACAGGATGTTTAAAAAATAAAATCCTATCTCTAAGGAAGATTCCTTCTAATTGGTGAAAAAGATAGTTCTTTAGATTATTTGGATTTAGGCTGGGGTAGTATACATTTGTGAGTGCAGAAAGGTAGAGAAATTATTGGCTGGTGAGAGATTTGGAATGTAGTATCTCAGAATTCTTTCTTGTAGAAAAAGTATACTCTGGCCTGATTTTTTAAAAATTGAGCTACCTTCCAATAAAAAAAAAAAAAAGAAAAGAAAAGATAGAATAATCATCTGGATTTGACATTTAAAGTATGAATACAATTTAAAAAGAAAACCCAACTTGGAGACCCATGCAGCAACCTGATGCTAAATTCAGTTTTAAGTTTCTTGGAAGCCAAGACAAAAAAGGGAAATCTATAGCTCTTTATTGTTCTGATGATATACATAAGACCATTCAGAAAAGCAATATTCACTCTGGCAGGTTTTATGAGATGGAGCCAAAAATCCTCTGAAAGTAAAACGGATAGTGTTTTCTGAAGATCAGAATGATTTCCAAAACCCTGCAGAATTTTTATTTCATTCTGCTTAATCACTTGCTTCCATTTTATAATTTGACATTTGTTGGATTGACTTTTAAGTACCGCCATCAATGATGAGCAGAATGAATCCTGATTGTGGCCCCACCCCTACCTTCTAGGCACTTGAGCTTTTTGGTACAACTTGGAGGAACTCTCAGATGGCAAGTAGGTATGTTCAACTCATTTCAAACTTAATAACTTTTTCTCTAATCATATCATTAAACTGCAGTAGACAAGGGTCAAGAATGAATTTTCTCAGTATTAAAGGTTTTAAAAAATATTTTTATGGTTTAAATCATCAAAATTACAGAAGCTTGTTTTTAGCCATTTAAAATTGTTCTCATTTGTTTTCATTGCCAGGAGTCCACTTCTTTAATTCTTCATCTTTCTAGTTGGTCTCTTAAAGCAGCTGTACAAATTATTGAATACTCTTTGATCTTGCTGATCAGAGTATTTTCTAGTAAAATTCTGGACAGAGAGCATACTTTCTGTTGAAATAAATTAGAGGTGTTCCTGCCATGGGTGCCGTGCTAGCAAACCAAAGACTTAAATAACTTTCATGTTCTTGTAAATGATCAGAACTTGTACATTGATCTTGTAATCAGATCTTGTAAATTGATCAGAAATGCAGTATATCCCATCAGTCAGTCCCCAAGGCCAAGTTAACTCTGGGCTCCATACTTATGTCCTTCTTCCTTCTCATCCAAACAAGGTTGTCTGTGTGACCCTAGCCAGATATTTCCTGTTTTTCTCTTCCTTGTTCTTTATTTTTAATCATAGAAAACCTTCCTACCTTCTGCCCCATTTTTCAGTTTTCTGAACCTGTGGGAATGGCGACTGCCTGCTTCATGAAATGTTAAATAGTTTGTTTGGATCGCCTAAATTGTTTCTTTAATCACATTTTAACATTTGGTATAACAGTTCTCAGAAGATAGGAATATTTACCTTTTTAAAGGGAGAATTCGTGTTTTGGAAATTACAGCAATATTTACTTACCAGATATTATTATTAACAGATTATTAACCAGATTATTATTAACAGGTACATATGTATCACTTACTGTGTTCTGTATTCTAGGCACTAACACGTTGTTCTAATTGCTTTAAAAATAATCCTCCAGGGGCACCTGGGTGACTCAATGGGTTAAATGTTGAGCTCTTGATGTCAGCCTGGGTCATGATCTCAGCATCACGAGACTCAGCCTTGTGTCGGGCTCCCCACTGGGATCCTGCTTAACATTCTCTCTCTCCCTTTCTTTCTGCCCCTCCCCACCCCATGCACACTCTCTCTTTCAAATAAATAAATAAATAAATAAAAATAAAAACAACCTCTCCAGCAATGCCCTTCCATGCACTACAAATAAGCCCCTAATCACATAATTTCAAATTGTGATAAGGGGTCAGAAAAGTAAACAGAGGGAAATACAATTCCAATTCTCTTCTGATAAAATAGCCAGAACTCAATAGACATTTGCACTTTACTTTGATTATCTTTAAAATAGATCTCACCAACCCTTTACCTTACTTTGGAGCCTACCTGAAAATGAAGATTCATCATTTTTTCAACCTCACTGCACAGCACAATGTCTGGTGTATTATAAAGGCTCAAAAATATTTTTCAAATGAATTAATATGTAAATAGTAGGGTGTAAAGCAACCAGGAGCATAATTTTTTATTTAGATCAGTGGAATAAACTGAGGACATACAAATAAACTCTTAAATTTATGGTCAATTGATTTTCAACAAACTGGGATCAACTTAGTACCCATCAACTGGTAAATGGATTAAAAAAAATGTGGTCTATCCAAACAATGGAGTATTATGTAGCAATAAAAAGGAATGAACTACTGATACATGTTACAACATTGATGAACCCAAAAAGCAAGCTAAACAAAAGAAGCCCGGGACAAAGACCACTTATCATACGATTCCCTTTGTACGAAATATCCAAAAAAAGGCAACTCTAGCAGAAAGTAGATTTGCAGTTGCATAGGACTCAGGGTATGGAAGGAAAATGGCTGAAAATGGACATGGACAATTTCCTGGAAATGATAGACATATTCTAAAATTGTATTGTGACAATGGCTGCACAATTCTATAAACTTACTAAAAATAATTTACTTCTCTATTGAAATGGGTGATTTATGTTCAATAATCTATTTTAACAAGTAAAAGAAGACTATCTTCATAATGCTGACTCAAGTTTCACACATTCTCCAAAATTCAGATTCTGTTATTATTCCATTACTGCAGTCACTATTGTTAATGATTATGCACTTGACTTGAATTTATCACTATCTATTCATTTATTTAAGAAATTGTTAGTGAGTACTTAATATCCACCAGGCCATGGTTACAGGGGTTGCACCAATGAACAACAGTCTTTAGGGAGCTTGCATTCCATCCTGAACAAACACCATGTTCTTGCTTATTTTGAAAGACAGGGTTCTGCTACAAACTTGCAATAGGTCTTCTGGTTGGTGTCTTCCACTCGCTGACTCATCTTCTTCATCTGTGAAATGAGAATTCTCATCTCTGATTTGCTTATCACATGGAGTTTTTTAAAGAGTCCAGTGAGATGAGTTTTGTGAAAATCCTACAACTGTAAGATATATTACAAACTTAAGGTCAAAATAAGGTCTGTGTATATTCAAACGTAATGTTTTGACCCACCAGGCTCTACTGGGAAGAGTGATTCCTTCTCATGCCGTCCGCGTGAGCTAATATTTAGTAATGGTGCTAAAGATTGTATAATGGAATGTTTTATCAGAGCAGTCAAGGTTACCCTTCAAAGCCGTTACAGAATTTTCTTCTCCTAACTAAATATAGTTAACCTTAACAAACAAAAGGACTTCCCGGTGAGCCAAATGAAATGGCCTTTATATTTGAGGTACTCACTTAGAAAATAATAAAGGAAGCAATTTGCTAAATTTGCAGTTTTTCCTTCGTAGAACTTTGAGTTTGAATTGCTTGCAGGGAAAGATCTTTTTACATGATATATATTTAGGAAAAGAAAAACATCTTTTAAAAAAAAAAGGTGAATGTTTTATTGGTGTGAGGAGATGTGTATAGTCACTGTCTTTCTCTGGGGTCTGTTTAATCTTCTGGAGTTTTAAAAATGATTGTCCCAGACACACCTTTTCTCTCTCTTGACTCCTTTATTTAACCTTTGAATTTAGTAAAAAGTTGTCTCATTTTTATTGCAGTTATAAAGATTAAAGCTGACCTTTACATTTTCCTTTTTTAAATTCAAAACTGTGGTCACTTTTCCTTTTTAATATGAGACGGGTATATAAAATTGATCCACCTACACATGATGTAGGAATTTGAGAGTCGCACAGAGGTTAGTCTCTATTAATTAGTTATAAGGTGAATTAATTACACTCTAAATGATAATTAGCCTTTTCTCTGATCTATTGCTGGTTTTCTCATTGGTTTCACACTTTCTGTAAATGAAGATTTAAGCTGAAACCTTGTTTTAAAAACTAACTTTATCAGTACAATTTCTTACATTGCTCGGGAGTTTTGAAAGTGTTTGATAAGTTATGTAAATGCTTTATATAACTGTAAGTTAATAACCGTATTATTATATATTCGGTTCTGTTGTTTGATGATTTATTCCCAAGCAGCTTCCTCACGGTGAAGCCCCTCGCTTTGTGTCTGTGGTCTTTATTCCTCCTTTGTCTCCTAACTTCTTCTCCTCAAAATTCTCCCCATCCTCTGTCTTGCCTTTCTGATAACCATCTTTATCTAGATGCTTCTCTGATTTGAAAAGGTGTCCTCCATATTCCGTCCTTGGCTTTTCTCTGTGTTTTGTTGTTTCTTTTTTCCATCTATCCTTTCTCTTTCAGTGATCTCTTTTATATCCCGACAACATCTCTTGAATTATTTTATTTTATACATAGTTCATTCTCTTTATGTATCAGTTCCTGAGGCTTTCAGACATCACTGGGGTGTAAGTGGACGCCAACCTATAAGCTAGAGTTCTGACCCCTCTTCAAACGGTAATCTCATGCTCCCACCTGCTGCCCAAGAACACGTTCGGGTTTGTTCTGAAATGTTCCATCTAATTTCACTTCCTCCTCAATCGAGGACTTTCTTTTCATATTTCCATTTCTATTCCGCACCTTAATCTCTATGCCCAAGAGTGACCTGGGCCGCCTCCTTTTCCTTCATACCTTATATCCAGTCTGTCTCCCACTTCTATCGACGACTAAAACTCCACTTGCTCCATAAGCTAGAAACCCCTCCTGTATCTGGGAAAACCATTATTAACACTTGCCTGGATTCTAACAGTCAGCTAATTGTCATTCACTTTGTAAAGTCTACATTTCGTAAACCGATATTCTAATCTCATTCATGATCGAGCTTCAGCGTATTTTCCAGGCTTCTTTCCTATTAATTTTCTATGGTCTGGCCACATGTAACTATTCACCTTTTTTTTTTTTTAAAGATCCCAAGATTTACACTTCTCTGTTTACCCACTTACCTGTACCTTTAGTGTGCTCGCCCCTCCTTCCATCTGTTGAAATACTGTTCAAGTTTCAATTCAAACATCACCATCTCCATGAAGCCAATATTAGCTCCTCACACTCTGGTTTCCTACAGAAATGTGTACATTTTCATTGCACATAGCCTGATATGATGGCTATGTATGTATGTCATCTCCTTCACCGTCTTTGGAGCTGAGTCTCTCACCAGCTGGCTCAGTGCTTTTCACAGGATAGGCACACAGTACACTATTGTTGAATAACTGGGACTCTTACCAGGTAACTGGGTCTTGATGCTGTGATTACCTTAGAGCATCAGTCACTAGGCCAACTTCAGGGAACCAACCCACTGGATTTCCCCATCATCCTTTCCTAGAGATGAAAGTCCAAGTACTCAAATAACAGTGCTTAACATTTTCCTACACCGTGTACATTACAGAGAGAAAAAGAAACAGCCCTCTAGGGACTTTTGAAATGTCCTTGAAGGGTGTGAAATTAATATAGGTATCTCCAGGGTTTTTAAAAATTGTCTTCTGATATGAAAAATGCCCATGTGGATTAAAAATCCATCATTCAGTGGGTACTAATGGGAGCAAGACCTGGAAAGGTGAAGCACGTTACGCAGCCCCACGTAAGCCTGCAAGAGCCTTCATGGCAAAATGTTACTCCACCTTGAGACCTGAAGCAAATAAACTTCAGTGAGAACACTTACATGAAGACGTCCACCCATTATCTCCCCCTCTTTACAAGGACAGGAGATATTTCAGGGTCTCTCTTTGAGTCTGGTGGTTTCATTTATCCTAAAGTGCTCATACATTTACTTGTTAAATATGCTCCATTTTAGAATATTAAAAATAATACTTTTTGGCTTCCAGAGGGAATGTGGTCCCTTGCACCTTTTATGAAGATCTGTTGTTATTTCAAAACTGCAGCAAGAAGATAGGCATGATTCATACCCTGTGTATGGAAAATACCGCATGGAAACAAGAATTCGATTACAATCCAATTTACTACGGAAAAACTAGCAATTGCTTAGGCAAAACGAAGGCAGCTGTTGGTTTCTAATTATAATATTCAAATAACTGGCCTTAAAATAGTTTGAGTTTTTAGGGTTGAATCTCCAAGTCTTGCTTGTATAAATCTAGATATGAGAGCAGAGGTTAAACCAACCTAGACTCTTGCATAGGAAACCTCAAGTTGGCTGTCACCTCCAAGACTTGCTCCCAATTACTTTAACTCCCATCCTAATCTGATTCCTAAGGTATAATACTGATAATAACAAATTCTTTATCTTGCATGTTTATTGTTGGAAAATGATTTCCCATATCTGAAAGACATTTAGGTAGTTGTGGAGTACGTGACTTAACTATGTTGATTGCAGAACTTTCTTTTTTTTTTTTTTTTTAACAGTTTGTGATATGGTTCACATCCCATACAACTAATTCATGTAGAGTGTGCAACTCAGTGGATTTTAGTATACTCACGGATATATGCAACTATCGCCACAGCCTATTTTAAAGTATTTTCATCTTCTCAAAAGAAACCTGCATCCTTTGGCCATCATTCCTCCACTCACTTCTCCTATCTCTTCTATAACTAAGCAACCAGTAATTTACTGTCTATGTCTATACGTTTGCCTATTCTGGACTTTTATAGGCATGATGTCATAGAAAGTAAGATCTTTTGTGACTCGCTTGTTTCACTCAGCATAATGCTTTCAAGTTTCATCCATGTTGTAGCCCATATCATGACATTGATTCCTTTTTGTGGCTTAATAATATTGAGTTGTATGGATTAGTTGTACTAGATTTTCTTTATTGATTTGTGTGGATGGATATTTGGGTTATTTTCACCTTTTGGCGTCATGAATAATTTCCACCTAAACAGTCATGTTACAAGTTTTGGATCTGTGTTTTCCTTTCTCTTGAGTATATACCTAGGAGTAAAATTATCAGATTACCTGGCGACTCTGTGTTTAATTATTTGAGGAATTACCAGACTATTTTCCAAATCAGCTGTACCATTGACACTCGTATCAGCAGTTCATGAAGGTTATGGTTTCTATTCATTCTTACCAACACTTGTCATTGACTATTTTTCTTCTAGCCGTCTTAGTGGGTGTGAAATGATATTTCATTGTGATTTTGATTTGTAGTTCCTTGATGCATAATGATATTGAACTGTTTTTATTGACAATACTTGTGAAACCAAACATGTGAGGGTTTTTTTCCTATACTAACGAATTCTCCAGCTCTCCAGACACCAAGTGATAGACTACGAGTCAATTCTGTTCTGACACTATCTACCTAGAGCTAGCGCAGACCCCACCTGGTTAAGGGCTCAGTCCCAGAGACTGCTTTCATGTCAGACACCCAGTGTCAAGTCCCAGATTGTCACCTGTACTTCAGATGAACTGGTTATAAATCAGAGGTTTCTACAACCTTTTCTTCTACAATCATTTGTTGCACAATGGCCCATAAAACTCAGGAAAGCACTTTACCTATATTATCAGTTTATTATAAAATATGGCTTAAAGGATACAAATGAACATCCAGAGGAGGAGGTACATGGGATGAGGTCTGGAAAGGTCCCAATCACAGGAGCTTCTATCCTGTGGTGTTGGCATACACCTGCCTCCTGTCACATGGATGTACATATCAATGCTAAAGCTCTTCCAAACCGGTTGTTTAGGCTTTTTTAGAAATTTCATCATGTAGGCATGATTACTTACTAACTCTGTCTCCAGATAATCTCCCCTCCCTAGAGGTTGGGGATGATGCTGAAAGTTCCAAGCTTCTAGTCAAGGTTTGATCTTTTTGGTGACCAGCTCCCATCCTGAACCTGGCTAGGGAACCACTACGATTCACCTCATTAAAACAAAAAACACTCCTAAATTCCAAAGATTTCAGAAATTCTTGTGCCAGGAACTGGGGACAATGACCAAAAATATAATATATTTATTACGTCACAAAGCTCTGATATTGAGCATCTTTTTGTGTATTTATTGTCTGTTGGTGTATATTCCTTGGAGAAATGTCCATTCAGATCCTTTGTCCATTTTTAAATTGAGTTATCTTTTTATTATTAGTTATAAACATCATTTTATATTCTATTTACCAGTCTGTTAATTTATTTATGATTTGAAAATATTTTCTTCCATTCAGTCTTCTCAGTTTCTTGATGGTGCACTTTGAAGATCAAATCTTTTAATTTTGATGAAATCCAATATATCCATTTTTTCCTTTGTTCTTTTTCTTTTTCTTCTTTTCTCTTTTTTTTCTCATGGTTTTGGAGTCATTTTTAAGAATCCTTTGACGAATCTAACATAATGAAGTTTACCCCTATGTTTTCTTCTGAGAGTTTTATAGTTTTTGTTCTTATACTTAGGTCTTTGATCCATTTTGAGTTAGTTTTGTATATGATATGAGGTAAGTGTCCAATTTCATTTTCTGTAAATGGCTATCAAGTTGTCTTAGCACTATTTGTTTCTTATTATTTTTTTAAATTTGAAGATCTCATTGAAATTATTAACGGATTCATGCATCAGCCAGCATCCCATCTAGCAAGTAGAGCGGAACTATTCAGCATTATTTATTGAAAAATATTTTCCCCCCACTGAATGGTCTCAGTATCCTTCTTGAAAATCAGTTGATCATGGATGTATGGGCTTATTTCTAGACTCTTGGCTTTATTCTGTTGATCTATACATCTATCCTTGTGCCAGTACCACAGTCTTGATTACGTTTGGATTACGTTTTGCAATCAAGGAGTCTAAGTCCTCCAACATTGTTCTTCTTTTTTTCAGGATAATTTTGGCTATTTTGAGTCCCTTAAACCTTTATATGAATCTTAGAATCAAGTTGTTAATTTCTTCAAAGATGTCACCTGGGATTTGGATAGAGATTGTGTTGAATCTGTAGATCAATTTGTGGAACATGGCCATCTTAACAATCTTAAGTCTTTTGATCCATGAACATGGAGTGTTTTTCCATTTATTTGTTCTCCTTTAGTTATTTTTAACAATGTTTTGTAGTTTTCAGAGTGCAAGTTAAGTTTTAAACTTCCTTTATTAAATTTTTTCACAAATATTTTATTCTTTCTACTGCTATCATGAATGAAATTCTTTTTTTAATTGTATTTTCAGATTGTTCATTGCAAATGAACTAAAATACAATTGACTTTTGTACATTACATTGTGTCCTGCAACCTTTGTATCCTGAACTCATTTATTGGTTTTAGTAGTTTTTTTGTGTGTATTACTTAGGATTTCTTATACATAGTGCACATCACTTCTTCTTTTTCAATCTGTATTCCTTTTCATTATTTTTCTTGCCTAATTACCCTAGCTGGAATCTCAAGTACAAATGTTGAATAGAAGTGGCAAGAGTAAATATTCTTGTTTTGTTCCTGGTCTAAAGCATACACTCTTTCACCATTAAGTATAATGTTAATTATGGATTTTTTGTAGATGTCCTTAGTTTATTGAGAGGTTTTTCATGAAGAGTGTGAGATTGTGTTAAATGCTTTTCTTTATGTATTGAGTGACTGTGGTTTTGATTTTTATTCTATAGATAGGACATTTTATGTTAGTTGGGTTTTGGATGTTAAACCAACATTTTATCTCTGGGATAAATCCCACTTGGTCATGGTACATTATTCTTTTTATATGTTGCTGGATATGCTATAGACTTTTAAATGGGTTTTATCCAATATTTTAGTAAAAAAGCCCTTTTGGCAATTTGCCATCACATGCTAACTGTTCTATACATATTTGTAGACTAATTAATCGATAGCTCTTTGTTTTAAAATTTGGTCTTAAGTGAAGCAAGCAATTCACATGTCATGTCTGACATCTTGAACATGTTCATTAGACTTCCATATAGAAAGCATCGGACTCCAGTAAGCTGGAAAAGCATATTCAGAAAGTTAGAAGGGGAGCAATGTAAACATTCCATTATTGGAGAGGAAAAAAATTTTCTTCTACCTGTCTTGATTCTTTGATTAGTTCCTATGCTGATTATCAAATTAACATAAACAGATTAACAGTAGGAAAACAAATTTAATTACGTTCATACAGGCATCCCATAAGAAGAATATGAGATCCAAGGATAAGCCAGGCAATTGAGGCTTATATGCCATCTTAAACTAAGAAATGGGATAGGGGACTAGAGCTTCAAAGGGGAGGAGGGTGATTCACAGGACAATAGGAAGAGCAGATGTTTGGTAATTAGATGTTTGTCCTGACATACAGGTAGGTCATTTAGAGTTTAGGAAAAAAAAAGAAAAAAAAGTTGCCTCTTGGTAATAGCTCTCTTTCTGGGCCAGGCCCCTGTTTAGATTCCTGTAGGTAGTTTAAGAGAGAATTAGAAGTTTTTCTTGAGTCTGCTGGGTCTTGATTGCTTTCAGCTCAAAATAGTCCACATGCCAAAGTGGTGCATTTTGAGAAAACTTATTCTAAACCCTTTCATCATGTTCAGAAAACACAGCCCCAAACCTCTTGAGGAGTAGTTTTATTGTGAACTGGATTGAAAAGGGAGATAGAGAAACACGAAGTGTGAATGTTAGGGAAGGTGTATGTTCGACGTCTTTCTCTGAGTTCCCCTGTTGTCTATATAGGCCTTAGTCCTAATACTTATCACACCTCACTGCTAATTTACTTGCCAGTCATTATAATTAGAATGTCTGTCTATCAAAAACATTTGGTATAAAGAAAGGGTATAATAATTGCCTGTTGAATAAGTGAATAATAAGTTGGCTGATCCACTTGGTGGGTAGCAGTTAGAGGTACAGTAGCTCTGACCAAGTAAAGGAAAGTAGCTCCCAGGGAAAGAACCAAAGATTTTCACAAAAGATTTTTTTTTTTAAATGATAGTAGAAACTCTGATCAAATAATAGAAGTATAATTTACCTCCACTGTCAGATTTCTTAGATAACACAAACAATGCCACTTTATACTCCAAAGGCAAAGCTGCCATGCTCACATGCTTTTACTCTTTCATTTCTAGAAAAAAACAATAGTCAACTCCCGGCTCCCACTCAAAAAGTAGTTTTTCCAAGATTAAAACATACACACACAGATCAAGATTGCACACACAGATCAAGATTGAAGAAAGGATGTTTATACCTTCAACTGGTTAATGAGATTTTCCCAGTTCTGTGGCAAGTTCAATTATTACAGATTTCTCAGAATTAAAAAAACTGTGTAAATATAAAAACTGATTGCACATTGGATCTTAATCTGAGAACATTAAAATATTCATTTTAAAAATGAAGAAATGTAGTATGTTTCCACTTTTCAGTTCATGACATCCCTCTAGAAAATCGAAACATTTAAAACATGTGTTTAATGTATGTTTTTCACTATGTCATAGAAAGATGACAATGAGGTACTTTAATGATAATACTGATGACCATAGTACTCTTTAAATCTCACTTGGATACTTATCCAACAGGGCTTACTTAACTTGTGGGTAAATAGATGTCTGATTATATCTATGCAAACTCATACCATTTATTCTTGTCCTTCAGATAATAAGGGTTTCCCAGCTTTGTGTGGTTTCAAATGAAAGCCTTTTGGTCTTTTGAGCACAACAACCAGCAGAAAGAAATGAGAACAACAGCATTTAAATTCCTGGGGAAAAGGGTCAAGAAAAAAATAGTGTATGGCTTCAATGTAGTTTTTTCTGGCTCGTGTTCTTGGTTCTCAGTTTTCTTGGTTTCACAGTTGATGAGTTCTTTTATTTAAGAAAATGAGTAGATGGGGAAAATGTTTATCCTGTAAATATATGGCTCAGCTTAGGAAAGAGGGAGAAGCCATCTAGGCTTAGCAGTATGTATGAGATATTTTCAATTCACCCAATGACTTAATAGCCTAAAACCTAAGGCAGGAGACCCTTTGAGTTTAAGGTCTCCAAAAGTCCCGTGAAATTTTCAGTAGGATCCACTCTTATCCCCACACATGGGATGCAAGAGATGTTCTAGTTAATCTTCTTTAAGATCTTATTCACTTAATGGAAATGCTTAGCTGCATAATTGCTTTGAGCCTATTGCTATTCGAAATGGAAAATATAATAATCTAATGGTATTGTCTCTATAAGCGAATGAGAATTTCAGGAGTGGCTGTTGGTGCCACCCATGTGATCCAGAGAGGTTAATGCAGTTAAAGTTATTTCACAGTCCATTAAGGAGCTTACGGTGACCTCACGACCTTTGCGCCAACAACACGGAATCCATTATCATCACAATGGAGGAGCTGTGGGTTCGGCTGACTTGACAATGGGCCCGGGAAATCCCAAGTTAGTACTTAGTTTAAAAAAATGCACTTTTCTTTCTGCTTCTTGGGTATGGCTATTAATATGCCCTCCTATAATTTGTAACGTTAACATTGCTGAAGGTACAGAAAAGGACATTGAAATGAAGATGTCAAAACTGCTGACTTAGTTCAGTGCATGATAATATTGGCTATGCATTGAAGTGGTAGATATCTAACAGGAAAATCAAGATGAAGAAAGTCAAGGAACTCCGTTAAATTAATGATAAATTATCACAGGTTATGAAATTCACTTAGGCAAATAATAGCTTTCCTCGGTTTTTAATGTTATGTTCTGAGATTTATATATGATTTAAAGAGAAACAAACACTTTAACTCATGCATAAGAATGTCATAAGAGTAATTAATTAAAACTGCATTAAAATGTTTACTTCATCAAAATCCAAATTTCAGAGAAATAGGACACACCGTGTATTCTCAGGAACATTTCACTATGAGAATTAATGTCATGCTGGGGACATCACAGGTATGTCTGCCTTCTATATGCAGTTTGGTAAAGACTTCTCTATCACATTTAAAAACAGATGTAAGGCATAGAGTTAAAAAATAAAGATTTTATCAAAATACTAGTTGATATGAAAGTGTTAATTAACTACTGTGTCCTCTACAATGAACTTGACCGCACAATGGTCTCCTTTGGAGAAATAATAAGCATGGAATTTAAAATTAGATTTTGTGGTACTTTGTATTAATACAAAAGAAACGCTAGATCTAATAGTTTCCATGCCCCCCCAAAATTAAACAAGATTGTTTATAGATAGAAAGGCAAAATTGTAAACATAGGCTATAAAAGCATCATTTATATTCCCAGAACTTAGAGGAAGCATTTTAAAATAATTTAAGGAAAGCATTGAAAGGTATTTAAAGACTCCTGCAGTACATTTCAAAGATAGTTATTGTAGACGGTACTTAACACATCTTACCTCATTTAAACACAATAAGGTTTCAGCACTTATTACAGCTCCAAATGCCTGTATTATAATCACACTAAAGCGAAAGCGGAGATCTCAAGTTAATTTTCAGGAACACATCATGATGATGTCTTTTTATGGTTTGCTATGTGAGAAAATAATTGAAAAAAAAAAGTATCACCTACCTCTGATGAGTCAAAAGAAAATAACATGATCAAACAGTATTTCCCAAACATAACTCACTTGAAACCTAGCTTGTGTAATTATTACAAGAATATATTAAATTTAGTGCTTGAAAAAAATTTGTTAAGGTGTTAAAAATCTGTTTCAGAATATTTAGAACTAAAAGAAAGGTACCTGACAGACATAGGTTTTTGTGAACTTGGAATAAATGCAACTCACAAATAATGCCATAGTAAGTATTTAATCACTGATTATTAAAGAAGTTTTATCGAAGCTACTGTCACTAAGCATTAAAGCTGCAGGGATGCTATTCTCACAAAGGGATTTAACAGTATTCAGCTTCTAAATTTTTACTTTATTTTTTCAATTCTCGAATATCAAAACCAACTAGAACCTTGTTTTAAAAAGTCATTAAATTTAATTCCGTAACTCATTATATAATTTACAAAGCAGAAATGGCTAGATAATGGACTTTAATCATCTGCTCTAATTTATTAACCGGAAATGTTTTGCAAGATGTTTAGTCATTGGAAGATGCATTTTAACTTAGGAAGTTCTAAGAGGTATGTTTTTATTTATTTTCTTCCTCAGCAAATATTTGTTTCAATGATTAATTTCATTTCCATTGTAATACATCTCCTGGTAAGCATGTTATTCCTTAGGTGAGCCAGAATTCCAGACAAGAGCACAGGATGAAAAATTGGCAAATAGAAAAGCGATCACAACAAATGGATTAAGAAGAGTATATATTTTAAAGCGAAGAGATAATACACGAGTAGTCACGAATCAGAATTTTACATGCACAAACTATGTCTAATTTCGATGCAGTCTTAAGACATAATATGTAAACGATTCTCCATAATTTGCAAAGTATAATTTTTAAAAAATCCCCTTAACTTCATTAAGACATACAATGCACCTGACCAAAAAAAAAAAAAAAAAAGAACGTAGTCATTGGGGTTAACTTTTTCATCTTGTTATTGATTATGATGATAATTATGATTATTATTTATTACTAAATCAGTCTCAGCAGAAACTGTAGAGTCAAGCACGGCTGTTGTCTTTCTTTAACTTTTCTTAGAGTGATACTGGTTCTGATGGTTCTGATGGTTCTGTTTTGCCAGAGCCTTGTCTGAAAGGAGGCAGCTCCATTGGGAAATCTCTTCCTATAGAAGTAAGAATTAATCATGGAAAAGAAGAAAAAAAAATCTCAGAACTCTGTCAAAATAGATCACAAGTCTCTCGGGGAAGGGAAGTGTCGCCGAGTGTGTTCTCTGTGTAAGGATGCCTCTTTTTGACTCAAGAGAAAGGTACGGCTCGGGGACTGGCACAGAGCGTGAGCGCACCGAGGCAGCTCCAAAGTGAGTCTCAGACTTCAGTCGCCGAAAATAAACTGGTTCTTGGCTGAAAGACATAAGTGCAATTGTGAAATTGATATCCCTCCTTGGCCGAGTCCCAGACAATATGTTGCCTTTCGGGGGCTGATCAGCGTGATTGATGTGACCTGTGAAATCCAGGGGGGCGCTCCCCTTTAATCAAAGCCTCCGCCCTCGACAGAGGAGCAGCTGTGGACTAACAAGTTCTCCAAGCGCTCTCCCTCCAGGTCCCCTTAGAAATCTGACAGCCCCGAAGGAGAAAAAGGGGGCAAAACAGCCCCCAAACAAACTCTACCCTGGAAAAGGAAAAAAAGAGAGAAAAGACAAGCTATGGATCGGGACATAAGATGGCAGCAACTGAACAGTGTATTGCCTTTCAGAGAGAAAGTCGGATTTCACTTGTAATGTCAAAACAAACTCACTGAAGACAGGCTCTATGGGTTTTTTTTTCCCCCTTCTAAAAATACGAATTTTTTCTGTTTCCCTCTAATAGTGATGATCGGTGGGTTAGAGATGACATCCCTGTTTTTTTTCCATTTCCCTCTCCAGTTTCCATGTTTGCATCATAGACTGTGGAGTTGTGGGAATCTGTCCCCAAAAGAACACGTGAGGATAAAGTCAGAAAGAGAAAAATGACTTCGAATCTTCCAGGGAAACAACGTGAAGTTTGCAGCCGCGGGGTGGTGAGTCCTAACACCAGCCCCCTAATCTCATCATCATTAACCTATCACTTGTTCTGACTCTTCTGTGCTGCTACCAGGGAAGGGATAGGGCTATCACTTTGGAGGGTTTGCATTTCCTAGGGCAAACGTTTCTAAACCGATGACAGATTGGCCTTGCTCCTTTCTTCTACAGCAATCATCATGACTCAGATTGATTTGAGCTTAAAAGATCAACACCGGGGTATAATTTACTTTTGCACCATTTCTTTTAACGCTGAAAGGCTTCCCAATTGGTAACCTCGCCACATTCTCCTGCATTGTTGTCCTGTTTGCACTAAACATCCCGGTGCCAGATTGTCAGCTAATTATGTCACAAACAATCAGCTAACAAAGCATAGCCATTCTCGCCTGCAGAATGAGCCTTGTTTCAAAGCTACTCCAAGAAAAAAAAAAAAGGCCCCTTTCATTAAGGAAATCTGGAGTGCGGGTTTTATTTAACACAACATTTCCGTTTGGGCACCGCTGTTGTGCGGACATCGTATTGCTGGTTATTTCTTAGGCAGTTGCATGGGAACGAGTCCTGGAGCTTCCTGGAGACTGTGGTTCATTGACACGTACCTGGGAAGACGTGAGAGTATTTGGTAAATCTCTGTGATGTCAATCGGCAAAATGAACACTAGTAAGTTACCTTCCTCCAAAAGACCTTTTTTTTTTTTGGCTCAGACCCATGGAACAACACCTCAGTTTCCTTCTGTAAAGACTAAATTGTGAGCAAGACTGCAGCAAATTTCCAATCCTCCATTTTATTGGAGATGAGATTAGCAAAGACAAGCAAACCAAGAGAAACCCAGGGACCGTGGATGGTAGGAGGGTGAATTTGTGATGGGAGAAGCGTGGACTTGTTTTCATCTGGAAACTTCTGGATGTTTTCCGTGGTAGGTGCCTAGTAGAGAGCCTGATGGGGGTTTAGCGCTCAAGAAAGACTACTTTCCCCTTTTATGTAAACAAACTAAAATTAGTTTTCAGTTTTGGAGTACGTGCACATTTGGAGGTAGAGAGAGTTAACTAAGTGATATGACAATAAAGAAACTACTTGGATAAAAAACTGTGCTAAGAATAAATGAGTTACATTGGTTTCCCTTCCTTTTATTCACCTAGTAGCTTCGTGTTATTGATCACCTGCTTAATACAGTAACCATAATTTGATGATCACTAGATCTTAAAATTCTCAGGTGTTCCTGAGAACTAACACACAAGAGAAAACTGTGTAGAATATTACAATACACAATTAAGTAATACATTTTATAGCATAATAATAAATGCAATGGCAATGCAGAAAATAGAAAACTCTTGTTAATAGTCTCAGGATTCTTAGGTTGATTCTTGGGTTGATTCTTGGGTTGTGAAGGCAGGAAGAGAGCTTCTGGGTTATGGTTATTACCAGACAGGAAAATAGTCTCTCAGAATGCTAATTATCCTGATACTTAGCTCTCACAATGAACCTTTAAAACTTTAAATCCTGGGGGCGCCTGGGTGGCTCAGTGAGTTAAGCCTCTGCCTTCAGCTCAGGTCATGATCTCAGGGTCTTGGGATAGAGCCCCTCATTGGGCTCTCTGCTCAGCAGGGAGCCTGCTTCCCTCTCTCTCTGCCTGCCTCTCTGCCTACTTGTGATCTCTGTCTGTCAAATAAATAAATAAAATCTTAAAAAAAAACACACAAAAAAACTTTAAATCGTGTAAAATTAGGATTAGGATCAAACTAAAACTAAAGTTTTAAGTGCCACGATCAGCAGAATCCCAGGGACTAAAGGTTTTTTTTTCTCCTGCTGTTCTTCCAATGGGTGCTACTTCCTAGAGGGGTTCCACTTATTATTTTCATGGATGTCTTTAATTATATGGACTTGAATAGAAATATTTTCAAGGCAAGTCCTTTAAAAATGCCAAATGGCTAAGGGTATTAATGAGACCTTCACTGAAAAGAAAGAGGAGAGAGCGAAGTGTGTGGAATGTGCAAAATGCATTTTCAGTAAGATATGCTGTATTTTCATCAAGTGTAACCACAGCCAACAGCTTCATCTGAAGAGTTTTTCACTTTATAATAGATGCTTCTGGGAAAATAAAATCTTAGCTTGAGAAATGAGTAGCTATGCAGGAGTCTTGCAGAAAAGGATGCGATTTCACTGTTTCACAAGTGGAGTCTAATTTGGCTTTGCAGCATCTTTACAAGATCGAATCTTGAAAACACAAATAGAAGAAACCAAAGAAAGAATTCACTAACCCTCTCATACCGACAATGATGGGAGCTTAGTGTCAAGGTAATTAACTGAACGAGATAAACTAAAATAATAGATAATTCTAAGGAAAGTCACAGAAACATAAATAAAGGGGTATTAAAATTAGACATGTGGCAGAAACTTTAGAAGTTTGGGCTTTCCAGCTTGGTGACATGAAAGCCAAGAAATGATTCTTGATTAATATTCTAATATGTAAAAAGTCCTAAGAGATCAAAGAGAGTGTCATTGGGTTGTTCCAATTTCCACCAAGATGAGAGAAAGAGGGGTCAAGTCCAAAGTGAATGAACAGGACTGAAGTTAAAAAAACTCTGGGGCACCTGGGTGGCTCAGTTGGTTAAGCAGTTGCCTTTGGCTCAGGTCATGATCCCAGCGTCCTGGGATCGAGTCCCACATTGGGCTCCTTGATCAGCGGGGAGCCTGCTTCTCCCTCTGCCTCTGCCTGCCATTCTGTCTGCCTGTGCTCGCTCTCTCCCCCTCTCTCTCTGATAAATAAATAAAATCTTAAAAAACAAAACAAAACAAAACAAAAAAAAAACTCTGAAGACAGCCTGATCAGGGAAGGATTTTGTTAGCCTGAAATTTGTGAAAATTTCAGACCTAGAGAAGGTCTGAAATGGTTTTTCCCTGGAGATCTTGGAAAATAGATTCAAAGGAAGAAGTGACTAAAAATGTCCTTTGAAAACAAGAATATTAGGAAGTCAGTCTACATTCTTCCAGTGAAAGACTATCAACTGGAAAAAGGACAATTTGATTTTTGTTGTGTGAATAATGAGTTCAGTTTGACATTTCCTGTTTATAACCTTTGTGATAAATTTTTCTCAGAGCCCCCCTGCCCCAGCCTGCCAGTAAAAATAGTCAACAGTCACAAGGGCGAGGCACAGACCTTCTTGTGGCTTGTTAGACCTGGGGTGGGGATAAGGACCCTTGGGCAGGTCATCATCTTCATGGAGCTCTTGGGTTTGATATCTGGAAGGAAATGTAGGACTTTGGAAGATATTAAATTGGAGTAATTATCCCTATTTTAGCATTACTTTGGGGATTTTCTAGGCATTATGGCGTTTTGTTCTTGCATTTGTTCTCTTTTGATACCAGAAAGGAGAGAAGCAAAGATTATCTGAAGTGGTAGCTCGTAGCTGTACCCAGTTAGAGGCTGGAAATCTTTCAAGAAAAAAGTTATCGAAATTTTACAACTTGCATATGATAGCATTGTATTTTAGTGTCTCTTTATTTGAGAAGTACATAGAGAACAATACAAGATTGCACATATGCAATACATACACTCTGAAATGAATTTTTAGAGTTTTAGTAACGACACAATATTTATATCCACATGTTCAACAAGTGTTTATGTTGTCACCTTAGAGGGAACACTTGGTGCTAATGCACTGGTATAAACTCCTTGGGATCCTGCAAGGACTTGCTGTTCTTGGTCAGAAATCCCTTCTAAAGAAAGTAACAACTGTCTTGTTAGGCATCTTTCCTTCGAGAATGCAACATTATCATGAATGGCTAAGAAAATCTGTTTTTAGGCTGAGCTCAACTTTGAAATAACTGTGATCAGAGACAACTGGCAGCACACAGAAAATATGCTTCAAACAATGACCAAGTTCATGGTAGTTTAACTTCAATCCATTTTAACCCATTTAGGGAATATGGATTTATTTAGGCACCAAAGTTAGAGATGAAGAAACTGGCCTCGAAATTCACCTAATTTATGTTTTTCTTCAAGATGTCTTAAAAAAGAAAAAAAAACACCGTATTTATTGTTTACATTCTACATCAACATTTAAAGTCTTCCTTCTGCCCCTGTCAGGCAGGCCTATTAGGAAGTGAGTAAATTTAATAAACACACCAGTGCACTAAGTAAGCATCACCTCATTTGCATGTCTGTGCTGGGAAGAGAGCAGTCAGTGAGGGCAAGCAGCTAGCTGCTCTGGGATTGTGTGGGTCTGTGAGTGAGCCCCTTGGAAAATGCGTATCTATCAAAACTGTAAACTTAGGGCTGGACGAGAGTTTCAGGAGCCGTCCGGGCCATTCTCAGGCACACTACCTTTAAACCATCCCAGAGGGAGGCATTAGTCTACTGGTGAAAAATCGTTAGACAAGATTAAACCTCTAAAGAGAGTTAGAAATGAATGGCACATGCATGGGGGGGGGGAAAAAAAGGTCTGCATTTCGTGTGGATTTCTTTTTAATTTCTCATTTTCGGTCTGATAGGAAGAAACTGCAGCATGATTTTGTTCTGGAATACTCATTACCTTAAAAACTAGTCTGTAAGCCCATTTGCTGCCGAATGAAATATATAAATCAATTAGCCACTGTCTTTGCTTTCAACTGCAATAAATATTTGCATTACATATCATGCAAACCATGATTCCAAACAGGACCTCTATGTAGGGAAGAGTAAGCAGAGCCCGGGGTTGTACATGTTGTGGGACCTGCCTCTCTTCTCTTTGTATGAGACCCGCTGAGATCCTATCAGCTTTAGGGGAAAAAGAAGGCATAATCCTCTAGAAGTCAAATGTATAATTGAGTTCTAAACTTTCTCTATTTCCATAGCTTGCGATAAAGTGAAATTTAACCAGACAACTTTGTCTTCTTCATGTCAATAAAGGAATAAACCATAATGGGCAGATTTTTGTGTCATTCTGGTTTTTTCAACCTAGGTCGCCTCTTGTATTGGAAAAAGACCATCCTAGCAGTGGATCCGAGTCGTGGGTGATGGCAGAAGCTATCTTTAATCTTCCGAGCAGCTTTGTAACATCACTATACGGTAAAAGCTACAAGATAAACATTTCTAATGTGAATCAGTGCAGTAAACCACATATGTAAATACATTTGCAATGATTGTACATTAATAGGAATGTTCACAGTCCTGTTAATGTGCATTCACTGGAAATGCTTTCTCTGTGAATATCCCATTTAATAGAGTCTCAATAGAGCCGCGCTCGGAAAGATTTCGCATCCGGATGCGTGGCAGATCCTTCAGCGGGTGCCACGCAGGCTGTCTGACGTGCTGTAGCTGGCCGTGCCATGCGGTGCCACATTTCTATTTGTCCTTCACACCAAGTCCATATTGACTGCTTCAAAAACTCTTTGTATGAGCTATTATTTTCAAATTGTTTCCCAACTTATACCGCAATTGAAAATTGGACAGCTTTTCAATTGCTCTCACATTCCAATTGATTACCAATACCGTTTTTCAGAATTAAGAATATCAGTCTATTCTCTTCCCGGGCATCGTGTCGACTCTGCGTGGCTTTCATTTAAATATCGCGGCTCAGTTTGTGCCTGACTCCGTGTTAAGATAACGGACAAGGCGATCAATTAGATTTATTATCTCTTGTCTTGACTCGATGGTATGTATCACTGTGGGGAAAAGGCAACGACCCCCGGATGAAAAGTTGCCTTGGCTTCAAGGTCTCCTAGGGCGACTACCTGAGCTTCATTTCTGCTGTATCAGACAGGTTTCAAGGTTTGCGATGTACATTTTAGGACACGGCAGTTGTGATGATCCAGTGACGAACACGTTTTCTGAATAAATGCATTCTAACACTGTTAGGTTATCAGATCAAAGCAATAAATATTTACTGAGTGATTACTATGTATAAGGCACTATGCTAGGCCCCGGAGGATGGGACTGGGGAGTGCCTCTTGAGCCTTATCTTAAATTCTCAAACAACTCTCAAAAGTGAAATTGATAGGACAGAAGGAAAGAACATTTGATCCGTCTAAGGTGTCTCTGAATGCTTCACAAATCATTCTGGGACATTGTCAGTGGTCCTGGGATGGTTCATAGTAGCCACCTCTTTCAGATGGGACAATTCAGGAAGGGAGAGGTTAAATTCTTTTCTCAAGGTCACAAAGCAATATGGATGCCAACTGCGGACTGCAGCAGAGGACAGCTATCTCCTGGCTTTGTGTTAAACTCTTCGGGTGCAGTCCTTGGTGTCGGGGGGTTGGGACGAGGTCATGGTGTGTCTTGGCCGAGATTGCTAACTGGCATTTAGGGCAAAATTAACTGATGCAAAATTTCTGGCATTTTAAATTAGCATAATATCACTGGTCTTCTATCAATATAGGACATTCTCTAAGCAAATGAGTCTAACCTGTCTGTTAGGGCGTTCTCTAAGCAAATAAGTCTAACCTGTCTGCTTTTATATGACCAAAGAGAAACAACATATTTCTATTTTTGATGAGTGTTCCTCTGAACATTTTCTTGTGCAGATTTTCAAACATACAGAAAAATTGAAAGAATTTTGCAGTGAGCATTGCCAAATGACAAAACTAAAACAATCTAGGAATGAGTTTGATGGTTTTCGTTCAAGGGGGAAACAGTCTGCAAATTGGGGGAATGCAGTGTATCGTCAGTGAGGATTTGGGGCAAGAGTGTTTTACAGAACGTTAGATGTGACAATGCAGAAACAGGGCATGGTTGGCTAGGAAGCTGGGGATTTCGTTAGTAGGCCAGTGGGTCCTGTCTTCCAGGGGCAGGTAAGCTAGCTAAAGTCAGGTGAAGGACTATGGTTGGCATATGTTCGGTTTCCTTCACTAGTGTTTCCTTTAAGTGGGGGCTGATTTGAGATTAGATTTGTGACATGGGCCAGGCCACTTGGGTGACTTCCATTTTGTGGGTCCCAGTATATGAATTAACTTTATGAGCATCTGGATACCCACCACCCCGATATTATCATTTGTATTTACTCAACTCGTTTTGTGACATCTCTGTGTCCGTTCTTCCATTCATCCATCAATCCAATTTATTTATGAAGCTTAAAGTAAATTGCAAGTATAACCTTTTGGGAACTATCTTCACCGTAGGGCAGAGAGGCTTGTAATAATGCCAATAATAGTATGGGAAGAAATAATTATAATGGGAATTCCAACAAATTTGTTCAAGATTCTTCTATGTATCGCCTAGCCTTATATGGGTATGGTGCTGCATTCATTAGTTTATCTGGTCCTGGCAATAAGCTCATGGCATGGAAAGGCAGGTATAGTAGCTCCATTTTGCAAATTAGAAAACAGGCTTAGAGACAAAATGTCAACCTCAAAGTCACCCAGGAGAACATCTATCCAAGAACAAATGACTTCTAGCTCCTGGCCCAGTGCTCTTCTCACTAGACCATGCCATCCATCCTCTTGTTTAGCACCTCCAGTTAAGTTTTTGATGATTATTCTAGTAGCTCATTCTTAAAATAGAAATAAATAGCTGGGCATATGGTACAGCCTCCTGTAATTTATAATTAACACTTTTAATCTTGTTCCATTGGTCTTTTGTTTAACGTGTCTCCAGACCTTTTACTTAGAAAGAGCTTTAGGACCAAGAAATGTTACATCATGGAAATATTTTCCCTTCCTCCCTTCTAGGTTCTCTGGATGATTTAATGATTACTTTGACATAGGTTAAGAGAAAAAGGAGAAGTCTGTGTGCCTGGAAGCCCCAAAGATATAAGACCCAAAGACGGGGGTCGACTGAGGCTTGTGTGCCATCCTGAGCTAAAGACAATGGGGAAAGAAAAGGAAGACAAATCACAGGAAGAGGAGAAGAGATGTTTAGTAAACAAATGTTTGCCATGCCAGGTAGGTAAATATTTCTGATATGAAAGTTATTTTAGTATTAGCTCTCTTCCTGGTATAGGCCTCCTACCTAAATTTTTATAGGTAGTTATGGAAAATGTAAGTAGCTTTTCTTGAGTGTGTGGGACCTTGATTATCCACTGGATAGTCTGGAGAGGGAAACTGCTTTGGGAACCCATGACATCTAAATTACTCACGTGCTCAAATAGCATATTTTGGGGCAGCTTATTTTGATTCTGTTCAGTTATATCATAATGTACTTAATCTCTTAGGACGGATATGGAGTTTGTTGTTTTCTGTCATTATAAACAATGCCAAGTAGCCATTCTTGTCCTTACATTTGGGCTCCTCCATGCTGTATTTACAGAGGGCAGAACCCTAAAAGCATGGAGTGGAAGGATTGAGAAAGACCGACAATTATGTTCAAAATGGAGTCACTTATGGTAAGACCCACATCACCAAACTGACTTAATTCCAGTTTTGGCTCTCCCAGAGATGGCATCTTAAACTGATTACTGAAGAATTGTCAGATCAGCATTAGCTGGTAATCTACTGAATAAACCTCAGCCATCACCTAGAAGGACAGTACCCTTGCAATAACCAATTGTTTTTTTGCCTACTACCGCTTCCTTGTTTCTGCTTCTTTCTGCCTGTAATATCTCTTGCCTTATATAGCTCTTTAAGGCCCCTTTCTCTCTGCTGGTTTGGTAGCTGCTCAATGCATGAATCGCTGAATAAAGCTAATAAAATCCTCAAAGTCTACCCAGTTGAGTTTTGTTTTATAACAGGGAGGATGGAGTGACTGAGGGAAGGAAGGAAACAAGGAAGACCAGGCAGGAACAGCCTTGCAAGTCAGTAGGCTTCAGACGGAGTCAATTTAAGTGGCTGTAAGTAGACATATGTATGCACCATGTGCCAGGGGAGAAGTCTGGAGAGAGAAACTGCTTTGGGAACCCATGACATCTAAACGGTATTGAAAACCTCTGGATAGGATGAGACGAAATCATCTAGGGGAGAGCATGCGTAGTAAATAGTATCCGAACACTTGGGATGCTCCAACGATCAGAGGTTTGGCCAAAGCACAGTCTGCAAAGGAGCCCAAGGAAGAGAGGATAGAAAGTGAGCTAGAAGTCTAGAGGCTTGGAATGTTCAGGAAGCCCAGTTTCAAAAATGGGAAAGTGGTCCAAATGTCCAATATTGCTGAGAGACCAATTATGGTGAAGGCAGAATTGACTATTGAATGTGGTATGTAGTAGTTTTTAGTATGCTGTGAATGTCAAATATGCATATAGAAGGTATGTTTGGTCTTACTTTTAGTCAAATAATTGAAATTTAAAAGGTAGAAACTTTTTTATCTATCATAATAATAAAGATAAAAAATAATAATATCTACTATCAATAATGATGAAGGGGAAATAACTTTTTTTTTAAGATTTTATTTACTCATTTGACAGACAGAGATCACAAGTAGGCAGAGAGGCAGGCAGAGAGAGAGGGGGGAAGCCGGCTCTCCGCTGAGCAGAGAGCCTGATGTGGGGCTCAATCCCAGGACCCTGAGATCATGACCTGAGCTGACGGCAGAGGCTTAACCCACTGAGCCACCCAGGTGCCACAGAAATAACCATTCCTATACAGCTGTTCCAGCTGTTGCCTCCATTTCTTTTGAGGGCAATTTGGCCACATCTAGCCAACCATTTCACATGTACAACTGTCACTTCGAACATTTCTCTTTCAGGAGTCTGCCGCATTGCAGAAATGAGAGGCCAACCTCACCTCCTTCCCCGCCTCTCCCTGGTGCTTTTCTAATATACCCTTCCCAACTGACCTCTCAGCTTTCACCCTGAATGCCCTGCAGTCAATCCACTCGTCATAGCCTGGATGGACTGATCTCTTAAAAACAAGCATCGGATTATATCCCTCCCCTGCATCTAACTTTCCAAGGATTTCGCACTGACGCACAAGCCCGGACTCCTGCCCAGAGCGCACCCTCCTTCTACTCCCCCTCACCGTGTTGGCCTCCTTGCTCCACGTTCATGTTCCCTCCCACTCCCACACCCTCCTCTTTTCTCTCCTCCTAGAATTTTCCTTCAGCTTTTTCAGGCTCACTGCATCTTGTTATTCAAGTCTCAGCTTATTGATTCCATTTCTAATGTATACATTATCCCTTTCCCCCTTCTTTAATATAAACTCCCTGTTCAGTGTAGAGAGAAACCATTGGCTCGATAAATGTTAGTCAGTTGAAGGCATAAACGTTAACTTTGCTCTTTGCTACTGAATTAGTTATGTCGGGGGGGGGTCTCTATACAATCATCAGAGGATGTGTCGCTTTGTCACATGTATTGAAAACATTTGTTAATTTGTTAAAAAGATTTTATTTATTTGTTAGAGGGAGAGAGAGAGCATAAGCAGGGGGAGAGGGAGAGGGAGAGGGAGAAGCAGGCTCCCTGCTGAGCTGGGAGCTCAGTGTGGGGCATAATCCCAGGACCCTGGGATCGTGCCCTGAGCCAAAGGCAGACGCTTAGCCAACTGAACCACCCAAGCACCCCGAAAATATTTTTTAAATTTTAAGCTTAAATATTTTTTTAAATTGTGGCTTTAACTTCTTTTTGTGTTTTTTAACTTCTTTTATGGCAATTTTGTCCCATAAGGAATTTTTAAATTCTACATAATCAAAGTCTCAGTTATTTATATCTTAGTCCCTTTCATTGAAACATGATAAGAAAAGCATTCTTTGGGGTGCCTCGGTAGCTCAGTCAGTTAAACGTCTGACTCTTGATCTCAGCTCAGGTCTTGATCTCAGGGTTATGAGTTCAAGCCCTATGTTGGGCTCCATGCTGGAGCCTACTTAAGAAAAAACAAAAAAAAAAAGGAAGGAGGGAAGAAGGGAGGGAAGGAGAGAGGAAAAAAGAGCTTTCCCTAAGATTGTGAATTAGGAAAAAAATATCCTTTATTTCCTTCTTGGGTTTCTATGACTGAAGTGTTTATATCCCAATGTGAATATGTTTTTTATAGTATGAAATAGAAAATTTAATTTATTTTTCCTCATATTTATTAATTGATTTGATATTATCTTTTGAATAATCCATCTTCTACCCACTGACTTATAATGACCCACTTCTAATATGACATTCCCATAGACTCTGAGGATTCCTCTAGTTTAGTCTATTCTTACACATTCTTACCAGAAACACTTATTTACTCTAGCTTAAACTATATTTTGATGTTTGATTGAGTAAGTACTTCCTTATTACTCTTGATGTACAAATCTTTCTAGGGTATTTCTCTATGCATATTCTTCCAGTTAAACTTTTTATTTTATTTTTTTAAAAGATTTTATTTATTTATTTGACAGAGAGAAAGATCACAAGTAGGCAGAGAGGCAGGCAGAGAGAGAGGGGAAAGCAGGCTCCCCACCAAGCAGAGACCCCCATGCGGGGCTCGATCCTAGGACCCTGAGATCATGACCTGAGCCAAAGGCAGAGGCGTAACCCACTGAGCCACCCAGGCGCCCCCAGTTATACTTAAAAAAAAAAAAATTGTTAATTTCTAAAAAAAAAAATAATAACTCACTGGGATTTGGGGGTGGGGAAATGTATAAAATCTATATATTACTATGAAGAGAAATGGCATCTGGAGAAATTGAGCCTCTCAATCCTGGAAACAAAATCCGTCTCTGTATTTATTCTTATCTAATGATTTTTAGTAAAATTTTATGATTTCCATTTCATTCAAAATTAAATTCCCAAGGCTTATATCAGCAGTGTCTCACCACCCCCCAGCAATCTCTGGGATTTTATTTCCCACAACCTTTCCTTCACTCATTCTATTTCAGCTGTCCTGGCTCTTGTGCTGGTCTAGGGTCACACTACACTCAACTCAAGGCCTCTTGCTTGTTACATTCTCTACACAGAAAGCTGTACATTTCTAGGGAAGCCTCGAGGCTTACTTCTTCCTTTTTCCTGGTCTGTACTCAAATGTCACTTTTCATAAAATAGTGCCTCTCTAGGATAACATCATTCTGTTCACTGTTGTATGGCCAGAACGTGTAATAATTCCTAGCATTTAACACGTATGTATTGAAAGTCAATGAATTATTTTCTTAATATAGCTATCTAAGTCTTGCTCATTTGTAATTAGTTAACCTTTAGTATTTTAATTATTTTATTGCTTTTCTTTTTTTTAAGTGAGTCCAACATGGGGCTTAGACCCATGACCTGGAGGTTAAGAATAGTATGCTCTATCCACTAAGCCAGCAGGTGTCCCATTTTATTGTTATTTCAAATGGAATAAGTTTCACTATTTTTTTAAATTTTTTTCCTTTTTTTCTTTTTTGAGAAAAGGAAAGTGAACAGTGGGGAGGGGCAGAGAAAGACTCTTACGCAGACTCCATGGCCAGCATGAGGCCCCATGCAGGGCTCGATGTCACAACCTCGAGATCATGATCCAAGGAGAAATCAAGAGTTGGATACTCAACCCACTGAGACTTCCTTGCACCCCACTGTTATGTTTTTTGACTGGTTATTTGTGATTATAAAGCAAGGCTTGGGTTTTAAAAATGTTTCTTATATTCACATTCTATTAACAATAGATTTTTAGCTGATTCTTTTGAGTCTTATTAAATAGCAATATATCATTATCAAATAAGGACACTGATTATTGTCCTTGCCCATATTTGTAACTTGTATATCTTTTTTCTGGTCTTATCCCATTCTGAAGCCACAGAAAAATGTAGAATACTAATGGAGCTATTATGTGACATCTGTCAACTTCAGTTAAATTTTGTTTTAGAAGCAAATGCCCCCCACATTTCTGGGCTTCCAATAGCAAAGGCTTGTTTCTCCCTCATCTATCATTATAGGTCAACCCTAGCTGCTTTCTATCTTGTCTCGTTTCTTCAGCACACCTTGTAGTTGTAATCCCTACCTGAATACTGTGGTCACATGGTAGATGGGAAGCACAGTGTGACAGAACCATGCAATGCCTCTTAGACCTTCTGTGTAGGAATGCCACCATTACTTTTGGGCACAATAAGTTGTTCAAAGCAAGTTACATGGCAATTGCTACTATCAGTGAGATGGGAATATACCATTCTTTTTGAGAATGGCACTGTGAGTCACATGGCCAATCCCATTGAGGAGGTAGGGATCTACGGTTCTCTTATAAAAAGTAGAAGATAAGATTTAGAACAATAATATAATCTCCAACATAAGCATTATTTTTCATTCTTGACAATAAAAGGAATGAGTCTAGTGTATTCCTCTTACTTAAAAAGATATATTCTATGGCATATATTTTTTATCATGTTATATCTTTATTGTACTATGTATTACATTATGTGTTTATTCTCAAACTTACTAAGCTTTTATATTACATGTATCTGCAAATTATCAAATGCTTTTTGGCATATCTATATATGATTATATCTTTAATAAATTAGTTATGCCTAAGAGTGTTCTTATCTTTTTTTTTTTTTTAAGATTTTATTTATTTATCTGACAGAGACACAGTGAGAGAGGGAACACAAGCAGGAAAAGCGTGAGAGGGAGAAGCAGGCTTCCCGCTAAGCAGGGAGCCCAATGTGGGGCTCAATCCCAGGACCCTGGGATCATGACCTGAGCCAAAGGCAGCAGCTTAACGACTGAGCCCCCTAGGTGCCCCAAAAGTGCTCTTATCTTGATGAGCACCAAGTACAAAATTGTTGAGTCGTTATATTGTACACCTGAAAGTAATATAACACTGTATGTTAATTATACTTCAATTAAAAAATAAATAATAAATTAATTATGTACTAAAGTAATAGAGTTTCGTAATAGTTTTCTATTGACCCATCTCTGCATTCCTGAAATAAACCTGCTTGTTTAGGTGACTGTGTTGTTGATAGGTGTTTTTACATTCATATATTTATATTCAGCACATTTGTTGAATGGCTCTTTTTATGGGGCATTATGCACCAGGAACTGCAAAGATTACTATGAATGAAGGTCCATAGTACCTGCTCTCTAGAGTTTGCAGTCTGGTGGGGAAGCACAATTTAAAGCTAATTATTTAATTGCAATTGAAATAGAGCATAAAGTGCTAAAAGAAAATATACTCGGGAGGCCTGACTGCCTAGAGCAAGCTTCTCAGTAGAAGTAATACTTACGTCAAAGGGCAAATATGCATAGGAGTTAACTAGGCAGAAGTTATAGGGCATAATAAAAGAACTAGAACATTCCAAGAACATAGAGAAGCCACTATGGGAAATAGTATGGGGTTCCTGAAAAAATCAAAAATAGAACTACCACATGACTCACCAATTCCAATTCTGGGTATATACCCAAAGGAAATAAAATCACCACCTTGAAAGTGTATCTGCTCCCCCATGTTTATTGCTGCATTATGTACAATAGCCAAGACATGGAAACTACCTTTGTCTACCATCAGACAAATGGAGAAAGAAAATGTAGTTTATATGTGCAACGGACTATTATTCAGACACAATAAAGGAAATATGCCATTTGCAACATGAATGAAACTTGAGGGCATTATCCTAAGTGAAGTAAGTCAGAGAGAGAAAGACCAATACTGTATAATCTCACTTACATGTGAAATTTAAAAAGAATAAACTTATAGATAGAGGGAACACAGACTGGTGGTTGCAGAGGTGGAGGAGCACTAGGGTGTGTGAAATAGGTAAAGGGGTCAAAAGGTACAAACTTCCAGTTACAAGATTAGTAAGTCATGGGGAGGTAAGTTATGACATGGTGACATTAGTTGGCCAGTCTGTATTGTATATTTTAAAATTGTTAAAAGACTAAATCTTAAAAGGTCTTATCACAAGAAAAGAAATGTTATTATGTGAGGTCTTGGATGATAACTAAACTGAGTGTGGTAATCATTTTGCAATAATGTATATGTGTATACCAATTCACTATATAGTACACCTAAAACTAATACAATGTCACATCTCAGCTGTATTTCAATAAAACTAGAAAAAAATAAAATTAATAAAATTTTAAAAATGTTTCAAGGACTTTGGCTTTTATTTTCTTTCTAGAAAGATCATATGTGAGAATGATGGAGGAAAATCAGGTGGTTGGTTAATATGAAGATCTGGAAGAAGCCATAGACTATAGGAGAGCAAGATACACCCATGACTGAGACTAGATCAGGGGTTTCATTTCTGGTACAATCTTGGTCAGGTTTTGGAATCAGAGTTATGTTGGGCACAGAAAAATGTATTGAAAGCTATCTGCCTCTTTTTTGTGCTTGGGAATGAGGTAAGCAACATAGAGAATACTGTATTGTTGAAGATTCAGTAACAATCAGTTCTAAAATGATCTGAGCTTTCCTTTTCAGGGTTAGCTCCAGGTAACTCTTCATTCTCTCCTATAGTCATCTTTACCTCAGGTAATTTTCTTTATTGGACATTTTTTGAAAATCACACATTTTATTTCAAATTTATTATGTGAAACTGTATAATTTCTCATATTACAAAAATATTTTGAAGAATTTATTGCGTATGTCTCATATTTAATGTCATTTTTTAATACTCTAGAATTTATTGGTTATATATACATATGCATATATATGTGCGTGTGTGTGTATTCTCTTTTTTCCTTAAAGAGCCTTGTTAGAGCTTTAACTTCTTAGATGTTTCAAAAATATTAGCTTTTTTAATTATTGATCAATTTTACTGATTTTTTTTCTAAATAACCATTTTATTTTTGTCATTCTTAATTCCTTATTTCCACTTAGTTTTAGTTTATTTCATTGTGGCTTTTTCCAGGTAAGTGAATGCTTTCTAACTCATTTCAATGTTTGTATTAAAAATATTTAAAGCTAAGGATTTTTCTTTAAAATATATTGGTCTCATCAATATATAGTGTTCCTATTTTCATTAATTTTTAGGTAAGCTATAAATTGAGTTCCAACTTCCTCCCATAAAAAAGATCATTATTATTGTGCAGACACAGGCAGTAACAGGGCAAGAAGATGAAGGCAAATTAACCTGGTGAGGTCATTTCAATAGTCAAAGCCAGACAGGTGGCATTCATGGAGATGGAGGACATGGGGAATGGAACAACTTGGAGAGAGGCTCAGAAGGGTTACCAACTGTATCAAGCATTAAAGACAACAGATTTTCACCCCTTGAAAGTAATCACCCTTTAGAACCTTTATTTACTATGCTATAAAATATACACTGGCATGTCTTTCTAATTGTCCACACGATATCCATTTTCCTTTATTTTACACTAACAGAATCCTGACTTTGTTTGGTATGCAGTGTACCCAGAAAACACATTCTCATTTTTTCCTGCTGCTAGAAGTAGCTATGTCAAGCAGTTCTGACCAATGACATGTAAGAGAAAGTCTGCTGGGTATATCTAGGAAAGGTTGTGCTTTCCTAATATAAGAGGAAAAACATTTATGTCTTTTTCCTGCCTTGGAAATGTATGTAATGTCTGGAGATGTAGCAGCCATCTTGTCACCAAGAGGTGAGAAGCATAAAGATAAATTTAATTTAATTTAATAATTTAAGAATGTCAGAGTAGAAGAGTGCCAAGTATCTGAATCTAAGCAGCAAATACCTACTAGCAGACTTCCTGTTATGTGAGATAATGTAGGTCTCTACTTTTGCAGCCTATGGTTGGGGGTTTATATTGCATGCAGCTCAACACTTTTTTAACAGATGCATTTTTTTTCTGCCAACTTTATTACTTTCCAATGAGCCCCCTCTATTTTATGAGACCTGCTTTTGCCTGCTACATTTTTGCAACAACCCTCATGTACCATGTACCAGCATACCTCTAAGGTACTGCAGGTTGGGTTACAGAGCACCCCAAAAAAGAAAATATCGAAATAAAGCAAGTCAAATGAATTTCTTGGTTTTCCAACGCATGTAAGTGTTATGTTTGCACTGTAGTCTATCAAGTGTGCAATTTAACATTGTCTCTAAAATCAATGCACATACCTTAATTAAGAAATACTTTATGGCTAAAAAATGCTAATGGTCATCTGAGCTTTCAGTGATCACCGATGGCCATAACAAGTAGAATAATAATGAAAGAGTTTGAAATATAACGAGAATTATCAAAATGTGACACGGAGAGACGAAGTGAGCACATGCTGTTGGAAAAATGTCACTAAAAGACTTGCTTGATGCTGGGTCTCCACAAACCTTAAACATGTAAAGAGCACAATATCTGCAAAAGGCCACAAAACAAAGTGTGCTATAAAGAATAAACCCCTCGAAATGTGGGGGATATTGCTCTATGTCCCACGTATGAGTGTGACAGTTTCGTAACTTCTCTGAATGTTTTCTCTTCCTATTTTACCAACTAAGTCCTGAGTTTTCTTCTTCTTTTGCTTTATTAATCACCGCATGCTTGGACCTGGATAATTGCTTCTCTACTGGTTCCCTCATTCTACTCTTTTTGTTCTCTAGGCCACCCTATATTCCCGTTACCCAAGGCTTTCCGACGCTCTCGTGGCTTGATTTTACTTGATTCCTCTGCAGATGATGTAGCAAAGACTACTCAGGACATGAGAAATAGGCAGTCGTTAGGCTGGAATGCTCTGATCTCCCCAAAATCTTCCTAATCTCTTTCCACGGTCCTGATTTTCACATGAACGCTCATTCTAATCAAGTTGTTTTCCTCACCTAGATGTACCTATCAAATATACTTTTCTTTATATTAAACTCACTCTTATCCTCGCCTTTTCTTCCTTAAATCCTACTCATTTTCCAAGATTCAGCTCAAATCCCACCTCCTCTGTTAAAGCTTTCTTGTGCACCATGACCTGATCTCTTTCCTTTCTCTCAAATCCTAGTTCTTAGTATCCGTATTATTTTCATCTTCCGTTACATCTGCTCACTTGTAATGTGCCCCAGCAACCTTAGGCTAATCAACCATTTTCCAAATACACTTTATCTTTGCTCAGCCAGTCCTTACAGCTTGACATGTGAATTTCCTACCAGAATTTCCTACCAGAAATTCTGCTTATCATTCAACACCCAGCTCAAAGCTTTCTTCCTTTTAGTCTTTCTTTATTCCTAGGTTAAGAATACCAGCCCTTCCCATGCAATTTGTTCTCTCCACTACTTTTTTGCTCTGTCTTATGTGAGTGCTATCTGTTTACATGATTTTTTTCCTTACAAAGACTACAGCTACTAAGATTTAATAGAACAGATACTGTGTCCTCCATTCATAATTCATCAAAGCATGGCTCTCCTGGTAGAAGAAATAGTACTGACCACCTCATCCAGACCTCTAGTTCATAAAGGAGGTAATAAGCCTTCAGACAGGCTGTAACTTGTACAAAGTCACAGAGTTCAAGTCCATATGAAGACCCAATCCTGCATCAGTGCTCTGGATGAAACAATGAATGAGAAACATTCCGTCACACGAGGAACTAATAGCTTAGTGAACATGTGACTCACATTTAATTAACAAGTCACAGGTTTATTGTTTGGAAAAAAAATCTGAACATCATGGTGTACTATGTATTTTCTAAAGCTTCCAAAATACAATAGATTAATTAAATTTGGAGAGACAGTAGAGAATTTTTAAATGTTAGCCAATAAATAAAATTCCTACAATTTAAAATGTAAAAGAGATGATCTATAAAAATGAGCCACCGAGTTCATCTGAATCAAATATTTGCAACATTATTGTAACTTTGCAGATTTCTCCACTGTTACATAAGAAAACAATACAAAATTAAACAGAAGATGCAAATGTTTCATATCTTTGTTTTAAATTAGTGTGAAAATAACATTTACCCATTGTTTGTTTTAAGAAATATGAAAATAATTCTCGGCATGCCTTGATACTCCACTTCAGACCATCTACTCTTTATTTTACAAAGAACACTATAATAGAAAATGAGAAAACATTTGCCCAAGACTCCTTAATTGTTTAGTTCTGTCAGATTTTTTTGTTTGTTTGTTGTGTTTTTTTTTTTTTTTCCCCAGAATGGATTGGTGAATCCTATGTATAGTGATAATTATGATTAGGGGACATTTCTTTCTGGAATCAGGATAAGATCATGGGCCATGTGTGTCAAAATCAAATTTTAGTTTAAATTGTTTTCTGTTTTCACATTCCTTCCTTAGAGACTCACTATATTTATGTACACAATTATTGGTATAATGGTGCATAGCACTGTTTATACTAAGTACTTTATTGTTAGTAGAATAAAAAGTACTCTGATTTTCTTACATAACCATCACCATAATCTTATATGTCTCAGTTTAACAAAGTATGGTCATTTATTGAAGGAAAAAGAATCATTATTAGATAAATTCAGCATGCCATGAATTACTAATGACCAAATCCTACTGGAATTTAAAGAACAGAGTTTGACGCAGCTAAATATAGTCTTGTTGGAGTCTGATGCAGTTAAGTGTGGTCTTGCATTTTCTTAGTCTGGATGTGGCGAGTACTATTTTTCTGCACTAGCTTCAATCAAGAACTACCCACACATCCTCTCCATTCACCTGGGTGAATGAATGATTATCACAATTTGGAAATAAGGCTACTATAAAAGGTGAGCTGTTGATTTCTTTTACTTTAAACTCCTAGTGAACAAACTTTAAAAATATATTGGATGCCGAAGAACGGAGAGATTTTAAAGAAGATTTTATTTATTCACTTATTCATGTATTCATTTATTCATTCATGTATACATTTATTCATTCATGTATTCATATGAGAGAGAGAAAGAGTGTAAGAGCAGGGCCGGGGTGGGGGGGGGCGGAGAGAGAGAGGGAGACGATCTCAAGCATGCTTCGCACTGGGTGTGGAGCTGATGGGGGACTCAATCCCATGACCCTGAGATCCTGACCTAAGCCACAATCAAGAGTCCGTGGCTCAGCGGACTGAGCCACCCGTACCTCGAGGGGACAGATTCGTAAGTGCTCAGTAACTAATTTACAAGTTATCCTGGGTATTCGTTCACTAAAACCTAAAACGAAACTGATCAAGAGTGGCTGAAGTTGTTGATTTTGGGGTAGGAGTTCTCCGATCTGAAAACTCTGGGTTGGGTTCAGACCAGTTCTGACCCTTGGAAAAAGGACGAGGGAAATGTCCAAAGCAAACGCAAAAAATAGTTGTAAGAGGAAATCCACCAAGTTGCAACAGTCCAGTAATATAAATTTGGCATCAGTTTAAATGACGAGTCAGAAGAACTTGTTGTGCTCTGAATTAAGCCCCAGGTGAGGAGTGGAATCAGAGCGGTGGTTATCAGTGGATGAGTTGGTTTACTATATGATACACAGATGATCCTTCTTAGACAAGCAGGCACCTGGCCAGCCAATGGTCTATAGTTTCCTTGCCTAAAGCTCTCTAGCTGGACATAGTCCTTATCCATGCAACTGACTAAAGAGCCAAGGGAACTAAAGCCCCTTTCCACTTACCCACCAGGCACGCACCGTTCCAGAAGCCAGATTCTGGCACTAAGTAAAGATTGCAATTTAAACTCCCCTATCCTTCTTGCATTTTTAAAAACTTCGATACACAAGAAATCAGCAAAAATTTCTTTTGATATCCACAAAGAGGGCTTCTTAACTTTAACAAAGAACCCCCTAGAGTGCTGAATGCTTGGATTCTTTTATTTAAGGGTCAAGCCCACTTCTTTCTCTCTCCAGGGTATGCAAAGTAGGCGTAAACTGGCAAATGGGTTTAACATAATAACCTGTCCTTGAGTTAATCTCTGATAACGAAGTCATCACTTTTTTGTAGTTTTTTTTGTTTGTTTGTTTGTTTGTTTGTTTGACTCTCTGTCATCTCTCCCGCAATCTGTTTTGTCTGTAGCAGCTGACAGTGTCTCCAGGAACCTGACTTCGTTAGATTGATTGGAACCTCCAACTTAGCCATTTGCTTGCAGAACGGCTACTTCCCCACCTCCACCTCCCTCCTTCTCTTCCCTTTTCTTCCCCCCCTAATGATGTTACATTTGTCCTGCGGATGATGTAGAGCACGCTGCGGAGGATGAACGGCTGGGCTCGGATCGCTCCTTTCTTGGCAAGCGCTCACACTTCACACCAGCCCTCCTCGGCACCATTAATATTATATATAGATACCCTTGTCACAGATTTACATTCGGCGATCCGAAATCAGGACGGGAGGGTGAAACGCATGTGAGGAGGGGGGTGGGGGAAAGCCAGCTGATTTATTGTGGGGAATGTTAGAGAATAAAAAGGAGGTGATCAAATTTATATTAATGTCCTGACCTATATTCTTAAAACGGCTTTTTGTTCATTTCAGTGTTCAAGCATTTTGCTGCCCAAAGCCAGAGGGGAAGAAGAAAGAGAAAGAAAGAAGAAAACAACACAAAACAACAAAATTTAAGCACTATGTTACTCTGTTGCCTTGTTATTTATTTATTCTCTTTATGTACTGGAAAATTGTTCAAGTGATCACCCTGTGTGAGCTTCAGGAGAGGATATGGAGATAGATTGTTTCTATAGATGGGCTGTGTCTCCTTCCCCGTGGATGTGGACAGTGGAGACAGGTGTGCGAGGGTTTGTACGTACTTGTCCGAACTGACTGGTAAGGTCTTGCCTGTCCTGGCCCGATCCAATTTAACCTAACCCCAAAAGACTTCGTAGTAGACTAAACGCTATTATATGTGCGTTCTATTCTGAAGGTCAAGAGGAAGATTTACTAAAGTACAGAGATAACATTGGCATGAACCTCCAATTTTCAGGCTTATTTTCTGTGGCCACGTCACCATTTTTTCAAACAAAATTACAAGTAGCTTAACTTTACCTTCTGTTTGATGGAAGTTTAGGTCATTAGCAAAGATCTAAAAATCTCCGTGCTTTGTGCTCATGTCTCTAAATCTGTCTTACTCATCCCGCAAAGTGTTTGTCAACCCCACAACACGAACTCCCGTTTGCCGCTCCAGTACCTCCCACTCTGGGCTCTGACCGGAGGATGGCTTTCACCGCGGCGTCTCTGGTGGGCAGCAAGGATTTCTGAATCCTTCGGGTTTTTCTTTTATTTCATTTCTTTTTTAAAGATTTTCATTTATTTGACAGAAAGAGAGAATGAGCGAGTGGGAGCACAAGCAGGGGGAGCGGCAGGCAGAGGCAGAAGCAGACTCCCCACTGCGCAGGGAGCCCGAGGAGGTGAGACTGGATCCCAGGGTCCTGAGATCCTGACCCCAGCCGAAGGCAGACGCTCAACCCACAGAGCCGTCCAGATGTCCACCTCAAGTTTTTGTTATTGAGGATTCAGTATTAAAACCAGTTGCCTAAGACAAAGAAAATAAGGAGTCTTCTCCCTTTTTATTTTTTCAAACTACGCTAAGAAATTTTACACGGCCGCTTTTTTTTTTTTTTTTTGTCATAGTTCTGAAGCTGTATTTTTATTTTATTTTATTTTATTTTTTAATTAATTAATTTATTTTCAGAAAAACAGTATTCATTATTTTTTCAATCCATGCCCTCTATAATACCCACCACCTGGTACCCCAACCCCCTCTCCCCCGCCACTTCAAACCCCTCAGACTGTTTTTCAGAGTCCATAGTCTTTCATGATTCACCTCCCCTTCCAATTTACCCCAACTCCCTTCTCCTCTTCCCTATGACCCTGCAATTGCACTCCTGGGTATTTACCCCAAAGATACAGATGTCGTGAAAAGAAAGACCATCTGTACCCCAATGTTTATAGCAGCAATGGCCACGGTCGCCAAGCTGTGGAAAGAACCAAGATGCCCTTCAACGGACGAATGGATAAGGAAGATGTGGTCCATATACACTATGGAGTATGATGCCTCCATCAGAAAGGATGAATACCCAACTTTTGTAGCAACATGGACGGGACTGGAAGAGATTATGCTGAGTGAAATAAGTCAAGCAGAGAGAGTCAATTATCATATGGTTTCACTTATTTGTGGAACATGACCGCTTTTTAAAGTACTTTTTTATTTACCCCCTTTCTAAAGATTCTATAGAACCCAAATTGTCAGAAGCACTGATTTAACCCAAGAACCATTTCTTGAGTGGAAAGGGGAATATGATGAGGTCAATACTAAGAGTTCTATGTATTTATAGTTCGAAATTATGTTTAATTTCAGAAAAGCTTGATATTTGCTACGTTGAGGCCTAAAACATTTTTATTTATTTGTTGTAGTTTTAATCATTTACATGTATCAAGGATCAACTGTACGTAGACCTGTGTTGTGGGGTATTGGACTCGATCTTACCTTTGGTTGTTGGTTCCCCCCCGATCAAGGCTTTTTCTGGTTTCTTAGGTAAATCCCTCCCCGCTAGCCTCTCTTCCTTCTTACAGATTAAACAAAACAGAAATCGTAGGCGTTCATGAGAGATGTATTGAAAGTGCTATTTCTGTGAGTCCTGTTTTTGTATATGGGGATGGTCAATAAAAATGGTAGATTACCACTAATCTTTCTAGAACTGGAATTATAATTTTACTGCCCACTACTATCTACTACCCACTACTCCACATCGCCTGACAGTTGACTCTAAAGCTTGTGCCTCATTGTAATTACTCTATCCCTACAACCTATGGGTCAGACTCGTCTGTTCATAGGTTGATTTTTTCCTCAAAAAGGTGACTCTGTCCCATTACTTGGAAGCGTGCTCTCATGCTTTCTAAACTTTGTTAGTGTGTTCTTGGTTTACAGAGGGAGTGGTGTTCCACCAGCACGCTTGAGACTCAGGTTGGTTGAGTGTGCCTGGGGCAGGTAGTGATTGCCATCAAGGAACACCAGGTATTTGAGGCAATCGATTACATTCTTTCTGGTTTGCCATGGGCTTCTACAGACCTAAAAATGTTGAGGTGTTTTCAGTTCAGCCCTTAGACTCAGGCGAGACGATCCTGGATCTGCAGGCTAGAGGGCAGATCTAAGTGCATGCAAGTGCGCGCAATGGAGGAGAAGATCCAGCTCCTGCCTCTGTTCACCAGCTGAATTTGCTTAAGCTTGGCCACTCCAGTCTCCAGAGTGGAGGTCTAGGCAAATCAGGTCCCTGATTCTGCACTCCTTCCCTACTTTGTGCTCAGGGCTTTAGTATTGGGAGGCACTGAGAACTGCTCAAGGGTCTTGGGAAAATTATAGGGAAGGGGTCCTCTCTCTCATGACTCCCTGAGGAGCTTGACTGGGTCGCTGTCCACTCTGGGTTTGGGCTGGTCCCTGTCCTGATGCTTGGGTCTAGGCCTCGCCCCCGCAGATCTGTGTTCCCACTGAGGCTAATGGCCGGCAGGGCAGCCTCCCCGGAGCACCCCCAAGAGGTCACTAAGGCCCCCAGGTGGGAGAATCCAACCGGGGAAGATGAACTGGGCCTCGGGCAGATCTCAACTTATAACTTATAAATATAAGACATACAGGATATGGGCCTCCATCTATACTGTTGTCTGGGAACCCATAAATTTTAAACAGCCCTCCTGGATAGCCTTTCTGCCCAATGCCAGTGCGGACTTTTCTGTCTTTGATGATAACTTGACTATTTGACTCTGATCATGTTCTTGATGTCACTTTGCACTTGTATCCTTTCTCTTCTCTTCATATTTGACCTTCATTTTTCTGACCCAGGATCCTTTGCTTAATGGGTCAATATTGCTTATACTCTTCTCTTTGTCCTGACCTGGGAATCACACCAAATGTTCCCGTTCAAAATGGTTTAGCTGGAGGGACCTACCCTTACAGCAATTATTTTCATATCATTATTTTTTGCAATGAATGAGACAGAAGGGTGTACTAGGTGAGCAGTAAGGAAATGGAAGGAAGGAAGAAAGGAAGGAGGAAAGAAAGAGAGAAAGAGAGAGAAAGAAAGAAAGAAAGAAAAGGAAAAAGAAAGGAAAAGAAAAGAAAAGAGAAGAGAAGAAAAGAAAAGAAAAGAAAAGAGAAAAGAAAAGAAAAGAGAAAAGAAAAGAAAAGAAAAGGAAAGGAGGAAACATCCTACCAGGATGGTTTCTTCAACTATACACTTCTGTTGTAACAGTTGGTAACATTAGTAGCGGTTCATGAATCCCTATTCAGGTCCACAGTAGAACTTGGCTCCCGCCACCCTGACACTTACTTAGGAGTTGAGTGCTAAATGGCAGTGTAATATTAGAGCACTATTCAATTTACATTATGCGGTCCTCGTTTGGTGGCTGTTCACTGGGAGTTCCCTGGGCGATTGTAAATGCAGACAGCTAATGGTGCTGGCGTCTTAGCCAACATTTCTGCTGTGGGAACAAAAGTTGCATGTACAAACTGTTCACATGGACAGTAATCCACTTACTGCACAAAATCATTGCAAATTAAGTCAATAGGTTTCCAGACAAAATGAGTTAGGAGTCAGGATGGGGAAGCATCACCATTTCCCCCTCCCTGCCCCGTTTCTCACTCCCCCCCCCCAATATGACGAGCAAATCTGTTGTCTCCTTCTTAAACACCAAGAGGAAAAAATATGTTAATCAGATTTCCTCAACTTTTTATTTTAATGAACCTTTGAACAAGTTTAACAACTTATAAAAGATGGTGGGTGCTTTGAGTCACAGACTGAGTTTTCTTTGAAACATCAAATTTCAAAATACATGTTCAAGCTCACGGGAAGGGCAGCTTGCTAAGGAAAAACAGACTGTGTCTCTTAATGTTGTGCACCCAAAACAGACTCTTTCCAAAGAAACTGCTGTAGAACTAAAAGAAGAAGAGACTAAGGTTGGGTTTTCTCCTGGGGGTGGGGCTTATCTGTATCTGTTGATCAATTTTAAGTGTCTGTTGCCCATTTTTCACTTACCCAAAGTTTGTTTGGTACAAGAAACTACTATTTTAGGAGAATGCAGTGTCACAGACAGGTCATGAGTCCCTATCAACTTTGCTCCTCTCTGGATATGTGAATTTGAGCATTCTCCTTATCTTCTCTAGATTATCAGTTTCTTCATTTCCAAGTTAGAAGTGATAGATCTTTCCCCAGAAGGATGATGAGTGGTAGATGAGATAATCTATGCAAAGGTGACAGGGAGCTCAATATATGATAATGAACTGAAAGGAAATAGGTATGAAGAAAGGCATTAAGTTGTAAGAGAGTGCAGATGCTCCTCTCCCTTCCTCTCTGCAGTGTTAATATAGATTATGGTCTATACCCCATTGCTGTTGAGTCTAACTTATTCAATTCTGTTTACCAATGGGACAAGTGTTCAATGTTATATGCGCATCCAAACAGATCTTATGAACTTGCTGTCAGGAGTTTACCTTATGATGATCTGATTTAGTCTAGAGAAATATTGCACATAAATGTTCTTTACAGATAAAGTGAGGATCTGGTCTGTGTTACTCATTTCTAAATGCTCAGCACACAGAACAGTGCTTGGCAAACACTCAACAAATATTTGTTGTGGGAATCAAAAAGTGCATAGAGAACTTTGTGACTCGGAGTGAGGTGTACATGGAACAAATGACTAAAATTGGGCTGTTTCCATCCTTGCATTATGCTCTTCAGTTCAGACTGGTGCCTTTTGGTATTTGTTAGAAAGCAAAAGAGGGACAGTTTGTTGATCATCTGAGTCTTGGGCTTGGGTTTAGGTCATGATCTCAGGGTCATGGGATGGAGCCCTGCATCAGGCTCTGCAGTCAGTGAGAGGTCTACTTGAGATTCTCTCTCCTTCTCTTCCTGCCCCTCTCGCTGTTCTCTCTCTCTCTCTCAAATAAATAAATAAGTCTTTGGGAAAAAAAAGAAAGTAACGAAAATACTTGATAACATATAGGTCATTCTAAATGTAGAGATCTCACCTTTAAAATAGGAAAGAGGAAAAAACCCAACATTTCATAACAGGGTATGGATTTAATTGTGCTTGGGATATCATGTGATTATTGTTAATGCAATCAGAGATAAGTTAATTTCCTTCATGTTTTGTATATAATTTTTATAAATGTCTTTTAATGGTTTACATGTTAATTTTGTTATAAAGTCAGTATATTCAGATTAGGGAATTAAACTGAATTAATTTCAATGCCCAAGATTCTTAATTGCCAATCCCAGAAGTCTCCCCTTGCCCACTTTATAATTAGCCCTAATTATAGGTCTATAATATGTTTATTTAGTTATTCAAAGCTTCTTGTACTTTGAAGTGTAAAACAACAAGGATCATTTAAACTTGTAACCAATTTAAAAAAAAAAAAACATTGTGGTCACAGAATTGCTCTTTGAATTAACTAGAACATAATCTACCTACCTAATGAAATGAATTCCTTGGGCTAAATGTACCTATTGATCTATCAATAGAGAGATGAGTGTTTAAGTTGCAATATTATAATGCATATAAAAGAAAATAAGGAAATGATCTCTGATCCTGCATTAGTGGTCATAACTATTTACTTTTTGAGCTATCGTGAGATTGGAGAGCAACTTTGTATTTTTTGGGGGGGAGCATCCCAGAAGTTCATGGCCAGGGGGGGTCAGGAAAAGAAAAAAAAAAAAAAGAATACTGAGAGGAGTGACTGGCTGGCTTCGTTGGTGGAACATGCAGCTGTTGATCTTAGGGTTGATCTTAGACAAGTTGATCTTAGGGTTGATCTTAGACAAGTCCCATGTCTAAGGTAGAGCTTACATAAAAATAAAAAGAAGAAAGACCCCTGGTTGGCTCAGTTGGTTAAGCATCTGCCTTCCCAGGTCATGATCCCAGGGTACTGAGATCGAGTCCCACATTGGGCTACCTGCTCAGTGGGGAGCCTGCTTCTCCTTCTGCTTGCTTCTCCCCAAGCTTGTGCGCACGCTCTCTCTCTCTCTTTCTGAAAAATGAATAAATAAAATCTTTTTAAAAAATAAAAAGAATGCTGGTAGATGGGAAATGCGGGAAGGAGAATAATTGATGGGATTCATAGGAGAGGGAAGGAGTCTTTGCTGTATTAAGAACACAGCTAAGAAGCTGATCTCAAACAACAAATAAGAACATTTTATCCTCTAATATGGAAAAAGAATGAAAGGAGATTTACATTATAGAAGGGAGGGAAATTGGGATAATTATAAAACAGCCTTATTCTCCTTACTCAGGAATGTCAGCAGAGTTTATAAAGTTCATAGTAGCTTCTACAGAGCATGGACAAGGGGTGGGAGATGGTGTAAGGTGTTTAGGGATGAGTTGAAGACCTGTGAGTTACTTTATGACTCCAGCTCAGCTGTGTGCAGTTAGATCTCTGTGGACACAGCCCATGCATCTACACACTTTACCTGTCTCTACACTGGATCAGAATGAAAAGCCAAGAAAACATTGAGTTGGACCAATCCATGTTTAGGCAGGACATATGTCCTAGTATCATAAGTGTGGACTAAACTAAAGGGCTGGTGATGAAAGGTTGAAATGGTGTCTAACAGCCAAACTAGGGGCGACAATAAAGGTAAAATGGGCTTGTAGAATCTGAGAATAGGGAAGGTTAAATGACTAGAGAACAAAGAGTTTGTTCAATGGAATTATGGCAAGATGCCTGGTGAAACAACCTGTTTTTGGCAAAAGAGATGAATTTCAGAATTTGTAATCTTGGAGGTTGGCAGCTCACATATGGTTGATCTAATTGTGGGAATGAAGATCTTCCTGTTAATGCCCTGTCTCCACTGGAAGAAAAGATGCCTGGAGGCGAGCAATTGATGGTGGTTGAGATGGTAGGCACTGGTTATTTTAGTTTTAGTTTATATCTTGCCAAAAGTTACATTTTTACAGAATAAATAGAACTACACTTACATTCAACATTTATGCTACTGAATCACAAATTATCTTGGTCCCTGTTTTAATGCAGCTCATTTTTTTTTTCTTTTCTTCTATTGGGATGTTGAGGGTTACATTATGCTGTGGGAGAAGTGCCAGTCTACCAACACACCAACTGTACCCTATCCACGTAAAGCCATTGGGATTATTCCACTATTTTAAACTCCTCGGAGACAGCGTCTATGTCACATTTATCTCTGTATTCTTGACATTTAGCAGAGTCACTGATACTTAGAAAATGTTTGACAAATGTTTGATGAATAAAGGAGTGAGTGCATGGCTGAAGGAACTAAGGAGAGCAAGGATAGAACAAACAGACCAGGAAACTGTAAGTCAAGTTTGGAGAAAGTGAAGAAATGAAGATGAAGTTGAGTGGATGACAAGAGGTTGGAGAAAGGTGGTCTTGGCATTAGCTTCCAGGAAGGGAGTGTTCCTGAATTGCATCTATGGAGGGAGAAAAGGGAAATGAGAAGGATTCAGCCCCTTCCCGTCAGGGCTGAGGAAGGGGGCACAAACAGTAACTAGAAAAGGTGGTGAGGGAAGAGGTGTCATGAGGGAAAGCCGTAAACAGTGCAGAGGTCCTTCAAGGAGAAATGATTCACAGCAACACGGTGCACCTATTAAAAGAATGTGACATTTTCCTTGGTGCTTGGCAAGGCCTATATTTTAAAGTTTGCTTGAGTGTGGTTTTGATCTTTCAAGAAGTCGGAGGGAAGATTAACGCTTATTTACTAAATATTTCTTACAGAATTAATTTTTCAATCTTGTTCTTTATATTGCTACAGTCTGCATAGCATGATTTAAAATTCTGGTCTCATGTGGCTAGTTCCAAAGTACAGTTTTGATTAATCAGAGAATTGGTTTAATCATTTGTTGGAAGGAATAATAAATTAGTGCAGCTGAAGACTTTGCTCTGTCTCTGAACTTGCTCTGTGCTGGCCTCCTTCTAAATATTTGCAACAGTGTGTGCAATGGTATCATGCCCAAATAGGACTGAATTATGTATCAGCTCTGAAATGAGAACCAAAACAAGGGTGTGGAGATGAGAAGCAAGAAAACACACGAATTACATGAGGTTGATATTGTTTCAGCTAATGAAAGAAGGAAATTCAAAATTGTGGCAAAATGCCAGAGATCTGGTCCATGTGTGGGCAAAACTCCATCTAGATGATGAAACTAAGATCTCATAAAGTTCCAAAGTGAGCTGTAGTAAGTTCACAAATCATGGGCCTATGATTCTTCAGGCTCTGAGTTTTTTTTTTTTCTTCTTGTAAATATCCATTATGCAAGACAAGAGGCTGTTCTCCGACTCCCGCCATATTCTACCTAACAGGATAGGCTGTTAGGTGTTTACGATAGTCCAATGCCGGCCACTGTATGAAAGAGTAGAGGTCTAAGTGTCGTACAGCATCAGACACATTAAATAGCAGAGCTGAAGTGTTACCCCATAAAATATTCATAAAGCAGGTTTCATTTGTTCCAACGAATGAAACTGCTGCAGAAAACCCACTATAGTTCCTGACATGCCTCTCAAATTTCTGGGAATTCAGGAAGAAATTTAGAATTCCTGAGTGAGCAGGGTAAGTGATTTTTATTTCGGAAGGGAAGTTTCACACAAATAAATTTCAACTGTCAAATCCTGGGGACTTGCAGCAAAAATGAATACCAAACTGATGTTATACATCATAGACGTTTTTACAAAGAATTTCGCTTCCTGTGACGGGTCAAATCTGTAGGAAGAAAGGACAGGAAATCAATGCCTAGAGTAAGAAATGCAATAAAAGTGGGCTTTGTCTTAAGCATGTTGTTTCCTTCCATTTTACCTGCAATCAATAGACTTTGTTTCTTTCTATTTCATCACTGGAACAATAGACTTTCCTCTCATTGTCCGTGTTCCCCAAAAATGCCCCCCGCCCCGGAAGTTGTCACCAACAGAAGTTCCAGAAGAACTTCTGGCCTATTTCTTTCTATTCTGAGTATTACCTAAACCTGGGGTTCTGACCTAGGATGGGAGACAATGCCACCCACTACGGGGTATTTTGGATGTCACATGATGGGGGTACTATTAGCGTTCAGTTAATGAGCCTGAGAGTTTTGTTGTAGTGAAGTAAACGTCTGCTTACATGTTTGTTTTCTACATAAGTCCTTGAAGTTATAGACCTTCCATTCTTCTTCTTTGCTCCTCTGGCACTGAGAGCAGCAAATGCTTGTTGAATGACTAAGAAAATGATAAAGTGAGAAAAAACTAAGAAAATGATAAAGAGGGTGTGTTTAACTATATAAAAAGTGTCAATGAAACGAATGATATTTTCTTTAATTTACTCTACTTTGTTAAATACAAGATGTCCTGGACAATTACGAATTTAAGACTGAGAGGAATCACAAACTTTTGACTGGATAAGGAACCTTTAAAAAAAAAATCCTTTCAGATTTATTTAGCTGGAGAATCATTACATTTTTGACAGTTTTTGTGATTCAAGAAAATGGCCAAGGAAATAATTGCTCTACAAAAACCAAAAGTCTCTTGAATTCTTCCCGGTCCCCCTTATTTTTAAGAAAATCTATTTTCTTAAATGATGAAGATCAGTATTTGCTTCCATGACTTAAGACAGAAACATGTTCAGAATCTTAAAAGTGACTTAAAAGAAAACCTTTCTGGAAGCCTGTTTCTGTCAGAATGTTGTAATTTCCTTTAGAAACTCCAGCTGTTCCACAGCACGCAGTTAAATTAAGTATAAGTGCTGTTAAAGAGGAGGCGACCATTAGAATATTTTAAAAATATGACTAGAATCCAATGTTTTAATCAAATAATTTGCTAATCACTCAGTATGGCATAGCCTCGTGATGAGTGTCTGCCTTACCTCAGCTCTTCCCACTGCCAGAGACCGGGGCTCCCGCTCCTCCTCTGCCTCCTCCTCCTTCTGCGTCTGCTGCTGACTAGGCCCTTATCTCTCTGTGGAATGTTCCTCAGAGCCCATTAAAGAGTGCTTTAATCCAAGAGAATCTAGAAAAATTAAGCTCCTCATAACAGCAAAATTGTAAGAAATTTGGACAAAATGACTCTCCGCATCACAGATTTTGTTTACTAGTGGGTAATTAATTCTCCACATATGTTGGGAACATCTGTCGCCATGACCTGCCATCGGATCTGCGAAATGACTGCTGTGCGGTTTCCCCACAGGTCATTAGCAGAGCTCTGAAAGGAAGCGCCTTCCCCCTGCCCTCAGCCCCGACCACTTTCTCTATAGCTAGGAGGTTCTCTGTGTAGGTTCCTGGGAGGGAGATGCCCTTCTCCGCCACTTGTCCCTCTGTCACCAGTGGGCATCTCTGGCCACTTCCCACCCCCCCCCCCAACACACCCAGCCCAAAGCAGGAGGAAAGCAGTGCCTGGGTGTGGGGGAAGAGAAGCTGCCAGGTCTGGGACTAAAGGAAACCTTTGGCTGCCCTCTGGATTGTCTGGCTCCACTGAGGGGACAAGGGGAACGTTGTCTTCAAGCATAGCTGAATGGGATCCAACAGAAATCTGGAGGTTTCTGACCTGGGACTTCCCAGCACCATCAGTGAGAAATTGGCCTCAGGTTGGAGGCACTCATTGCCAAGAGGCCTTGTCTGAACAGAAATCCAAGACAGCAAACGAACTCTGGGAAGGGGCTTTTTGGCAGCTACCATGACATGCCATTCATTGGTTGGCATTCAGGCACTTCCATGCAAAGGAGAGGGGAGACTTGTGGGAAAGGGAGATCATTTGCCCCAGTCCCTGAGCTTCTAATAAAAAGCCAGCTCTCCTCCGGGCAGTGGTAGGAGCCTCCCAGTAGTTTGGAAAATCGGAGATGAAAATCAGAGATCTATGGGAAGTTTTAAAGTGAAATGGAGATACGAGAAGGGACTCTGATGACAGGTGGGGTTTGGAAATTTGTACCCATTATAGGCCTCTCGGCGTCCTAACACGGCACCTGGCACACTTTCTTGTCTCCTACTTGTCTGTTGCCCCACTAGCAGAGTCAACTTGTTAAATACTGGAAATTTGCCTTCTTCGTGTTAGTGATGATCTGATCTGCATCTGATCTATCAGAGAAGAGCTGCTCAAAACAGTGTGGTCAATGAATGCGCGGTTGTCCTAGTAATTCCCCACTACGATCCTGCAACATCGACATTATTATCTTAATTCTAATGAGGAAACCGAGGCCCGGAGGGTCCCTACAGCCGAGCCAGTGTTTCAACCAGCTGTGTCTGCTGTCTGTTTCCCCGCTTTTCTCAACCGCAGTGTTGTTCACAAATATAGCTCTGAGTCCCCGTAAGGCTGGGTGACTTTCTCCCAGAAAAGAGAAAAGTTTGCAACTTTTAGTTCAATTATTGAGTTAAACTTATTTAAAAAAAAAAAAAAAAAAAGCACATGCTAAACATTTATAGGGGTGAAGCTCACAGATCTTGGAGTCACTCCTAGACTTCATTCCTGATCCTGCCCAAGTACTAAACCTCTTTGAGCCAGTTTCCTCATCTTGTAAAATGAGAATATTCAGTTTCTAGTTGTTAGGATTCTTATGAGGATCATATAAAGAAGATATGAAAACCACTGAACGCAATTGCTCAATTAATGGTGCAAAAGAAAACCCATTGCTTCCCATGTTGCTTTCTAGAATCAAACACTAAACACACATCTTACATGACTGGCACTTGTCACTTGTGTATGATTCTGGTTCTCATTCATAACTGAAACCCCCCTTTTGGTTATTACAATTGCATTTAGAGAGAACTACTTGCATACTTGCATGATTATAAACCTACTTCCTTTTCTTTTAATATTTTTATTTATTTATTTGGCAGACAAAGATCACAAGTAGGCAGAGAGGCAGGCAGAGAGAGAGGAGGAAGCAGGCTCCCTGCTGAGCAGAGAGCCTGATGCGGGGCTCCATCCCAGGACCCTGGGATCATGACCTGAGCCGAAGGCAGAGGCTTAACCCACTGAGCCACCCAGGCACCCCAAAACCTGCTTCCTTTATTTAGAGAATTCACTCCCTGATGGAGGTGGCCATTTTATACATTCAGGTGGCTGAATTATGAAAGATCTTATTAGGCTATTGAATGAATTGGAAATAGATAAGTAACTATTCAGGAAATTCTTAAATTAGATCATCTAACTGCCTCCTCTATAGTTTTTGGAGAGCAGCCTATGAAAGATTTGCCCCATGCCTGAGCCAACTCTTTTCCAAATCAGCTTTCAAGCAAGGTTGTTTCCAAATGGAAGCCTTTTGATCAGGAACACAATATGAAGTTTGGGGGATAATTTTAAGCTACTTGCATAATGACTGGACAGGAGAAAATTGCACAGTAGAAGAATGATGAGCTTTGGAAATAAGGGAAACTGCGGGGTCCTCCGTCCCTATAGCTCCCCACTCTGTTTTCTTTATCGCACTTTTGATGGGCAAAGTCTACCTAAAGCCCATGGTTGTCCTATGTCTCCCTTAGTGACTCTCGAGTAAGGAGGGTAAGACAAATGTGTTATGACGGCCACAACGACATACGTGCACCACGTTCAGAGGGAGCCGGAAGGTGCCGAGGCAGTTCTTCTAGTTATGGGAGCCTAAGTAGAGATTTTGGAAAAATGAGTAAGAGCCATTAAGAACACATTTCCAACACTAAGATGGAAAATGTAGAGGAACTCACTGAATGTAAGCTAATGCAGGGGCAGGTCCACGTAGGGTTTAATGGACTTTTGGTCTTCTTGATTTGGCTCCCCACTTCTGCCATTTCAGAAGGACACATGACCACTGGCTGAACTCTTCTAATGTATGTTATGGTCCAGTAACTTTTGTTTGTTAAGGCTCCTGTGATTCCTCTCCCTAGCAATTTGTTAATTTAACAAGTATTTTGGAGATGGCCAGTAAGTATTTATTAATTTATTTATTTGGTGTTTGTTTTGTGTTTTTCTTTTCTTTTAAGATTTTGTCTATTTATTTGAGAGAGAGAGAGTGCATGCACACAAATTCGGGGAGAGGCAGAGGGACAGGTAGACTCCCTGCAGAGCAGGGAGCCCGATGTGGGACTTGATCCAAAGATCCTGGGATCATGATCTGAGCTGAAGGCAGACACTTAATCAACTGAGCCACCCAGACGCCCTCGTGTTTCTTTTTAACACTGTTTTGGAGCCCTAACAGTATGATAAGTCATTTCAATTTAACTCAGTGGAACAGATGCTTAATGAGCACCTACTATGTTCTAGGCATTATTTTTAGAGGAAGCAATACACAGATTCATAACATAGTTCCTGCCTTTCAGAAGTTTACCATAAACTAGAGAGAAATTAAACAAGATTTTATTTATTTTCAGTTGAAGAGTTTACTTGAACAATATGGTAGGAGTATGTTCAGAGTGCTTTTGGATCACTGAAGATGGAACATGCCGCTCTAACTCTGACTGAGGGAACTGAGATGTTCCACAAAAGAGGCGACATGTATGTTGAGTCTTGAAGGATGAATAGGAGTTCCCCAAGTGGCATCCTGGCTAGGAATATGGACTTTGGAGTGACCTGGGTTCAAATTCTGTCCCTTTTAGCTACGAGACTTTGAACAAATTGATTTAACTTCTGTCTCCTTTGGATTCCTTACCTGTGCAATAAAGGTAACTCAGAGCACCTGCCTTACAGTGTTGCTGTAAGACATAAAAAGTTAGTATTAATACAATGCTGAAAACTCTCCCCAGCACACTGCGGTACTATCCCAGTCCCAGTGGGTATCCTCACAAGCTGCTCGGTCATCTCTGCTGAAATTCCAATTTGCTCTTGGCCCCACGGACATCTTTGCCAGTAGTTTTCACTTGTGTCCTCACCTTTCTGACTGAGAATGTGAAGAGCATCCGTGCATTGGGGAGCTCTGCTTCTCATTACCCTCCCTCCAGGTTTTATAGCAACATGGCCCAGGTTCTATACTTTTCCTTCCACTCAGGGACCTCTCCTTCCACTGTCCTTTCACACAGGGCTACACACTATGGCTCAAGTTCAAGTCTCCCTGTTCTTTACGACCCAGACTGTGTCTGTCTATTTGGATTTCATACCCCAGCATCACTTTGTGGAGAAATCTTTGAGTGATGGACTGAGGAATTTAAATTTCAATCAGTGATGTATGAAATGCCCCTGAAAGTCTGGTAAAAGAATGAGATAGTAACTCGGCAGCACTTGAAACAGGAAAAGAAGCTCAGAAAGAAAACTTTAGAAGAAGGACAAGAATGAATATATCATGAAAGCCAGTTAAGGAGGAATTTGAAGAAAGGACATGTGGAAACCAGTATCAAGACTGTTTTAAGAAGATTTTGTCTGATTATTTTGAATTATGTGATAAAACCTTCTTCTCTGACAACCATTTCAGTAGAATGGTAGAGGTGGAGGGTAGGTTGGGAAGGGGTCAGAAGTTAGTGGATATTAAAGAAATAGGGGTAACATGTGAAGGAAATTTTGGGCACCGCGTGGTGAAGGGAACAAGATGTACTGTATGATGACTGCTCTTCAGACATCACTGCTTCAGGGAATGAGAGGGCTTTCTACCTGAGAGACATAAGCAAAACTTACAGAGTGGTAGAAGTTTCCGGTAGAAAGGAAGGATTGGACAGGAAATAAGAAGGGGTATGACTGAAGGGAGATGATGCTAGAAAAGGAAGGGCCCGTTGCGGGGGTGTTGTGATAAACATATCTAAAGCAAGAACATGTTTTCGTGACCAAAATATTAGGATAAGGTGCACTGTTGATTTATTCACGGAGGTTATCATCTTGACTCTCCTCAAAAAACATCTAGAATATAAGATGAAAAGGATTCTTATGTTTTATAATCCAACCATTCTCTAGTGGTTATTTTATGCTAGTGTCTATAATTAATATCCAAGTGTCTTGATGGATGTATGGGGATTGCTTTAATTTAGTATTTTGTAATCATTCAGTCCATTTTATTCTTATAATTATGAAGGGCAGGATTAAGGGCAAAATCCACTCTTTCTATCAGGATTAAACCTGAACTAGACAAAAACACAAGCATCACAGGACTAACCGAGAGGAAGTTCTTTTCATCGAATGTGGTGACTTTTGTAACGCAAGCCAGGCTCTGGAGTGAGACAAACAGTACTGGTGAATGCGCTGTGTCTCATGGGGCAGGGCAAAGACTTCCTAGTAGAAAGGATATTCTCTCTTTAATAAAAAAGAAGAAGAATGGGTTTTTAGTGTCATTGGTGGAGGGACTGAACAGGATTCACTGGTGGAGGGACTGAACAGGAAGGAAGCACCTGCTCTCCCTCTCACTCCAGAATAGGCATCCTCTTCTCCTCCACATCCTGCCGGGACCATGGGTTGGTCTAGAACCCTCAAAACTTGGGGAACTCCAGTTTGTAGGACTAGGGAAAAGCTTAATCTGACGTATAGACAAGGAGTTCAAGGATGCTTGATGGTGAAAGATGGGAGAGGGGAAGATGGAGGGTTTGGGAAGACAAGTCTAGAAACATCTTCTAGCAACGCTCCACTTTCCACGTCCTGACTGCCAGATCCCACCTGAGCTCAGTAGGGAGTCCCAACCTCTGCTCGGTCCAGACTGAGACCCATCCTAGCCACCTTCCATCAAGGAACCTCAGAAGAAACCTCTATTAAACAGATGCTTTTGAGTAAAAAAAATACAATTTTTATTAAAGCGCACTTTTTTTTTTCAAATTAACCAAAACACAGGGTTACATCTTCCTTTGTAGAATATTATTGTAGATATTATTTTCATGTGAATAATTATTGCAGATATGCCTCCCGAAAAAGAAGAAAAAATATCCTGGACCAAACAGTATGGTGGACTGTATAACATAGTGGTTCATGGTGAACTTGACACATCCAACCGGTTTTCTAAACTTTTTCACAAAATCTGCTCCACCAACAGCCTTTGCATTCTAATCCATGACGATTCTTTTTGTCTAGTTACTCATCCTTGACTCCTCTGTTTTTTCCTATTCTTCATCCAATCAGAAACTCCTATTTAGCTCTGTTTCCAAAAGAGATCCAACTCTTCCCACCACCTCTACTATTATGTCCTTGACCCAAGCACCAGCTGATCTCTTGCCAGGTCTTTGCAATGCCTTCCAACTGATCTTCTAGCTGCCAGTGTGCTCCCATACAATCTTTTATCAAACCAAAGGAGTTAAAGCTTCCAGTGGCCCCCATTTCATTCAGCATAAAGTGGAGTCCTTCAAAGGCCTCCAAGACCCAATCCCTGCTGGGCACCTGCTGCCGCTCTAGATGTATCTCTGTGGTTCTCTTGCTTGCTCTCCTCACTCCAGCTGAAGTGACCTCCTCCCTGTTCTTCTGGCTCCTTTAATCAAGTTCCATCCATGTGTAGACTTTTTAGCAAGCCTACCCTGAGCTCCCTGTTTCATATAACACACAATCCCTGGCCCAAAACGTGGCATTAGCAGTTCACATTATCCTGCTCCAAATTTCTTCTCATATGATAGTCATGGAATAGACTTCTGAGGGTTGTGTGAGAATTAGAGAAGTTAATACCTGTACTTGGAATTTACCTGGACATAGTACATGCATGAAAAATATTATAAAATATTATATAAAAATGTATGTTTGGGTACATGATAGAGTCAGTCTTTTTTTTTTTTTTTTAAGACATTTATTTGAGAGAGAGCACAAGCAGGAGTGACAGTGGGAGAGGGAGACAGAGAATCTCAAACAGACTCCCTGCTAAGCATAGATCCTGAGGTGGGGCTCGATCTCCCGACCTTGAGATCATGACCTGAGCCAAAACCAAGACCCCGATGCTTAACCAACTGTGCCACCCAGGTACCCCTAGAATCAGTCTTTTGAAAATTATTTTATGAATATTGTTTATATTCTATGTGAAACACATGATTTAATCTTCACCTCAAATGGTATGAGGTAGCCCCTGTTAATGGATGAGGAAACCGAGACTCAGAGGTATAAACTGAGGTTACAGAGTCAGAGTTGGGATGAGGAAGTATTCCCAAGCCCACTGGACCCTAAAGCTGAGTCTCCTCCTTCATACACACAGACACACTCTACCCTCTCAAGGAAACTACATCAGCTGAGGACTGTGGCAGATGCTGCCATGTTCCTAGGGCCATGTCAGTGCTTACAACCACAGTCAGGTCCTCACCTCTGTGTTGAACTGTCTCCTGACAGATCTCCTGCTACCCCATAGTGACACACTGGATGTATCTGGGGCTCTATCCTTGGACCCCTCCTCTTCTCTAGTCTTTTCTCTAGACCTGCTAATCCAGTTGCATGACTTCCACTACCTGTGGCCAACAACTGCTGAATTTATATCTCCAGTCCACACCACTCTTTGGAGACCCAGACCAACACACCCTCACCATCTAACTTCCTCCTCACAACTCCATGGAGTAGATCTCGGTGGTTTCTCACAGGCACCATGCCCAAAATGGAAGTTATAATCTTTCCCTCTAAATTTACTCCTTTTTATCAGTGTCTTAGTAAATGGCATAATTTATTCTCTAACCCTGTAAGTCCCAATAAGTGTGAACAATCCCTATGGTACCTCAGAAAGCTAGAGATTATTTCAATTTTTCCATCCCCCTCATATGCAGTCACTTATCACGTCCAGTCCTAACTGACTCTCAAGTTTCTCCTTTTATTTCTATCCTCACCCTCTCCATATTTTTTCAAGTTTTCATAATCTCGCTTCTAGGCTCCTGCAATAAATTCATACATAATTTTTCTACACTCCAAACTTATTCTGCTTCCGAGCCACCTTCTATACTTTAGCCACAATGATTGAAAATGTGGTAGTGCTACTTCTCTGCTTTAACCTCAAAGGCTTTGGGGCACCTGGGTGGCTCAGAAGGTTAAGTGTCTGCCTTTGGCTCAGGTCATGATCCCAGTGCCCTGGGATCAGGCCCAGCATTGGGCTCCCTGCTCAGTGGGGAGTCATCTTCTCCTTCTCTGTCTCCCCCTGCCCCTCCCCACCACTTGTGTTCTCTCTCTCTTTCTCCACTCTCTTTCAAATAAATAAATAAAAATCTTAAAACGAAACAAAACAAAACAACAACCTCAAAGGCTTCCCATTGACCTAGTGATAAAGTTCATGCGGCGGCTTTTGTTGTTTCAAATCGGGAGGCTAAACTCACTCCTCAGTCATTTAGGTCCTATTGTGAAAGGATTTTTCAGACATAATTAAATTTCCTAACAAGCTGAATCTAAATTAATCAAAAGATTGTCCTATGTGGGCCTGGCCTAATCAGGTGATTCCCTTAAAAGAGGGTTTAGGCTTTCCTAAACTTAGAGTTTCCAAACATCTCATGCCTGTGGGGTTCTAGCTATTCATGATCTTTTCTCTTCCTGGCTTCTTGCTTAATAGACTTTAGACTTACTCAGTGACTCCTCACAGTTGTGTCAGCAATCAGTGTGTGTATATGTATGTGTATATTTATGTGTACGTGCATGTGCACGCATATGCAGATGCACACACACACCCAGTTCTGCTGCTCTGATTGAACTCTGACTGGTACAATCCTTAAAATACCCTAACAATCTAGCACAATTAAGCTCTTCTCTCCTGCTTCAATTCATGTCTCCTTTCCTGTCTCCCTTAGCTGCAAACAACCTAAAATCCTAATGGCATTAGCCTAAATACAGGGTTTATTTTTCTTACAAGCATGAAGTCTGTACCAGTTGTAAAAGAAGTCCAGGTTTGGGGAAACTACACAACAATGCCTCAGGGGACCCTGCAATTCCTTCTCCTTTGTCATCCTTTGTCTCACGCTTGTCACTTCATCATGGCAAAATGGCTATTGTACTTTGGGGCATCAAGTCAATGTACTAGAGAGACAGGAAAGAGAGGTTAATTAAAAAAAAAAAAAGGAAAAAAGGCAAGAGGGCAGAAAGAACTTTCTCATTGCAAGTCTTTGTCTTTTTATTACAGAAGGGCTAGCCTTCTCAGGGGTTTCTGTTGCTGTCTTATAAGCCAGAACCATGTTGCCTGGCAGCCCCAGCTGGAAGGAGTTCTGAGAGAACAAGTTTTTAGCAATTATTTATACGGTAAAGGCAAGCAAGAAGAAAAGGTTGGAAATTGTAGTTGGGTCAGCCAACTGATAGTATTTGCCAAATATCCTCTCCCCCCACCCTTTTTAGCTTTTTATGTTGAGATTTTTCAATCTCAACATAAATATAATCTCCTCAAGAAAGCCCCTTCTCATCCATCAGATCCTGCTGAGTCTGTTAAAAACTCTTTTCCATTACAACGCTTAGCACACCAAAGTCCATCTTCCTTGGTAGACCACAAGCCATCCAGCACAGGAGAGACCCCATCTTTAATTTTCTTAATGTTTAGCATAAGACCTGGAATACACATTCGCTTTGTAGTTCTGGCATGCCTGACGAGCATTAGAAGCTATGATGTAATGCCATCTACCTCATCCATCAGGGAATGAGAATTCAGTGTGATTACCAACAGGACTCCCTTGCTTGTGACTGAACTTTTCATTCCTGCAATGCTCAGAAGGCCCCATCCTTGATTTCTAGTATGTGGGTGAAAGGAAACTGCCAGTCAGGAGATGCCACACACAGTCTCCAAGACACATCTCCTACCACAGCCTGATGTCATGCTCAGGAGGCTGAACAGAATCAGCGGTCACCATTTTCCAGGCAGGCTTCTTCACCACACGCAAAATATACCTAATTCCATTTCACTAAGAGAGGATTTGCTGTGCTATACTTATTCATCAGTCAGTCCTTTTAGACTTCAACAGAGCGCAGAAGTTTGGGCTCTTGGATGCTGCAGTTGAATTGAAGATGGTTTTGCTAGAGCCAGGAAGAGATCTAGTAGATAATCTAGTTGACTAACACAATAACCAATAGCCCACATGTCCTCCTTCCTTGAGTCTGTCTACTCTTCCCCTTAACTGGACTAAGTCGCTTGCACAGGAAAATCTTTTTTTTTTTTTCTCTTAATAAAAGTTGTTTATTAGAGAGAGAGAAAGAGAAAGAAAGAGAGAAGAACACAAGTGAAGGGGAAGGGACAGAGGGAGAGGGAGAAGCAGGGCTTTTTCCAGGACCTGGAGATCATGACCTGAGCTGAATGAAGGCAGATGCTTAACCCACTGAGCCACCCAGACGCCCCACATAGGAAATCTTAATAAGTCAAAATTCTTCATGTCCTTGGGAAATTAGAGACATAATGATGAGATTTTAATCATTTATATAGCAAAATGCATGCAGCTACCATTTGATGCATTGAAGTGCCTGAAGAATATCTTTGTTTAAATTATTGCCTTGATGCCAGGCTCAGATAAATGGAATGTATGTTCATGGGAGCAGGGGCTTTGCTGTTGTGGTGGTGGTGGTGGTGTGGTGGTGTGGGTGGGTCATGCTTATCCCACTGCTGTACTCAGAGTACTGAGCAATGCCTGGCATGGGAAGCACTGAACAAATAAGAAATAAGTGACTATTGAGTGATGAGATGGTATTGTGTTTGTATCTGTCACTCTTACTCTACTCGTATGATGAAACACATTGATAATTTTTTTTTTTAAATTTTATTTATTTATTTGAAAGACGGAGATCACAAGTAGGCAGAGAGGCAGGCAGAGAGAGAGAGAGAGGGAAGCAGGCTTCCTGCGGAGCAGGGAGCCCGATGCGGGGCTCGATCCCAGGACCCTGAGATCATGACCTGAGCCAAAGGCAGCAGCCCAAACCACTGAGCCACCCAGGCGCCCCGATAATTTTTTTTAATGTAACACAAACTTGCATATTGGGCACAGACCCCACTTGGCAATTGAACTAACCCATTGATAGATTCAACTCAGATGATCAAGATTTTTTATTTATTATTTATTAATACTTTCAAGGATACAAGCAGTCAAGAGGCACAACCAAGGCAAGGAGAGGTCTATGACAACTGCCAGCTCCCAGGTACTTCCCTCCTACATTGCACATGTGCGCTCTGGGCCAATATGCTAGCTGAGGTCCCTAAGTCAACTCAGAATCTCTAAGCTATGGAATATCTCATTTTATATCTCAGATTTGTATAGTCTAGGTGATTTCTTCAGGGAGCCATGCTTCATCATCATTAGGTTACATATTGGCTTGTTTACCATAAGAGGTCCTAAAGTAGGGACATCATATAAAAAGCATTCCATATATAAGGAATTTACTTCTAATAAATATCACTAGTCTATTTAATCTGGAATTTCAGCTATAAGTCTCTATTTGCAAGGAAAATAGATGGGGTCACTTGCCCGATTTCCCTGGGAGTGAGGTCCTTACCCCACTTTCTAGTAACTCAGAGATAAAGGGATCACAGTCACTCCATCATGTCCAAAAACAGAAGTTGAGCTCTGCCCATATTTGAATAAGTGTGCAGTGCTGGTATTACTAGAGTAAAATCCTTTATATTTTATAATATCTCTTTTAAAGCTATTATTTAAGCTGGTTTCCTAAGGTAACTATATATTTAACTATCTTCATGTTGATATCCTTATCATTTTGGTTGTTTGAGGCTTATTTACCCTCAGATTTCTCAGGAAATACCCTGAAGTCTTCCATACACATTATAGTTTGTAGCCTTCATTCTTGAAAGTAAATTTAGCTGGATATAAAATTCTTGGCTTACATATTTTGCTTTGAGTAACTTAAATATTGTACCATTGTCCTCTAGAATAAAGCTTCAATGTTGAGAAGCTTAATTACAAAACTATATCCATTTCCTCCTGGTCTTTTTGCTTGCATGGACAAAAGTTTTGTTTTGTTTTCATTAATTTAATGTCCAGGAATTTTAGTATAGTGTCTCAGTGTTGGGCATTCTGGTTCAGTTTTCCTAGATTCAGTGGCCCCTTTCCATATCTATTTTAAGTCATCTTGTCTTTCAAGAAAGTTTCCTTGAGATAGAATTTCTAACATTTATCCTGTTCCATTGATAATGTTTTCTTCTTCAGGTATTCCTGTGATATGAGTTTTGGAATATCATGGATTGTTTTCCATAGCTATCACCCTCCTTTCAAGACCATTTTGCTTAAAAAATATTTTTTTTAGAATTTTACTCCTTTTCCTTTTCTTTTTTTCTCAAGGCATTGTCTGTTGCATATATTTGCTCTTGCCTTCCTTCTAGTCTTTATATTGAAAGAATTATTTCTTTTATTTCTAAATATTTTCTGAGTTGCCATCTTCCTTTCTGATCTAAATTCTCATAGCTCGGGCCAGCTCTTTGTTTCCACTCAGGTCATGATTTCAGGGTTGTGAGACTGAGTCCCATGTCAGTCTTCACATTCAGTGAGGAGTCAGCTTGGAATTTTCTCTCTCTCTTTCTCTCTCTCTCAAGTAAATAAGTAAATGAATAAAATCTTAAAAAAGAAAAGAAAAGAAACCAAATAAGCCAGCACCTTGATTTTGGACTTCCAGACCTCCAGAATCATGAGAAATGAGTGTGTGTTGGGTGATATTTTGTTAGGGTGGCCCAGGAGGACTAACACAGAGCTCTTGGTCCTTTTCACTGTGTCGTGTATTCACTTAGTGCTTTCATGTAGTCTCATGGCTTTAAGTACTAAGTGAATGCCGATACCTCCCAAATCTGCATCTGGTCCACATACACCTTCAAATTAAAGGCTTCAGCATCCAGTGGCCTAAGCAACAATCTTCTTTTGAATGACAAACTTATGCTTCAAACTAAACTTCAGAACGTTGCTCTTGCCCACAGACAAAATGTCCCATCTCGATTTATGACAAATTTCATAACTTTAGTACTCAGGCCAAACTCTTGAGATCATCATTGATTTCTTTCTTTCTCTTCATCCAATCCAGTCTCTGGGAAAATCCTACTGGCTCTATCCTCAACATGAATTTAGAATCTGATCACTTCTCACCTGCTTTCCCGCTAAAATCTACATCAGGTTAACTCATTGCTCCTGTCCCTTGCATTGACTTCCTAACTGGTCTTCCTACGTCCATCGTTTCTCCCCTACACATCAACCAGAGTAATTCTTTCAAAATTTAAGTCCGATCATATTCTTCAAAATATAATAAAAGCCATAGTCCTTCCTCAAAGGTCTATGGGACTTATCTGATCTGGGCTTCCATGGTCTCTCTGACTTCAGTCCCTACTTCTGTCCTCCTTGTTCACTCTGTTCTAGCCTCATTGACCTTGCTGCTGTTCCTCCAACATCCCAGGGATGCTCCCACCCTGAATGTGTTTCCTCTCCTCAAATAATGCTCTTTGCCTGGTTGTATACTTCACTAAGGTCCATAACCCCTTCAAGCATATGTCCAAATGTCACCCTAAGAAGTCTACCTGCACAATCGTATGTAACACTTGTTGTACTAACCAGATCTGGTTCTACATAGTTATATATAAAATATATATATATATATATATATATATATATATATATATATATCCATATTTAAAACTCAGGTCATATTATATGTATGTTTATATACATGTAAAACAGATATTTTTATTTGTATATAAAAATGTTTATATAACATATAAATATACCTATATTTATATAATACCTATTTTTTTATTGTCTGCATCTCCTTGCCATGATGTAAACTCCAAGAGAACAGTGATATTTTCCAACATTGTTAAGTGATGTAGTCAAGGTACACAGTTTAGCTCATAGTAAGTACACAATATCTCTAAATAAATGAATGAGTTTTTTTCCATTTGCTTTGTTCCTAGATTGCTATCTCTTTCCTTGATTTTTTTCCTTTCTTTTCAAATTCTGTCTATTTTTTCACTTAGTAATCTCTGGGTAATGTGTTGTCCTGGATGTCATCTCAAACTTGCATCTTCTTTTCTTCTTTACTTTCCATCATCTTATCTCATACACGTGCTTTCCTCTCTTAGGGAACTCTTTAGTAAGAAATCTGATGAGCCTATCATTCTTCCCTTAGTTTCAGAATTCTTGGGGATTTTCCCACAACAAACACAGACATAGATATTTCATTATTACCATAAACACACATATGTTGCTTTGAAAAACACCATGCAAGGAATTTATCCATAAGTGGGACTTGTTCTCTAATAATGTATCTCACAATTTGTGCTTGCTATCACTTACCATTAATGCTAAAAAGGTAGATTGTAGAATTTAGATATATATATATATATATCTGGTGCATAGAAACACAACATATTTATGTACATTGATTTTGTATCCTCTTACAATCTAAATTGTAGAATTTAGATATATATATCTAAATTCTATAATCTATCTTTATATATATTTATATTATATATATCTACAATCTACCTTTATATATATATATGTATATATATATATACACACACACACACACACAAGGCACTTTTCTATGTCTTAGTGGAAGGAACCTTATCTTCATGTTTCTAAGTCATGGGCTTTCCCAGGAGCTCTGCTGCTAATAAAATCTAGGATATTTAGGGAGTCATCGACTTGTTTGCATTCCTGCTTTGACTGCAAAATAAAGGCTGCATAGAAGGAACACAATGAGCCATATACCACTCTCGATGTTATAGCTGCTATATATTTTCTCTTTATTACTCCTGACCACCACTTGGTGAGACTGGAATGAATTAAGACATGTGGAAGCCCCACATACTAAGGAGATAGGGGTGCTCCCCATCCCATCTCCCATTATGTCATTTTGTGGAAGGTTTTAAAGATTCTGAACAATAAAGGAAGTATAATGTAGCTGATTCAAGTTATGTCCCCTGAACTGATTATATTGAAACTTTTAAAAATTTCATACAAGATATAAAAACTTTCCAGCAGCAGCTCTTCCTGCCCATGGGTCCTGTCCCCATGCTTTAATAAACCACCATTTTACACCAAAGATGTCTCAAGAATTCTTTCTTGGTCATCAACTCCAGACCTCACCTCACCTCACCTCGCCTATGTTCTAGAACTTCATCATTTTGAGTAAATGGATTTAAAGGAGATTTCATGAAATGAAGTTATTTGCAACCCTTTATCTACCGGGGTTGCCTTTTAGATCTGTTGACTGTTTCCTTCACTGCTAGAACTGATAAACGGATTCACTAATGTAAGAGGATACAAAATCAATGTACATAAATATGTTGTGTTTCTATGCACCAATAATAAAGCATCAGAAAGAGAAATTAAGAAAATAATCCCATTTACAATTGCATGAAAAATAATAAGAAACTCTGAAATAAATGTAGCCAAAGAGGTAAAAGACCTGTACTCTGAAAACTATGAAACACGGATGAAAGAAATTGAAGATCACACAAAGAAACAGGAAGACATTCCATGATCATGGATTGGAAGAACAAATATTGTTAAAACATCTATACAACCCAATGTTATCTGTACATTTAATGCAATTCCTATCAAAATACCAACACTAATTTTCATAGAGCTAGAACAAACAATGCCAAAATTTGTATGGAACCATAAAAGACTCCGAATAGCCCAAGAAAACTTGAAAAAGCAAAGCAAAGCTGGAGGCATCACAATTCTGGACTTCAAGTTATTTCACAAAGCTGTAGTGATCACAAAAGTATGGTAAAGGCACAAAAATAGACATACTGATGAACAGAACAGAATATAAAACCCAGAAATAAACCCACAACTAGGTGTTCAAACTAATCTTCAACAAAGCAGGAAAGAATATCTACTGATGAAAAGAAAGTCTCTTCCAATAAATGGTATTGGAAAAACTGGATAGCATCATGCAAGAGAATGAAAATTTCTTATACCATAATCAAAATAAATTCAAAATGTATTAAGGACCTAAATGTGAGACCTGAAGTCACAAAAATCCTGGAGAAGAACTCAGGCAGTACCCTATGACATGGTTAGTAGCAGCTTCTTTCTAGGTATTTCTCCTGAGGCAAGGGAAACAAAAGCAGAGACAAACTATTGGGACTTCATGAAAATACTGTGTAATGTTTCTTACTTCTGGTCAATAATTTCCTTTAAGTGCTTTACTGTTTTATTTTTCATACTTAGATGTGTGATGCATCTGGAATTGAAAATTTTGTGTGCCGTGAAGAAGAGATGAAAATTATTTTCATCAGTATCACTTATTAAGAAAATCTTATTAATAAAATCTTACCCTCATCATAAAAAAAAATTTCCAGGGCCACCTGGGTGGCTCAGTGGGTTGGGCCTCTGCCTTCAGCTCAGGTCATGATCTCAGGGTCCTGGGATCGAGCCCCACATCGGGCTCTTTGCTTGGTGAGGAGCCTGATTCCCCCCTCTCTCTCTGCCTGCCTCTCTGCCTGCTTGTGATCTCACTCTCTCTCTCTCTGTAAATAAATAAATAAAATCTTTAAAAAAAATTTTCCAAAAAACTCTTTTTCCCCAAACTTTTGTGTGTGCCCCTGCTTTTTGAGCACTCTACCAAGCTTGCTTGCTTGACAGATTAAACACTATAATGTGAGCATTGCTACAGAGAGACTTACAGCAGGAAATAATTTGCTCAGAGCTGGGATGAGGGACTCAGGCCTTTCTAATACTCAAATCCAGGAGCCTGTATTACCATAAGGCACCTGAGGTAGCAGACATGAGTGTAAAATGTACCAACTCTTCCTATCTTTATATGGATAGTTATGAAAATCGACAGCATTGATCACTTCTCTTTTCACTCTTGGATTGGAGTTCACAGTTGGAAATAAGCAGGCATTATTAGCAATAACAATGTATAGTGTTTGATCACTTCTAAGGTATTTTTCATACATTAACATCTCTGAAATCAAAATGTATCTTGTAATAGCATGTGATAGCTAGTAAAATTCACTAATGTTTGGGGGGTATTCATTATGCATCAGACACCATTCTGATTGTTTCAATACTCCCACTTTTTGATACTCCCATTAACCCGACAGGGCGGTGATACTATTCACCCCATTTTGCAGGGGGAGAAGCTGAGGCATCAAAAACTGAAATAACGTGCTCAGCATCATACATCTAACATGTGGGAGAAATGAGATTTGAACCTTGAGGATCCGGCTAACCAGAAACGATTCACCACCCCCCATTGTGCCTGGGAAGGGGGGCTTGCAGGACAACCTACGCACGACTGGGCACCAGGAGAATTCATAAAGGTTTAATGAAGGTTGACTGCATTGTGTGGGCATCACTTCCTTCCCTTGCTCTCATGTCTTCAAGTTTCTAGCACGGTTTCACTTTGTTTTGTTTCCTCTTGGATGTTGGGTCAATTTTACAGCGTCAAACACTATATGGAACAGGAAAAAGAGGACCAGATGTCAGAATGAAGCTCTGGAGAAGTGCTGACCAAGTGCTTTGCTGCCTGAAGGCAACTTGGTAACTGACCATTTGGCATCTGGGGTATGCCACAGGTCTGACTTCCAGCATTTATTTTCCTTCCATGTTTTTTGCTCCTGAATTCAGGAGAAATTTTTTATATTTTATTTGCTGCTGAAGCCAAGGAGGGAGAACTGAATGAAAGGAGAGAATCGTTCCTATCATCCACCCACTCCTTCCAAACTCTGGTGAAAGAATAGAATTATTAAAAAAAAAAAAAATCCAAAGCCTCTACAGATGTAGTTCTTATGATAAATCACTTTTTAATCAGTCATAATTTTGCATTAAATGCTGAATAAATGCCCTTTGTTTCATACTTAAACTGTCAGTGACTAACATCGGGAGAGCAGACTAGTGCCTATCATTAGAGCAGAGAAAAATCAATACCATTTTTAATTAAAGGCAGACACAGCTGAGCTTTGAGACAAGCAAATCTCCTTGTCAGTTCATCTCCCCTTTAAACTCTCTCAGAAGTTCAGTTCAGAAGTTAAAAGCCAGCCAAATGCAGGAACAGAGTGACACAAAGGCTTGGGGGGGTACTAAGGGGGAGGGGAGGGGCCCGAGATAGGGGAGGGGGTGCAAACTAACAAAGAAGACAGAGGGAGACATTAGGAAAAGTTCGCTTTTCATTCAGCCCCTGAGTTTCATTCAGCCCCTAAGACAACCTTCAGGAACCATAAAAGGTAGATACTGGCTGTTGTTGCCGAGGTGATCTTTTCCCTTGCAGACCAAAAGGTAATCACAGGGGAGTCAAACCTATTCATGTCCGTCATATTTTATTATGGTTCAGATGCCAGCCCATGGTAGTTTTGAAATGGTTCTTTTCCTATTATATTTAGTGACGTTGGATATTCTCCCTTCGTAGAGCAAGAGTCCAGCAAGACAGGACTCACGGTCTTGTAGAAGCCAATGACAGAAGAGACATTCCATCACCTTTGCTGCATTCTCTTTGTTAGAAGCAAGTCACCAGGCCAGTCCATACACAAGAGGAGAGGACTCCATAAGGTTGTGGCTCAAAGGGGAGGGGTCACTGAGGACCCTCCATGAAAGCTGCCAACCATAGACCCTCATATCAAAAGACACATAATCTCTTTGGACAAAGAATACAAGTAAATTGGGGTAATATGAGAAAAAGAAAGGGTAACAGTTCATCACATCTCCAGATATGATACAGCCAATGAGTCCTAGGGATAGTCAGGAAGATAAAAATAACACAGGAGGAATTTAATTAGTGAAGGTTGATAGCACTTTGGTGAATGTACAAGGACAGGAAGAATGCTATTCGTTTTCTTCTAGCTCTGTCAGAATAACTATGAAAAGACCTAGTTTACAGTTTTTTGCAGACTGCCCATCACCTTCTGGTTACTGCTATTTTCTTCCAGATAAGTCTGGTTTTGCTCATTAGGGTCCCCCTGGTTTTAAGTAGTTAAAAAAAAAATCCATCTCAAACTAGCTCAAGAGTGAAAAAGGATCCAGGAGTAGTTCACCTAAGCAAAGTGTAGATGGAGGCAAGTAGACCTCTGACTCAGTGTGATCCTGAAACCAGCTCCTTTTCCTAGTTATGACATCTACACATTATTCTAAATCCTACTGGTTATTCTCAGGCTTCACTCTATCTCACATGGGTTTATGAATCTTTTAATCAAATTGTTTATATAGACTGGAATCTCATAAAAACTATTTGTCCCAGGTCCTTCACACTCTAGGGATACTCTGTATATCAAATTGCTAACTCTAGAATGGTTAGATAGATGTCATGGCATATATATTACATAGAATTTCTGAAGTTTGATCACGCAAATCATGTGGGTTAAATAAGGTGAGACTATATATGAAGATACATGTATATATGTATTCACGAGACAATTTGTCCTGTAAGTAACAAATCTGTCACGTTCTGACTTATGCCTGGCCCAACCAAAGAATTATTATTTTTTTTAATTAAAAAAAAAAAGATTTTATTTATTTGAGAGACAGAGAGAGAGACAGGGAGAGAGCACGAGTTGGAGAGAGCAGGGAAACAAGCAGAATTCTCACTGAGCAGGGAGCCCAGGGCAGGCCTTAATCCCAGGACCCCGAGATCATGAATTGAGCTGATGTAATGCTTAAACAACTGAGCCACCCAGGCCCCCTGAGAATTCTATTTTATTTTATTTTATTATTTGAGAGAGAGAGAGAACTTGTATGGGTAGGGAGGGAGGTGGAGCAGAGTGGGAGGGAGATGACCCCCACCAGAGAATTCTTAATGGTATTGTGTTGCTTGTTGATGAATCAATTTATAATCACCATATTCTTACCAATAATTATCAATAAGATCATCAAAACTTTTTGGTGGGCTCCATAGTCTTTCGACCAGCTCTAAAGACCCATTCTTGCACATGGAAACTCCATGCTTTTGATGTCATTGTTTCTTGTGTTATCCTTTTCCCCCAGTTCTACGGCATCCTTTTCCTGAGTTCCCAGTTTCCTACCCTGTTTAAACCCTATACTCTTCCAAGAACCAGGCTGAAGTTCATTTTTTTTTTTTCTGTAAAATCTTGATTTAAGTCACAATACCCCTGACGAGTCATTAGAAGTAGCTGGACTTTCTGCTTATACCAATTATTTGGAGATGGACTACACAAATGTTGTAATTTCTGTTTGTCTCACCTTATTCTTTAACTTTTTAATGTTATGTTCTATTCTCTTTTGTACTGCCCTTAGCAGCTAGACAGAGTTGATTGTCCATATGTATCTACTGATTTGTAGATGAATGCCTTGTATGTAATTCCAGAAGGGCCTTTTACCCAAGAGGTTATTATATCAGCTACAATTATCTTCAGAGAGTTGGGTGAAGGGGTTGGGGATAGAGTGTTTATATGTGTGTGAGAGAGAAAAGAGGGAGAGAGAGAAATGCAGATGACCACTGGATAGTGTTGTGTGTCAATCATTGGTTTGTGTAAAGAGTGTTTACTTAAAAATCACACAGTGAGATGAGACCTACCACTCAATAAAAAAAATAAATAAAAATAAAAAACAAACAAACAAAAAACCCCCAAAAAACTAAAGGCCCAAAACCTCCTGGTGGATGTCTTACAACCTTTCTTCTGCAATTATAGAATAAACAATGAAGTAGCTTTAGATGATGTCAATAGTAACTATTCCCTAATTTTTTTTAATCTTAAAATTAAATTCTCTAAGATCAGTTTGGCAATACTCTGATGGTTTGGTTTTCTGATGAGCACCAACCCTATATGAAAGGAATTTATTATAGAGGTCTCTGTAATAGTTCTTACTTAATTGAAAGTTCTCTTGGAGCAGAGGCATGTGATTCACTTTTTAAAATAGACTATTTTTTAGAACAGTTTTAGATTTACAGGAAAATTGAGAAGATGGTGCAGAAAGTTCTCATCTACACAAGCACACAGCTTCCCCCCTTATTAATATCTTGCAGTAGGATGGCTCATTTTTCACAAATAATGGACCAATTATTTATTCATTACTATTAACTAAAATCCACACTCTATTCAGATTTCCTCAGTTTTACCAAATTTTTTTTCCTCATCCAGATGTCTTCTCAGAATCCCCCATTTCATTTAGTCATCATGTGTCCTCAGGTTCCTCTGGCTGTGACAGTTTCTCAGACTGTCTTTGTTTTCACTTTGTTTTTGTCTTTGTTTTTGTTGACCTTTTGGTGACAGTCCTGGCCAAGTACCTCATAGGAGGCCCATCGACTAGAATTCATCTGATGTTTCTCTTCTGGCTCGACCGGGGCTGTGGGTTTTCAGGAGGGTGGTCACAGAGGCGAAGAGTCTTTTTCATCACGTTGTATCAAGGGTCCATGCTGTCAACATGACAACACTATGACTGTTGACCCAGATCAGCTAGCTGAGGGAATGTTTGTCAAGCTTCTCCATGAAATTAATCCTTCGTTTCTCCCCATTTTCCTTCCTGTCCTCTGTGGAAGTCATTTTGTGCCTATACCTAAGGAAGTGGGGAGTTTCTGTTCCACCTCCTTGAGGATGGAGTGTCTATGTAAATTCTTTGGAATTCGGCCACACAAGATGTTTGTCACTTCTCCCCATGTATTAATTAATGTCAGTGTGGACTCATGGGTATCTAGACATTTCTTTCATACCTTGGGTTCCAGCACTACTTTGTTACTTAACTTGTTCCAGCTTTGACTCTGGGGCTCTCTCTCACTTGGTTTCTGTACCTTCCTGATACACCCATTATTTTGATGTTGTTCTGAGCATTTCTTTACTTTCAGGTGCAAGTCATTCACTTCTGTCCATCTCTAACTCTTAGTACCTCAATGGACTTTTTGTTAAGTAAATACAGTGTGTCCTGAATTATGGTGAAGCTTGTTTTTCTACCATATTTATCTGCTGTTAAACAGTAATGCCTCGTCGCAGTTTCTCTCTTGTAAGGGTACACATGTCCCTTATTTTTGAGCAAATATGTTTACATTTCCTTCTCGAACATTTCTCGCTCTATATTTCAGTTATCCGCTAGAAGTCTAGAGACATCATGGTGACAGTTTTGTGTATTTACCTAAATTATTGGAAGGGCCTTCTGAAATTTAAAGCGTGGAAACACAAAACCCTCAAAGCTCAAATGGCTTGATAGCCGAGTTAGAAGTAGGAGCTTTGTTTCCTGGCTTCTCCCTTTAGGCTTCTCTGCTCCAGCTCCCACAGCCCACGTAAAACAAGACACTGACCTGGGAGTTGGAAAAGCAAAGAAAAGGGCCCAGCCCGAGTGTGGGGAGATGTACTGAATTTATGTCTTGGGTCAACACAATTGACTCCTGCCTCCTCCCCCGCAGTTCTCCTCCGCCCCTAGTCTTGCTTCAGACAATGAATTTCCAGGGAGTTTTTTGCCTTTTGATCTCCTCGCTGGTCTAATGCAATTGTCCACGGGCAGAAGCGCTGTGAGGTGCAGAATATAGTAATGAAGCTAATTTGATTTGCACTCCACCCCACCCTAAAGATCTACATGTCTTTATTGTATTAGATTCCTAATGAGATTCTCTGTTGGCGCTCCGGAGAACGGTGGCTGTGGAAGGGGCTCATCTCGGGGGAGTCTCCCCCATTTACATCCCATCTTTAATGGATATGGACCTGTGTGCCCTTGAGTCATCAGGTGACCATATTTTCCTTCCTGGACTACCCTGGGCAGGAAGTGGGAGAGCAACCCCCGCCGCAGAAGGAGGGAGGCCTTCCTTCCAATTCCAGAAGAACAAAACAAAACCACAACCAAAACCAAAAACAAGAGGAAAGGTTCAAGATGGGCTGAACACCTCACTGTCACTTCAGCTCCAAGCAAACTCCCAGCCGCAAATCATGTTTCCGGAAGAGAAGTGCTGCTTGTGTAAGTGTGCTCTTTACTTTGGCCTCCAGTATGATAAATAGTGAGCAACAAAGATAGCATGTCCAAGGGCCTTCCCCCGGACCCGGAATTTCCTGAATCATTCCTGCTGTACTTGGCCGTGGTCCATGGAGGCCAGAGTCTGGTCCATGGAGGCCAGAGTCTGGCCGTCCAGGGGCCCTTGTAGTGAGATGGAAACATGAAGCTGATTTTGGAGAACCACATCTGGAAAATGTGAAGCCCTCTCTCTTCCAAAACAACACCCATTCACTCCCTCTACGCTCCCTGGCACCCACAATGAGCTCTAAACCATGTCATGAATGGGAGATTTAAAGCACTTCATCAATGTCTCTTTAACTAGCCCCTCCCTCCACCCTCCAGGATTTTGGCAAGGCCACAGACATTCCCCTTTTTCCTCTTTTCCAGCTCCAAAACACTCCATCTCCCTGTCTCATATTACAACACACACAGGGAGGATAGTGCGGTGTAATTTTGCTTGTTTTAGTCCAAAAGCTGCTTTTGAACTGGTTGGCAACCCTGCTGGAAACTCGGATTTAATTAATATCATGCATTTATTTATATGGCAGAGTGGATTATTGTCGGACACAGCAGGAAGTTAGGAGGACAAACATCCGTAATCCACAATTCACAAGCCTAGTGCTCCAACATGAAAGGGTTTTTGACTGTTTTGGAAAAAAAGTGGGGGGGGGGGAAGGGGCCCGGTGCTACCCAAAGAATCATTTCGTAAAAGCAAACATTGCTCAGTTTGTTTTAGGCCTCGCTCAGATCCCTGGAATCACAGGAGGAACCCAAGGGAGAGTGATTGGCATCGTGACGACTTTGCTAGGGGGAAAAAGGTAGTTTATATCTAATCTAAGGTCTTTAAGAGGAATCTATCAGCTTTGGTTTGGCTCTCAGTGGACAGGTGTCTGGATCATAGAAGCACCATACATAATTCACCACCAGAGAGCCCCAGAACTTAGCAAGAAGGCTAAATTACCTGTCACTTCCAGAGAAGGTGTTCCCTTCAGGTCAAGGTTGAAGGCTCCGGTAAACCCACGCGAGGAAGAGGGCTTCTGTCCCTATCTGAATGTCAGCCCCGCTTCTCCGGGGTTGGAAATGCAGGCTGGCTACTGACCCTCACACTGGCCCACCTCCTTTGCAGGGTCAATTAACACCCTATCATTCTGAAATCAGATTGGAAAGGAAGAAGGCAGGTCGCTTATTTTAATGATCGGAGACCGCTTTGTTTATGTCAGATCAATGGATGCCAAGATTCTTCCTCTCTTCATGGAGGGTATGGGCGAGGGGGGTCCTGTCAGAGGTGTGAGCCGTCACAGCTTCGTCTGAATACAAAAATATCTCATTATTACCTGGGGATGGAACACGGAGCCTAGTCCCAGGCAGACTCTGACTCCGGGACACAGTTCATGAGAGGCAGGCACCATCCGGCTGTCATTAAGCTGCTGATTGTGACTTTCTCCTTGATTGACTAGTGACGGATTGACAGGTGATGTTGAGCCTTTTGGAGCCTGTGGTGGGGAGATGGGGAGAGCTGTGTGTCACCTCTGTGGTTTGGGGGAACCTGTTTGAGCCTTCACACATGGATTTTCCTTTGGATTTATCTCCCACGTTTCAGAACTTTGTTTCCAAAGCAGCGTGACACAGAACAAAAACACAACATCAAGCAGAGACCCATCGCAAGAATGAGGGTTGGGAGAGCAAAAAAAAAACCATTTTCTTGACTTAATTCTGAGGGCAGTGAGAGATGGCTAGTTGTCTTTGCTAGCGTTTTTAACTCCTGCATTGCTTTACGATTTCATTTTATTCTGATTTCATTAGATTACAAATTCATTAGATTCAAATTTTACTTTGAATTAAAGAACTGAGTTTTAGAAGTTCTTTATTTCTCATAAAGTGAAGAGGAAGAATGTTTAAGAGTTCTGAGATTTTTGTCTATAGAAGAATGTTTGTTGTATTAACACACTTATCAAATGTGTGACTCAAATTGATGACATCAAAATTAGGGATCAATCCTGCAATGTCTGAGAAATTTATTACACTTGGTAACTCAGAGGTATTGTATTTCTTCATTAAAATTTCTTAAAAGCAAGAAGCAAAATGCAGGGCAGCTGGGTGTTAGAATTGTCAAACATGGCTTGATAAACGTTTGATTCACTAATTAATTGAGAACTATTGGATCCAACTTGGAAAATTTTTTAGTGTTTAAATTTAGATGATCTTTTACCAGAGAACACTCTTTCAGATATTATCTTAGTAAAAGATAGTACCTTCAAATTATGTTTTAAAAAAAAAAGTGTCATTTTAATTTGGTAACCTCAGGAGAAGCAGAAATAAAAATCATTAATTATTAATTCAACAAAGAACATTTTCCATGTCTCTCTATTTTGTTATTGAGGTAAAATTTATATGTAACACTGTATTGGTTTCAGGCATATGGCGTGGTAATTTAATATTTTTCTACAACACAAAGTGATCGCCACAAGAAGTCTAGTTATTACTCATCACCAGGCAGTTGACCCTCTTCCCACATTTCACCCACAGTTCAACCCTCTTCTGCTGTGATCACCACCAGTCTGCCCTCTGTCTGTGAGTTTCTGATTCATCCTTGTTGGGTCCTGGTCACTGAGGGTGTGCCAAGACCCATCTGGGTTCCAAAGGAAGTGATTTCGGTAACATCTAGTTTCAGGCTGATTGGGAGCAAGATCATCAGACAGCAACTTTTAAGGTTTGCAAATCTATATAGTCCTTTGGAACCGCAATCATAGACCCTTTTCATTCCCCAGCCAGGAGATCTGGAGGTGTCCCTTGGGTGACAGTTGCAAAAATCAGGGCTCCTGATGAGTGTTTGAGCTCCATTCTGGGAGGTAGCAGCAAGCTGTGGTGAGGCCAAGTGAAGGTTCCAAGGTGGTGTCTCCTCACCTGTGCTCCCTGAGAGCAGCTCTGTGGCCCCTACATGTGCAGTTAGCCTAAGCTGTCCCTCAGGTTGAAGCTCTAGGACAGGGGAGATGGGCCTTTTTCACAGGTAGATGGCGATGTCTTTCAGTCTCCTGTCTAGGCAGTGTGCTGAGTGAGGTAGCCTGACTGCCTTTTTTCTCTCAGATGGTACACCAAAACTCAGTAAGCAGTAGTTTCTTTCTTTAAAAAAAAAAAAAAAAAAAAAAAAAAAAAAAAAAAAATATATATATATATATATATATATATATATATATATATATTCATTTATTTGATACACAGAGAAAGAGAGCACAAGCAAGGGGAGTGGCAGGCTGAGGTAGAAGGAGAAGCAGGTTCCCCGAGGAGCAGCGACCCTGATGTGGGACTCGATGCCAGAATTCTGGGATCATGACTTGAGCTGAAGGCAGACGCCCAACCGACTGAGCCACCCAGGTGCCCTATGTGGTAGTTTCTTAAGGTTAATTGAAATGTGAGCTTTCTGTAGTTTGTATATTAAAACCCACTGGTCTGTCTTGCACTTTAGAAAAAAGCACTGAAGTATGAATGGCAATGTCATACTAGTTTTGGGTGTACAGCAGTGATTTGTCAATTCTATGCATTACTCCGTGCTCACTAAGCTAAATGTAGTCATCACACAACGTTATTACAATACCACTGACTGTATTCCCTATGTTGTCCTTTTCATTTCTGCGACTAAGGTATTTGATAACTGGAAGTTTGTTCCTCTTCATCACCTTCAACTATTTCACCCAACCCCCTTCCCTCCCCCTGCCCATCCCCCCACCCACCTCTCCTCTGGTGACCACTAGCTTATTCTCGGTGCTGAGTCTGGCTTTCCTTTGTTTGTTCATTTGTTTGTTTTGTTTTGTTTTGTTTTTTGATTCCACATATAGGGGACATCATATGGTATTTGCCTTTCTCTGCCAGACTCTCTTTCTGGTTGTTATAGTCTCGCATCAACAAACACAAGCCCCTCTGACCATCGAGGCCAGGCAATCAAGGGATATCCCCTGTGCAGACTGCACTCACCCACCCACTTTAGTAAGGCTGTGTCCCATCCTGGTTGTCTCTGCCAGCAAGGGAGAGTGAGAGTGCAACCGTAGTGCTCACCAGAACCTCCATGTCTGGAAAGTTCCAACTAGCTACTCCTCCTCCAACAGATGCTTTAAAATTAGCAAGTGAATTTCCTTCACACATAATCCCATTGCTTCTCAAAGTTCTGCCTTTGCCCTGGATCCTGGGACAAGTGAGTCTACATGCAAACCCCTGAAAAGTCATATCTCAGACCCCCCACAGCCCTTGGGTCCCCTGGACATAAACTCCACTGGTTTCCAAAGTTTGGCCTTTGGGGCCCTCATTGCTCTGATATGGGTCCCAAGAGTTGAGTTGTTCCATGGCATAAACCCCTCACTTCTTAGGGAGAGGCTCTGGATCTGTGAGACCCCTCCCTGTTCTATGGGGATGGGGTTGTGGGTTTTTTTGTGAGAGTGTTTCTGTTTCTCCTACAGTCTAGATGTGGCCCTTTATCCCTTGTTGTGGAAGCTGCTGTTCCTCAAAAAAAATTTCTTCCAGTGGGAATTATTCTCTATGTAGCTATGGATTTGGTGTGTCTGGGGGAGAGATGAGTTCAGTGTCTCTATTGCCACCATTTTGGACAGACTTCTTCCTTGTTCCTTGTTTTGGATGGTAGAAATTAACATTTTCTTCAGAATATTATTTTGGAATAATATAAATAAAACTAATGAGTTTTTAAGACTAGCTTTTGTAAACATCTAATTTATAAAAATTAATTAAATATGAAAAGTTCTCATTAACTACTGACTGAGAAGTAAGAGCTAATTTTCCTCTTTTACATATATTATTTGTGTAAACGTATCTTTATACATTGTTGCACACTGTGAATTTGGTTTATTTGCATATTTCAAGTTCTCTCTGTGGTTTTACTTCTAAATAATTCTATACATAGCCAAGTGAAAGTGATTTTAATTAAAAATTGTCTGGAATAAAAATTCCTTCTGTATATGTATGTGTGTGTGTGTGTATCTCACATAGACATAGCAGATTCCTAGATGACCTCACAATAAAATCCATTGCTGTGTAAATAACGTCCACACAGTTCATAGGTGATATATTATATGCAGGGCAGGGATCATACCAAAGGGAAATTCTCAGGCAGCAGGATATGAAGAGAGAAGAAGATTCTATTACTATTATTTTGAGGCTGATTTCTCATTTTCTGGTTAAATGCTTCAAAAAACTACCTTCACGCTAGGAGATGTGGAGGCTATAGTATGTAGAAACTTAAAGAACTGTTTTCCGTTTTGCAAGGATGAAGCATTTGGATACACCCATTGGGAAATTATTTGAATGGATCCCATGACTTAAAATACCATCTATGTGCTGCCGACACCCAAATTTATATCTCCTCCTTGGATGTCTCCCCTAAACTCCAGACTCATATATTAAACTATCTAGCAGACATCTTCAATCAGAAATCCACATTTTAAATGTAACAAATTAAAAAACAAGCTCATTTTTTGAACTCATAACTTTGTCTTCCAAACCTCTTCTTTCTCCAGTCTCTCCATCTTTCCCATCAGTCAACCCGAAACCCTTGAGTCATCCCTGACTTCTCCTTCTCCCACATTCTACATCCATTCTATGATGAAATCCTTTTATCTTTAATTGCAGATATATCTAGGATACAATCAGATTTCCCCAGCTCAGCCTCCACCATCCTTGTCCAAACTACCTGTGTCCCTTTGTGGATGGTACTTGTCTCCTGATGCATTTCCCTACTTTGTCCCCCATCTCTCCTCACTAACTGGAGCCACACACTCAACTTCCACACAGCAGTCAGACTGATTCCCTTTAAGTGTAAGTAAGATCACACTCCTCCTCTGTTTGGAAGCCTCCACTAGCCCTTCTTCCTACACAGAGTGAACCCAAGTCCTTCCATTTGTGTAGGATACTCACAGACCCACCACCATTGAGCCTCAGACCGTATCTCCCTCCCTTAAATATATTTTTTAATGTACATACAGTAAACTTTAGTCTTTTTTGGTATGAGTTTTAGGCACTTGGCAAATGCATACAGTGGTGTAACACCCACCTCAAATAAGATACAGAATGATTACAGCATCCCTCAAAAAAAAAAAAAAAAAAAGCCCTCATGCTTCAAATATTGTCCCCATCTTTAATGCCACTGATCTGCTCCCTATTCTCCAGTTCCACCTTTTCCAGAATGTGATACAGAGGCAACCATATCACAGGTAGTGTTTTAGATCTGGCTTCTTTTTCTTAGCATAATGCATTTGAGTTTTAGCCATGCCATTGTGTATGTTAACTGTTTGTTCTGTTTTACTGCTGAGTACTACTCCATTATACGGCTATACTGGTTTGAATTCTATTATTTCTAGGAGATCATGAATAAAAGGTATATACACCCAGGCTGTAGGTCACAAAACAAGTTTCTGAAATACGTTGACTTTATAGGGATTATAGAACTAAACTTAGTTATTTGTTTTCAAACTAAGTGTGGGAAAAGACCTGAGGAAAATACACCCCAAATATTAATGGTGATACTGTCTTTGGGAATAACTTCTTTTCTTTTCTTTTTTTTTCTATTTTTAGTTATCTACTGATTTTTAAAATAAGGGACACATATAATTTCTATAATAAAAATTTATTTTGGAAAAGATTGATATATTGATATAAATACTGAAATATCCAAGGGATAGCTTTTGAAGAAATGAAAATACATCTTATTTCATTTTGATCTGAGTGGCATGAAAAAGGCTTAGTCGGCCACAGTTTCATTGAGGAATGAGAAAAAACTGGGTTCAACAAAAAGTTTCTTTAACAAAGGAGGAAAATAAATGCTAATTTTAAGATGATAATTTATGGCTTTTATTTTAGTAACAATTTATACCTGCAGTCAAGAAGTCTGCTGCTTCTTCAAGGAGTGAGGGTCTGCAAACAGCTTATGAAGTAATAGATCATATCTAAGTAGGTTGTTTGCTCTCGGTACAGATGCCATCATTACTAACTACTTTCAGGCTCTTTGAGAGCTAAATAATTCCGTAATGCATCATTGAACATTTAGTTGCTTCATAGCAGATGGTTTCAGGGGTCCATCTGCTCACAGCAATGTTTTCAACAAGCCCCCTTCACCTTCACCAAAAGGTTCGGAAACATTAGAATATTCATTCTCCACTACAGGTGTGTTTTCTCGGCTCCCCTATATTAAGGAGAGGGACTACTGTCTTTTCTTTATTCCAGAAAGGAGATGCTAGCTTGGGTAAGTCTAGGAAGATTTACACTGAGCGTCAAGGAAACAAGCTAAAAAACATCTTGATTTAAAGAACTTCTAAAGTCACTGAAGTTACCATGTGTGTGTGTGTGTGTGTGTGTGTGTGTGAGAGAGAGAGAGAGAGAGAGAGAGAGAAATGCTTGCTTTCCCATACTATGTTAAAAATGAGATATTATGCAGTCAGCTTGTTCTGATACTCCTGCCCCTAATATGTGCAAGAGCAGGGTTTGCTGGGAAAAGAATGCCTTCTCTCTGCCTTTGAGGCCACGGGCAAGGTCAGAATGAGCACATGAAATACACGAAGCAGCTCCAACTAAAACCATATGGATAAGAGCAAACGGAATATCCTCTCTGAATGCTGAGGAGCTCTAGGGGTAAGTGTTCCGGGGACACAGCTAGTTTTATTCCAGAAATCCCCAATGCCCCATTACCTGTGTGATCACTGAGATTTGCAGTCAGACTGCTGGAGAAACAGAACGGTGACATGCAATGAATAAGACAAGTGCAGCAGCTGCTCTCCAAATATGGAGAATTTTCTTTTCCAAATTGGAAAATAATAAGGAAAGACGGAGGTGGCCAAGAGGAAGCACGGAGCACTAAGTAGAGGACTTTCAAGAGACTGAAAGAAACTAACAGTCCGTTTATTCGGATTGAGTCAACAAACACCCCTGACCCAAAGACACGGAACACATGAATTCAACACTGTGAACTATATAAATAGCTTTCGGGTGTTGAGTAATTAGAGAGACCTCATTTCATCACCAGTTTGTTGGCAAAAGGAACAGTGAAGAGCTGGCTATTGCAGAGAACCATGTACCTGGAGGTTAATGCCCCTTCCTGTGGCCACAAAGCGGTGTTTAGACATGAGAGCTTTCTGTGTTTCGTGTTCAAGTGTCATATTTTAATTTGTCTTTCTAAAAGGAACAAATGGATTCAGATCCGGGTACTAAAGGAAATCATCGAAGCTTTCAGAGTCATATTTCAGAGAGCTGTTTGAAGGCAATGTAATAATCCATTATCGAATCTGAGACCAAACTCTGAGTAAAAAATAAGAATCTTTGGCTTACTGAGATGAGTGGCACTTGCTCTATGCGATTGTCACTGGTGACGGCTCTAGGCTTATATTAGTGCATTCATTTTTAACAGGCATTTATTAAGTACCTACTAGGTGCCCAGAATCGGACAAGGTTTACCTTCAGGAGCTCCCTCGTTTGTAAACTAAAACTCTGTGGCTTAAAGGTTTGTGTCAAAGGTGAATGATTGATTACTGGCCACAAGCCTGAAGGGGTGGCCGGCGTGAGAAAGCAGAGAGCACACATTCTTGATATGGCCATCAATGTCATCTTGATTATCCTGTCAAGAATATCCACTGGAATTGACTTTACCATCACTTCTGCTTTTGCTGGGAAAGCAGAAACAACTACCAATATGTCTTCTGTGTCAGTGAAAGCTTCAGAATGCAGTTCATTTAATCCAGTGTTCTCTTTTAGGTATGAATTGAATACTCAAGCATGCTTAGCACCCTTAGCTCCATGAGGAATCCAAATTAAGGAAAGGACTTGTTTCATGTTTTCAGATAGTTTATAATCTAATTGGAAAAAGAATATAGCTCCACCTGAAACAGTAAGAAACACCTGCAAGAAACACTTCCCATGCACCGCTGAGAACCGATGGCGTTCTAACCAGAGAAAGGGGGAATGCAGAGTGGGGTGACTCGGAAAGGCAGCCATTTTGTCTTACCATCATGGACCCTGTCCAACATGTGACTTCTGTAGAGAAGAAAAGGGGAGGCAAAGAGGCTTGGGTCCACTTTAAGAAACTTTGGATAGATTTCTTCCAATGTGGAAGTAGTTATAGGTCCATGTGTTTGGACAAAGGCACAGCCTGAGTGAACACACTGAGCTGGAAGTCAAAAGAGTGGAAAGAAGGAAGATTGGTTGTTAGCTCGCTGAGGCTGAAAGGCTGTGGTTTGAAGTTGTAGGAAAGGAGGGTAGGACTTCTGAGCAAAGTTGGTCTAAAGCCAAAGGGTGTGCCCAGGGAGGCTGAACTATATCTGGCCCAAATCCTACACAACAGAGCCCGGGTGAACCTAGCCCACCTATCTACTCCGATCGACAGTGGCTGAGACCTACCCCTAGTCCAGTAGCGACTGGAGGACCAGAGGTCCTGGTGTTGAGAACTCATTACATGGTCCCAGAGTTTAAATGAAGAGTGCCAAGCAGTAAGGATCTGACATTATACATCAGATGATACGTGTGGTTCTAGAAGATACACATGTAATTTCTAACTCAGAAGGAGCAAAATTACTTATTAGAAAACATTTTTAAGAGTCCTCAAAATAAACAGAGGAGGTCCTTGAATTTTTCAAAAATTTCAAGTCAAATTTTTCAAATTAGTATATCAGCAAACTAATTTAATTATTTCAAAATGTTTGAATTTAGTAAAAGCAATTTATGATCAGAAGAAGCATTACTTCCTCAGTGTGGATTTAGATCTGTTTGAACTTTTATCCAGTGACTTTTAAGGGATACAGTGAAATTGATCTCAGAAAACTGTATTTTAATTAGCTTGAAGTTGTCCTATCTAACTCCTTATCTCCTACTACCTGTGGCTCTGGAGAGTTGGCAGGCTTGAAAGTCATGTTAGGAAACAAATTTGAAGCAGCAATTTCAATTGTTTTTTTTTTTTTTAAGTAGCTTAGCCTTGTTTTCAGATGAAACCTTATGCAGGACTCCAGCATACAAAACCAGTAAATTAGAAACCACTTTTGGTGATGCAGAATGGAGAGCACAGCCCCCAATGCCTCCTGTTAGTTCCAGGCCCCCACATCTTTCCAGAAAATTTAGTACCCTCCAGTAAGCTTTCTACATGGGTTCAAGGCTGATTACCTAAATTTATCACCTTCAGTCAATGTCTTTGATATCTAGCACAACATGGGGAAGATGATGGTCATATTTGGGTATTGACCAACTTCTACCTTTCTACGTAATCATACTTGTATTTCCCCTTCTTTCACCTCTACAATAAATGACCATATCTTGCATCATCTTCAATAACATCTTCTGTCATATACTATCACTGGCATATGGTCTATTTCCATGGTACTCAAAAGATAGGTCAAAAGTGACTTTATCTTTATCTAAGGTACTCTAAATTATTATATTTCCTTTGTAACATTTGGGCGTAATGACTCTGGCTTTTGTATCTTTGTATCTTTTGCAACCCAAGCCTAATAAAAATAATTTTTCTTTTGATTTCAAGTGGCAACAGAAGCCATTTAACTATAGGCCACTGTTTATAAATCCTAGTGTAAGGCAAGTCTATTCATTTCCTATATATAAATATATTATATATATTTATAAAATATATATATATTTATTTCTGCTATAAGAAAATACCCACAAATTGGATGACTTACACCACAGAAATTTTAACACAGTTCTGGAGGCTGGAAGTTTAAGGTCAAGGTGTCGACAGGGTTGGTCTTTTCTGAGGGCTCTGAGGAAGAATCTGTTCCTTGCCCCTTTCTTAGCTTCCCATGGTTTGCTGGAAGGCTTTGGAGCTCCTTGGCTCACTGAAGCGTTATCCTGGTCTCTGTCTTCATGTTTGCCTGGCATTCCCCTCTGTGCACATTTGTCTCTGTGTTCCAATTTTCCCATCTATAAGGCTACTGGTCATATGGGACTAGGGCTCTCCCTAATGACCTCATCGTAACTTGACTACATATGCAATGACCCTATTTCCAAGCAAGGTCACTTTCACAAATACTGAGGGTCAAGACTTCAAACATCTTCTGGAGGACATGATTCAGCCCATAAGAACAAGTCTTACCTTCCTGCGGTGCTGTATGGGGATCCCTGTCTATGTAAGTTTATCTGCCAATACAAGGTCAAAGGCAGGTATGCCCACTCCCATCTGGGGTGACTTCTAAGTTCCTAATTCAACACCAAATAGAGAGATACCTGTGTAGTTAAACAGGGAAGCGGCCTTTGAAAATATATTTACGGAGAGTTACAGTGGACCAGAAAGCAAGTTAATATTAGTGATCCAGTAAAAACAGACAAAATTATCCTCAGGGACTTTTCTGATGGCTGCAAAGAGTCCCCCTGATCTCGTGGGCTATCTACCGCCACAATTACTATACAGCACAAAGGTTATTTATTCAACGCCCCCATCTCTTAAATGGAAAACTTAATTAACTGGTCACGTTAGGCATTTTCTACCAGTTGAAGTTTCATCTTCCAAATTCCACAGTGGGGCCGATACTCGCTCCTGTCGGCAAAGTTTGCATCCCTCTCCGGGTGCTTCCCCGCCTTCCATCTCTTGAATACTGAGATCCCGCTGAGTGTCAGCCCCTAGAGGTACAATGATGCATAGGATAAAAGAAAGCCTCACGCAACAGACAGACAGGTAAATAGATAATTATGATGAAGGGTTTGAGTTTCATATAGACTCACACTCTACCTGAAGAATACCAAGAAATTATGGAATCATGGCGTATGTTTTGGGTACTTATAAGCATGATACCGTGCTAGGTACTCTGAGGTAATAGAGAGAGGGATCATTTGTTGTCCTAGATCCAAGACACACATATGGACTTGTGAGGCAGAAATACCAGAAGATATACAATTTAAAAAGGCCTGACTTCAAATCTTGATGTTATCATCTAATAATCGAGTCACCATGAGCAAGTTATTTAATATCTCTGAAATTCAGGTCATTCTTCATTCGTAAAATGGATATTGTCTTGCTTTCTGCGTATGATTGTGAGGATAAGAGCCCACCTCAGTTGTTCACCCAGGAGCCGCTAGATTGCAGGGACTGGAAGCATTTTACAATGCTTAACTGAGGAGAGGAGTCAAGTCCAGAGTGTGAGATAATGAGTAGTAGGAGGAAGTGTGTGTTTGACTATATGGTGAGTAATCTTCACTCGCTATAGGCATCAGGGGAGGAAGATCATCACTGGGGTTTCACTGATTAGTGGTGGCCAGTCAGAGGGTCTGGATAGCTCACTAGTGAGAGACAACATGAGGACAGCAGTGCTTGTTTATCTAAGCCATTTAGTTTACAATGATGCCCCACAACACTTACTAGGTTGGCTGACAGGAAGTTATGGAGTACTTACAGAAATGAGTCCTAAAGTAGGGATGTAAAATTCTTACCAAAAAGAAGTAGGCTGCATAGTGCCATATAGAATTCCAGTCATTTGTCACGAAATGAAGCAGAGACCCTCAGGAACCAAACTGAACTTGACGCCCTGAAAAATGTACCTTTTAGTGAACCCAAAGTCCAAGCGTGTGAGAATTAACCACAAATTCAAACAATCTAGCTTTAGTTTTGTTAAATGTAAGGTTTCCTCGAACAAATGTCTCAGATAACCATGCAAATCTGTATTAGGAAAGTTATAAAACAAGTCACATGCAGATGACCTTCCTATTTCACGTGACTCCAAACCAGATCCAGTTCCTAACCTGCAATTTTGCTACCAGCAGGGAAGGGTTTCAGCTCCTCTCTTACACCTGGGAGGTGCCCATCGAAACATTGGACAAAACCTTCGGCAGCCAGAAAGGAAAGGAGCCATTTGTCGTCTTGGCTAATCTGAGGACTACAGGTGAGTCCCTGCTGATTTGGCCCAAAATATTTCTGTTTCCAAAATGTACGTGAAGGAAATGTATTGGCATTTCTGTTAGAATTTGTATTAGGAAGTACTGATTTTTCTTCCACGGTCTGTGTCCCCGTGTGCCTTGTGGCTTCATGTGGCTCCCCACTCAGACACAAAACCAAATGAATAGTTTCGAAAAATAGCCGGATAATTAACCCAACTTGTACTTATTTAAGCTTCTCAGAAAATTATTGTGTCTCTTTTTGATCGTGGTGGCAATGGCGGTAGTAAAGGTGATTTTTACAACATAGTCTGGTGATAACATAAGAAAAAGAAAATCGTGGAATGAAGATAACGGGTTTTCACAGTTGCTGAAAAATAGCTACGTCGTTTCTGTTAAAACCACCACTTCATTCTCAATTACCAATGCAGTCACAAACTGTGAGGACTTGATCTTAAAACCAGGCTCAGAGAACTCTTTATAGATAGTTTCGCTTGTGCTGTATATAAGGAGACCTAATTACATTTATGCTTCATTGTTAATTTTGTTATTCTTTGGAATAAATTGACTGCAAATTTGAAGGTTATTAGTGAAAAAGAAATATGCCCTTTCAATAAAAAAAAACCACTGACAATAAAGGGCTGACCTACACTCACAAAATTACTAAATTACAGTGATTAAATCGGAGGCGATTTAAATATTTTGTTGCAACAGGAAATGGCATTTCTTCCCATGTGTAGTTAGTGGTCCTAGCTTGTTATTTTTCTTTGGGCTGTCTTTACTGCCTAAAATTCACAGAATTTTGCCATCTTAGAAGGATATGCACAGCTGAATTAAAACAACACTTTCCTCGTTTAAAACAAAGTTGGAATTGGTCAGATGGGTACATTCCCAACCGTGGAAGCCGACTGTCTCACAGACGCAAGAGGTGGCCATGTTTGGGGGTTTGGGATATTTTATTTGGGCAAGTGGAGTCACGTGCTTTCCACAGTTGAGGGGTGGGTCACTCCCTGAGTTCGTTCAGAGGCGCTGGTAAAATGCATCTCCCTCTGGACCCTGAAGTTGGATTGAATCTCACAAACCCTTCTCCCTTGTCCCTGTTCCGTTTCATTTGTATCCGGTGGATGTCCGACAGGCTCCGACTGGTGCCACTTTCCCTCTTCACATCCCCAGTCTCCCGACATTAGTTCAGATGGAATCAGAGTCGTTTACTTTTCAGTCTGCAGTGCCCCTGGTGCCAGACCAGCTGGAATGGGGGACACGGCTGAGGAGCCTGCTAATCTCAATGGCCCTTGGGTCTTTCCTCTAAAAGACACAGCAAGCAAACATGCCAAGTGCTATATATACAAAGGTGGATGTCATTGCTGCAGAAAAGGGCTCATGGTGGTGTGTGTCCACCACCATGATTGTGAATCATGTGCCACTCAGAAAAGCACCAGTGGCAAGAACATTTGCCACTCTGAATCACGGCTCCCCTTTTTACAGGACTGAGGGGGAAGGGCTCATAAAGATTTTAATTCTTCTCTAAAAATGCATGCAGACAGAGGTCTAGGTTGGAACAATACAAAGTGTATCATCTTAATTATTGTCTCGCTCTAGAGACAGGCAAGTTCAAGACCAGGAAAAAGTCACTTTGGAGAGGACTGAGAAGCAGCTCTTCCCAAAAACTGTAAGAAAAATGAATTGTCTCCTTTATGATACATGCAATCCTTAGTGAGGTGAGGTAGATAGAAATCCTGTAACGGACAGGATACAGCCAAGTGTGCTCTGAAAAATCTCTGAATATCACTGATCTTCACAAGTGTCATCTCTCAATTTTTTAAACGATCTTTTCTATGAAATTAGGCAATTTTCATTGTAAAAAAGCATGAAAAAGAGTATGTTCTTAAATATTTATTTTCATAGTAGTTACAATTAACTTTTATAGCAGTTATAAATATTCTGGAAGGTATACCAAATCTTTCAAATGTATCAAAAAATAGATGAATTCTGACATCTTCATCAAAGAAACATGTAAATATTATAGTGAAAAACACTGTCACTGTCTTCTTATGAATCACTTGTAATGAAATGGATTTTCAACTACATGACATCTATTGTACCAAAAGAAGTATAAGTTGCTCTACTTTAACCTACCTAATATACTCATGAATTCTCAAAACCTAATTATTTTAAAAGAATTTACAATAAAAATATCATGGTTCACAAGGATCATAACTTTAGAATAAACTTTACAGATAATATTAACTTTAGAAAGTATTTCCTTTTTAATAATCTCATAAAAATGTTAACAAAAAAGAAATTGGGAAGATACAAATTGGTTTGTGTTTCTAATCATTCTAAATTAAAAATAAAATTATTTTCTTGGAAAATTAAATGATCATACCCAGAATTTTGACCATATTGACAAGAAACGCATATTAACTTTTATCTTTATCATAGCCAGTTGAAATTTCTTATTATTGTTTTATGATAATTATTATTTGTACTAATTAAAGGTGATATTACAGGATAGAAGTAACAACCTCACAAAGCCATTTCCTTTTTAACTCTGTTGGTCAGACAGATTTTAATAAAATTTGAAAAATATTCTGTAATTATTCTTACTGTGCCTCTGTATGCACGTCTACAGAATGGAATTCCTGAAGAAAAGATGACTAAAACCTTAGTTAAACCATTTCAATTATTTAATATACTCAGTATATTGTGAACTTTAAGAAAGAAAAGGCCGAGATTACACAAGGTTTCAAACACAAAAATGATTTTGATGTTCTTTTACTCTTGAATAAAGGCATTTTAAAGTTTAGGATCTTTGAGGGAGTCAAGGAAAAAAAAAAATGATTAATTGCTGAGACACAGATGCTGGTAGCCAGGGGCAGGTGTAGCTGTTGAGAACTGAGGTAGCTCTGTTTTTAGTTCATTACTTGTGAAAGGCTGTTCACCTTTTAGTAGCCAACACTCCAGGTCTTAAAGAGTTTGGCCCAATAGCATCTGAAACCCTATAACCTCAATTTTTAAGTGGTGTGCCTCTCTGGCCAAGTGGGGCTGTGACATGATTTCCCCTGCCTTCCGAGTTAAGAAAATTACTTTTAGCAGGTCATAGTGAAGGCAGGTTTATTACATAATTGGAAGAAGCATGTTCCATTTTTCAGGAACCAGACAGCATTATCGGGGTGCGCACACGTGGGTTTCCCTTCTTCTTCCACGTTTATACAAGTGCCCTGCGTTCCTTGCGGATAAAGACAAGACTTCGCGGCACCCATTTCGCCTCCAATTTAATGAAGTTGTTAAAGTAGCAAGACTGACAGGTTAATTATCCTTTATAAAAGGGGGACAAATTGAACTGTGTCTTTCCATCATTTTTTGATATATCAAGAACTCCGAGGTGCCCAGATGCGGCTCTGGTGAATAGAAGAGCTAATCCACTCTGCGATTCTGTGCTGACCCCGCTCTCCCCACCGGGGCCTCGCTATATTGCAGTTGGTTTTGTTTTACATTCAACAGATCCCACTTTATTATAAATTCAGGAGGATTTTTTTTCCTTCTTCTCTCCATATGTTGGCTGACAGCTCCCCAGAAATAACTGATGGCTAAATTTAAACTCTGATGAAAATTAACCCAAGTGTTAAATGCAAACAGGAACTGCTTGGAAGAGGAAAGAGTTATCATGGTAGATGCCAAACAGTGGAAAATGTGTGTAAATTAATGGAGCCTCGCCGGTGACAAGCCGTCAGGCAGTTTGATGGCTCTTGCTAGCGCTTTAGTCCCACTGAAGTTGGCCAGAGGGCAGCACGGACAAGTCCTGCTTTTCAAAAAGACCGCGGGAAGCTTGACAGTAACGCTAACTAGATCATCGAAAGTTCATGGTCAAATAAGAGATTTTTTTTTTTTTTTTTCTGCAAAGCTTTGCACTAAACAGAGTTTGCAGACAGGAGAGCCATGAATGAGATATTAAACTGCTAGTGCAGCAAAACGATTTAAAGAAGGGAAGGGAACCTGTGCGGAATGATTTGAGAAAACAAACGGACAAACTGGCCACTGATTCCAGAGGGAGTGTTGAGACATTGTTCTGGTGAAAAATAATAAGCATTTGACTTGAACCATTTTCTACTTAAGAAAGTCACGCTTCGCTTACTCTAAGTGTTGTTACAGAAACTACATTTGTATTTCTCAATTTTTCAGATTAAAGTATGTAGTTTTAGCGCAGTGCATTGAAAGGGGATGGAAGTATAATCCACCAAAACTGTTTTGTATTGTGATATATATGCCACATTCATAACGGTCGGAGGAAAAAAGTTCAGCCAGTGATCCGTTTTTCTCCATGAATAAGGCAGTATTTTGCTTCTCTAAAAATGTAACATTAATCATGTACTATTACAGCCCAATATTAGCAGGATATGATGGCTAGGTCATCGAATCATGGAGCAGAAAAACTGCTTTCCATCCCGTGAGTGAGCTTCCGTTTGCTCATTTGTAAAATGGGAGTAGTGGTACTAAGATCAAGGTGGGTGCTGGATGTGAAAGGTAACCTTCCACCAAAGGAGAGAAAGGAAGCTCATATCAAGGGCAGCCAGCCTTTTGGACACCAGAGAGGGATCCTGAGCATGAGACAGTGGAAAGAGTAAGAGAGTAAGAAGACAGTAGAGTCAAGTCTAGGATCTGTTGTTGACAGGCTACCTGTCCTTGGTCCATAGCAAAAGAGATGTCTATCTCCCTTTTAGATTTTCAGGAGCACTGAGTACAATAATGTATCTAAAGTGCCTTTTTGGGAAATTGTAACCTTCTCTCCAGCTCTTAGTTCTTATTGAGTTGCCCCTACTCCCTTCAGCTGTCTGCACCTGCCCATCAAATGAAGGTAGAACTGAAAGCCCCCCATTTCTTAATTCCCAGCACCCAAGCTCTCTTGTGGTTATCTCCAGTGGGGCTTAGCAGCCCAAGGGATAGAAACAGAGAATTAAGAAGATTGAGGTGTTAAAGGGTCAACACATCAGAAAGACAATGAAATGGGTTAAGTGCAAACTTGAGCTCCCAAAGCTGGTAGGTGACAAGGTACGGTTTTGTTGTTGTTGTTGTTGTTGTTGTTGTTGTTGTTGTTGTTTTAATTCCTAGAACTAAGTTCAGTTAGTATCTTGAGTCCCCTGTTGCTTTTTCATGGCTAGAAATTTACCTGATAATTCCAGGTAAACTCAGACAAATTGGCTCATTTATCAGTCATTCAGGAAAGTTCAGGGTTTGGGGGGGGGTTGGTCCCCCTTTCTCCTGCTCCTGGGACTTCCAGTGTCACAGAAACCCTCCAGTGGAGGTGGGGTGTCTGACCAATAGTTGGGGTTTTCAGCGCAATGTTGTACTTCACTGAGATGTAACTCTTCCCAATTGTTTATCTTTTTTTTAAAAATTTTATTTATTTATTTGGCAGACAGAGATCACAAGTAGGCAGAGAGGCAGGCAGAGAGAGAGGGGGAAGCAGGCTCCCCGCTGAGCAGAGAGCAGAACCTGGGGCTCCATCCCAGGACTCTGGGATCATGACCTGAGCTGAAGGCAGACACTTTCGCTGACTGAGCCACCCAGGCACCCCTGTTTAGAGCAGCCTTAAGTCACAGCAATTTTAACAGGGACAGTACAATGATTTCCCATTAACTCCCTGCATAACTTTAACAACACCCTACACCAGGGTGGTCCATTCGGTACAATGGATTGTTAGGTCATAATCATCCGAAGTCTATGGTTTATACTACAGCTCACCCCTCGTATTGTATATTCTGTGAATGAGGATAAATATATAATGACATTTTCCCATCCTTATGATAACATAACAAGTATTGTCACTGCCTTTAAAAATTCTCCAAGCTCTACCCAGTCATCTCCCTTGTCCCTCTCTGTTTTCTGCTCCGCTATCTCCACCTGGCTTCTCCTGAGAGATAACAGCTTATTTCCACTGGCTGGCCTACGGTGTTTCCTCCAGCTCAGCTTCTCCTCACACTGGTAGCAAATGTCCTGGACATCTCCTAGTTGGTAAAACTAACTTTCACAGCTCCCTCTAGGACTGCTAGGGACATAGGTAATTTAACTGCTCTTTCTGCTAATCGGGAGCTATGGGCAACCCCCTCTCACTGCCCATCCCCTACTTCCCAGAAAGTAACCCTTCAGCCATTACTATTTTGTTCCTAGATTATTCTAGTTACAGGACACCTATGAAAGGCTCACACCCTCCCAGGGCTACAGATGGAAACTGGGCACCTACGCTGCGCTCTCAGATCCCCAAACACTTGAAGTAGGAGGATTACTGCCCCTCCCTCTCTGAGGACATACCCACATTTCATTTCTCTCCTTCCCCATCTTTCTTCTTTCTTTTCTCCAGCTGTAATTTTTTTTTTTCCCTCTTGGGGGTCAGCAAGAAAAAATAGATTCTAAATCATTGCATATCTTTTCCAGGATTTCTTATCTGATATCTGGATTTTTTGAATCAAAAAATTTGGAATGTGATGTTTTCATCCATGATGTCTCAATAATGCCATGGTTGACTACCTGTCTAGCTGCTTAAGTTGGGGAAGTTGACAGGTGAGCACATCCATTAAATATGTCACCTATGGACTGAAGTTTCTGCGCATGCCCGAGACAGGGGAGCAGGGCTGTGGGTGAGATGAATGAAGGAAACTAAGAACTTGGTTGGTGAGAGAAGGGAGTGAAGACAGATTGGAAGAAGATGGGGTTATCAAGATATGGAGGTCTCCCTAAGAGTAGTGTAGACCAAGTAGAGAGGAAGACAACTGGAGGACTGGAAGTTTTGTAGAGAGAGTGATAGATTTTAGCTAATGCTTCTAAGATGGAATTGTTCTATTTTGAGCAATTTAGGTTCCTAAATAGGAGGGGAGATCAAGTTCATGGAATTGAGGAGGCCAATAAATTGGAGATTAGAAAGTTAGAAAGTTGGTGATTGTCTCACGTTTGAGTGTACTTAAGTTATCACTGGACTCCTATGCCACCAATTATATTCACACATAACTTTTAAAACTTGTCATTTCTTGGGTAGTGCCATTTTATGTGAGTTAGAGTCTTGCTTCTTGGAGTCAAGAACTGTGCCTCTTCAGGTTTTCCAGAGGAGGACACACACACACACACACACACACATAAAGAAAAAAAAGCCATAAATGCTGCATTCCAAGTTGCAACAGGCAACACTGCGTTTGGATACACCAGTGCTTCAAAGGATCTGAGTCTCCTTTGTAACAGAATTTAGATGGTTCCCTCTACACCACTATGCTAACTTTGCTTTCTAAACTGCCTCATCTCCCAACACAACTAAAATGTACTCCTAGGTTTGTTTTGGTTTAATCAAAGCATAACTGGGAAAGAAGTGTTTTGCTTGCCAAATCGTGTATTTCGGAACTTGAGAGAAGGATTTTGAATTAATGGCTTCGTTGGATTATATGTCCATTTCTCAGTTCAAATGAAATGAAAAAAAAAAAAAAAAAAAACCAAAACTGAGTTTGTTAAAGGAAAACAACAACAACAACACCATTATTCATCTGCTTATGTACTTGTCTGCAGATGCTATGGAGAGACTCGGACAAAGCACGTTCTCCTTACAACGATTTCTATGCGTCGGGCATATTGTCATCTTCTACCGTCCCTGTAATTCACACACACAAAATCCGCGGGACGCTATCCCTCACCATCCCTAGTGAGAGAGTCACAAAGCGATTTCTTTTCCACATATGTAGTGAGTGGGGGCACGGGCAAACCTAGAACATCTGTGCGTTCTTTCTCTCCGATGCTCCTGGGTATGTCAAGGGCATTTCCTTCTTCCACAAAACAGGCCAGAAAGCCACACGTTTCAAGTGCTTCCCTTCACTTCCAGAGGCCTGCCTTGGAGGAAAAGAGCCCAAGGTACCGGTCTCCCGGTTGGTTCCACATCCGAGAAGGGACCACCCGAGGCAGTGCGGGCCGTGGGGGCGGTGGGAGCTCCCGGGAGCAGGTTGGCGAGCCTCGCCGCCGCCCGGCGGGGTCCGGGGCAGGGGCCGGGGAAGCCCCCCCTGAGCCGGGAAGGGCGTGATGGACAGCTGCTGCCATCCGACGGCCCTTCCAGGGGCCTCTGGCGGCAGAGCGAGGAGGGGTCTGCGTCCTCGGAGGACCCATCTCCACAGCACAGCTCGCACTAATTGGTCCTCTGGCCGGCCGGCGCGGCGGGCAGGCGGGAGATTGGCACCGCGGCGGGGCGGGCGCGGGGCGGCGGGGCTGCGGAGCTGCGGGGCTGCGGGGCGGGCGCGGGGCTGCGGGGCGGGCGCGGGGTAGCGGGACGGCGGCGGGGAGCGCAGGGCCCGCGCAGCTGACTCAGCGGGCTCCCAGGCTCGTGCGCACGCAGCCTCCCCCCGGTGGGGGGGGGGTTGCTTTGTGGGTCTGGCACCCGCAGTCGCAGGCAGCCTTCTATTTTTAATACCACGGCGACGACTGTTCTTTGGGAAATGTGGGCCCGGAGCCTTTTAAAGAGACGTCTGCGTCACCGACGTATTTTTGTCAAGATGTTTCTTTCTGCTGTTTGCTTTTAAAGGCAGCCGCATCTCTTTGGGACTTCAGACTGGGCCATTCCCTCCTTCAGTGGGGAACCCTACAAATGTCCTTCATCTGTCTGTTGCATACATCTGTAGGAATTTCTAGTCCTAGATTCATTTCAGTTGCTCGTGTGACCTCTGGTTCTTGAGTGCCATCAAATGTAAGCCCTTAGAGTCAGCTCTCCTGCCTTGGGAAGGGGTCAGCATCTGGGTTGGCTCCCACCCCCCTCTGAAGAGGCCGAGGGGTCAGTCCTGTGCTTGAAAGGCTCACCAGCGCGCCTAACCTCGGGTGGTGAGTCTGCTGCACCGCTGCAAATTCTGACTCGAGTCTCAAGCCTGCAGGCGTTTCTGATGAGTCTGGATCATGTAAATGTTCTCTCGTGCGTTCGCCTTTGCACTTGAACATGCCCCCACTTGTGCACGCGTGCGCGCACACACACACACACACACACACACACCATTTAAGGCTCAAATAAGAGGTGATGGCAACCTTCTCATTTCTAAGCAGTCACACTACGGCCCTGTCTTAAAGTCCATGCCATTCAGAGAACTTAATAAAACGAAAGAAATAAATTAATGCAATTGCAAGCGGAATACTATGCAACCATTTAAAAAAGATTTATTTGGTTTATATTTATTCACATGAAGAAAATGATATATCGGGAAGTGATTAAAGGAAATACCAACCAGTGCACAGTCTGATTTGTTTTTGTAGCGAAAACAGCTGTTAGAAGATCATCTATATATTTATATTTGTATAGATAAAGAAATTGGGAAGGAAATGCACCCAGTTACTAGCGGTGGTCTCTCTGGGTGGCAGGCTATAGAGAAGCTGGGTTACTTTGTGGCAGGCAGCATCAATTGTCCCATTTGCTGGTGACCGACCTCCCTTCTCTTGGATTCAGGGGAGGCTGAATTTCCTCCTCACCTCAGTCAGGAAGATAGACATATAACTTTGATGTTACCAGTCAGAGAATTCAGACAATTTCAGGTTAATACAAAAGACCCACAATGGACAATTCAGAGATTTTTTTTTTTTTTTTTCAGTTCTTTGGGGAGAGCTATTTGAGAACAAGCTCTACTCCCACTAGGATTGCTTCCCTAGTGATGCGCCCATCCGAGGCTCCTGGGGGCCATTTTGGCCCCATCAGGAGCTCAACTGGCTAAGGATAGAGAACAGAGCTCTGATAAGAAAGAGTTGGTCTCTGGATACCATCCTGCACAAAGCAAGATGTAACCACTGATTTTCTCAGTTACACATACTAAAATATTTCCTTTTTATGTAAGCCAGATTGATTTGAGTTCAGTGCATGATCTGTTGCATGTAATATACCTCTTTTATTTTCTAAATTTTTATGCTACATTGAAAGCCAATAATATATATGTACATATCTAAGCTGTTAAAAAGGATGTATGAAATATTATTTACTGATGCTTTTATTAGGTACCAGGCAATGCACATAACTAACCCTCACCTTAATGTTTTAAAGTGAATACTATCATCCCCATTTTATAGATAAGAAAACTGAGGTTCAGAAGTTAAACAATCCAGCCAAAGAGTTAGTGAAACTCATACGCAAGTTAACATACACGATTCTAAACCCTTTAACTATTGTCCATTGCTGCCTTCCATTAATTGAAAGAAAAAAAAAAAACAAGCTTTAATCTCATATGACAAAGCAAGCATTTCATTTTTTGGCATTCATAATGCACGTGTACATATATCTACCTACATACATATGTATACATGGTTGAATGTGCGTGTTTTGGGGGGAATGTGTGTGTGGTATGTGCAGTGTGTGTGTACTGTGTGTGTATGATGTATGGAATGTGTATGGTGTGGAATGTGTGTGTGTAGTGTTTGTAGTGTGTGTGTGAAGTGTGAGTGTGGTGTATGGAATGTGTGTGTGTTATGTAGAGTGTGTGTAGTATACGGGGTGAGCGCACATGCATAGAGTGTGTATGTGTGTGTATGTTTGTGTATAAAGTATGGAGCATGTGTGTAAAATGTGTATGTGTGGAGCATAGAATGTAGTGAGGGTGTGTGTTATGTGAAGTGTGTGGTGTGTGTGTAGAGTATGTGTGTGGTCTATGGAGTGTGTGTGTGTGGCGTGTGTGTGTATGTGGTGTGTAGTGTGTATGTGTGTGCGTGCATGGCAGAGCCTCTGTGTGTGGAATATGGAGTGTGTGTGTGTGTGTGTGTGTGTGGTGTGGAGGGTATGTGTGTGTGCAATATAGAGTGTTGTGTGTGATGTGTGGAGTGTGTATGTGGAGTATAGAGTGTGTGTGTGGAGTATGGAGTGCGTGTGTGTCATGTGTGGATTGTGTGTGTAGTGTAGAGTATGTGTGTGTGTGGTCAGTGAAGTGTGTGTGTATGTGGTGTGTAGAGTGTGTGTGTGTGCGTGGAGCCTGTGTGTGTGGAATATGGAGTATGTATGTGTGGTGTGTGGAGTGTATGGTGTGTGGTATGGGGTGTGTAGGTGTGGGATGTGTGTGTGTGTAGTAAAGAGTATGTGTGTGGTGTGTGGAGTATAGAGTGTGTGTGGAGTGTGTGTGTGGTGTGTGGAGCGTGTGTGTGCATGTGTGCATGTGTGTGTCTAGAAGTGAGTCGGTGGCTTCTCCCAACCTTCCTGCCATTTCTGCAGGAAGTTCGCGGCGGTCCGATGTCCGTTTGCGCTGCTCAAGCCGTCCTGGTCACGGCCCCACGCTCCTGTGACTGTCCGGTCCGCTCTGGTTACTTGACTCTTGGGCCTCCAACCCAGGTGCGCAGGTCATCCCCACTGACGCCGCTCGTCCTGCTCCCGGGTCCCAGCACAAGAGCGGTGCAGTGACAGCAGGTGCCCGCTTGTTCGCAGAGCGGCCGTGCATCTGATGGGGGTGTGGGTCTCTGTGAGGCGCATGGCCCATTCAGTGTGGACAGTGAGCAGCAGGTGACAATGTGTCCTTACTGCACACCCCAGCGTCAAAGCTTTACAGACCTGTACGCCCCCCGACCTGGGAGCCCGTGATCCCACACCGGCCTCGCCAAAGCTTCTTTACTTAGAATGCCCCGTCTCCACGCGGTGGATCCAGATGGTTCCGGGGGCTTCCTGATTCTGGCTGTCCTTGTGTCACCGCCCAACGTCCCCAAGCCCAGTGGAGCACTTTGTCGGAGCTGCTGTGTCCTCTTAGCTTTCTGCTTGGGTCTTCAGGATCAGTCCTGTCTCCAGCCTCCCGTGCTCAGGGGCCACCTCTGTCCTCACGTGCTGCTCCCTCCTTGTGGCTTTAAACATGGCCACAAAAACCACACAGTACTCTGCTTAACACTGGTGCCTTTGGACAGGTCCTCCTGCTCCTGAGAACAATGTTTTCCCTTTTCCTTAATCTGACTAAAACCCATTTTCCTTCAAATTTGACTCAAGCATGGCTCCACCAAGAAGCCCTTCCTGGCTCCCCATGTCCAGACGCCCACCCCTACGCTCTCGCCCATGGTGTCCGTGGGGCTCCAAGTGCTCAGTTCCTCTCCATCTCTCTTTCCACTGCGTGTCCACTGAGGACCGTGGTTCTACAACCAGATCTTGAACTCTTCTGTTCGTATGTCCTGGGGCCAGCACGGGGCCTCTCACAGCACTGAGCGCGGCTATTCACTTCCTTGGTCGCCTGTGGCATTGTGGACCCGCGGTCAGCTCTGTGGGTAAGAATGCTGTTCTCACCATCACTGTGTCTCAATTTCTGGCACGGCCCCCCAAAACAGTTGGTTACCCATAGATGTAAGTTAAATGTTATTAAAGGATGGATTTTAAAATAAAAGTATCTGTTATATTTACAAGTATACCTTTATTTTCTCCATTACTTTGAGCTTTTCTTTTTTTTTTTTTTTAATGATTTTATTTATTTTTGTAGAGAAGTGCAAGCGGGGCTAGGGGTAGCCGGAGAGGGAGAGACTCTCCAGTGGACTTCGCGCTGAGTGTAAAGCCTGATGTGAGGCTTGATCTCATGACCCTGGGACCACGATCTGAGCCAAAACCAAGAGTTGAATGCTTAAACCACTGAACCAACCAGGCGCCCCACTGTTAGTTTTTTTAAGAAAAGTTTGATTTCTGTGTCTTAAAAGTTTTGTAGTCAGGACTGCCTAGCACGGTCATGTTCCCAGCAGGTAGTCAACATTTACTGATTGGAAGAAGTGACCTGAGTTCAAGTCCTGGCTCTGCCGGTTTCTCGTTGGTTAAGGAAGTCACATGTGTGCAGTCTTTTGACTTCTGTACAGTTCCGTATGAATGTGACCTGAACCCCGATCTCTGGACAAGGAGATAGAGAATCCTCCCAGCTGAAGCTGGGTTTATCTCCTTGGAGGGTCTTTTCCTGTTCTGAACTGAGCGTGTGCTTCTCTGTTCCGCTGAGGTATGTGCGTCACACGGCACCTGGTCAAGTCCACTGCTCTACCTGTTCCTCGCAGGGAGGAACCTGGTCCCGTGCCCACGGCACAAGAAGGGTGCCCTGGGCCAGCTGCAGGGGGAGGCCCCAGGGCCATGGGGGGCTGACGCTTACCATTGGAGCTCATGATGTTGTCTCTTTTCTATGTGACTAAAAGGATATTCCTTCTAGTGCCTGTGTGAGTTGTGTCTTTCCAGGGACCGTGTCCCCTGAGAATCATGCAGTGGCGTGCCATCATGGGCCTGTTGCTCCTGGGGACAGGCTTCCTGACGCCCTTTGCTATTTTGCATGCCGTGGGACTCCTCCTCTGGAGGAGCTAACAGGTGTCGCTTACACGACAGGGACCTTCACTCAGTTGTGTAGACATCCCTAGCCTCTGTTACTTCATCTTTGAAATGTGAACATCGTCCTTACGTCATCTATGATATTAATTACAAGAATTATCATCCTAGCTAACACTTTTAAATGCTTTATATGCTGCTATTCCATTTTACAGATTAGAAAACTAAGCACAGAGAAGTTAACTGAGTTGCCCCAGGTCACCTAGCAAGGAAGTGGGATAAAGCGTGGGCTTGGCATGCGGTTAAAGCTCAGTGAATGCTCACTGTGAGGGTCGCGGTGGCGGCGGTTAATGTCATTATGACTGTTACGATGATGATGGGCCTCGTGAAACGACACATGCATAACTGCACTACTGGGAGTCTGCGTCACTCTGGGCTGGACACAGAGTAGAACCTTACTGTGTAAGTACGCAGGGGGCTCCAGGATAGAGGAGGGATGGTCACGGTAACCTTTACAGTCAGGGTAGGCCAGGGTAGATAAAATGTGGCGGCAACTGTGTGTCTCCAAGCGCCTTCTCCATTAAGCTCCATGGGGGAAGCCCCAGATTTTCCATTGTGTAGGAGTCAGCACTGGACACTGGCTAAAACAGTGAAAGCCAATCTAGTGATGTCATTGCTGTCATTGCTGGACCTCTGCCACCCCACCCCACCCCCACTGCCAAGCACCAGGAGTTTTCTGGCTTCTTGGGGCTCTTTCAGATGCTCTGTTGGATGGATGGAAGGAATGAAGAAAGTGGATCATATGTTAGCATCTGTCATTTTTTAGGAGTGCTAGACAAAGGGCCACGAACAGTTGCTGAAGCAACAGACATTTATTGTCTCACAGTTCTGGGTGTGAGAAGTGTGAGATCACTGGGTCTGCAGGGCCACGCTCCTTCTGGAGCCTCCAGGGAGAGATCTGTTCCAGATCACTCTCCTAGCTCTGGTGCCTCCTCAGCAGATGGTAGCGCACCGCCATTTTGTTTTAAAGATTTTATTTATTTATTTGACAGAGATTGAGATCACAAGTAGGCAGAGAGGCAGAGAGAGAGGAGGAAGCAGGCTCCCCACTGAGCAGAGAACCTGATTCAGGGCTTGATCCCAGGACCCTGGGATCGTTACCGAGACAAAGGACGAGGCTTAACCCACTGAGCCACCCAGGCGCCCCCTGTACCGCCATTTTTAACATGACAGTCTCCCTGTGTTACTGTTTCTGTCTCCAAAGTGCCTTATTTTCTAAGGACAATTCTGAGGACAACCATCCTATTGGATTAAGGGTCCCCTCTACTCCAGTAGGAACTCATTCTTAACTAATGACATCTGTAATGACCCTGTTTCCCAACAAGGACACATCCTGAGCTCCTGAAGTTGAGGAGTTCAACATAGGAACTGGGGACACAGTTCCTAACAGTCTCAGACAATGGCCAGTGCAGAGCCACCGCTCAGCCCCTGCTTCCTGCTCTGCAGATGGGCACCGCAGCAGACCACACAGGCAGGGGGACTGCTGAGCGGCCGGGCCGGAGTGGGGTCAACTTTTACTGCGGTGGCTGGAGCATGCAGATTTGACTCCTCCTCGAACCAACGGCTGCCTTCTCCCCGGGACAGAGGCAGGAGAGAAAGCGCAGCAATAACTACACTTCAGAAACCACCCTGGGAGGCAGCGGGGGACGAGCGAAGGGATAAATGGCCCAGCTGCTGAGCCATTCACTGAACGTGCCTGTCCGCGCAGGCATCCCTGTGACTTCCGTGCTGGAAAAGTGAATGAAGCGGGAACAAGGACCCGCTAACGTGTTGTTAGCTCACTGTTACAATGCAGGGTGGCATTTGCTTTAAAAATCATGTGGAAGTGGTTAGCAAATGCTATTACGGCATTTCCAGAACTTCACCGCAGCTGTTTGCCCTGCAAGGGAGGGAGGTGTGCAGCCACTGAGCCGAGCTCAGCAGTCGGGGCCCTGAGTGTGCCCTCCGGGCTGCAGGGCCCTGAGGAGCCCCAGCAGCCCGGGTCCCCGCCCCTCAACCTCTCCCAGCCTCCCTGTCCTCCCCGGCAAAGAGGGCATAAAGACACCTATAGCCTACTGGGCAGGAAGACGTGTGGAGAAGGGAAAATTATTTAAAGGGTTAAAAAAAAAAGTATATAAATTCAGATCATTGAAAAAGAAAACTCTGCGTTTTTTTTCCATGCCTCATGACCTTGAGCCAAAACATCTGTTGCGTCTCAGTCTTTCCTTCCTTCTGAGTAGTATCAGGATTAATAGAGACCAAAAGCCTTGCATTTTTTGACGGAGGATAGTATTGGAGATCTGGCAGTATGTACACAGAGACATGAGCAAGATTTATACTTTACACGTGCTCAAGGAGGATTAAAAAATGCGGTGAAGTGTACATCATTTCTACCAAAGACAGGATGGCGTTGGTCAGGCCCGGTCAGTTTCTCAAAGACCAGACTCCATGAACACATATTCAGAAGATGGGAAGAACTAAGGTAATTTTGGGCTTTAACACAGGGACCATATATCTGTGTCTGGTGGATCCGGGATCGGGACCTGGGAAGGGTTTTCTCACTTGGCTATTTTTTTTTTTAAGATTTTATTTATTCATTCGACAGAGAGAAAGAGCACAAGCAGGGGAAGCAGCAGGCAGGGAGAGGCAGATGCCCCGCTGAGCAAGGAGCCCGATGCAGGACTCGATCGGAGGATTCTGGGATTGTGACCTGTGCTGAAGGCAGACGCCTAACCAACTGAGCCACCCAGGTGCCCTTCACTTGGCTATTTATAGGGCAAGATAAGATCACACCAACAAAGGAAGGACTATCTAATAGGATGGGAAGAGGAAGAAGTTTGCTGGCCCCATGGTGGGTGGCGGCAGGCAGGAAAGCCCAGCTCAGAATGAGAGTACTGAGGAAGCCCAGCAGGGCCACTAAGGATGGGTACTGGACCTTTTACATTTTAGAATACTTTTGCATTGTTCCCGGCTGTTAAAGCAACGCTATTTTATGGAGGTATTGTGAGTCCAGAGCGAGATAATCAAAGCAAATGTGTTCTAAAATGTGAAAGGCCCAGGGCACTCCAAAGGAACCCTGATGGGTCTCCAGGCTTCTGTCATCAGCAGGAGGATTTGAAGGCCAGGATTAAATCTATGTGCCAAGTTTCTCCTCCCTTCACCTGTTTCTTGACTTTTCCCAACAATGTCTCACACATTCAGTATTTCCAGGATTTTAGGGGCCCGTCTTAGTGTAAATTGGACCACAGGAATCCCATTCTGCTCCTTGGACCAAACCGCCATTTGAATTCCCCAGGAAGCCCGAGGGGGGTCTGAAACAGTTTATGGTGCCAGAGACTGTGGGGTGAACGAGGGTAGCCTCCCCCGACCCAGAGCGTCCCAGCAGCGAACGGACTAGCTCACGAAGGCCTGACCCCTAGATCTACCCCAGTTAGATCTGGCTGAGGCGCTTCATTTGTTTGCCTGTCTTTTCCCCTTTTCTGTATGATGAGGAAATATTCTCGAAATCCCAACCACTGTTTTGGGTTTGTTTGCTTGTTTCCTTGCTTTTTCCTTGGCTCCAGCTCTTGGTTGAAATATTAGAATACAGAACGAGCAAGAAGGGGTTTTCTGGCCCAGAACAGATAAAAACTCTTTAAAGAGACTCAGCAGAAAAGTGTAGAGTGTGCTGGTGTTGGTGGAACCTTCTCCTTTGCACCTTTGAGGAACGTAGGCGCGACTGGAATCAGCCCTCTGGAACCTGACGGTCAGATGGCGCAACAGAGCTGACATGGCCTAGATCTGCCCCTACCTGGCCCAGGCCTGGCACCAAGGCTGGCCACCATGTGTCCTGGAAGGACCCAGAAGGAAGGAAGAAATGGAGCGGCCAACAGAGGCTCTCTCAGGAGCCATCGGTGTGGACCAATGTCTAAAGGCTGGAGTGGATGGTGGAGAGCTCAGTGGAGAGCAATTCGGACAGAGGACACACAGACGTCCAGTCTGCCCATGGCACTTTCACCGTTTCCCCATATTTCAGTGGACTCCAGAGGAAGGGGAGATGCTGCATGGAATGGATTCCCTCGGACAGGCAGGCCAGGATCCGAAAACAAAATCCTGTCCAGTCACAGAAAGATCATGTAGATGTCTTGCACACTTGGCTTTGCAGACTGAGATCCACCTGGGGGGAAAGTAATGAGTTCTCACCTCCCTGCCCTTTCTGTGCCTCTCTATCCACAGCCCCCCTTTTGGGGAGAAAGCAGATGTGGAGCGCACAGACACAGGGGAGGAAACCTAGGCTGGGCCATGGAGGCCAGAGCCGAGGAACGGGGACTGTGGGGGAGGGGGGGGGGCTGTGAACCCCTTCGACTGGATCCAGGGCTGCCTCTGCCCTTAAGAAAGGAGCACTGTGGAAGGATCCCGAGCGCCCCATCCCTGTCCTGTGCGCTCCATCTAACTGCCCGGGCAGCTGACACGCCACCTTTGCCCAGCCTCTTCGGAGAGCCGGGCCCCTCCATCTTCTCCTCTCCCCGCCATCTGTTCCTGCTGCTCGGCGGCTCCGCGCTCTGCCCTCGCCGGGGCCTGTCTGCGCAGGAGGGTGTGCGCGCCTCCGACGAGGTGGGCCTGGGCCCCTCCATCACTCTCCGCCGCGAGGAAAGCACCAGCTGTCTGGCTTCATTTGCATTTTTCTCTCCCAAATAATGAAATTAGCCATGAGTTTCCTGAGGTGGTGCAAGACACAAATTTAGGCTGGATGTGTCAGGGCGTGATGGAGAGGGAAGGAGAAGGTCGGGGAAGCATTTTGATAACAAATTTGCAGCCCTGAAAGGGAAGGCGAGAATTGATAACACATTTTACCAGGAAACTACCTTTCAGCTCCGAGGAAAATGTACCTTTTCAGCTCAGAGGAAAGTTAGATGAGGCCTTTAAAAGGTAACGTTCCCTGCCCCCCAACCCCCGCCCCAGATAAAGTCACATTTTATGAACAAACAGAAAAAGATGTCAGCCAAGGATGAACTAAGGATGAATCTCAATAACTGAACATTTCTGGGGCTCACATGCAGAATCGTCTCACGATGATAATATTCCTAGACGTGCCCAGGCTGGGAAGCCAGACCGTTCTGCTCAGTACGGGGAGGTGCAGAACACCTCCCCCGCTTTTCTCTTCTCTACCATTATTTGAACACTTCTGATGACCAATGAAACAAGAGTCTCCTCATTTGTCCCGAAGATTTGGTCACCAGTTCTCTGAATGTTGTCTACATTTGTCGTCTCCATTCCATATTTTAATCTAATTAGCGATCATCCTCGAAGCAAATACACAAACTCTTGGTTGTATGTCCGCATATAGTCTGAAGCAAGTTCTCATGGGAGGACCTTTTAAGATACTATCAGTAGCTTTTCAGAGTTCTTCAAATGACCCTGTTCAGAGGCAGAGAAATTGGGACCATATTACTCCTCTGACATGTAGAGAAAGAACGAAATACTTCAGGCAGGTCAGATGCTATCATTCCTCCCACTGGGAATGAAATTTAAATCCTTCCCAGAATCTAGAATTTTCTACATAATCTGGTCCCTGACACCTCTCTAATGTCCTCCTCCCCCATTTCTCATTCCTTCATTCAACAATTATTTTTGAGCGCCGTCTATGTTTTGGGTGCCACATTAGGTATATGGAATGTATCAATGAACAAGGTAAGGATTTCTACACTAATGGTGCTTGCATTCTAGTGCCTAGTAGGGAGAGACCAGAGTCATTATGTACAATAAGTAATTCAGTTTCATAGATGTTAGCAGACGGTGATTGCCATGGAGGGAAGTGACAGAGTAAGAGAGAAAGGAAGTGTGGTATGTGTGTGGGAGGTGGGGGGTATTATCTAAAATAATTGAGAAGGCAACATCTTTTTTAAAAATTTTTTTATTGAAATTCAATTTAGTTAACATTAGTATATTGTTAGTTTCAGAGGTAGAGGACCGGAGTAATTCATCTGTTGCCTCTAACCTCTGGTGCTCTTCCCATCACGTGCCCTCCTTAATGCCTGTCACCCAGCTACCCCATACCCCCACCAGCAACCCTCCAGCAACCCTCCAATTGTTTCCCTATAGCTAAGGATCTCTTTTGGCTTGTCTCCCTCTCTGATTTTATCTCATTTTTTGAGAAGACAACTTCTGAGCAAAGCTGGGAAGGAGTGAGCTGTGGGGAAATAGAAGGAAGAGTGGTTCAAGCAAAGGAAGCAGCCAGTGGCAGCATCAGGCCCCCATGTTAAAGGAGGTACATGGAGGCTAGGGAGCCCGGAGCAGAGAAGAAGGGGAGATTTGGGAGGAGATGAAATCCAAGAGGCAGAAGGGGCCAGTTTCGTAAGGTACAGTGTGCATGTGGGAACATATGAAGATGCTGAGGACAGTATTCCAGGCTTACCTCCATCTTCTGGTCAGTTTCTCTTTCTCTGTGTGTTTTCTCCTCTCCTGAGGTCACTGGTCATTGGATTTATGGCCCTACCTGATGTTGCATGATCTCATCTCCACCCATCACTACACACCTGCAAAGACCCTATTTCCAAAGAAGGTCACATTCTGAGATTCTTGGTGGACATGAGCTTGGGGCGGGGTGCAATTCAACTCGCCACACAAAGCCAACAGGGCTCTGGACAGGATGGGGGAGAGGCATAAGAGACAGAGAGAGAGCAAAGGTGTTTCCAGGTTTCAGCAGAAGGGACTGGAAGGAGAGAATTGCCCTTTAGTGGGAGGGAATGATTGTGGGAGGAGCCGCAGAGGCAGTGCACAGTCTACCCTGGGTCACGTTGAGCTTGAGATACACATAGACATCCAAGTAGAGGTGTCAAGCCGGCCACTGGATGGTGCCAAGTCCTGATGCATCACGGACTTACCATTTTTAAGTGAAATAGCACATTTTAAAGCTCTTCCTATTCTGGAAAACTGGAAGGAAAGAGAGGTCTTGAGAGTGGCCAGCCTCTGCCATTTTCACAGACAGCCAAGTTAACTCAAGAACCCCGCAGCCATTGCCCTGGGCGACTTTCAATTTCTGCCATTCCCTTGTGACTTTAGGCAAGTTATTCACCTTAGACTCTGTGTCCTCATCCATAAAGTGGGATGAAAATAATACTTATCTGAGAATAGTGTTGTAAGAATTACATTAGATTAAATAGTCTATGTAAAGTGTTTGTGTGCCAGATAAAAGGGGATCACACTTTGGGGCAGTAGGGAAATGTGGGCTCTTGCTGACTCCTGCACACCAAACGGAAATATCTGGACATTTTTACCTCCCAGAACTCAGTCTGTATTGTGCATCTGTCTGTCTTCCAAGTGGAATAAATTTCTTGGGAATCCAGGGAGGAGATGTAGACACTGGAGTATAGATGAGGTCCCAACAGATGGCATGTCCAAGTAAGGACATTTACAAAGAGAGTGCTGGGGAGCCCAAAAGAACTTTAAGAACGAGGGATTAGCTACAGCAGAACTGTCAGCACCCCTAGGCACAAAAGGATGAGGAGAGGAAGAGATAACAGGAAGAGTTGTATAGGTCTGGCCTCCTTGAGAGGAACAGAGCCTTTCCTAGAGGTCACTCACCAGGCGTGGGGGCCAGGGGGTGTGTGGTCAGGTAAATTCAAACTATGGCTTCATTCTGCTCCCTCCATCACTTTGTGTGAGGACATTGTGTTGAGGGAAATCAACCGAACATGGCGGGGCGGGAAGGGGGGGGCCTGGAGTCACTGTCACAATGTCTAGATGTCAGAGTTGGGGGACAGAAAGCAGGGTGGACAAGGGGCCATGGGAGCTATGCAACACAGGCTCCTCTTGTCGCCCTTAACCTAGTGTTTCAGGGGTCCTGAGTCCCCCTCTCCCCTTCAAGCCTGGGAATTGTCTGGTCTAGTGTTTGTGCCCCTGCAAAGTGTGACTTGGGCATTTCTTTGCTAGAATATTAATTTGAGAAAAGGAGAGCGAAGGACTGAGCATTTGTTTGTGTAGGAGCAGGCTGCCTACACCCGAGCCCCGTCTGTCTCCAGACGGGGCTGTGCTGCCGCTCACAGTGTGAAGGCCTCCTGGGGGCAGTGGCAGCTTTGTTCTTCATATTACTTTTCTTGAAAGTTTTCCTTTTGATGAATTTTACCAACAATTTCACCGTGGGCTCCCAAATGTGCACATTATAACCAACGGCTTGAAATAAGGGGGAAATAAACTGAAACCTGGAAAGAGTCCCTCCTTCACGCCCCTGTGCTCCATGACCATGCCCCCTGCGCTCTCTCTCTGTCACACACACACACACACACACACACACACACACAATGAATCCTCGGTGAAGTGTGCTTCTGTCATTTCTGGCTTGACTTTCATCATAATCGGCCCCTGTGGGGGCATCAGGAGATGAAACATGGTGAAGCAAATAGAGTATCTCTTGCTGATACCAGGCTCTGGAGCCTTCCCATCTAACCCCAGACATCACTTCCCTCATTTAAGGTCCTAACTAGTCTTCCTTCTTCTGGGACTGTCTTCTGCCAGCCTCTCTACTGCCACTAGAACAATCTCTCTGAAATAAAAATGTGACCATGTCATTCACCTGATTTAAATATTTTCATGGCCCCTTCATTGCCATACAGCATAATCCAGACTCTTGGGCTTAAGTTCCCTCACTCCACCCCTCTCCTCAGGAAATACCCTGACCCTTAACTGCCTGAACCAGTTAGGACTCTTTCTGATTCAAAACAGAGACGAAACAAAACATGTAGTTGAAAAGCCCTTGGCAGTGTTCTAGGAAAACATGATTCAAGGGTTCAAACAGTAGCACCAGGAATTAGTTTCTCCCCATCCAGAGAAGAAGGCTACGGCAGCACCTGCCTCATGCTGGTGCAACTTCAAGACCAAGGAAAGAATAACCACCTCTGTCTCTTGGTATCTGGTGACATCTTATTGGTTCTGGTGGGGCATGTGCCCAACCCTGAGCCAATCACATGGTTACCAGCTGCTCTGATTTGTCTAGACTTAAGTCAGATGCCATCCTGGGGCTGGTGTTGGAAGCAGTTTCTCTGGAACCACATGGGTTGAGACAAAACAGCACAAACATATCCCCACATGAAAGTCAAGGGCTAGGATTACCAAAATGGTGAGCAAATGCGAGAGGACCAAGAAGAAACCAATGGCCACTTTCCCATTTCTCTGTCTGCAACCCCTGCTTTGCCCAGTCTCACAATCTCGAGTACAACAGCCAAGCCTGTAGTGTTTCAAACAAACCTACTCATTTCATACTGACAAGTCTTTGCTCTACCGTCCCCTTCTTTTAGGCATGTCCTTCCATCCCCCTTAACTTCATCCCTGTCCAACTGGTCAACATCTTTCATCTTTTCAGATTCGCTCTTAAAACCCATCTTTATCCTATTTCCCAACTTGCTGTCCCAGATAGGAATTTCTCTTTTGAGTAACCTATGACCGATATCCAGTTCTGCACATGAGTCTGCCATAATTGCAATAAAACCTCCTTGTGTTACTGTTATACAGGTCACGGAATTTAATCTAGACTCCAGGGGTTTTGAGTTTAGGAATCACATCCTACTCATCTTTGTAGTTCTAGTGCCTAATCATTGCCTGAAAATCCAAATGTTCAGCAGATGATCACTGATAGTGAACAAACACACTGAAGTATGGGATACCTGGGAAGATGGCGCCAATTCACCGTTTTAGGTATTCCATAGAAGTAGAGTCCTCAGGTTGAAGAATAAACACAGTGGTAGTGGAAGGTAACTTCTTAATGGCAATATTTTATGTATTAAAAAAAAAAAAAACTCATCCATATGACGCTTTTATTCTCCCAGTATCCTGAAGATAATGAATATGTAGAATTCTACAGAATCTCTAGAATATCAGTAAGGAGCTGTCAATCATCTGGCATGGTATTAGGAAAGTAAATATTTAACTGGGCGGTACATCAGCTAAATAGAATGTTGAGAGTAGCTCCATCATCACAATCTTCATCGTCACTATCATCAAAATTAAGCATGTAAATACCCAACCCTGTTCGATCCTGTCTTTTAGGTAAAAACCATAGTAGGACAGAGCCTTTCAAAGTCTTCCTGAGTAGAGTCTTAATAACTAGCTTCAAATGGTAATCCTCTTTCCAAAACACTCCTCCTTTTCATAGTTCTTTAATTCCAATTAGATGAAGCAGCAAGCATGTTGAGGGTCCTTAGGTCAATTACTTGACCTCTCTGAGACATGATCTTCCCACCCCAGCCCCCATCTGTAAAGGAGAGGTGAGGATACAGACCTGTCTGGTTCGGGAAGGGATGTCTCTGCGGAGAGGTGGTGATGGCCACCAAACAAAGCATTGTCTGGATGTTGGTTGGTCCCATCGTGATTTAACAGCTGAATCCTGTCTGCAGGACAGGCAGCACAACTCAAAAGTGAAAAATTGAACTTTAAAATTACAGCTTCTGCACATCTCCCCCTGGGAGAAGTCATATACCCAAATGCTAAGGACTAGCATAGATGAGGGTGCTTCTGGACCTTTCTAATATGCTAGCACAGATTTCTGTTCGAAGTTGCACACTTTTCCATAGGATGCATGGGAAAATTTTGCTTTACGTTCAATGATTTCCTTCTAATCGCTGTGAAATAGGAATTAAAACTACTGCTGATCATGTTCTATTTGATTGAAACAAACTAACTGCTTCTGAGTTTCATTCACAGAATTCCCATATTTAACTGGACCCCTCCAACCTTTTATCCAGCGTGAGTGCTGAATGTCATCGTCAAACATGGAATGGCTCAGGAAGGACACAAATGTGTCCACTGTGGGGGTGAGGCCCTTCCTGGGCTTCCCTTCCTTTCTCTCCTCTGTTCCTGCCTCACTGTCATCACTGGAATAGACGATTTCTTCTTGACAGCTCTTCATGTCAGTCAAAAGTCTAGGTCAGACACTTATCAATTGACCCGGTGTTAAAGGTAGACACTCATTTCAGCATCTGTCAATAGCCTCTTTTGATCCATTTAGACCAGAGCCTGCATCCCTGTAGTGATTTATACTGATGCGTGCACGGACTTTTAAAGACAGGGAAACCTTTCTAGAACTCCAGAAGTCAGCCAGCATGTGGACTGCTGCTGCTTCTGTTGCTTTCAAACAAAGAACCCTGGAGGCAAGATTATACCTGGGGAATAATAATACCTAAGACCTTCAAAGATCCTGACTGTGGCTCTGACTCTGAAGCTGGGCGCTCTCCAGGACCGGAGGATGGAAGTCCCGTGTTCCTTCTTCAAATCCCGCGCAGCCTGTGTCCTCGCATCATCAGTCGGGGAGGGCTTTCCACAGAGTTAGCTGAGCTTATTCCTGAGCCACCACACTGTGGAGCTACGTTTCCAGAGGGCAGAGGCCACCGCTCACCTATACACTCCCTGGAAAAGTGCCCCCAAATACAGGACACAGGGCCACCGCTCAGTGTCCCTCTGGACCAGTCTAGCCTGATCTCCCCTCTGACTTGGCAAAATACCAGGGAGCCTTCCTGCTTGAGCTCAGGTGTCTTTTCCCCTCACCAGCCCCCCTGGTTCCTAACAGGATAATGCACATTTCACTTTCCCAGGTGTTTGTCACAAAGCTGCCAATCCCTCCGTACTTAGGAGACAGGAAAAGAAATGTGAACATGTAAGAAATTCAGAGGGGCCGAGAAAATTTTCCTGACACGCTCCTGCTGTGACACCACGGCAGTTGAAGAAGGCCTGTCATTGGGCTGTCAACCTTTAACCTCCCCCAGACGTATTTTGAAATGATGTGAAAAGAATTGCTGTGCTGTACCACTGGGTCCTTCCAGCTCTGCGTGTCTGTCCTTGATGTCAGTCAAAAGTAGTTAACTGGCACCCATGGTGCCTTAAAAAAAAACCCTCCACAAAATATCAGTAATGACTTTAGTTAGGAAGACTAGCTCTTGTCAAGTAATGACTTTTTGACATAAGGTATTGTTTACCTAGGCAACGTTCTCTTACTTGCATTTTAATGAGCCTAATTAATAATAAGTTAGGAGGCCTCGGCTATTTCTTCACAGCTGGACCATATGCACTAATTACTCTGAATGTGGAAACCTAAAATAATCCATTTGGGCAGAAGAAATTGTTTAAATATACAGAAAACCTTGATTTAAATATATATATTTGCCTCCTCCCCTTACTGATGTCACCTCTGATATCAAAGCAATTTGCAAATCATTAAGGCAGACATCCCCTTTAAAAATGTAGGTTTGGTTCGTGTTGTGTTGGTAGAAGTTTTTGCTGGTAGAAGTTTCCAGAGTTTGCACGAGAAACTGACTGATAGATTTGCCCGGCACATCCTGTGTGTACTTCCTGTGTATAACAAGCCAGAAGAGTTCCCAAATGCAAGAATAAACATCAGTAGTAGTGAAAGGTGACCTACTGGTGGAAATACTTCCCATGTAAAAAATAAATGACCTCCAAAGGGCCACTTTGGAGTTTACGGAAGTTTTTTTTTTTAGAAGACTTTTATTTATTTATTTATTTGACAGAGAGAGAGAGATCACAGGTAGGAAGAGAAGGAGACAGAGAGAGTGGGAAGCAGGCTTTTTGCTGAGCAGAGAGCCTAATGTGGGGTTCGTGGGATCCCCCTGGGATCATGACCTGAGCCAAAGGTAGAGGTTTAACCCACTGAGCCACCCAGGCACCCCACGGAAGTATGTTCTAATTGGCTTCCTGAAAGTGAAGTTTCCCATTTAGCTTTTGCAACTTCCCTCAATAGACTCTTAGGAAGTAAAATAAGTATTTGGAATGAGGGCAAGACAACAATTCCAAAAGAAAGCAAAACACCGGGTCCCTGGATAGATTTTCCAAGAACGACAAGACATCGCAGCTCCCTGCCTCCACCTGGCTTGCATTCCCGCAGGGGAACCCGAGGGCGACTTTCCTTGGGAAAGGGCAAGAAACCCTATTTATTGCCTCAGAGAGAGTTGAGTCCAACGGGCAACCAGACATGGAGCTGGAGGCGCAGGTTTGGGGACTGTCCCAGGAATCCTGTGAGTTGAGATGCACATGGGAAAGGAAGGCTAATCTGTGGCAGAGCATTGAAATACTTGAGCACAGAGTCAGTTATTCATTTTTTTTTCCCCCAAAAAATCATGCTGAACCCATGATTTTCTCGGTTGTGGAAAGATCCTGGAGGAAATGTCATGAGGAACGCTTCAAGAAAGTGCTGCTCAAAAGCCCTGGAAGATTCTTCCAGAAGCCAAACGGACGATTTGAGCACTAAGACCTCAAAGTATGTGAAATGGAAGAGAGATTCTGGCATCGGGGCTGTCTGAGGAGGCCTGGTCCTCTTGGAGTGACTTTTGGACTTCACCAGGTCCCCATCCACCCATGTTTTAACAAGACATAGTTCAAAACAGTCAGACACGATCCGAGCTAATTGGTGGATTCAGCAAGAAACCTGGGAAAAGGTCATGCTGAGGTTGGAAGGCATCAGGCTGGCAGGGTTAGCAGATGCTCTCCAGAAAGGGCCTTGAAGTGGAGGAGCTCCCTGCCAGGCACCATATGTGTGATGGACATGACGGTGAGCACGGGATGCCTGAGCGAAGGTGACAGACTGGCTCTCATTTGCACAGAAAGAAACTTCCCTCGGAGTAGACACAAGTGAAATAATGTCCACAAATTGGGCACATTTTCAGGCTGCTGGCCACTTGGCAGAATTTTTGCTGCTGTAACCTCCTCCCCCGAGGAGCAAAAAAAGCCTACACTATTTACCATGACAGGACACCTGTCCCAGCTGTCCCCCCAAGGCTCTCGAAGACAGCAGAGGAGGAATTACAGAATGTAGAGACCCAGTCGCCAGGCGTGTTGGAAGAGCACGCCGCGAGCTCGCTCACACAGAGGCCCCGAGTCCCCCCCCAGCATCCCAGTGGAGGCAGGATTCGGTTAGCTGAGAGTGGGAGCCCGCGCTCAAACTGGCGTTGTCCTGACTCCTCAGACAGAGCTGGTTTGTCTCACTCTGCCTTCCCGAGTTCGAGCCGGAGAAACTCGGGGCGATTGCATCACACAATGACTGTGTGGAAAACTGCTATTTCTAATGGGACAGGTGTCATTCTCTAAGGACATTTGCGGGTCCCCAGTAGACACGGAGCTTCCCTCTGCCTGCCTTTGCTGGAAACTTCTTTCCATCCCTCTGTGTTATGTTCTTTCCTGCTCTTTACTTTGAAAACTTACCGTTTGAGACTGCCACTTAAATCTATCTTTTATACCAACGAGAAGATGCTACAGACATGCGTTGGCTGAGCGCCGGCAGGTGAATGGTTGGCAAGCACGTGGTTTGGGGAACTGAACTCTGAAGGAGCTCCGGCAATTCGCTGGATGTGACTTCCCAGCAGAAACCATTATTGTCTTATTCTCTGCCCCCCCCCCCACCTCCCGACTCCCAGCTGCAGAAAACATTCAGCAAGCACCTAGGTGGCTACAGAGGAAGGAGTGGCAAAAGAAGGAGGTCTCTGACCTGGGAGCTCCCTGTCTTCCCACATGATGAAATAGGCTTGTGTGGGAAGTTAGTCATCAGTCAACTGGTATTGGTGAGTCATTCGTCACCTCAAGGAGGACACTGGTCCTGCAGTGAGTCATCATTTCCACCACTTCGCATTGACCTGTATCATCGAAGCTGTCCTTTTCACGGAAGCTTAACAGTTGCCATTCACGCACGGGTCCAAGGCCCCTAACTGATTCTGCACAAGTAGAACATGATCATTTCGGTAATTGTATTCCCCAGTGGACTTTGCAGGATGACAAAATGGAATGAATGGGTGGGTGACAGTTAGGAATGAATGGGTGGGCTGAAAAGTATTTACTAAATACTTACTAAATATTTACTAAAAGTATTTACTAAGATGAAAGGTTGGCAGTCAGCGCCCAGGCACCCACTGTTGCCAAGACTCCCTCCCGTCTGACCACCAGCCCCAGCTGCTCACCCACTTGTCCTTGGCCTGGGGACTCAGCATGAGGTTTACTTACCAGCCCTGGGACCTGCACACACAGAGAGAGAAGTTAGTCTGGATTAAGCCCAAACTGAAATTGATCTTTCATGCCTTGAGACTGGATTGACATCCAAGCTGGATTCTTGTTCCAGAGCCCCATCCTTGGGTCAGCCTGTAAACCGGAATTATCCTCCAGAATGTGGATGAGGAGAGTATGACTCTGTGTTATGTTTAGAGCATTTTATGGCCCCCAAATAGACCCTGGGCTCCTCCTCCAGCGCTTTTACCCCAGCAGCTCCCTTCTCTGGAAATTTCTCTGCATGCCACCCTCACTTGCCCAATTTATATCTTAGAAATCTACTCTTAAGGACTCCCATTTCAACCTGTCTCGTATCTAGAATCCTTCCCGATGCCTTAGTTACAAATTAAGTTTAACCCTTTTAAAAATAATGCCTCTTTACTTCTGTGTCTTTTATAGGAAATACAATTTTCTATTGTATTAGCTTGCTATTTCTGTCATAAAAATGATCATAGGTTTAATGACTTAAGATAACACCTTTATTATGACGTCACAGTTCCGTAGGTCGGAAGGAAGTCTGCATTCAGTGTGGCTCATTTGGATTTTTTGCTTACCTCTCCCTGGGTGAAAGTTGAATCTGTTAGGGCTGCAGTTCTCACCTGGGACTCAGATCCTCCACCAAGCTCTTCAGGTACTGGAAGCATTCTTGTCCTTCTCAGTCTCCAGGTGTCCTCCTCCATCTTCTGCTCTCAGGACAGAAGCAGCCCTATTCTAAGGGCTCACAAAACTACACTGGGCTGGCCAGGATAATCCAGGATTAGCTCCCTCTCTCAAGGTCCCTGATAGTAACATCGATCACAACCACACAGTTCCTTTTCCCATGCAACATAATATATTCATGGGCATAACACCAGAGGGTGAAGGTCACAGGGAGTTAAATTCTGCCTGTCACCCTGGTCAAGCAGCCCCTGGTACAGCGCTAGCTTGAAGTTAATGGTGATCTGATGTGGCCAGGCTTGGACACCCTGCTCATTTGGCCAGCCTGGGAAAGATCAAGGGACTTCCAAGGGCCCCAAAGATTTGGATGTGATCCAGGAAGATTCTAGGATTTCCCAAGTATGAACTAAAGGAATGCTCTCACAGAGGCAAATAAGGCCTAGACTTGTGTTCAGTTCAACTTCTAAGTAGCCACAAGCTTCTGAGTTTGGGAACCCCTACAGTCTCTGTCTTATCGAGAGATGATAAAGATCACACATGGTTACGTGGACAAAAGTACCCCCAAAAGCTAGAAGCACCACACAAACAGGGCAACCATTTCTCATTGCTGCCATAACACGTTACTACAGACTTGGTGGTTTCACACAACACATGCTTATGATCTCATGGTTCTCCAAGTCAGAAGACCAAAATAGGTCTCAGTGGGCTAAAACCAAGGCGTTGGCAGGGCTGCTTTCCTCTCTGGAGGCCCCAGAGGGAGAATCTGTCTCCTTGTCTTTTCCACCTCCTAAAGTGCCCTCATCCCTTGGGAACGACTCCCTTCCTTCTTCTAAGCAGTGGTGGACGGTAGTGTCTCATGGCTTCCATCACATGGCTCCGACATGTGCCTCCTCTGCCTCGATCGTCCACTTGTAAGGACTCCAGTGGGAACACCGGGCTCATCCAGAGAATCCCAACCATCCAGGACCATCTCTGACTTTTAAGTTTAGTTGATTAGCAACATCAGTTCCATTGGCCACTTGAATTCCCTTTTGCCATGTACTGTAATATAGTCATGAGTCCTGGGGATTAGAACAGGGACAGCTTTCAGGGGCCATTATTCTGTCTTCCACAATGATTCCAACAGCCAATCACCACTCACTCCTGGAAAAGACTGGTTGGCCACTTGCCTGGGGGTAGGGCTGGGACTGCGGCTGTAAGATATTAGAAGCTACCGCTAGGCTAGTTTCTACTTGGTGGCTGGATTTCCAGCCCCCTCTCTCACAGACAGGTCAAAGAGAGAAGTGCTTTGCTAGTTTTCCACCCTGAGAGCCAAAGGTTTGTGTTTGTTGGTTTTATTTGGTTTTGAGGGTCTTTCCTAAACCTCCATGTCTCTCCTAAGCTGCTCAGTTAATGCCCAGTGGGCACTTTTTCTGCCATCTTTTTCTCTGGGAGTCTATGTGAGACCATTTTTTGCTATCATGGTCCCCCCTCTCCATTTTCCCCATGGAGTTCATATAAGTAACCAGTTGACATAGGTTCTAGCTAACATCTATATCGAGCTACACAGTGCATATCCTCTGGCTTCATTTATTCATTCACTAGAACATTTATTGAGCCTATTAGGTCTGATGCTACCAATCACAGTCAACATCACCAGCCAGATCCTCGTTGGACTAACACTTAAAACACACAGGTGGTTCTCATTATTTGCAGGAGTCGTGTTCTATAGAGTGGCAGAGAATAGTGCAGTAGTAAATCAGAGCCTTCGCTTTGGGGAGAAATAAAGGGTTAGGTTCCTGCAAGCCTCTGGTCACATTTTCATCAACTGATCAACCCTAATCTTGTTTTATGCGTGTTCTGTTTAAAGACACCTTATTTAATATTGTTGATTCATTAGCATTGAACTCATGGCCAAAAGCACCATAACTCAGACCTCAATGGAGCTGATCAAACATGTGCATATTTTTCTGTAGGCACACCACAGCCTCCTTGTACTTAGGAAGGCTCGGCAGCAGGACAGCATGGCACTTGGGAGCCACTTCGAACAGCAAAATCACCAACAAAAAGCACTAAATTGTGGAAAAGGTGCCATTAAACAGACCATGAAAAGAACACTTGTTTATTGTATTTGGACGCTAAAACAAGAAAGCAGAACATCACTTTGTCCAATCCTAGGTGACGCAAAGTTTTCACGACTCTGCCAGTGTCCTCCTATGATCACAAAAGCACCACATGAATGGATTTGGGGGTTACAAATAAATTTTAGCAAGTCAATAAATTCCAAATACAGAATCCACATCTAATGAGAATTGACCCTACTTCATATAAAAAGGTATGCCTGAAAAATCAATTAAGAGGCAATGTTGTTTACAGGCCTTCCAAATGTAATCTTATTATTTTTTTTTTTTGAAACAGTGGTAAAAAGTATCATTTGCGTTTATGCAAAAGATAACCTTCTGAGACAATGAAATATGCTGGAGATTTGGGTTCAGTGGTATTCACTTGAATACCTGAAGGCTATTGATTACTTGTCTAATTTGTATCATTTCTCTTGGCTCCTTAGACAAATTAAGATGTTCTGCCATCTGATCTACCCTCAGCGATGCCTTTTACATTCTCATTTTTTTAGCCTCTCCCAATGCACAAATGTCCCCTTCTTTCCAATCGGCCCAACCTTTCTGTGTGTGGGTCTACTGGCGAAACTCGGACCCACTGTCTGCCTCGTGCCTTTGCATCCGTGGTCCTGGACTGCTTGGAACTCACAGAACATTCTCAGCAGATAAGCCAAGGCAAACTCACTTCCAGAGGGTGACAGGTACAGAAGGGGAGTGAATAAACAGTCTATCTTGGCTTGTGCATTTTAGGTATACCAGTAGATTCTTTTTCTGCATCTACGGAAGGGGGATAATCGTAACTGCTGTGCCCTCTTCATGGGGCTTCTCTTAGGAGGCTGGAATTTAAATAGTATTGGAGGAACTTGTAAACTTTATATAAACATTAAGATTATCATAATTTCTCTGGGTCCTTTGCTGCTGCTGCTTCTTCTCTTCCCCCTGTCTACGGGAGAAATTTCTACCCTTAGGAAAATAGCTAAAACTCTAATAATGTCATGACTTTTTTTGTGAATGGTTTTTGCAAAACCGTAGTGACTATAAACCTTAGGACTAAAGCAGAGGTTTGGGGATTTTTTTTCCCTTTTATCAGACCCATAAATAACAAATATTATCTAGGTCTTGACTCTTTTTCCTTATTTGTCAAACAAGTTCTAAGGTCTTTTAAGTTAAAAGCAGTGCTCTTTTGGCAGTGGCATCACAAAAACAATAATTCAGATGAAGCATCTGTCACCAGTCAGCATGTATAAGACTCTTCCCTTGCACTGCAGTGGACAGAAAAGAAATTATCACCCTTAACGTTGAAGACAACAGGTAAATAAAACACCTTGAGAAAAGTTGCAAACACTTCTTCATTGCCAACTAATTTTATTTTCTAGAGAATGATTTAGGAAAGAACAAGTCATTTAAACAAAGTTAAGCAAAGATCTCTTGAGGACTTCCCCAGTGCGTTCTGGCCATCCAGTCGCCCAGCAAGCTCATCTGGTCCACATCTAATGCCCAAGGACCATGTGAGGTCATGAAGGATCCAAAGAACTGGAGCCAGACAGAAAAGGACTGAACCCCAAGCTTGACACTTACTTAAGTCTGAGCTCAGATTACTCAACCCCTTGGAGCTTTAACTTCCCCACATGTAAAGTGGGGATAATTGTTATCCCCTCAAGGACTAAATACAATTTTGAATGTGAGACCACTGCCAAGCCTGGCAAGCAGCACACAGGTGACCAAATAAATGGTAGGTTCCCCTCCCCCTTGCGTGAACCCCCACAGGGAAAAACTGAGAGGGGCTATGTTCACATGGCCATATCCACTCCCCATTCGGGTTTACGTAACATGCCCTCTACTAAGTATTGGGGGAAAAGATAATATATACTTTCCATCCTAAAGGAGCTTGTAACCTAGTGTATTTAATCATAGGACAGGTCACACTCATTGTAAACGGAATAAAACTTCGGAGAAGAATATTCCTTAAAAAGTCAATTTTGGAATCCCTTATTTCAATCTTTTCTCTGAGATTACTTTATGATGATGGCAGAAGTTGCGCAGTACATTTATTTGTTTTCCCACAGAGCTCTTCTTTTGAAAAATCTACTGAGTTCTGCCAGAAGAAACTCCTGACATGTTGTAAGTTTAATTATGTTCAATTCATTAACACAATTAGAGCTGTGAACAAATTTATTGACACAGCCAGAATCACTTAGTAACAGGCAGTAAGTCATAGATTAAAAAAACTCATTCTTGTAGGCCTCTAAACTCTGGGAATGAGAAATGGGAAATTCATCTTTAGTTCCTTGGAACAGTTCTGAGAGACTTGACCAGAGGTTGCCACTAATAATTCATTGCAAGAATCATTCATATTTTAAGAATGGTTCTTATGTCCCTTGGAACATAAATTGAATCTCCTTGAAATACTACTTTTCGTTTTAACATAATAAGTGATCCAAACAGGAGATTTGATGAATATGGATTTCACTTTAGCTTACTGAATCTGGGGATGGAGGCCAGCTCTTGCCTTCTCAGCGAAGGCCAAAGGAATACTGCAGGTTGAGAAGAACCAGTGATCAAGTGCCTCTCCTTCTGAATTAATCCTTTCCAGGTGAATTTTTGTCCTTCCTTCTCGGTTGAATTTTCCAGACAACTGGCAAAGAAACCTGGTGCACATATATGAAGCAAAGTTCACAAAGATTTTACGGTCCAGGGTCATTTTAAGAATATTCCTTTGAAAGAGAGTCAGTCTGTCAATATCCAGGTGAAGAATTCTTATTTTTATTTTTATTTCTTTATTTATTTAAATTCAATTAGCTAACTTATAGTACCTCCTTCATTTCAGATGTAGTGTTCAATAATGTTACCAGTTTCGTATAACATCCAGTGCTCACCACATCACGTGCCTTCCTTAACGCCTCCTTTTCACCCAATTACACCACAGGCAAAGAATTTTAAAGATGCCTCTACAGAGTACTAAACTTGGTTGCTGTGGTTCACTGATTTAAAAAAAAAAAAAAAAAAAAAGCTAATCAAAGAAAATCTTAAAAAAAAAAAAAGTACACCACTCACCATCAGCAGAGTTTTATAGCCAGAACTGTCTACTTCCCTGAACAACCCTTGGTTGACACAACATTGTTGGCAAACTGACTCTCCAAGAAAGTTTCTCACAAGAAGTTTTGATAAGCAAGGCTAGGATACTTGAAATAAGTATCCTCTCCCTGGGTCTGCTTATACTCTTCAGCTGGGGGCTTTTTTGTGATGCTGGAAAGTGAGCAGACTGCAGGTCCGTTAGCAGCCTGCCTGGCTTTGACCTCCACACTCTGCTGACTTAGCAGCCAACCAGACTGACCTTCAGCACCTTCTCAGTGTTTCTGTAGCATCTATAAAAATGGCCGTAATAATTGTATGTCACAAATACTTGCTTTAAGTTTAAAGGAGATGCATGAAAAAATTTCAGAATAGCAGCTATCACCTTGTAAACATTCACAGAAATGGTAGCAACGATCATCCTGCACAGCCTATCACCAATCCCATCCTTTCGGTGGAGCTTATATTTTAAGCTGCCTGGCCTTCCCCGGATCCTGGAACCCAGGGACCTAACAATGAATCTGAGATTCTTATGTTACTTCCCAGGTACTCTTTCTCATTACCAGATGAATTCTTTTCATGTACAATTAACTTATCATCTTTGCAAAACAGGGAAGTTTTAACTGGGAAATAAATCTGCATTTTATTCCCCCTTCAAATGCAGTTTAAAAAATTTCAGCTGACAGGCAGTGCGGTTTAGTTAAGAGATAGGAAGCAGAATTACAGATGGAAAGTTAGACATGGGCTTGACGCATTCAGAGAGTCGTGAGCTGGAAAATGCACTAACTACCTAGTAATGGGAAGCCATGTTCATAGCGGAATCTGATTAATAAAGAAAACACACAAGATACCACACATGGTCAAACGGTGAGTTGTTAGGTTTCCGCTGCACAGAATGTTTGTTTCTGAGGGTCACAAAATGGTGGCCAGTGGATGTTTCGTGAGACAAACTTCACCTGACACCCTGCATGCTCTAAACTCTAATCTATACTCCGTGGTACCTGGCTGAAGTTGAGTGTTGAATGGTAAAGCTGAGTAAAGTAGTTCAGGAGCAGATAGGCACCATCATATTAGAGAAAATTCAACAGAGATCAATAAAAATGATTAAGGGGCTCAGAGAATTGATTTTTGAGAAAAGATTAAGAAAAATAAATGTGCAGTTTGACACATAGCCAAGGAGGAATATGATAACCAGGTGGTCAACGAGGTATATAAGACACAGCCAAGAAGACCTTCTCTAGGAATGTGGAGACAGATTCCCTATGGCCTCTGGGAACACAGTCTTCTCCAAAGAGGGGTAGAAAGCCTTGTCACTGGAAGTACTGGTAGCTCAAATGTCAGAAGCTTATTGAAATTTGGTGGTGTGTAAGTGGGAAAGATGACCATATGCATGCCTTTGTTTATTTATTTATTTATTTATTTATTTATTTGCAAGAGAGAGAGAGAGGAGAGAGAGCTAGGAGCAGAGGGAGAAGGACAAGCAGACTCTGTGCTGAGTGAGGAGCCTGACACAGGGCTCGATTGCACCATCCCAAGATCATGACCTGAGTGGAAGTCAGACGCTTACCCAACTGAGCTACCCAGGCACCCCAAGGTTTTAGTAACTTTTGGGCACATGAATACATGTGGTGTTAGAGTTATAGTTTCAACCAAGCTCTTATTTTCATGTTGTTAATGTTCAAATGCTCTCAGACCACATGATTAAAATTAAGGAATGATAAATAATGGTAGCATACAACCAGATAGATCACTGCCCTTAAATAAATACATATATGAGTGCATGCATAAACACATCTGTAGTATAAATACATGCATACAAAACAGATGGGCACACGACATGCGTACATACGTATATATATAAATCTATCAGTTGAAATGTCTGTATTTAGTGATGTACCGTCATTAAATGTACCATCCAAACTGAGTTCGATGATGACGGAGCCGCTTAGTGAATTACCTCTGTCCTTTGTTCTGGCAGTTTCCAGACATGGCTCCTATGCCAAGTATGAATCATCTTTTTCTGGCACTGGGAAAGCTATTTTCAGCAGAGCCACACTGCAGGGTCATTATTCTTAAGGCTGCATTATAGGGCATCAGAGGAAATGACATAATCCAACTCAATTCACAGAGTGGCAAGTGGAGGAAGCTTAAGGCTACATCAAACCAACTACATATTCTCCCCCCAAAAGTCACAAGACTTCTTAATACAGTCCCTGAGGGAGAAAATCTCTCTCAGGATAAATGAGGGGAAATGGCCTGAACTAGACCCTGCTGGTCTAAAACTTCCTTCCTATATTTACCGTAATAATCAATGTATATAATAATATACGTAAAATAATATAAGTTGCCTTTATTTATATTATAAAAGTACATACTCAATGTTTGGATGCTATTTTTCACACTTTCCATAGAGCGTATTAGACTTTTAATAACCATCATAATAAAACGGGCAGGGGATAAAATGACTCTGAAAAAGCATCAGGGAGAAACATTGACCTGTGTAGTTTTGACGACATAGCCTCATTCGTTGGAAGGTACAACTTAGATTTACTTTTCTCATTACTGAAAGAATGCAGGGGGTTAGAGTGCCACCTTTCCACCGCTGGAGGACTGAAAGAGAATCTGCTGTTCCTCTCAACTGAACTGCGGGTCGGATCCCACCAAACAGTCCTCCTAACGGGCTCTTAGTCTTACTATTCTCTGAAGAGGGCTTTGCGCCACTCCCCACGGATGAAGGGGGGACTAAGTGGCCACGTTGTCATTGGTGCTGCTTCGGAATGTTAGCGAAGCCAACATTAACCCTCGACATCCCTGTGTCATTTGTACTGCAGATTTTTCCATCACATTTTTTTGCTGTTTTTACAAGTGGTGCTATCACTGCACCGCTCTGCCCTGAAGAGATCTAAACATGCTGGTTTGTAAGCAGAAAGCAGCAAAACAAAACAAAAGCCACCATTATGATCCTAAGTATCTCGTGCTCCAGGAGAGAACCACAGTCATTATTGCGTATAAATGGAACTTAGGAGGCAGGTCAAAGACAGCCAACACGGGGCTGTTGAACTTGAGTTCCAGACTAGTTTCCAGATGGCTTCTGAACCACCCTTGGTTTTGCTGCCCTTCCTTATTTCTATTTTTCTGAACCAATGACCCTCAAGCAGCTGGAAAGAATTACCTGTGGCCTCTATAGCTCTGAAAGCTTTAATTGTATTTACAGTCTCATTTGTCATTTCTTCTTATTTTCCTCTATTCCTCATGTTCCTTTGTGCTTGCATCTCTCCTTCCTCTGTAAAATCTAAAGTGGAGAACAAGTGAAGAGACTCACAATGGAATTTGTAGACCAGAGGGACAAAATTGAACCTTTTCCCCCTCCTCTAACCTCCATGGCATTAAAATACCATTTCTCTCTTGCATTTGGAAAAATAAGTTATTTTTAAGAACATCTCAAACAGTTTATTTATGCACATACATATGCATTTTCATTTAACTTTTTATTTTGGATCACTTCTTAGATTTTCAGATAGTGCAGAAAGTTCCTGGATCCCTCAGCTTTGTCTAATGTAACATTTTACAATTGCGCTACACTGGCTAAAACTAGGATGTTAACACTGAGATAACATCACTAAGCTACAGACTATTCGGAATTCACCAGTTTTGCCACTCATGTCCTTTTTCTATGCCAGGATCCAATTCAGAATCCCGCATTGCATTCATTTGTTAGGTCTCCGCTGTCTCCTCTAATCTGTGATGGTTTCTTAGTCCTGCTTTGTTTCATGTTTTCTGTTTGATACTTTAGAAGGTTGCTTGCTGGTCAGAAGCTTTACAGAATGCCCTTTATTTTGTAATGGGTTTATGAGATTGGAGGGGGAGATATCGGAGAGGTCAAGCACACATCCTATCAGGGGGTACATGGGAACAATGCAGTTTATCACAAGTGATGTTCATCTTGAGTATCTGGCTATGGTGATATCTGCCAGGTTTCTCCACTGTAAAGCTACTGGTCTTCCCTTCGCAGATTCTACTCTTTGAAGTGAGTCACTAAGCCCAGCTGACAGTTCTCTTAGAGGGGGAAATATCTGCTTATATTATTCCAGATTCTTCTATAACAAAGGTTTGTTCGTTCTTCCCCATTTCCGTATTTATATCAGCAGGCACTCGGGTACATGTATTATACTTTGGATTATAATCCGATCCTATCATTATGACTTTTCCTCCAATCGTTCAGGGTGGGTCCCTGGGATTCTTTCAGGTTGAGTCCTAGATTCTTTGTCAAGGTCTCCTCACATTTTTTTCTTTTTTTTTTCCCCCCAGCATTCCCTTACTTTTGTCACTACATTACAATCCTACAAGATGCTCTCTAGAGCCTTCATGTATTGCTTTGGTTCACGCCTACAATCAGCTACTTCTCCAAGGATACCTGGTTCCTGGTGTTCGAGAACGATGTTCGAAAACCAAGCTGTGGGCACTGGATGTACTCGTAGCTACTGACATATCATTGCTTCCAGGCTATCTCAGGAGACGGGGTTAACGTGATCCAGGTAGAAACACATATCTCTACTGCTGTGCCTATCTGCATGTATGTTAACATAAATCATACTTGTATCTTCAACTCTAAGCCACCACACAGGCATTATTCTAGCCACTTCCTCCACTTCTGCCTGCATATTTATAACTTGTTTCTCTACCACTGAGAAAGCTGGCCTGCACTAGCTCCAATTTATTTACTGATTTTTTTTCAGCTCGAGTATGCATGTAGATTAATTCCAAAATTGATAATGCGCACCGCTATGAGAAAAAAATATTTACCAACCAGAGTATCTTGTTTATTCAGTTCTTTTTCTTTATCTTTATAGTGTCCAGTCAAAACACTATTGCTCCAAAGTTAATTACCTTGGCTCCTTTCCCCGCTAACCCTTTTATTGTGCCATACTCTTATAATAAAATAGGTACAATCTTCACTGTATCGTGGGACCTTCAACATTCTGGTTGATTTTTTTTCATTTGCACACACAGCAAGGCTTACTCTGTTACATACAGTTCTGCAGGTTTAACAAATTCATACTTACATATCCACAGAACAAGAGAATAAAAAAAAGTCCCATTACCCTAAAATTCCTGCATGTGGCTGTTTTACATTTAATCTCTCTTCTTCTCCAATTCCCCAGCAACCACTCATCTGCTCCCATTCTTACAATTTTTGCTTCTCTATAATGTCATATAAATAGAACTAATTACAGCTAACTACACATTCTGTAGCATTTTGGTTTTGCCTTCTTTCATTCAGCAAAATACATTCAGGATCCTTCCAGTGGTTGCATGAGTCAGTGAACACATCTTTTTTATTGCTGAGTAGTATTCCATTATATGGATGGGCCATCCATTCACTTGTTGAAGGACATCTTGGTTATTTTCAGATTTTGGACATTATGAATAAAACTACGGGAAGCATTCACACACAGGTTTTGGCATAAGCATGTTTTCCACTCACTTGGGTAAATATACTTACTTGAAAATAAATTCAATTCACTTGGGAACGGGATCGTTGGATCACATGTTAAGTATCTTTTTATAGAACAAACTGCCAAACTGGCTTTCAGACTGGCTGTACCACTTTGCATTCCCCACAGCGATGAATGAGGTTCTGTTGATCTTCATTCTTGTCAGCATTTGGTATTGTCACTTTTTATGGTTCTAATACTTCTAAGAGGTATGTAGCAGTATCCCACTGTGGTCTTAATTTGCATTTATCCGATGACAAATGAGATTGAGTATCTTTTCATCTGCCAGCTTCATTATTTTTACTTGCCATCATTGTATTGTCTTTGGGGTAGTGTTCTGTTCATACATTTCTTGCCAATCTTTAAATTACATTGTTTTCTTATAAAATTAATTTCAATAAATATTTCCCTGTCAATATGGCTTCTTTTTATGCGAATTAAAAGAAAACATCTGCATATCTCTTTCACAAGTGGGGAAGATTTTCCAGTCAATTCCCAGTGTTTATGGTAATTATGTTCCATAAAGTCATCACAAACACTGAATGAGCAAATACTGAACCACTGCTCCTAGCAGAAATATGTACATATACAAACACACCTCACATAGCTTATAATCTTAAATCCTAAAAATGACTCATTGTGATAGACTGTTTCAGTTTACAAAAGGGAAAAGGAAGTTCTGATGTGTTACCTACTTGATGGAGGTATAGCACTGATAAGTACCAGAGCTGGACTTCAAATGCCCTGGCCAATGAGCCCCAAGGCAGGCCTCCTCCCACTGCATCCCCCTCCCCAATCAGCTCTGCCCCAGGCTGAGAAGGTGAGCCATGAGCAAACCACATTTTTCACCGCTGCAAGCATGTCCACAAATGAGAGTAAGAGAGCTGATATGGGGGTTACAAATAGATTTTAGTAGGTAGGTGAATTCACAAATGCAGAATCTATGAATAATGAAGATGGACTATACTTAGGAAGCTTCTGGAAACAAACTCAGGCAAAGGATGCTATAAAATAGTTTTGACTTAGCACCATACCTTGAAGAGGCTTCTATATAGGGGCGAAATTGTGAAAAAATATATACTAATCCCATTCTTGTCTATCTACTTTGCCTCATGGGATTCTACCTAGTTTGCATTAAAAATTTTTTTTCTAAATAATGAAAACTGTAGTTCACTCTATTGCATGTGACTGAGGATCTAATATAAATATGTTAAAGCATTGTATATCTAACCAGGCATCTGGTCCAATAAATCAAAGTTCACATATTTGAAGGGTAATGACACTCAACGTGTCACCCACTACCTGCCTCTGTGGTCACAGTCTCCTGTTTGAAGGGACTGCTCCAGCTGTCAGACGTTACTCCCCTCCCCCTGGCTTTTGGAGCCAGTATTCCTTGGATCTTTTCTTTTTCCTACAGCAGACCTACATCTATTAGAGGTGGGCTGACTGGGGATGAGTCGAGAGCACAGAAGCTGATTGATGGAGCATGGTGCATCCCTTAATTAAGCAGAAGCTACTAATAAAAATGAACTTAGTGGATGATTTGTGGGGTCCTGGCCACACAGCCATATGTGCCTCACAGCAGTAGGAAACAGGAGTGGCACCCAGCTAGTTCCAGCTTAGACTGGAGACCATATTTTGCTGTAAAAGGGGGGAAATCTTTGTGGGTCCTTTTGGCTTTGCAGAACAAAAATGGAAAGGACCCAGCATAACAAGTTGTTGGTATTATTTATGAGCCTGTGTCTTGGGGACTCTGGTTTTGGTGCCTTACTTCTGTCCTCCCCCACCAGGAAGCATGGGGGGCAGCTGAAGAGGAGTTCTGCTTGGTTTCTCTGAGTGCAGCCGCATGGAGGTGGTGAGAGGGGCAGGGAGAGTGAGGGCCTGGGCGACCCACGAAGGGTGAACTGGTGACTGTGCGTTTGTTTGCTGCCTTTTGAAGAGTTTTAGCTAATGTATTCCATGGAAAGAGCACTGTGTTTGTCCTGAGACAATTATTATTCCAGAGAAACTCTACAATGTGGTCAGATTACATTAGCCTTCTCTTCTTCAAGGAGCTCCTCCAAGCTCACTTCCTCCATGACACCACCCTAATTAAGTGCGTGCCCGACACAGACACTTGCCCCTGCGGCTAACGGCCCAGCTGACACACACACACAATGCTGATGTCTGGTGTGCTGCCTCCATTCCTCGCTGATCTTAACTTTCTCTCTGTTGTCCTATTTGGGGCCCAGAGAAGCTCAGGGACATTCTGGAATCAGTCATCTCCACAGGAAGGTCTTCGAATAGCAGGTTCTGGGCATCCAAATTCTCGGGCTGACCCTCCCTGACTACCCTCCATCCTCATGCCTCTCCCTGTGGAGCACCTCTCACACATTGCACATTTTACTTCCTCTTTGTGGTCTGTCTCCCACTAAAATGTAAGCTCTGTGACATCAGGAATTTGGATTTATGTACTATCTCCCCAGCTTGTTGAACAGTGCCCAGCATTGTAGACAATAGATACCTCTTGAATATAATAATAATAATAAAAAGATCTTTCCTGGACTAATTTTCCGAAGGCAGAGGATATATCTACTCAGTTTCACACCATGCAAGTTCTTGCCATGAATGGTCCTTTAGCAAATGTCTCCAATGACAAACACAAGGATCTGACTGTCATTTGCAGTGGTTGCTGTATATTTAGAGCAAGAGACCCATGGGTACAGCTCCTGTCAGGAAGAACAGACTTTGCTGGTTTGTTGTTTTCTGTCCAGATCCTTTCTTCACAATGAGATCTTCTGCAAAGTCTTCCACTGACTCTCAGTTAAAAAGGTACATGGAAATCAAAGCCCATCAATTTTTTATTCCAACCTTAAGATCAGGCTACCATCTGGCTGCTCAGAGCTCAAAACAGTTGGTGTCTGGAAGAAGTCATGAACCCGAGTTAACATTGTTTGGAATAAAACTCCCTTCCTTCCTTCTTCCCTCCCTCCTTCCTTTCTTTCTCTTTCTCCGCACCCCTTTCTGTTCTTTCTTGTATTTTTTCTGTATGTTGGTGGCCAGCGAACAATGCATATTCATAAATGCTGATGAGGTGGTAGATGTGATCTGACATGGCGGTCCAAAGAGCAGCAGGACATGTGTGGGTTGAAGAATGATGGCTCGCCGTAAATGTACTATGTACCTCCTTGGGGGACAGAAGTCCTGTTCTGTAGGCCATTTTCTTTACAAAGGTCACATTTCTTTTAGTGCACCTACAGTGAAGTTTCAGATATTTCTGACTTTTGTTGGACTATACTTTTATTACTAAATTTCCTTCATAAAGGGATCATACAACACATGTTTCTCCAGTGTTTATCATAAAAAGGGCACTGTGTTAGGGGTCAGAAATAGAGTCATATATGATTTTACCCTCTTGCCCCAAAATCAAGTATTGGATTTTATTTGAGGCCCAGCAAGTATTAAAGAGAGAGTCTCAAACAACACAAAGAAAATACTCAGCTGTTAGGGGCTTGTAGTCTTGGTAGGAAGCTTAGTGCTTCATTCACAGCAAGAAAACAAGAACAATACAAAATGACTGCTGCAGTTAGGCGGGCTACTAGTTCAAGTTCAGAATTTGGAGAAAGAAAAGTGTCATGCATGTAGGGCACTTTAGGATATTTCAAAAAGCGCAAAATATGGTCTACGGCATTTACTCCTTCATACTCTAAAAAATAAGATGACCTAAATAGTCAAATTATTTTTGCATCATTTACTCTATAATGCAATGGACAGAAGACATGAAAATAGACATTTTTCCAGAGAAGACACGCAGATGGCCAACAGACACATGGAAAGATGTTCAACATCGCTCATCATCAGGGAAATACAAACCCAAACTACAATGAGATATCACCTCGCATGCATCAGAATGGCTAAAATCAACAACACAGGAAACAACAGGTGTTGCCAAGGATGCAGAGAAAGGGGAACCCTCTTATGAGGCTCAAGCTATTTTTAATCCATTGTCTCACACTTGAAATTTCTTAAGAGAAGAAGATAAAGAAGAAAAGGGAAAATGACAAGTAGTACTTCTAGGCATGGAAGGTTAGTGTATTTAGATTAAATGAGGTGATGAGGCCAAGTAAAGAGAGCTAGAGAATAAAAAAACCATGGAGGAAAGATACTGGGGCCAAAGTGTTAAAACAGCATTTCTTTTAGCTGTGCATGTACTCCTAGTTACCCACGTCAACTCAGCCTCCAGTTTCATAGGTAGCATTCGCTGCTTTTCATTTTAAACACGACTTTTTCTTATTTTTTTTCTTCTTTATTATTGAAGTGTAATTGACATACAGTATTACATTAGTTTCAGGTGTACAGCATAGTGATTTGATGTTTGTATACATTACAAACTGATCACCCCAATAAGTCCAGTTCCTATCTGTCATCATACAAAGTTAGTAAAATATTATTGATGGCATTCTCCATGATCTAAATTATGTCCCCATGGTTTACTTGTTCTATAACTTGAAGTTTGTACCTTTTGGTCCCCTTTGCCCATTTTACCCCTAAACCCCCTTACTCCGCCAAACCCCTTTGCTCTGACAACCAACACTCTGTTCCCTCTGTATATGAGTCTGGGTTTTATTTTGTTTTGTTCACTTGTCTGCTTTGTTTCTTAGATTCCACTTATAAGTGAAATGATAGAGCATTTGTCTTTCTTTGTCTGACTTGTTATATTAGCATAATACCCTGAAGACCATCTATGTTGTTGCAAATAGCAAGATTTTATTCTTTTTTATGGCTGAGTAGTATATATACTGCAACGAACATAGGTGTGCATACATCTTTTCAAATTAGTGTTTTCGTTTTCTTTAGATACCCAGAAGTAGAATTGCAGGTAGTTTCATTTTTAATTTAATACAAACTCCAAATAATTTTCCATAGTGGCTTCACCAATTTATACTCTTACAAGTAATGTGTAAGTGTCCCCTTTTCTCCACATCTCACCTATACTTGTTATTTCTAATAGTTTTGACAATAGCCATTTTGACAGGTGAGAGGTAATATTTCATTGTGGTTTTGATAGGTATTTCCCTGATGATTAATGATGCCAAGTATCTTTCCATGTGTCTGTTGGCCATCTGTATGTCTTCTTTGGAAAAATATCTGTAAACATTCTCTCCCAGTTTTTTACTCAGATTATTTTGTTTTGTTTTTGATTGAGTTGTATGAGTTCTTTATGTATTTTGTATATTATCACGTACCGGATACATGATTTGCCATGATCTTATCCCATTCAGGAGGTTGTCTTATAATTTTGTTGACAGTTTTCTTTGCTGTGCAGAAGCTCTTTGGTTTGAGGTAGTTCCATTCATCTATTTTTGCTTGTGTTGCCCTTGCCCTAGAAGTCAACTCCAAAAAGCATCTCCTAAGACCGATGTCAAGAGTTACTGCCTATGTTTTCTTCTCAGAATTTCATGGTTTCAGGTCTTAACAGTCAAATCTTTAATCCACTTTGGATTAATTTTTGTATATGGTATAATGTAGTGGTCCAATCTCATTCTTTTGCATGTAGCTGTCCAGTTGCCTTAACACCATTCATTGAAGAGACTGTCCTTTCTCCATTGTATATTCTTGCCTACTTTGTCGTAAATATTGGACCACATATTCATGGACTAATTTCTGGGCTCTCGATTCTGTTCCACTGATACACAGGTATGTTTTTATACCCATACCATACTGTTTTAGTTACTATAACTTTGTAGTATAGTTTGAAATTGGATCATGATACCTCTGGTTTCATTCTTCTCAAGATTGCTTAGGCTATTTGGGGTTTTTGTAGTTTCACAGAAATTTTAAAATTGTTTGTTCTAGTTCTATGAAAAAAGCCACTGGGATTTTGATAGAAGATGCAATGAGTCTGTTAATTGCTATGGGTAGTATGACCATTTTAACAATATTAGTTCTTCCAATCCATGAGCACCAAATATATTTCTATTAATTTGTGTCTTTTTCAATTTTTTTCATCAGTCTCTGATATTTTTCAGTATACAGGTCTTTCACTTCTTTGGTTAATTTATTCCAGGGTATTTTCTTTTTTGGTACAACTGTAAATGGTCTTTTTTCTTGTATTCTCTGATAGTTTGATATACGTGTATAGAAATTCAACATAGTTTTGTGTATTTTGTATCCTGCAACTTTACTGAATTCATTTATTAACTTTGTTTTTGGTTTACGGTTTTCTATATATAGATCAAGTCATCTGCAAATAATGAAAGTTTTAGTTCTTCCTTTCTAATTTGGATACCTTTCATTTTTTTGTTCTTATCTAACTTCTTTGGCTAGGATTTCTAATACTATGTTGGATAAAAATAGTCAGAGTGGGCATCCTTTTGTGTTCCTAATCTTAGAAGAAAAGTTTTCAGGTTTTCACCACTGAATATGATATGATCCTTTTAATGTATTTTTGAATTCAGTTTGCTGATATTTCTTTGAGGACTTTTGAATCTATGTTTATCAGGGATATTGGCATATAACTTTCTTTCTTCCCCTGTCCTTCCTTCCTTCCGTCTTTCCTTCTTTTTCTTTTCTTCCTTCCTTCTTCCCTTCTCCTTTCTTCTCTTCTCCTTTCTTTCCCTCCTTCTTCCTCCTCTTATCTTTCTCTTCTTCTCCCCTCTCTATCTTCTTGTGTGTGTGTGTGCATGTGTGTGTGTGTGTGTGTGTGTGTCTGTGTGTGAGAAATCTGTCCAGAGTAATCCAGGGCAATCCTGGTCTTGTAAAGTAAGTTTGATAGTGTACCCTCCTCTTCAATTTCCTGGAAGAGTTGGAGAAGAACAGGTATTAAATCTTCTTTGAATGTTTGGTAGCATTCACCAGTGGAGCCATCTGGTTGTGGATTCTTGTTTGTTAGGAGATTTCTGATTACTGATTTAATCTCCTTACTAGTAATCCTTCTACTCTGATTTTTGTTTATCTTTTCAAAGAAGTAGCTCTTAGTTTCAACCCTCTTTCTTATTTTCAACTGACTGCATTGTTAGTTTCTGGAAGGGCAGGAACCATGATAGACTAGCCTATTTCTAGTATGATGAATAAGAATGACTCCTCTCACAATTGGGGACCCTCTCTTAAACACAAAATTGATATTAAAAATAGGTAACTGGAATATGAAAATAGGAAACTTTAAGGGATTAAACAGGCTCTAGTCTTCAGTAGAAACTGGAAAAGTGGGGCCCTGGCCAAGGCAGAAGCCCAGAGGAGTCTATTTCTGCAGAGACCAATTGAACTCTCATTCTAGAAACTCTCCAAGCGTCCTTCTGTCCTTGATGTGATTTCTCAAGTATACTTGCCATCTATTCATCTATATGGCAGGGAGATTTCTCAGTAGAGGTTAGTAAACTGACTTTTTTGCAACAGTTCTATCATGTATGAGCCTGGGCAACATCAGTTCTCTTTTCCAAGGCTAATTAACCCTTGGGTACACAAAGCACTGAGAGTCCCAACTTCACAGAGGGCAAATCATGGTCCATGGTGAAAAGATCATGGTCCTTGGGAATCAGACAGACCTAGATTTGAGGTCTGGTTCCACCACTAATTAGATATGGCACCTTGAACAAACTGTTTATTTCACCTGCAAAAATGATTATGAAAATTGAAAGAAAAGGGTACAGAAAATTAAAAGGAAAAGCATACGTCTAACAGCCTATGTTACTGCAAATAACTAAGGGCAGTTTCCTTATCTCAACAAACCTAGGAAACAAGGTTCTGTAAAGAGCTGGATAGTAAAAAACAAAAACAAAACCAAAACAAACAAAAAGGAAGAGCTGGATAGTACATAGTTTAGACTTTGTGGAAGATACACTCTCTGTCGTAAGTACTCATCTCTGCCACTGTCCTGCAAAAGCAGCTATAGACAGCACGTAACTGAAAAAGCATGACTCATACAACTTAATTTATAAAAACAGGCAGCTGTCCAGATTGGCAAGCAGTGCTTCTCAAACTTGAATGGGCATGAGTCACCTAAGGATCTTGTGAAAATTCAGATTCTGTCCTGTAGGTGTCCACAAGGGCATGATTTTGGATCTCTAATAGGCTTCTGGGTGCAATGTAGACACACATAGGTAAGGGGAACCCGGGAAGCTTTTCTGATCATCAGACCACTCTGTTTATTTCATTTGACTACCTAGGCAGTGTGCTAAGTCCTTTTGGACTGCTATAACAAAAATACCATATGCCGGGCAGTTTAAACAACTAACATTTCTTTCTCATGGTTCTGGAGGCTGGGAAGTTGATGAATAAGGCGCTGGCAAATGCAGTGTCTAATAAGGGCTCGTGCCCTGGTTCACAGATAGTTTGTCTTCCTGTTGTGTCCTCACATGTCTGAATGAATGAAGGAGCTCTCTGGGATCCCTTTTATAGGGGGTGTTAATCCCCCAAAGACCCTACCTCCAAAAACCATCACATTAGGGAATAAGTTTCAATGTATGAATTTGGGGTGGGGGGGGGACACAAACATTCAGTCTCTAGTGGCTGTCAACTTCCCAAACTCTTTCACCTAGTTCATATTAAGATATATCTATCATTTCCAACTCTATGTATCTTTGAAGATCCACACCGATTTGAGATTTAATGCTAATTTTACTTAGACTAAGAGCAATTCGTCCCTGGTTAGCTTCTGTGCCACTCTCTCTCATTTTTGTAATAAATGAGCTCTTAACTTAATGGGATTGTTCTAGAATTACACAAACTGGCCATCACATCTCACCTACCATGGTGATGTTTAATGATACACTCTCCCAGTCTACTCCAGGAGAAATGACTTCCTATGATGGCCTCCTATACCATTTGTAAAGATGCCATTTTCTATAAAACTCTTGAAGGAAGTACCAGTCGGCTGGAAGCAGATAGCAGGTAGGAGATGTTAATCAGCCTTGTCCAAAGTGAGTTAAATTTAGTGAAAACACAAGGGATAAATGATTCAATGAATAAAATAAAGGTCTCCAAGAATTTAACAGTGAAGATAACAAAGACCTATCCATGCAAAACATTAAGGAAATATATTTTCACACACTGTATTTTCCAAAATACAATAAATCTGACAGTTTTTAAAAACTCTGATCTGTACCTTCGAAAGTGAACACATCTGAAAAGTCCTCTCAGCTCCACTGAAGCTCTGTGTAAAACTCTCTCAATCCACAGCCACCTTTGAAGGCAAAGAAAATTAAAGAGAGCACAGTCTCATTTCTGAGACTCACGATCACTCCAGCAAATCGGTTAGGACAAGAACAATATCATAATGTCTGTCCTACTTTGTCTAGTACCAGAAGGGTTGGTTATATTTAGCCAGGAGAAGAAAGCTCAGAATGGTAAAGATACAAGCTCACTCAGGGACAATTTCAACAAGGAGGTGGGGGAGAAGTATGTCTGTGTTAAGAGACAGGAATGTGAAAAGCTGGGTAGACTTACCAGCATATGAAAAATACAAATTTTATCTACTGACCATAAAAATGTAAACATTCTCAAATGACTGAAGCTGATGATAAAAATTCCCAGTCAGTCAGTCTAGTACAAGCATCACGGAGAATCCCTTCACAGCTAAAAGACACCATGCCACGTGCAGGGGCTGCGTTATAGGATGATATCAATTCATTGCCTCTTAGCTCCAACTCCACTTTCACTGTCCCATCTGTAGATAGAGATCCAGTCCTTTCAACATTTTCCCTTTGTCAACTGGCATGATGCTAGCTGTCAGTAGAGGGCACCAGAGAGATATCAGGGTGAAGGGCCTTCCCTCCTAGTTCTAGAGTGTTCAGTGGACAGGCTTCTGCAGCCTTGTGGTGTGCTTCTCCAGCATGGCTTGGTTTCTCCAGCACCAGGCCCCTGGGACCCTCTAGTGCCGGGTGACTTTCCAGTGCTCGGCTCCTCAAGTGCGGTGGGCTCCTCCTGCATCTGGTTCTTGCAAGACGGGTTGCTTCTCCAGTGCCCACCCCTTACAGCGTCTGCCACTTTCTGGGTGACCCGCTCTTGCAACTTAGCTTCTCCAGTGCATGCCTCTTGCAGTGCAAGGCAGAGGTGTACCCCCTCGGCCACCACTTCCCCTAGAGAATCCCCTGAGCAGCCGTGTAGCTGAGTGGCTCCAGAGAGACACGTCCTCTGAAGAGCTTTCCCCAGACCAGAAAGGGTAGATTTCTAGCAAGTTCTGCTGGCCATCTCTCTCCCACACAGTGAGCCAGAGCCATGCCCTCCACCAGGCCTCGCACACCAGATGCTCGAGCTCAGCACCAGGGCTGGTGGCTGCTCCTTTTTTCCGCTACTCCCCCCCACTTTTTTTTTTTTTTTTTTTTTAAAGATCTTACTTATTATTTGAGAGAGAGAGGAGGAGGAGCAGAGGGAAAGAGACAAGCAGGGCTTGATCTCCCAACCCAGAGATCATGACCTGAGCTAAAATCCAGAGTCGGATGGACCGTCAACTGAGCCACCCAAGCACCCTTGCTACTCCTATATTCTTCCCAGTTCTCTATATTTCTTATTTGCCAATCCCTTGGCATTCCAACCTTATGTTAGAATTACCAATTTTTTTATATTAAACTTATCTTGTTCAAATTACTGTGCGGTTTTGTATCTTGATTGGGCCCTGGCTGGTATATTCTGGTTTCTGGGAGTCATTACAAAGTAATTTATGTCAGTGGAATTAGGGCTTACATAATTGCCTTTTTTCCCCTATAAAACAAAGCAGCCATGTAATCTGTAATTTATTTTCCCTTTCCAAACCTACTATTAAAAATGCTGCTCTCAATTATGGGTCCGATGTATTGACATATTACTACAGAGCTCTATTCCGAAAGCTCCTTCAGATGCATGACTTTCTCTACACAGAACACCAAAGCCAGGATGACTTCACTGCAAGCCTCTTCGGAGAGCATTATATCAGAGAGCAGATAGAGCCCTGGGAAAGTGATCGCATTACCTCCTCTCTCCTTCTTTTAATCACTCTCATCTCACAAGACAAAGTTTAAAAGAACTTTCCATTGTCCCTTTCCATCTATGGCTCCACTGGGATGCTGTCCCATGCTTTTCTCAGCAAATAGAGAGTAAAATAAAGGTGTCTAAATTTAACCTCTCCACATGAAAGAGAGATTAAGACATCTGAAAAACCTTCAAGTTTTCTTAACTTCGGTAATTACGATAGGAAGAAGCAGGAATGGCATAAGTAATACAGTCACATCCCCGAATATATCCTCTCCGTGGGTTTACAAGACCTCACACCTTGGACACTTATGAAACATGCTGAAATATAGCTACAGCCCAAGAAGGGAGAAATAGATGATCTCTTCTAGACCTCTGGTTATTTTGAAATCTTAAATGGGTTTACACATTGTTAAATGACAAACAGCTATGTGAATTCGTATCTCATTTGATCAAAGCCATTTTTAGTGATCTATGAGGAGAAACAATGTCAGCTTACAAACAAATTCCACAATTTACTACTCTAAACAAAGTATTCTTTTCCCATGGTTATGTTATAATCATGCTATTTAAGAAACTGTAGCGTATTAGCTCTTTAAATGTTTAAAACCCCAGAAATAATTTGAAATTTAGGTATACTGCCAGGCAAAGCATGAGAATGAATTTGAAGTCAATGTCTTTACTCTTGGCGAGTCCACAGTAATAGCTTGCTTCCTCTTTCTCAATAATCTGGACCAATGCCAGCTTAGGCTGCTAGTATTTCTGGTATATAGCCATGATTTGGCTGTATCTGTTAATAATCAATACAGACTTAGTCAGCATACCTTGAGGGCAACGCACGATATTAGCTTCCCATTGCTGTGTAACAAATTACCACAAATGTAGGAGCTTAAAACAACACCTACTTATTAGCTTGAGGTTCTGTAGGTAGAAGTGTGAAACGTATGCTTGGGTTCACTTAGGCAATCACAAGGCTGAAATCAGGTGGTGGCTGGGCTGCTTCTTCTAGAGTCTCCCGGGGGAGAATCTGTTTCCAAGCTCATCCTTATTATTGGCAGGACTTTGTTCCTTGCTGTTGTGGGACTGGGGCCCTACTTTCCTTCATGCCTCTTATCCTGGCCCTCTCTCAGTTCCTAGAGGCCACCCACATTCCTCACCACATGATTCCTTCCATTTTCAGATCAGTGATAGTGCATCAAATTCTTCTCATGCTTCAAATCTGATTTAGCTCTTTCTTAGCCAGAGGAAGCTCTGTTTTAAAAGGTTCATGTGATGAGGTCAGGCCAACCAGGAGAATGTCCCTACTGTACCATATAGCACCAAAACCACCCCATTCACACTCCTGGGAATTATGCAAGGTATGGATACCAGGGGAGTAGTACATTTGGGAGGCTATCTTAAAATTGTGCCCACCCAACACATCTAAGACAGAAAAGAAGTAGACCAAGTTAATGATTCAGAGTTTTCCCTGTATAAACCGAAGTTCAAAAAACAAAAAACAAAAAGAAAAAAACCTTGGAGGAGAGATACAATTGAATTAAAAATAAGTAAGGGCCTAGATGTAGTAGATTAGGTTTACTAACAAAATGCTGGAATAACAGAAACAGAGGGCACATCCTGGAACAGAAAAGAAAAAAAATAAGTATGGAATACATTTATAGAAGGGAAAGAAAAACTGAAAATTCATTAAAGCAAAAGGTGATACTTGGAAACAATAGGTTCAATTAAATAAAATATTGCGTTTCTATTCTATGTCAGAAGCAGAAGTCAACTGAAAATGAAGTAACAATAATAGTTAACATATACTGAGTACTTACTATGTGCTAGAGCATTTGGGCACTATTCTGAGTGATTTGCACATATTTCTTCATTCAGTATTCAAAGCATATTTAGAGAATATTATCTTTCTTGTATTTGCGGAAAGTGAGGCGTAGAGAGATTAACTTGCCCAACATCACCTTATAAGCGGCCAAGTCAAGAGTGAACCCAAGAAATTAGCCTCTAGTGCCTCGTATATCATTATGTTTCCTGTAAGGAAGGGAATGAGGGAAGCAGGAAGGGAGAACTCTAAGGAAGAAGTTGGAGTAAGAGAGACCCTGGGCAAAAATAAAGTACCTGATTCCTTTCCTTCATAGCACGAGTGTTAGTGAGGTGATGACCATGAGTCCTCCCTTCCTGGTAGTTCCTGGATGGTCACCACAAGCTTTTGCTTCTGGGCCACCATGTTCTAACTAACCCATTCTATGACTGACTTTCCTTCAGATACATTAATACCTTAAACCTTATTTATTGCAGAGCAGACTTTCTGGACTAGGAATTATCCACTCCCTCTGTATTCATTCACTCATTCATTTATTTATTCAATAAATATTTATGAGTGTCTTTTATGTGTCAGATATTGTTTGAGGTGCTGAGATTCAGTTGGTTGACAATACAGACAAATCCTAGTTTTTAGAAAGCATGCATTCTGATAGTGGTGGCGGAAACGAAGTGGGGGGAGGGAGATACTCAAGTGAACAAACGCAACAAGGACTATGAAGTAAATAAAGCAAGGCTGAAGTAATAGTGATTGGAGGGGTAGAGATGTTAGATTTGGTGGTCAGGGAAGGTCACTCTGATAAAGTATTATTTAAAGTGTGACTTGAATGACCAAGATGGAGCTAGCCTGTAGCTTTGTCTATTTCTGTTCTGTTCTGTATTGGTTTTACAGTTTCATGCATAGGGACAATGTATTGCTTTTTAATTCTTGTAGGGAGCACCTCACTAAACTCATAACACTAAACGTATCTTTTTTTTTTTTTTTTTTAATGAATTTGGATGGCAGAATATCACTAAGCTTACGGGAAGTTAGAAATCTGAGTGGTACCCCAACATTCTCTCCCCAAATAAAAATTGCTCCTGAGACCTAGTATGTTATATATTATTTTTGTTGGCTTTATCTGTAGTCAGTTTTAGATGTCTGGGGATAAATGCAAGTCATGGGCAAGCAATGGTTATTTGGCCAGTCACTGTAAAATATATTCTTGGTTCAGTTTTAGTATTCAAAGAGTATGGGATATAAATATGTTGCTTATTTTCAGAATGAGCTCACTGCTTCAGTTCTTCCACATTGTTGCCTTTAATTAGATTTTCCAATCAATCATCTCTGGGTATTGCTCCATGTCCAGAAGTCCATATTAATAAAACGTCTGCTTACTTATAAGAATTTGGTGAAAAGTTTAATTTCAGGATGTTAATCCATCTGGCCTTGCCAACTGCCGAACTACAGAAAGATTAAGTTGGTGGTAGAGGGAACGCCATCTGTTTCTGAGAATTTAGTTGATCTCTGCATGATGAGCAGGAAGTCAACTGCAAGACTGAAGAGCCAGGATGGAGAAGAGAAAAGTGAAGAGTTTATTGGGCCTTTATTTCATTCATGAGCACAATTTTCACAAGATGGATCAACATTAAAACCAACGAGCACAAGGCTTACGGTATTTAGCTACTTATTAGAAAAATCATGTCCATGTATTTGTCTTTCTTCCTTCCTCTTTGGTAGCAACCAATTGTTGAAAGGAACTATATTCTTTCTGCCTAAACATTTATTTCTTCAAATGAAGTAACCTGTTTATCTCTTAGTGTTGAATCAAGAAGGTAACATATAATATAACTTGAGTCAAATGTCTAGGCTAGTTAGCTCAGTTGACCCTGTTATTTTATCAATGATCCCTAAATCCTAAACTCTACTTTTAGATAGTTAAGTTAGTGTTATGCAGGAACATTCCACACCCAGAACTCCATCTTTTTTCTTAGCTCAGTATCTGAAAGGTCCCATCAAGAGATAGAGATGATGCAAACCATCACATTTATTCAACAAAAGTACTTCTAAGTTCATGTCCTAGTGATGGTGACCTGGTTGAATTGTGACAGGAAGAGCACCATGTTCCACCAATCAGTGAGTGTGGTTTGGTTTTTGGGTAAAACTAGGAGCAACTGAAGGAGTTGGTGGTAAGGAAAACCAGTTCAACTGAACATTTGATCTTTTCAGACAGCATTAGAAGCTCTCTCTGAACCCTCTTTCCACAAGCTTCTGTGACAGTTACAAAGATTTCTATTCCTACCCATTTTTTTTTTTTCTTTTCATTCTCTTCTCCTATGCTGCTTCTGGCTTTCTGTTCACTTTTAACCACTTTACTGAACTAATCCCTATCACTGATTCAGAAATAACTTATATCCTGATTGATGTCTCAATTTATATTTTTGGTTCTGACTTCTCACCAGAACCACAACCTCACAATTTCATTTTCACTTAAATATCATACAGTCACTTCGAAGTAAATATATCTCAGACTGAATCATCTTCCCTCCTAAACCAGGCCCATTTCTAAGAATTACATCGTGTCAATATTCTCTAAGTCAATGGACTCTTCATCAGGGACTCTTACCCATTTCACCAAGGCCTTCTTTTATCCATCGAACCATTTCCCTGGAGTCCACTCTAAAGATATTTTCACCAGGGGATTCATTTAAGTCATAGCTCTTCCATTCTTTTTAAGCAAAGGCATTTGATATTTGATGTGTATCTAGTTTGTGCCACCAGCTTATATAGGCTATATAGGTCAAGTGGGGAGATGTTAAGGGTTCTGCTACTATTTGAAGGTAAACTGTTAAAAAAGTAATCAGACCTAACAAGTGTAATTTTTATCTCAGATAGTCACTGTATCTATTTGCCTAACTTCTCCACAAAATTAGCACCTACAGAAAGAGCCACCAAATTGTATTAATGATTATTCATCCACAAATTTCAATGGTTTCCTGGTGCTGACAGATGGAGAAATATGTACTCTAGGTGGCCTCTCTGAAGTTTGGCAGTAGATATGCATGATCTCATGCAACAAAGATAGAACATTCTCCAGTTCTCTTGGCAGAAGATGACGAGGAGTGTAAAAGGAGATTAAGTTTCTAAGCAATATTTTCTTCTAAAAATCTTCTGTAAGTACTTTATAGAGAAGTAGGACTCCTCCTAAATGAAACCTGCCAGGAACTTAAGGTACGCAAGCTACCAGACAAGGATATTCTAGATTCTAGGTATTTGACACAGCTTTGAAATCTATGAACTTGAATAACCATGGATAAAAGCTAATTAATCATTTCTTAAACTAAGCCAAACCGAAGTTCTGACATAATGTTTACAGGTATCACTCAGTTCCATTGTCTTGTTCTTTTAATAACTTAGCACTGAGAATCTTGCCAAATATGGGTATTTTGACCCCTGTGGTCTGTTCAGAAAACAGTTCTTTTTAATGGAAGCTGCACTATCAAGGGCACAGTTGACATCCTATATAATTCCCTAATTCAGTTTGAAGTAAAGGAAGCACTGACATCAACCTTGGATCAGTACCCAAACTACAGCATGTTCAAATTATTAAAGAGCTTTAATCCATTTCCCATTTCCATCTTCACTGAACTTTTATCATATTGAAACCCAAACACCAAGGATAGTAAATAGGTTTCGACTTATATTCTACTTCAGATGGAATAATGGCTGCCTGGGGAGCTATGTGGAAAAGGCTCTTGGGCCCAGGTCAGTAGAAATGAGGATTGGGATTAGCACTGTCTGCCCTGAAGAGGTAGTAGTAGAAACAACTAGAGGATGAAGTTCTGGAACCTAGAGGTGTTTAACACAGAAAAAAGAAATCCCAGCTGAACCCTGGTATTTTCCTCAAATGCTTGAAGGACAGCTATATGAAAAACAGAGTCAACTTTTTCTAAAGTACCAAATTAGTCTAAGTGAAATCACAAATCCCACGTAACAAAGAAATTTTAAATAATTAGAAAAGTCCAAAAAGGAACTTATGCTCTTGAGAGGAAGAGTCATACCCAAGATGAGAAGTGCTCAAGGCATGAGCATGGATATTATATGAAGGATCCCAGCAAGTGTGGGGAATTAGAATAAATGATTTCTTAGGGATTTTACCATGTGCCATCAAGCCTCAAATAATGAAAAACATTACTTTTCAGAGGGGGGCTACTTGTATAGAGATAAAAACAAACAAAGGAAGACATCCAACTATCTCAGATCAAATATTTAGTATTTCCACTGAATTTCATCCCAATAGGAAGCAGTGTCTGTATCTTGCCATAGCACTTCAAAAGCTATTTTGTATTTGACATTAAAAAATGCATCTGAAATTGGACATCGTCTTTTAAAACCTCAGCATTCAGGATTCTACTGTGGGAGTGCGGATATACCTGAACTCTCAGTCCTTGCCAGAATGCAACTTATCAAAGGCATTTGTGCCATACATTGGAAATCAACTGGTTGCCTGGGAAGGTTAGGTATAGGATTCGTTATTGTCCCATCAGCGATCAGCATCTTGGCCACAGAGTGAAGGAGATGGGGAGAAAATCACAGAAGACAGAGATGAAAGCTGTGTAGTCAGAAGAAAAAAGCCTTCTTGATTATGCTGTGGACTTTCTGTGGAGTCTTTAATTCTCCCTCTAGCCCGTCTTCAAACTGGCATGTGGGACGTACCGTAGATGGATGGGGAAGCTCATCAGGAGAAGCGCACACATATATCTTGTGGGTTGATTTTTTTATTTGCCAGCTCAAGAGGAGCAGGGAGATTTATTTGGAAGGATGGTAATGAAGGCGGAGAGGCACTAGTTAGACTGCAGTCTCTGTTCCCAGTATGTTATTTTCACTTTTTTCTCTTCCTGATGCTGGGTGACTTTCTTTATTTCCACTTATTTTTCTTTAAAGGGGGGGGGTATTCTGGTATAATAAGCCAGTGGCTGGGGGGGGGGGTGGAGAAAAGATGTGGAAACACAGAATCTCTGTGTGTCATTTTTGCTGAGATATTTCAAATATTTTAATTATATTCTACCTTTTTATTCCACACACATTTACTTATACACAATTACATACTATCTGAAATAATTGTTTTCTTTATCCCTGAATGGGATTTCATGTTCCCTTTCTTGGTATCTTTCTTTTGCTCTGCCTTACTAGAATGAAATAATTCACTATAATAATAAAAAATCACTTTCTTCCTTCATAACAATAGCACGAGGAAATGGGCTGACTTTGCTGGACCTTATACAGGGGAAGAAATAAGCATCACCACCCTGATCTGAGCCAAAGAATGGAACTATTCACTAAAAGGAAGGAGTAAATTGATATACTCTTGATTTCCAGAATGCTGTTTCCTGCCAAGGAGACAAAGACATGGCCTTTGGAGGCCTGTTAACAACTCTCACTGGCTCATCGTTCTAATGCAACAACTAATCACCTGAATTGAAGAGTCATACTAGACCTGAGTTCAGTCCCAATTTTGCTCTTTACGGGATCAGTTTAGTCACTTACCCTGTCATAATTTTTTTTCATCTGAATATGGGTTATGATAAATCCTAACCTCATATGGCTTTGGAAATATTAATTAGAATAATTATGAACCAAACCATGCAAATAGTGTTTAATTATTGAATTCGCTGATTTTTCAAAGTAAACATTGGGTAAAAAGGCCAGATGTATAAGTGCATCCAAATGCTTGCTGAATGCCTAAAATCAACTGTAGATGGTCAAAATTTAGTAGAGCAAACTCTTGATTATATGGGTGATTGTTATTCACTTTCTGATATACCCTTAAGGTCTGTATCTCTCTGCCAAGATTTGTCTTTTATTTTGCCCACTTCTGCAATAGAATGTTATAAAAAAATATAGGATCAGGGATTTTGGAATATAAAATATTCTTGTTACTTGTGTTTATAAAATTCAACTTACAAAAGCTAAAATAAAAATTTAATTATCTATGGGTTTTTTTCATTATGAAATTACCCTTACCATTTTGTGCATGTATGAAATCTAAGAGTCTTAATATTGGAAGCTTCATGTCAAGAAACAGGTATGTACCAGGGGCATCCAGGGTGGCTCAGTGAATTAAGCATCTGTCTTTGGCTCAGGTCATGATCCCAGGGTCCTGGGATCAAGCCCTGCATGAGGTCCCTGCTCAGTGGGGAGTCTGCTTCTCCCTCTCCTTCTCCTATCACTCCTCCTGCTTGTGCCCACTCTCTCTCTCTCTCTCCTTTCTCTCTCCCTCTCTAATAAATAAATAATACTGTTATGCTGAAAATAAAAAATAAATTTAAAAAAAAAAAAAAAGAAATATGTACCAAATTTTCTTTTTTGAGCAGATTGAAATTGTGAATGCATATATCTCTGAAAATAATGTTATATTTATTATTTATCATGGTTAAGTGTCCAGGGCAGTCCAGAAAAACCTATCCAAATCATATCCTACTTTTTCTAGAACAGGCATAAAATTTTAGAAATAAATTACCACATATCATAGTATTTCTATGGGAAAACCTGAGTTGGGAGACTCAATGTGGGGAAACAAATTCATCATCCAGCTGCCTTCCTCCCATTTTCATTCTAAACGGGGGGGGGGGGGGCTACAATGGCCTTTAGTGGGACTAGAGCAAGGGGAGATTTAAGAGAGGAAGGCATCTTGGTTCTTTCCATAGTTGGGCGACTGTGTCCATTGCTGCTATAAACATTGGGGTACAGATGGCCCTTCTTTTCACTACATCTGTATCTTTGGAGTAAATACCCAGGAGTGCAATTGCAGGGTCATAGAGAAGTTCTATTTTTAATTTCTTGAGGAATCTCCACACTGTTCTCCAAAGTGGCTGCACCAACCTGCATTCCCACCAACAGTGTAAGAGGGTTCCCCTTTCTCCACATCCTCTCCAACAGACGTTGTTTCCTGTCTTGTTAATTTTGGCCATTCTAACCGGTGTAAGGTGATATCTCAATGTGGTTTAAATTTGAATCTCCCTGATGGTTAGTGATGATGAACACTTTTTCATGTGTCTGATAGCCATTTGTATGTCTTCATCGGAGAAGTCGCTGTTCATATCTTCTGCCCATTTTTTTAATATGATTGCCTGTTTCGTGTGTGTTGAGTTTGAGGAATTCATTATAGATCCTGGATATCAACCTTTTGTCTGTACTGTCATTTGCAAATATCTTCTCCCATTCCATGGGTTGCCTCTTTGTTTTTTTGACTGTTTCCTTTGCTGTGCAGAAGCTTTTGATTTTGATGAAGTCCCAAAAGTTTATTTTTGCTTTTGTTTCCTTTGCCTTTGGAGACATATCTTGAAAGAAGTGCTGTGGCTGATATCGAAGAGATTACTGCCTATGTTCTCCTCTAGGATTCTGATGGATTCCTGTCTCACGTTGAGGTCTTTTATCCATTTTGAGTTTATCTTTGTGTACGGTGTAAGAGAGTGGTCGAGTTTCATTCTTCTACATCTATCTGTCCAGTTTTCCCAGCACCATTTATTGAAGGGACTGTCTTTTTTCCACTGTATATTTTTTCCTGTTTTGTAAAAGATTAATTCACCATAGAGTTGAGGGTCCATATCTGGGCTCTCTACTCTGTTCCACTGGTCTATGTGTCTGTTTTTATACCAGTACCATGCTGTGTTGGTGACCACAGCTTTGTAATAAAGCTTGAAATCAGGTAACGTGATGCCCCCAGTTTTATTTTTGTTTTTCAACATTTCCTTAGTGATTCGGGGTCTCTTCTGATTCCATACAAATTTCTGGATTATTTGCTCCAGCTCTTTGAAGAATACTGGTAGAATTTTGATAGAAATGGCATTAAAAAGTATAGATTGCTCTAGGCAGTATAGACATTTTAACAATGGAGTATTATGCCTCCATCAGAAAGGACGAATACCCAACTTTTGTAGCAATATGGACGAAACTGGAAGAGATTATGCTGAGTGAAATAAGTCAAATAGAGAGAGTCAATTATCATATGATTTCACTTATTTGTGGAGCATAACAAATAGCATGGAGGACATGGGGAGTTAGAGAGGAGAAGGGAGTTGGGGGAAATTGGAAGGGGAGGTGAATCATGAGAGACTATGGACTCTGAAAAACAATCTGAGGGGTTTGAAGTAGTGAGGGGTGGGAGGTTGGGGTACCAGGTGGTGGGTATTGTAGAGGGCACAGATTGCATGGAGCACTGGGTGTGGTGAAAAAATAATGAAAACTGTTATGCCGAAAATAAATAAATTTAATTTTAAACAATCTATATTATTATAACTCGGAAAAAAAAAAAAAAGAAAGGAAGGCAGTTAGTGAGCGAGGAAGAAGACAGGGATGACAAGAAAATATAAGTGCAGAAATCTGGGGCTGTGTGGCTTTGTTTCAAGCTGTCACCCCTTTTTCTTTCCAGTTATCTTGAGAGCACTCTGGCAATAAAAACAATAACAATGATCATTTGTTGAGAGCCTGCTGAATTAGAGGCACAGTCCTCAGTGTTGTTCACATGCAGTCAATCCTCTTAACAACCCTGAGAGAAAAGTATTATTATTCTAACTCTTATAGACGAGAAAAATCGAGGCTTAGGGAGGTTACGAAATGCTGCTGGGACCAGGCACATAGTAAGCGACAGAACCACCTGAATGAGCCACTTCAGTTGCCAAAACTACCAACCAAGGGCAAAATCCAGCCCCGGCTGCACTCCACATGGTTTGCACAATATTTTTGTAATTAAAATCTTTGCCAACACTTAAAAATGGAGAATTTTATGTAAGCAGTTCCAGCTTCTCTCAAAAGCACGTAGTTTGAAGTCACTAGGCCTGCCTTCTCTTAAGCAAAACCAGGTGGACCTGAGAAGTGTCCGTCATCCTCAGAGAGAATGGGTGCCCTCCAGGGTTTGGGTTTTTGCTTGCCCTACGTGCCCTCATGCCCTTACAGGACTAACTATAAATAAAGTCAAACATGCGTACAGGGAAGTGCACAGCTCATAAAAAATACAGCTCACTGAATTCTCACAAATAAGACTGTGCAACTATAATCTAAAACAAGAAGCAGAACATGACCAGCACCTATGCCCCTGTCACTGTGGCCTCAGCCCCACCAGAAATTAAGTCTATTTTTTCCACTTGAAGTGAATGCGTTAATAGATCTGAATGTATGTTGCACGTCTGATGGCCTTTACTCAACATTACTTTTATGAGGCTCTTGTTTGTTACTGAGAGGAGGAGGAGAAGGAGTTAACTTTTGTTGTTGTATTCTATATGCCACAAATTCATTATAGTGCAATTTATTATCATTTCTAATACTGGTGGCCATTTGGTTTTTTCCCAACTTTTGGTGGTTGTTACAGATGGTTCTTCCATTAATATTCTTGTATCTTTCTTTTAATGGGCATATACACACAGCTCTTAGGAGAGGATAACTGGGTCACGGGACATACACATGTTCAGTTTTTGTGTCTATAGCTAAAAAGGCTTCCCAACATATTGTAACAATTTATATTTCTACCAATTTACTGGATGAGAGTTACAGGAATGCCATATCTTGTTGCCATTCTTTTAAAATGTTACCTATTATCATGAGTATGTACAAGTATCTCAATGTATTTTTTTAAAAAACAGTTCATTGGGCTATAATTAACGTGCCATAAAATTCAACCCTTTAAAATGTACAATTTAATGGTGTAGGCATATTCATAGAGCTGCTCAACCATCACCATAATCTGACTTTAGAACATTCTATCACTCCAAAAAGGAACTCACAAACATTAGCAGTTGCTCTCTACCCTCACCACTAGACAACCACTAATCCCCCACTCTCCATCTCTGTATGTCTGCCCATTCTGGACCTTTCATATAACCAGAACCACACAATAAGTAGTCTCTTGTGACTGGCTTATTTCACCTAAGCATAATGTTTCTGAGGCTTATCCATGTTGTGGCACATATCAGTACATTATTCTGTTTCATTGCCAATAATATCCCATTGTATGGATGGACCACATTTTGTTTATCCAGTCATCAGCAGATGGGAATTTGGGATGTTTCTCCTTAAGGGCTATGGAAAAGAGGGCTATAAATATTTTGTATATTTTTGTTGGTGAACATATGTGCACATTTCTTTTAGATATACATCTAGGAGAGGAAGGGCTAGGTCACGGGATATGCATATGTCAAGTTCTAATGGCTATATATGAACAGTTTAATAAAGCTAGTCCACAAACTTACATTCATACCAAGATACTGGATGAGAGGTAGAGTTACTTGACATTTTGGTATTGCCATTTTTAAAACTCCTTGTTTTCAAGAGTAGTTTTAGGTTCACAGCAAAACTGAGAGGAAAGTACTTAAGTTTCCCCTACACCCCTTTCCCTCACACAGGCACAGCCTCCTCCATTATCAGCATCCCCCACGGGTGTGACACATTGGTTATAATTGATGAACCTACATTGACACATTATAACCACCCAAAATCCTTACTACTATATGGCTCAACTCTTGTATCCTTCAAGAAATTGTTCTTAACTATTCCCATTCCACTTTAATCCAATCTTCTCACATTTTAGGAATGCCACAAATTAAAATGTATTCTATACTAAATAGCCATGTTTCATTTTTAGTTACTCCTCAGACTTGTCATGTCAACTGAATGTAACTTGTTGAGGGTAGCAATTTTGTCTTCGTATACCAAAAATTTTCTGTACTAGCAGGACTTGTAATAAAGTACCTAACTTTTTTTTTTTTTTTACCTAACTTTCATTCAATTGGATTATTTTCACATTGAGGGGTGTGAAAACTAATTTTTGTTAGGTAGTTGTAGTTTGGAATTAAATATAAATGCCTTAAACTAGATTAAGTAGCACAGACTACTTCTGAGCTGAAAAATAGGTTAACTACGGAATAATGTAAGCCTAACAAATAATCATTATTAGGTTTCATTATAGGAGCTTGGGTTTCATTTATGGTTTGTAGGGTCTTACAATCTCCCTGTAAGGCTGCAAATTAATTTCTCAACTTAACATTAAACACACACTGGATGTTTTCCCTTCTATTTGCTTCAATGATTTATTCCAACTAGTATGCATAGTTTCATCATTTCTTAATATCAGGATTCCTTCATGTACAGACGCCACACTTTGTGGCAAGGATTGCTTAACACCACAGTGTGCTAATGAGATGCAATTTCACAATCATAAATATGAGTGTGAGAACAATAAACTCAGTGTACTGATAAGTGACTGTATTTGCTAGTACCAGCAGCAAAGTGATGTCCTCCTCAATGAGTTTAAGTGTTTAGACATGAAAGAGTACTTAGCAACACCCTTCTATGCCCTTGTGAGGGACCCTGCTGGGGACACTGAGCTTCAGAAGGAGTAACCCAAGCACAAGCCACAGACCAAGCTGAGATTTCATTCTATTCTCACAGTTTAGATTTACAAAATGGGAGAACAGATAAGAGTTTTGGGCACTGTGTGCTTTTTGTAAGATATAACAAATAATCAGTTACATTTTCAGTCCAAATTAATGCCATTTCTCTCAGTTAGAATCCTTCACTGGCAGTGGTAAGTGAAGAGTTAGGAAGAGTTACTGTAGAAGACTTAGGAAGTTTATCATTAAAGATGTAACACAAAAGATGGCTGAGCTGCAGTTTTAGATAAGCTTAAAGACTAGAATTTAACCCATGGAATACAGACCAACCCAAATTATGTTCACTCACTCACTCACTTACTTTTCAACAAAATTTTATTCTGATGTTTTATGTCATTTTAAAAAATATTATGTAACTATTCTCTGCATTCACTGTAGGGCTTGAACTCACCACGTGGAGGTTAAGGATCACATACTCTTATGACTTAGCAAGGCAGATGCCACTATGTAATGGTTTTTATAATCTGGAACTTGGATCAAGTGTGCTCTGCTAGTTCAGCAATTCTGCTTTTAGTCATCACTATGATCTTAGACAAGTTCCACATACAATTTTGTGATTTTATTAATATCCCACTTTGTTTCTAAAGGGTTTTGAGCCATTTTACAGGGGGGAAAAAGTAAAATGGAAGAGAACATTAGGGCAAAGTTAAAAGCTGAAGGGGGAAAAAATGTGATTGAAGGTAAAATAAGCCCATAAATGGACACTGTGTGGATGTGAGAGGTAGGTTATAAATCTAGGGGACCAGAATAAAAAGGGGGATAAAATCAGTAAGAAAGATACTGGATTTCCCTAAAATAAGAACACAGTCTTGGGGCACCTGGTTGGCTCAGATAGTTAAGCATCTGCCTTTGGCTCAGGTCATGATCTCCAGGTCCTGGGATCTAGCCCCACATCAGGCTCCCAGCTCAGCAGGGAGTCTGCTTCTCCCTCTCCCTCTGCTTGTGCTCTCTCTGTCTCTCTCTCTCAAATGAATAAATAAAGTCTTAAAAAAAAAAACAACTAAAAAAGAAAAGAATGCAAACTTGAATTTACAACCACAATAGTATATTATATAAATAAGGATAATTAAGGAAAATTACTAATTTACAGATATGAAAGATTATTTCCTAGAGGGAACACTTTACCCAAGCAGCAATCATAACCTGACTTCAGGATCAACCAACTTCCTGTATATCCAAGTGTGTATCCAAAATCATATACAACGTAACTATCATAAATGAGACCAGTTAGAAATAACATTCCACAAAGTATGCATTCAAATGAGCAGTGGTGCCATTATAGGCATTATTTTAGGAAAGTATTTGCTATTTTATAGCTTCTATTCCTTGAAAGGTTTTTGGAACTTCCTTAACAACATTTATACAACAGATATTTTACTGTGTGCCAGGTGCTCTGCTAGATGTTGGATACAAGACATTCATCATGAGAGACAGTTATTTGACCTCAAAGAAATTAGAGATAGTTTGGTGGAGGGGAGACATTACCTGATTAACTATAACAAAGTTGATGAGTATTTTGATTTCAGAACTGGTGATCCAACTCTGAATGTTCTCAAGGCATATTCCTTTAAACACCCACAGTGTTCTTCATGTTTTTAATGGGGGTCACTATTCATTCAGAATTTAGTTTGGTAAAAAAAGATAGGAATCAAATTATCACTTAGTTTTGGTCAGACATTATGTCTAACTTTCTTGAGTGGCTCATATTAGGAACAAAGAAGATTTTATGTAAGTTGATGCAGCAAAGTAGTTTTCCAGATTAAACAGATTGCTTTCCTCAATTATAATTGAGGTGGGGAGGGGCAGAGGAAGAGAGGGGAGGAGTCTCCCCATTGAGCAGGGCGCCCACTGGGGCTCCATCTCAGGACTCTGAGATCATGAACTGCACTGAAGGCAGAGTCTTAACTGACTGAGCCACCCTGGTGCACCACCAAATTTGGCTCTAAATCAATGTTAATTGTTTTAAAAGTGAATGTTTCCTATACAACTTCACAAATATTAATTCCTTGAATAATTCCCTCATTACATTAAACAGTTTTAAAATTCCAGCTTAGCCTATCATACAGACAAGGGCAAGATTATGGACTGAATCACAAGACTTGCTACGTAGCTTTGAAATGAGCAATGTTCAGACTTTCTAATACAAACCAATTGTCTTCCGAATTTGTGCTAATGTCAGAATCAATAAATACTCACCCAGCACCTACAAAATACCTAATACATTGCTAATGCTATGAAATATTCAAAGGGTTAGAAGGTGTACTCTAAACTTTCACAACTTAACCAGATACTTGCTTTTCATTCGGAAAACACTTACTAGGTGAATACAATGTACTGGGTAAAAACCTAGTACTAGACTGCTTTTTCACTCTCTTTGCAGCAGGGACCCACAAATGTCTTCTCTATTCAAGGGAGACTATGTTTCTGGTCCCACACCCACTGGTCTATGTCTGTTGCAAGTTCAGTGTCCTGAGGGGGTTCTAATTGGTCTGATGGGTCCTCATCTTCCTTAGGCTAGAGCTCTCATACCAAACCACTTCATACCATTCATATTTCAAACCATTCATCATTCACACTTACATGTTGGCTGCACTCAACTTGGATAACCAAACTGGTCTCATCAGTTGTGATGAGGGCAATGGGGTCAGAATAGGGCCACTTCAGTGGAGCCATTTATGGCACTTTTGATCACCAGGGGCTGTAGTTGTTGACAGATGTTCTTGGAGGGAGAAGACCCACTATCCACACACTATGTGTACAGAGATCCACACTATAATTAATTTATGAGCAGTTGGATGAAAATATTATAGTTTATTGAATCACTATAAGAAGTATGGATTAAATGTATTTTTTTGTAAGATATGTTTTTATTTTACTTTTAGAACTATAAAATGTTTGAATGAACCAATGATGTTTGCAATTTCTCCTTTGGACAAATGAGAGAGAAAGAGGGCAGGAGAGAGAGAGAGAGAGTCAGACAGAAAGAGAAACACTTCAGAGGTTAAGAGACTTCTGTCAAGGTTACTCAGCAGCCACAGTAGTAGAATCCAGGATTCCAGGCAGTGGGGGTCTTCTATTGCACACTCACTTCACACCTTAACCTCATTTTTACATTTGGTCTTCTTTTATTTTCTAAAAACAAAAGAGTACAATGAAAGAAGAAAAAGAGGGGCACCTGGGTGGCTCAGTGGGTTAAACCTCAGTTCATGATCTCAGGGTCCTGGGGATAGAGCCCCGCATCAGGCTCTTTGCTCAGCAGGGAGCTTGCTCCCTCCTTTCTCTCTGCCTCCCTTTCTGCCTACTTGTGATTGCTCTGTCAAATAAATAAATAAATAAATTTTAAGGGGGAAAAAAAAAGAAGAAAAAGAACCCAGTAAGATGAGTTCTCAAATTCTCTATTTAAGTCTTCTTCCCTGAGAGCTAGCTCAGTGGAAAGTCTGAGAGGCTGTGCTGTAATTTGACTCTTGTCTGCTGGAATTATCCTATTCTCTAACCTCATTCTACACTGCTGCAGGTACTGGTAACCAAAGCTGATGGTGTGTGCCATTAGACACATGGGACGCTCAGCCCACGTGCCTCAGTTATGGAGAAACACAGCAGAATGTCTTCCTATCAGCAAGTGGGTTGTTGTATCATCTTTATTCAAAGGACCACAGAGTCAAAAAGAAGATACTAAAGAAATCTTAGGTTTTCTTTCTTTCTTTCTTTCTTTCTTTCTTTCTTTCTTTCTTTCTTTCTTTCTTTCTTTCTTCTTTCTTTCTTTCTTTTTCCTCTTCTTCTTCTTCTTCTTTTTTGCTAATTCATTATGACTAAATTGGAAAGGGTTATAAATTCACGTAGTGTCAAACTGAGTGACAATATTTAATCATTTCTCTTGTCAAATTAAAAAACTCCCCCCTCCCAACAGGCAGACACACACACACACACACACACACACATTACATGCCCGGTTATTACTTTCTCTTCATATAGCTTCTTTTTCCTTATACAGTTGCTAAGACCTCATTTCTTCTGGAAAAAGGTAATAGAATTTCACCTGTTCCCTAATTCAGGTGCTAACCAAGCCTATTTTTTCATTTTAATTTTTTCTCAGCTATTTGAGTCATTTATATGCCAAATTCCTGTGAAAAGGTGGGGGGTAGTGCATTGGTTTTCATGCATAATTTAATTAAAACTCAATTCATCTGGTCTCAAAGTTGAACCACACTTTAGCAGAAAGATAGCCTGGACCAAGGCCCATCACAAAGAAGAATGTGAAAAACTTAAGGAACACGTAATGCAAGAAAGCTCACATCAATGCCAGATTAACCAGTGATTCACCTCACTTTGCTAAGTTTTCTTCACTCAAATCCTTAGACTCTTCTGCCTGGAAAGATGAATGTAGCTAAAAAGACAGCAAAGCAATTCACGCCCTTGATGCAACACAGTACAATCTGATTTCAACCAAGCCACCTTTAAGAAACTATCAAAGGTTACAAAAATGACCCATTAGTTACAAAGAAAAATTAAAGAAACTAAGAGTCATATTCTAGGCAGAGAAGAGGTTTTAAAATATGTGTGTGTTTAAAATCTAATTCACTCTCAGCAATTTCAGTGGCGGAAATCTTAGTGTATTAATCAAAATGGGCAGTGTAGGCTCTGTTTATCCTAAACACAGGCACACTATGGAAAGAAAGATTAATCTGGTAAAGGCATCACTATTCTAATCGGACTGATGGGAAAACGTAGTGTGGGTGTAAGAGGCAATGTTGGGTGAATTATAGTGAAGTGATGAACTACCTTGAAGCTGAAGCAATCAAATAGATAGCTCTAAAAATTACTATGGCATCTTTATTCAACACTTTGGTGTGAGTGTCACCGTCTTGGCCTTCTTTACAAAGAACAGAAGCACTTTGTTGTATTTGGTGAAATTAAATCTTAATAGGAGAGCCTCAGCTAAGGCTGCTACCCTTCACTTACCAAAATTAAACAGTAGACATTAATTTCCTTTCCAAGAAGGGGAGACGACATTTTGATAATATTTTCAATTTACAAAATAGTTAAAAATCCAAGAGAAGCGTTAGCAAACATTTTTTTAAATTTCTATCACATATTTCTGTCACATATCTGTGCATTGTGCACTCTTTTTAATTAAAAGTAATGTGAAACATTTGTTACTCATCCCTTCTTCTTTATAAATAATTCAGCAAGTAATTCTTTTGTCTTCAGAAAAAGAAGATAATTGTCTCTAAATTATTATGATTGAATAGAATAAAGTCAAGATGTTTTTGTAATTGGTAGACAAGAGCAAGTAGTCCCTATTGGAGTATTTTGTTTTAACACTTTGTTTTTGTCTGATTAGATACAAATTTTATAAAATGATACTACAAAGAAGTATCACCCAAAAAGGAAAGGCAATCATAATCTCACTAGCTAAAGATAACTATCATTAACATTTTGCCCTATAAGAATGTATACATATACATATAATATACAAGTAAGCACATTCAAGTGTGTTTTTATACATATATACACATTATATATGTATGTGTATACACACACCCCCACACTCACGCACCCCTTTTTTAAAGGGGTCATACTACACAACCTTTTGAATTCAGCCTTCTTTTCTTAGAAATACAAGCATTTTTCAAATTAATAAGTAAAGATCTTTGTTAACATTTTTAATGTCTTCACAGTTTTATATTTGTCTTATTTAACTTACCATATACTGAGTATTCATATTGTTCTCAACCTTTCCCCGTTATAAACAGACTGTATCTTTTCTTTTTATTATGTTCAGTTAGCCAACATATACTAATCATTAGTTTCTGATGCAGTGTTCAATGATTGATTAGTTGCATATAACACCCAGAGCTCATCACAAAACATGCCCTATTAACACCCATCACCAGGTTACCCTTTCCCCCCTCACCCGCCTCCCCTCTGTAACCCTCAGTGTGCTTTCCGGAGTCCAGAGTCTCTCATGGTTTATCTCCCTCTCTGATTTCTTTCAGGCTATATTTCTGAACTAATATCTGAAGTCATACACAAATATGAAAAATTTTATTTCCACTACGACATACTGTGAATCTCAAATACTAGATAAATGTTCCCATATGCAATGGTACTTTATACACCTTTGAAACCACAATTCTGCTTGGCACTATGTTTTTCTATTAGCTCAGAATATTTCATATTTCCCTTCCTATATACCTTTGGAGTAGTTAAGAGGTAGATACTATCTACATTAAACACACTAATTTTTGAGTTGAAGCCTCCAAAGTTGAAAGGGGGGGGCGAGGTATAACACTAAATCTACAGAACAAACATAAGCTGCTTGAATCTACTCTGTGCGCCTTCCAATGCTCTCCTGGCAGCGCTTTCCCCTCGCTTCTCCGTGCCGGCACCTGCGAATTCCTTCCAGTGGGATTTCGCATTCCTGCCTCTTTTCCTTCAGCTACAGCGATCTTGGCTGTCTTCATCTAACACCTCCTTTACATTAGGCTGAAAGTGCCAGAGCACCTAATTAGTCTTACTTTGATTCTAATCACTTCCTATTCCATGACTCCTCAACAATTAAACAGTTTTCACTGAGAGCTCCTTCTGTGATCTTTTGTGTATGTGGGTATCTCTGTTCTTCTCTCTACTGTTAACTCTGATAATCAGAGATCCTAGACACTCTGTATTTGGAATCCCCTAAAGACAACTCATACTTCAAATAACACACATACTGAAATAGTATTTTAAACTATTTTAGCTTTTGGACACTACCAATATTTTTTCACTGAGTTGTGTAAAACAATTTTATTGTATTAATTAACTTAAAGAAAAAGGCTACTTCAGATTTTTGTCAATTTTATTAATATATTTTGAGTTTTCTTTGGAGAAAATCTTTGAAAAATAAAATGTCATTTTTGAATGTTAAAAACCGTTAAATTAGAGTGAAAAATGGAGTCATATGATATATAAACATTATATCATGGTTTTAAAAATGCTTGAGAATTAAAGTCAATCTTGATTTTTTTAAATTTTTTAACATACTTTTTGAAGTCCTTCTTATCAAAAATGCGTACCTTTAGATAATTTGCCCAGCTTTTGAATATAATTTTCCATACTTTGAGAAGAGATCAAATGATGGTAATACAGTTTGGAAATCCTGGGAAGAAAAAAGATCAAAGATTACCACAGAGATCTTATTGACTTTGTCTTTCTATTATTATTTCATTATAATTTATATCATATTAAATTTCTAGACAGATACTTAACTACACTTCAAGTTTCCCACCATATCTTCAAATAAGACAAAATTGGCAGTTAATTTTTATCAGCTGAAAGCCAGAAGGACTGAAGCTTCCTCAGACACATAGCTTGCCCTAGCTATGGGTTATTAAAAATCTCTGAGCGATGCAAAGGCTAGATGCACTTACCTGTCTTCAAGAAACTCACACATCTGTACTTTTTATCTTGACCTATCAGGCCCCCACATAGCTGTGCTTTGGGGTCCTTTCTGATGTGGCTTACCTTCCTCTACATTTCCCCTCATTCAGTCTTCTTTAGCAACACTTCTGTTTATTTGGACACATTTCCTCTCTGTCTTTATACTTACAGATGCCTCCATCCAGACAGCCTCTTCTCCACTTATTTCCATGGCTCACTCCCTCCTTTTATTGCATTTCTGTTCAAAGGGGCCCTCCCACACTACCTGGATATACAAAACAGCATTCCTGAAACTTTCTATCACCTCAACTGGCCTCTATTTTCTTAATTACCCTTCCTCAATGTTACATATTTATTTATCTTGTGTCTCACATGACAGCATAAGCTTCATAGGAGTAGGTACTTTGTTTTGTAAAAAATAAACATTTGTTGGGGCGCCTGGGGTGACTCAGTCATTAAACGTCTGCCTTCAGCTCAGATCATGATCCCAGAGACCTGGGACAGAGCCCCACATCGGGCTCCCTGCTCAGTGGGAAGTCTGCCTCTCCCTCTCCCACTCCCGCTACTTGTGTTCCCTCTCTTGCTGTGTCTTTGTCAAATAAACAATTAAAATCTTTTAAAAATAAATAAATAAACATTTGTTGACCGGAATGAATCAAACAGGAAAGGTGATATACTGTGCCAAGTACCACAGCACTGATTCAAAGGAATGTTACAGGTGTTTAGAGGGGAAATCATTCTTTTAGTCAGTAACCAGAGAAGCAGCATCTGATTGAGGATAAAAATGCCCTTCATGCATGTGAAGAAGGCAAATAAATTAAAGAAGTAAAGTACTAAATCAACAGTGAATATTGCAAATAACAGTCAGACCAGATAAAGCTGTATGTGTCTCCTCCTACGGGAGTCTTTTCTCAATGGAGACGATTTGGGACAGTTTTTGCCTTTTTTCCCTTTAAGAAAACCCTGGAAGAAGGACCTCCACCCTGAGCCCACCTCTTTCAGAGAGGGTCGTACATTACAAACACACAAAACATAAAGGTACCAAAGAACACGCGAGTGTGTCTGCCGCCAGGGACCTGGCTCTCTACCCTGGCGCAGCGGAGCTCTGAACCCTAAGTATCTGTTTTTATGACTAATGCTATTCAGGCCCCAGGGGGCAGCTCACATCTGTTGCTCTGTGTTAGTGAAATGAAAGTGACTAAGCCCAAGTGACATGAAGGACAGTTATGCTGTAACAGACACTGCTTTCAAGGATGAAATGAATTTAAGTGACAAAGATGCTTAGATTAAAAAAAAAAAAACAATCAATTTGAATAAAATTCTTCCTCTTGGATAGCATAAATGCAGTAGAACTTCACATAATTGAGCATTACTTTTCTGGGGCACCAAACAGCCATACTCTTGCTTTCTTTTTATTCCAAACTGTGATTCCAGAAGTACTCAGGAATTGATACCGTATTTGCGAGAGTTGCCCTTGACACAGAAGGAATATTTTGCAACAGTAAATAATTCAAACTACTCTTAAATTTGAATGTATGAAATTTAGGTATATGTGTGAAGCATGGTAGTGATTTTTTTATGTAGGCACTTGATGAACTCAGAAACCTAGGACTGTGAATAGTTTCAGTTTTATAAATACATGTAATAATTTAAATTTCAAAAAAGTAAATGAAAATATTAAATTTATCTAAATGATCTTAGTTTAAACTTTTGATATTTATTAATTATATTTATTCCTCATTTTGACATAACATGATTCTGAATACATAAAGTAACTCATTTTTTAGATATATAAGTAAGTTTAAATTTTTGTTTTTTACATTTACTTTAATTGACAATTGCTAAAAATATATTCAAACTGTACATGCTTTAAATAGATTTAAATTTTCTTTTAAAATCTGGTTTATATCATTATTGATAATATAATAATTAAGATCTTGATTCTAAAAATAATAAAACTTAAAAAAATATAAATTAATGATTCTGCTGAAATACAAGAAAATAAATTATATGGAATACATAATTATGCATAACTTGCATGTCTTTATTTTATTACTCACCCAACCAACAGATAACCAAGTCATGGGAACAATTAGTAAATTCTGTTATCTTTGATATTTTGCCAACTTTCATTCTTAATTTCATATGATCTTGTACTTGATGTTGTTATAAAAGTATTTTTTAATTTTTAATTTTTTAAAAAATTTTATCTATTTGACAGAGATTAAGATCACAAGTAGGCAGAGAGGCAGACAGAGAGAGAGAGAGAGAGAGAGGAGAAAGCAGGCTCCCTGCTGAGCAGAGAGTCCGATGTGGGGCTCAAACCCAGGACCCTACGATCATGACTGGAGCCAAAGGCAGAGGCTTTAACCCACTGAGCCACCCAGGCACCCCATAAAAGTATTTTTATTATGACAGAATGACAGAACATATTTATTTAACAGTTAACTTGATTTGTAACTTTTCAATCATATACTACGTGGCTTCCATTGCTCTGACCTTGGGCTCTGCAAATGTCGGAGGTGGGCCTGCTCTTCGTGTGCTTAGAGGCCTATTCAACGGACCCTCAGCTGCTGCTTCTCCAGAAACAGAGGGCTCTTCCTCCAAAGGCCTCACTTTCCAAATCAACCTTGCATCTGTCTTGTAAACCACTTTCATATTCTGAACACCCTTCTAGAAGCAGCTTACCAAACTGATAGAAATGAAATAGTGTAGTCCAAGGTTTATTTACCTCTTACATTTCAGTTAGTTGTCCACACTGACCAAAGTATTCTGGTGCTGATTAGGCTTACTTTATAGTAATTCTTTCCCTTATTATGTAAGTAATTTTTTGTTTCCTTCTCTAATACCATTAAGAATGTTTTTTTTTTTATTGATGAAGTTTTCATTTGGTTATTCTCTATTCTCTGATACCCTAGACATCACCTAATCACTGACTTTTGACAATGGTGGTATTATATAGTAGAAAGGGCTCTGGCCTGGCTTTGGAGCTATTGATTCATTTGTCAAACACGTGCTGGGCCCCATGCCAAGCTCTAGCCTACCCAGAACCAAGTGGGAATCCCTGGACTACCACTTACTAGTGTTTTCAGCTTGGCTGAGGTATTGAATCTACCTGAATTTGTTTACTCATGTGGACTCTAGTTTCTGGTCCAATATGTAAAAGAGTTTGGAAGTCATTACTCCCATCATCACAACAGGAAAAGCTGAACAGATTTCAAACCAACTCTTCTTAGATCCTTCAGAAAACTGAGGTCACAGGGCAAACTTCTGCCTTGAAAGGAGGAGAGACAGGCAGGTACCAAGGTTCACAAGCTACTGGGAGCAGAAGTTCAGAAAGAGAAGTGCACCAAAGAAAGTATCACAGGAATACCTTCCACCATAACTGACAAATTTCTGGTGGCTCAGGGTGGGCCATTTGAGAGTTAAGAACTCTGAGGCACCCTATCATACTGGGGTTCCCATGCTGTCCTGAGTTTTACTACTAGGAGGCCTACCGGGTTCACACTGTGAACCTCACTCTTGCTTCCAGCAGAGGGAGGGCAAAAGTAGCCATTTGAGCTCTCTGTTCTCCTTAATAAAGCCTGTCTGGAGTGCAAATATTTTACCAGCCTGAGGGATCATCAAAGCCTGACTGATACAAAGGAAGAGAAATAAGACTTACTAAGACTGAGACTTAATCATAGGACTATGGAATTTCCCCTTCCCACAACTTACCAACTCATCATTAGGCTGCTGTGTAATAACACAGGGATCAGAGCCAAAATAACTAAAAGTCTGAGACCCCATTTAAGAGTCTCTATTTACACTCAAAAAACAAAACAAAACAAAACAAAACAAAACAAAACAAAAAAGCAGGGAGAGAAGGAAAAGGACACTGAAGAAAATTTTTAGCTTTGACACAACAGCTATAGTCAACAGTGAACAGCAACAGCCTCATTCCTTGGCAGAAAACATAAACATTCACACTGAAGTCCTATGTTCCTTAGTTCTTTCCACTTGATATATCATGTCTAGAGTCCAACAAAAAATTAAAACTCATGCTAAAAGGCAAACAACAACAAACCCCCAAAAACTAAAATCTGAAGAGACAAACCAAACATCAGATACAGACTCAGACATGCAGAAATGTTGGAATTGTCAGACGGGGATTTAACTACGGCTGATATGCTAAAGGTGCTAATGTAAAAAGATGGACAATACACAGGAACACAAGGGTAAAGCAAGCAGAGACACAAAAGCTAAAAAAGAACCCAAGGAAACACTAAAAATCAAAAATGCTATAATAGAAATAAAAAATGGCTTTGATAGATTCAGTAGGAGCTGGACATGGCTGAGGAAAGAATCAGAGAAATTTCTAAAACTGAAATGCAAAAGGAAAAGAGAACGAAAAAGATGAACTAGCAGATGCAAGATATGGAACAGATATGCAAGAACTGTTAGACAATCACATTAGGTATAACTTATGCATACTGGGAATATCAGAAGGAGAAGACATAAAGAAAAGAAGAAGAAATGTTTGAAGTAATAATGGTTAAATTTTTTCCTAAATTAATGACAGACATGAAACCAGATTCAGAAAGCTCAGAGACCATCAAAAATTTACACCTATGCGTTCATATTCTCAAAAAAAGCCAAAGGCGGGGTGGAGTGAGAAACCACCTTCCAGATAGAGGAACAAGGATAAGAATTACATTATTACATTGGACTTCTCTGCAGAAACCACGCAAGCAAGAGTGGAGTAAGAAAGTGTTAAAAGAAAATAATCACCAACCTACAATTCTGTATCCGAAAAATTATCCTTCAAAAGCAAAGGAGAAACAAAGACTTGCAGACAAACATTTCAAAAACAAATGAAGAACATCTAGGTTCTTTCCATAGCTTGGCTATTGTGGACATTGCTGCTATAAACATTCGGGTGCATGTGCCCCTTTGGATCACTACGTTTGTATCTTTGTCCATCAACAGATGAATGGATCAAGAAGATGTGGTATATATACACAATGGAATACTATGCAGCCATCAAAAGAAATGAAATCTTGCCATTTGCGACAACATGGATGGAACTAGAGCGTATCATGCTTAGCGAAATAAGTCAAGGAGAGAAAGACAACTATCATATGATCTCCCTGATATGAGGAAGTGGTGATGCAACATGGGGGCTTAAGTGGGTAGGAGAAGAATAAATGAAACAAGATGGGAATGGGAGGAAGACAAACCATAAGTGACTCTTAATCTCACAAAACAAACTGAGGGTTGCTGGGGGGAGGGTGTTTGGGAGAAGGGGGTGGGATTATGGACATTGGGGAGGGTATGTGCTTTGGTGAGTGCTGTGAAGTGTGTAAACCTGGTGATTCACAGACCTGTACCCCTAGGGATAAAAATATATGTTTATAAAAAATTAAAAATTAAAAAAAAAATGAAGAGATTTGTCACGGGTCACCCTCCTGTGTAAGAAATACAATTTCTTTTCTAAAGAAAGAAAACTTTGAAGTTATCAGAGAGAAGGAAAATGAAAGAGGTTAGAAGTGAGAAGCATTACATTACTGGGTATTTACCCCAAAGATACAGATGTAGTGAAAAGAAGGACCATCTGTACCCCAGTGTTCATAGCAGCAATGGCCACAGTTGCCAGACTGTGGAAAGGGCCAGATGCCCTTCAATAGACAAATGGATAAAGAAGATGTGGTCCACATATACCATGAAATATTATGCAGCCACCAGAAAGGATAAATACCCAACTTTTGTACCAAAATGGATGGGACTGGAGGAGATTATGCTGAGTGAACCAAGTTAAGCAGAGAGAGTCAACTATCATATGGTTTCACTTACTTGTGGAGCATAAGGAATAACAGGGAGGACATTGGGAGAAGGAAAGGAAAAGTGAATTGGGGCACAGTGGAGGGGGAGACGAAGCATGAGAGACTATGGACTCTGAGAAACAAACTGAGGATTTTAGAGGAGAAAAGGAGTGGGGAGTTGGGTGAGTCTGATGGTGGGTATTAAGGAGGACGTGTATTGTGTGGAACACTGGGTGTGGTGCATAAACAATGAATCCTGGAACACTGAAAAAATAAAAAGATGTGAGGAACATTATAGAAGAAATAAATGAAGGTAAAATAAAGCCTTTTATTTTCATTTTTTTCTTAATTACCTTTCAGATAGCCATTTTGTTCAAAATAATAATAATATACATACATTATACATAATATGTACAATATAGAAAATAGAACATAATCAGGGACTATAGTTTACGCATGAATTAAATGAATGACTACAATACTATAAGGAATGGGGTGGGGTTTGGAATAATCTGTTATAAGGTAGATGAACTACGTATGAAGCAGTACAGAGTTATTTGAAAGAAAACTTTGATGAGTATTATTTGTGTACTCCAAAGTCTAGAGCAAACACATAGAAAATTTTTTTGAATAAGTATAATTGATATGCCAAGGGAGTAGAGAAAATGGAATCATGTAAAATGCTGAATAAAACTAGATAAGCCTGGAAGAGTGGAAAGCAAAAACAAAACAGAAACAAAAGACCAAACAAGGTAACTGATGGAAAACAGCTAATAGAGTAGACATTAATCTGACTATATTAACAATCACTTTAAATGGGAATAGTTTAAATATATGAATAAAGAGGCAAAGAGACTGTGGAAAAAAACAAGATCCAATTATATGCTGGTTCCATGAAACCTGCTTTAAATGAAAAAGACACAAACAGTTTAAAAGTAAAGGGATGGAGAAGATATACCATGTTAACATTGAAAAGAACGCTGGAGTAACTATATTAATTTCAGACAAAATAGACTTCAGAATAAGGAAATTGTCAGTGATAAAGACGGGTATTTCAAAATAAAGGGGTCAATTCTCAAAGAAGACATAACATTCCTTAATGTGTATATGTGTGACTACAGAGCATCAAAATACATGAAGCAAAACAGAACTGCAACAGAAATAGTCACTGTAGTAGTTAGAGATCTCAACACCCCTTTCTAAGTAACTGACAGATCCAGGGGTAGGAAATCAGTAGGTACACAATCGAAAAGAACAGCTACCAATCAACTCTAACTAACATTTATAGACAACAATAGCTGACATGTTCTTCTCCAGGTCACATGGAACATTCATCATGATTGACCACATTTGGGGCCATAAAATACACCTCAACAAATTCAAAAGAATATACATCATACAAAGTAGACTCTTAGATCACAATGGAATGAAACTAGAAATCAGCAATAGAAAGATGGCTGAAAAATCCCCAAATATTTGGAGGTTGAACAAAATACCTCTAGATACATTTGGGTCAAAGAAGAAGCAACAAGAGAAATTTAAAAAAATATTTCAAACTAAATGAAAATTAAAGTACAACTTACCAAAAGTTGTGGGATGCAAAAAAAGGAGTACCTAGGGGGAAATTTATAGCACTGACTGAACACAGCAGAAATCACTAATTTAAATTCTCACTTTAGGAACTAGAGAAAGAATAAGTTAAATCTATAGTAAGCAGAAGAAAATAAAATCAGAGCAGAAATCAGTGAAACTGAATATACGAATTCAATAAAGAAAATCAACAAAACCAAAAGCCAGTTCTTTGAAAAGAGTAATATTGATCAACACCTTGCCAGGCTAAGAAAAAAGAGAGAAGACACAGATTACTAATATCAGAGATGAAAAATGGACCAGCAGGACTGATTCCATGGATATAAAAAGGATGATAAAGGAATATTATGAACAACTCTATGATCACAAACTTGATAACTTAGATGAAATAGACCAATTCCTTAAAAGATACAATCTAGTAAAATTCACACAAGGAGAAACAGATAACCTGCACAGGCCTATATCTATTTTAAAAAATTGAACCAATAATTGATAATCTTCCCAAATAGGCCTAGATGATTTCACTGATATTTTCTACCAAATAAGGAAGAAATGATACCAATTCTGTTTAAATTATTCCAGAAAATAAGAGCAGAGGAAGCACCTCCTGATTCCTTCTGCTTCATCTTCTATAAAATGGAGATACCTGTCTCGCAGGGTTGTTGTAAGGATTAACCAGGATAAAATATCTGGCACTTAGCACTAATTTTTTCCTCCCCTTTTCCTTCAATGGCTAAAGTCTATTCATAATCTACCTATTACGTTCTTTATTTATTTCAAATTAAATAAATTCCATAAGCTCCCATGAGAAACTACTTATGGAGCAGTAACGAAGTGAAGAAGGACTCAGAAGATTTTGATCATTATCCCCATCAGTAAAAATATCTTGAGGGCGCCTGGGTGGCTCAGTGGGTTAAGCCGCTGCCTTCAGCTCGGGTCACGATCTCAGGGTCCTGGGATCAAGGCCCGCATCAGGCTCTCTGCTCAGCAGGGAGCCTGCTTTCTCCTCTCTCTCTGCCTGCCTCTCTGCCTGCTTGTGATCTCTCTCTGTCAAATAAATGAAATAAAATCTTTAAAAAAATATATCTTGAACAAGCACTCTGAATATATGTCTGATTGTTTGTTTGTTTGTTTAGTTTTTATTTATTTATTTATTTTTAATAAACATATAACCTCTTTTTATCCCCAGGGGTACAGGTCTGTGAATCACCATGTTTTACACACTTCACAGCACTCACCATAGCACATATCCTCCCCAATGTCCATAACCCCACCCTCCTCTCCCTATCCCTCTTGCCACAGCAACCCTCAGTTTGTTTTGTGAGATTAAGAGTCACTTATGGTTGTCTCCCTTCCAATCCCATCTTGTTTCATTTATTCTCCTACCCCCTTAGCCCCCCGTGTTGCATCTCTACTTCCTCATATCAGGGAGATCATATGATGGTTGTCTTTCTCCGAATGACTTATTTCACTAAGCATGATACCCTCTAGTTCCATCCACGTAGTCACAAATGGCAAGATTTCATTTCTTTTGATGGCTGCATAGTATTCCATTGTATATATATACCACATCTTCTTTATCCATTCACCTGTTGATGGACATCTAGGTTCTTTCCATAGTTTGGCTATTGTAGACATTGCTGCTATAAACATTCAGGTGCACGTGCCCCTTCAGATCACTATGTTTGTATCTTTAGGGTAAATACCCAGTAGTGCAATTGCTGGGTCATAGGATGATTATTTGTTTTAAATTTTACAAGTATAATACTGTGATAGCAAAATGTCATGTTAAACAGTTATACAATTGAGGTAAAACTTAATGTAAGTAGAAATTCTAACATGTTCTGCCTTCAGTCCTGTGGCTCTTCTTGTGTATGTAATTGTGGACCCCTCTAATACAATGAGTAAAGCATGACTTAACCCTGTGTTATGGTCTCACCTGGGCCTTTCACTAACATCTGAACATCTACAGTGTGTAAGTACCATGCTAGTCAGCATGTAACTTAAACTTAGTTGTAACTGAAACTTAGTGTCTTCCCAGGAGACCTCACAGGCTAGTGGGAGAGTCAGACAACAGGCATTTATAGTTGTGTAGATAAACAGGCATTGAGTTTTCAAGTACCTACACTCTCTATTCCGTAACAGAAAAAATTTTCACAAATTCTTTGTCACTTTTTTTTTTTTAATTTAAAACCCCAAATTCTTACTTGGCCCTAGCTAACCAGTAACCGTTACCTATGGTATAGCAAAAGAAGAATATGCCATTAAGAAAGCTTTGGTTTGGGAGAAAATCTGGTGCTGGTGTTTAAAATTTGGTGCTGGTGTTTAAAATTTGCCTCTGATACATGAAATAGGCCACCCTGTCATGGGAAACTTTTGAGCTCGAGAAAACCACCTGCACAATACTCATGCAGTGTCACTTTTTAAAATGGGGGGAGTGCTTTTCTGAAAAATAACCTCATCAAGAAAAACACTGGGGACAGTAATTCTAAATCCTGCCATAGCCTTTGCTTGCCAAAACAGACAGCTTTTGCTATTAGGATGCCCAGCCAAACACAAATAATCCACTGCTAAAATGAGCTCCTTGGGACAATTTAGGAGTCTTTGGAAGTGAACGGCTCTTTGAGCTGGAATGCAGCCCAGGTCCATTTTCAAACCCAAGTCAAAATGACAAAGAGCAAATTTCCTGGGCCACTCACCCCCTAAGTGTAAGATTACTTTAGGTTGGCAGCTGGGCTGTTTATCTAGTTATTTAAGGTTTTCACCAGATACTCACAACTGAGTACTTAAACAACCTGCTTCAGTGTTGGTAAGCAGGACAGTCCCGATAACATTACAGCGCACAAAATCTCCGAGATTGGAAGGACAAGACAGAAATCAAAGGTTATACATATACTGTTCAACTTAAAATATTTTTTTAAATATTCAAATAATAGCTCTAAAGCATTGCAAAGATTTTTCTTAGAACTTAAAAAAAGGGGGGGTGCAAAGAACTTTTAGCTGAATACTAAATTCATTTTAACTGAAAATACTTCCTGAATGAGACCACAATTAAGTCTAGTTTGCACGTAGAATTTTCCATAGTCTTCAAATGAGAGTTTGTAGGCAGGCTTAAAAGATAGCCTGGCATTATTCCTGTACAATCAAACTTTGCTCTCATTACATGCGGAAGATGTTATGATGGCAAGAGTATTTCTAGTTTTGACAAAAGAGTATGGTTAAAAGAAGGAGTGGGGCACCTGGGTGGCTCAGTGGGTTAAAGCCTCTGCCTTCGGCTCAGGTCATGATCCCAGGGTCCTGGGATGCAGCCCCACATCGGGCTCTCTGCTCGGCAGGGAGCCTGCTTCCCTCCTCTCTCTCTGCCTGCCTGTCTGTCTACTAGTGATCTCTGTCTAATAAATAAATAAAATCTTAAAAAAAAAAGTTGTAGGAGTTAGTGTCTTCTCCCTGTTCACTCTGCAGTTTCAGGAAAACATCTTAAAGTGTTCTCTATTATTTGTGTTCTTCTCAATCCCATAGTGTTAGAATTTATCATGTTATTCTTTCAATTAAACCATTTGTTCTCAAAGAAACCATTTCTAGCTGACCCCAACTTCATGATACATTGTCAATCTGAATGTGGAAAGAAAACCAAGTTCATGTGTATATTACATTATGCTTAGCGTACCATGGGTGGTATTTGCAACTGTGGTTTGAAAACTTATGATTTCTTCCCTGAGGTAGTATTGCTTTGGAACCAAGCTGCCTGAGTTTGAAATCCAGCTTCATTCTTAAAAGTTCTGTGATCCTGGACACCTAATTTAACCCCTGCAATTCTTATCTCATTTGAAAGAGATAAGATTAAATAACATGAGAATAGTAACACTTTACTCATAGTATTGTTAAAATGAATGAGTCCATACAGATAAAGCATTTAAAACAGTGTCTGGCATATAGCAAGGACTTGATAAGTGTTAGCTATTTTCAAAACTAAGAAATTCTCGGATACCCTAAAAAGTGGGGTGGGTGGAGGGAATAGTTAGTTGTGAATGAATAACCTTTAACAGCTGTTTATTCAAAGGTTATTTATATCTGACTTTGGTATACACATTCCTACGTTTCATTTCAATTGGGTATATCCAAAATCTAATATTATATATTTGAGTTTCTGCTGAATCTTTTTCCATTTTTATATACCTTTCTTCTCGGCGGATATATCTTTCTTCTTAGCTACAGTTTTAATAGTTTTATCTGTTTTCTTTTATTTAGTTCATGCTCCTCCTCCATTGTTATAGCCTTGGTTATAAATGCACAGGTGGGAAATGGCAGGCCAGATATGTAAAGTGAAAGGTACGTAACGGAGTTTCTTGTACGACCAGTTCATTCCATCATGGTATCTGTGTATTACGGCCACAATAAGAGAGATATAGGATGTAAAGATCTTATCAGAAGGAACAGATCAAGATATAGAAATATATTTGTACATATAAAATGTGGCCTTATCCACTTAATTTCAACTAAAAACAGTAAAAATGTCATCTAAATAAAAGTCTCTGAAATGGAACATCCAACTTGATATAATGTTGGTATTCAGAATGATCTGCGTAGCTTTTTAGTTGGTTTGGTAACAAAGCTAATGATACCAGGGTAAGAGGTTCCAAGAACATTATTTTCATATAGAAAGACAGCCCATTTTAAATAGAGGGAATGCTGTATGAAGCTGGCACTAAAGGAAAGTTCGGGCTTGTATATGGTTAGTGCACTGGAAAATGGGCTGCAAAAGTATTCAGAGAGAGTATTGGAATGGCTTACAGAAAACCACTTACAGAGGTGCCTAGTGGCACATTTGGTTGAGTGTCAGAGTTTTGGTCTGAGCTGAGGTCATGACTTCAGGTTGTGAAATGGAGCCCCGTGTCAGCTCTGTGCGCTGCATGGAGTGTGCTTGCGATTCTCTCCCCATCTCCTTCTGCGAACCGCCTCTGTGCCCCACCCCCATGCCCTCGTGCTCTCTCTCAAATAAATACATAAATCTTAAAAGAAAAAAGAAAAGAAAACCACTTAGAATGGGGAGTAAGAACTGAGACCAGGATTGTGACATTCTTAAATACTGCATGCTTCTTAGTAGGAAAAAACTGAATGCCTCTAGATAATTTGGTACTTGAAGACAATTCTCAAGAGGGGAAATAACTGCTAAAAGACAGACCACATGATTTTCACAGTTGTATTCCCCAGGTTTAACACAGTGTATGGTAGGGGCTTGGTAAATATTATTTGGCTGAAGGAATGACCGAATGATAAAGACACAGCCTTGGGGAAACCACAAATCTGCTCCAAGTGTGAGCCTTCTAGAATAGCACCTCTTCATCCTCTCATTCAACCCTGTCACTCTAGAAGCCAACAGGAGATGGAAACTATGTGCCCAGTTCTCCATCATCAAGAGAGTCCTTCTAAAGTCCCCTCCACCCTCTGGAATATTCCATTTTCCAGCCAGGAGATGCTATACCCAGGTCCATTAGTATCTTCAGTAATCTGCGTCTAAACGTGTTCGGGAAAGAGAGAAATCAGGAAGACAGAGAGAAGGAGAGAGAGTATGTGAGAGAGAGAGACAGAGAAAAGAAGCAGCAAAGGAGAAAATATAGAAAAAGTGAGTAACATACTAATCTGTGAGCTCTATGGTAAATGGACATGAGGGTGTATTTGTCTTGTATACTACATCACCAGCACCAATAGTGTCTGACCCATCAGGACTCAATAAATCGTGACTGAATGGAAATACAAGACTTCTCATTGTGACTCAGTACCATTAGAGTGCCTGACCCATCAGGATTCAGAAATCATTACTGAAAGGAAATATAGGACTCTGTTTTGCAAAGATGATAATGCTCAGATTTCCCAGGAAATATCCCAGAGCAATGTATACCATGATGACTTCTTTATAAGAACACTAACCATTGATCCTTACTATTCAGATTCCTTATTCACAAATTTACTAAAATTCATCTGTAGCCCCCAAATCAATACCCATAGTACTTTCACAATCACTCACAGATACAAGCAGAGTGGAAAAAAGTTGAGTCCCCTGAGACACACATCCCAGCTGACCTGCTTTTTCATTCCAGCTCTCACTCTGTAAGTAAGTGTCCCCTTGCACTCTAATTTTAGTACTACCTTTTTCATCTTTTGTGTAATTTCACTGTTTAAAATGAACCTCCAAGGGACACCTGGGTGGCTCAGTTGGTTGGACGACTGCCTTCGGCTCAGGCCATGATCCCGGAGTCCCGGGATCGAGTCCCGCATCGGGCTCCCAGCTCCATGGGGAGTCTGCTTCTCTCTCTGACCTTCTCCTCGTTCATGCTCTCTCTCACTGTCTCTCTCAAGTAAATAAATAAAATCTTTAAAAATAAAATAAAATAATATAAAATGAACTTCCAAGCACAGGGCTGCCTTGCTGTCTAGAGCTCCTGGGTGTCCTTGAGAAGAAAAGATGTTTGTTAGCTAACCTGCACTCAGGCAGGACTTACAGTGCTGTTAGCTGGGAGTTAGATGCTAATGAATCAACAATATAGATTTACTTAGTTTCAACAGAAACACACATAAAACAATGTTATGTATTGGCTAGTTGACAGAAATGTTGACCACAGGCTCTCAGGAACCTAACCCTGTATTAGGTTCAGGATTCACTGACTCAGTGTTCATGCGGACCTTACTACAGATCATGACCACCTCAAAGACAAGAATCTACCGAGTGCCTCCTGCATAGTCAAGCTCTATCACAGCGCACTGACTGTTGTGTGGACTTCTATATTCTCCAGAACACTAAAGATACCATGCCTCCCAGGGCACAAACTATGCTGAATGAACAAATGAATGAATGAGAACACAAATAAAAATATGAACTAAGGGATATACACAGCACTGTTTAGTATTCCTCACAGAGTGGGTTGCAAATAACTTTTTGTGAACATTAACTGTGTAATTATATTTTATATAATTATATTACTATATATAATTATATACTATAATACAATCATAACCTGACATTTGAGTTTTGTGAAGATATTTTCATTTCAGTATCATTTCTGAGTATAAATGAAGCTTTCAATGAACAGAATTCTCAAAACCCTCTACCAAACCTAGATTTTCATATCATCACCAAGAGTTATCTTATTTATTTAACTTCTTTCTGTTCCTTTAAAGAACTGGTTTCATTCATTTATTCACTCACTCTTTTCTTTCTTTCTTTCAAAAAAAAGTTAAATGACAACTTAGGCCAAGCACTATCCTAGGCTGTAGAGCAATGAAATTAGTTGGGCAAAAATTCCTGTCGTCATGAAACTTAAATTTCTAGTGACTGCAGATGGAAAATAAGTAAATAAATCAGTCAGATAACAGTAAGTGCTATGAGGGAAAACGAAACAGGGTAGGGAGAAGAAGGGCTGAGGGAATTAGAGAAAGGGCCTGCAATTTCAAATCATGTAGTCAGGAATGCCTAGTTTCAGATGACATTTGAGCAAACTTGAAGGTGATGAGAATGTAACTATGCAAACTAAGAACATCACAACCACCAATTTGTCACTACAACATTAGTGTCATTTCAAGTAACCTAAATCCACTAAGCTACCCTAAAAAGACCGAGTTATCTGCCTTAAGACTTTTCTGATGTCTAAAGCTTATTTGTGCACTTGACATCAGCAGTGCCGAAAGCAGGTGAGCATCAAGCAAGGTCTTTTTTTGATGGAACCTATTCATAGTTGTTGGTTAGCTGGAGTAGAGGCCCTTGCATAATGCATTGTGTTCACTGCCTTTTCTCTGTAGCCAGTGTGGCAGGGAGGGGCAGCATGGCCTTGTCTGTGAACAGAGCTCCATTCATCATGTCCTCAACAGGCACTGCCACGGCTGTGCAATCCTCATGCAACACACACTGACACCTTTCTGGCTCCCCACGAAGAGGTAGGTGTGCAATAGTGCACCAGTGGTGGGGCCTGGCCCATAACTTCTAATTCCCACTGGTGCATTTATAGCCCTTAAGTAGCACAGCCCAAGAGAGAGATTTGGAGAAATAAAGAGGACTATTAATAATGGTTCTTTCTTTCTTTCATTCAACCACAAATGGTGTCTCCTGTCAAAAAGTAATTAGCCAGAAAAATATTCACATAGAAATAATACTTGATGCATTATCTGAATAAGTGGCAGCTGGAGAAAATTTTTTTATAGCAATAACTAAATTTAGTCAAGGTTAGGTTTTGTTTTGTTTTGTTTCTTTCGACTGTTTGCTCCAGAGAGAAAAAGTGAACCCCCTACAAAAGAAGTAAAGATGAATTTTTCCTCCATGTTCCTTGAAAGTGTTCACATCTAAGTTTTTGTGATGGGATTTATTATTGCGCCTTGGTTAGCTGGAGGGGAGGCCTCTGCATAACATATCTTGTTCATTTTCTAAGTACCAACTGAAAATGCGAACACCCCTGAATCAATAAACTAGCTCATTTAAAAGGCACAGCTAACCAAAATGAAGGGCAATTTTCTACTTATTTAAATTGCTTTAAAAGTACAAATCTTACCCTTGGAGTCAACTAGTCATAGGATTTTAAAATAAAAGTAATATTGTCTTGCCTTCATAAAAGCTAGCCTACCTCCTCCTGTATACCATTTTCATCAAATGATGTTTTTTACTTGTTGGTTTACTCTTTTACTGTGAGAATGTCTGTGATACTGTGTGGTATGAAAATCAAGAAATTAGTCTCGCAGCAGGGAGTCTGCTAACAACACCATTTTAATCTTATCCTTTAAGCAGTGGCAGAAAACATATTAATTGCAGTTTAATTTGTGCAACAAATATTTCATTTTAATTATGCTTAATTTTTGTCAAGCTATAAAAATGTCAATAGTTCTGACACTGTTTTTTCTTACAAGTTTTTTTAAATGAAAGAATTAAAATCAAGTGCTGTTTCTGAAAGAAATTATGGAAGATTTCTAATTACTGCTTATGTTTTTGAAAAATGGCTAATCTAGAAGCCCCAAAATAACATCTGGGAACATGTGAACTTGAAGCTTTATTACTCAATGTTTATAATTCTTAATAATATACACGCATCATTAATATAATGGAATTCTCACAGGAAGGGTTGTTTTTTTTTTTTTTGTAATTATAGGCTATATCAATAACTGTCATTGAATGGTACATTTTCTCTATAAAAACGCTTTTGTTAATTCCTCTCAGGAAAACTAGGACAAGAATAAGTGAAATTGATTGCAGTTGATATACCACACTGAAGAAGAGAGTATTCACCATGAACAGAAGTAGAAAGAAAAGTGTCAAAACCACCAAAGTTGAACAGTATTAATTATATTCAGAAATATTTATTAAGCTCTCACTAGGTGCAAATCCTACCCAAACATTAAGTTCCATGCAAAAAGGCTACCCCCTCCTGGAAATCCTTCTCTCTCAGATGTGAGTGAGATCTATCTACATGCCTATGGTCCATAATCACACTTTTCTCACCCTCACTGTCCTTGCTTTTTGGCTGGTATCACAGTAATTTCCACACATTTTCATATCCCTTACAAGATGATAAGGTTCCTGGGGGCAGGGTCTAGGCCTTCTGTGTTCATCTCCTTTATCTATCACGTTCAAATATACTTTAAAATGAAAATCTACTGGCATGAACAAAATGTTTTGGGTGCTCTGTTTTGGGAAGTAACACAATTATTTCCAAAGTCTTGTGAGTATAGACCTGTACTTCAAAATTACTCATCTAGAAGACTTCCAGTATTAAGATGGCAGAGCAATAAATTTCTTGCCCTATCTTATCCCATTAGAAATCCGCACCCAAGAACAGAGAATTACAAACATCTGTAAAACTACATCTTCAATGAAACTGGGAGATGGCAGTGATGCCATGTTGAGAAACAGATGAGGAATGTTCTAAAAACCCGTTCTAAAAGGAACAGAGAACAGAGATACCTTTGTGTTTGCATTCCAGTGAAATTCCAATGTATTCTTCCTTCTAAAACCTAGAACCCTCAGGCACTGGCATCTTCAGATATTTCAGAAGCCAAAAGTGAGGCTGAGGGTTTGGCTGAAAGTCTCTGTAAGGAACATTTCTAAGCTTCCTTCTCAAGTGTCCCCCAGGAACCTCCCTGCTCTTCTCTACCATGTTTAGGGGGTCTGTTTTCTTTCTTTCTTTCTTTTCTTTTCTTTTCTTTTTTTTTTATAAACATATAATATATTTTTATCCCCAGAAGTACAGGTCTGTGAATCACAGGTTTACACACTTCACAGCACTCACCATAGCACATACCCTCCCCAATGTCCATAACCCCACCCATTTCTCCCAACCCCCCTCCCCCCAGCAACCCTCAGTTTGTTTTGTGAGTTTAAGAGTCACTTATGGTTTGTCTCCCTCCCAATCCCATCTTGTTTCACTTATTCTTCTCCTAAGGGGGGTCTGTTTTCTGAGTGGAAATAGAACAAGAACAAAAATTGGAGACATTAGGCATAGTAGAGGGTAAGGGTTAGGGCACTAATTAAGTGGAAGTCTTCACACTGAATGTTGAGAATACCATACTACCTTGCAGCCCCATTCCCAACTCCCAGAACATTAGCACATTTGGCAGATTAGGGAATTTTGTTGGGAAACTGAATGGCTATGAGTAGCGGCCCCTCCACAGAGTTACCTCTGAGGTGAAGGCTATCAAATAAGCCTTACCCAGGCACATAATGCATTATTTCAACTAGAATTTTAGTGTCTCATTTTTAATAATGAACAGCCCAAGATTAACAGATGTTTTCGAAAAACGTCCAACCTAAAAGACAGAGACAGTTTTTATAAAAAAGAAAAAAAAAAAGATGAATTTGAAACAATGCAAGAAGTGGAACAAAGTATAATTAAAATCTAAAATATTCTAAGAGACATTAAAATATATATTGCATGCATTAAGCAAGTACAGGCTGCTATTTAAAAAAATTAAAAAGAAGAAAGAGCTTTACTGAATAATACAGAAGCAGGAAAAACAAACAAACAAAAAAACAACCTGATAGAAAAATTGTAATTTAACACCAAGAAATGCTCCCAGGAAGTAAAACAAAGGGACAATGCAATGGAAGTAGAGAAAGAGGATTTAAAGCAGCAACAACAACAACAACAAACCAACTTGAGAATGGATGTAGAGAATTTGATCTCTTACTATTGAAACTCCAGGAGAAAGAATCTCAGAATACAAGTAGAAAAGAATTAGGAAAGAATGCAAGTAAATTACACCCAAACAGAATGACAGATGCCAGAGGCTTAAAACAGAGTAGAGATAACTTTCAACTTAAAATTTTCTATGTTAATAAAAAAATAAAAAAAAATCTAGATCCAATCAGTATCAATTACATGTGGGATGGAATTTTCAAAGATAGTAATTATACTGAAAGCCTGTTAGAGAGCACAGGGAAACTTGAGGAGAAGTGTGAAGAAAATCAAGCAAATGGGGATAAATGCAATTATTCCAGGAAATACAAAAAGTTATACAAGAAACAAATATTATTGTAGAACACTTCAGGGCTTAATAAGAAACAATCTTTCTACAATTAAAAAAAAAAACAAACCAAAAACCTAATATAGAAAGGCTGAATATTTGTTGACTCAATTTAGAATTACTTAAAGAAAACATGGAGAGGATGGAATAAAAAAGCTAAATTCCTATCTTCCATAGTTGAAAGTCAATAGTCTAAAACTGATAAATTAAGATACAGCATATTATTTAGGTAGAAGGTAAAAGAATTGAAAATGGTGGTTTCTGGAAAGTAGGAGTGGACATGAAGGATGGGGAAGGAGTGGGTCACAAGTATGCCACTTTACACTCTATGTCTTTGGACATATTTGCTTTACATTTACTATGTACATATTTTATTTTGATATAAACAAAGTAAATAATTTTAGTGCATTAAAAAGTTTACTATTCTTAGAATTAAATTTCCTTTCTACTTGGATCATTATTTGTCAACTACATTCTTCTCAGTAATTGATGACCTACTTTTAAAATTACTTATTTAATAAACATTTATCCTAAATACCTAAATGTATGGTTTTCCACATGCTATTTTTAAAGGCCATATTTCCCTTTCTGACTATTTTTAACAATGTTTCCCATAAGCAAGTCTATATAGTATTATGATGCAGGTAAGATAGTCAATGGGAATTAATGTATTTTATAATGCCAACTCCTTTCATAAACTTTTGGAAAATTATATATACATTTACTAGTCTATGTACAATACTTAATGTCTATATTTAAACCAAAATTATTAAAGATGATGTTTTACTTTCTGAACTAGTGTCCTTTTCTCCAACTAAATCAAATTAAGAAAGCAATGTGAATTTCCTCACAAGCTATTTCATACTTGGATGCCCTTGAACTTTACTGAGTGTGAACTAAAAACATATGGAGGTAAAATACATTGATATTCAAAATACTAAGTAATGCTTATTTGCTGTTTTAATGTACTATTTTTTGCAGAACATCTATATATAAATTGGAATTTATTTAAACTTTATAAATAAAAGACTGTCAAATTCAAGAACTTTGATACATATAAAAATTTAATCTCAATATTAGTACATTATTTCATTATTATGTTTGAGTAATACAAAAATTATTTAAAGATTAAGAAGATATAAAAATGGAACAATTTAAATAATTACAGCCTCTTAAAACTCTATGGTTGGCATGATCACACAATATGGGAGAAAAATTCTTTTGAATAAAGTTAAATTCAACTATGTATGTATTGTATTGACTTATATCTCTTTTGTTCTACAAATAAGAACTTATCAGAAGAGTGCCTGGGTGGCTTAGTCTTTAAGCCTCTGCCTTTGGCTCCAATGGTGATCCCAGGGTCCTGGGTTAGAGCTCTGCATCAGGCTCCCTGCTAAGCAGAAAGCCTGATTCTCCCTCTCCCCTCCTCCTGCTTGTGTTCCCTCTCTCACTGTGTCTCTCTCCATCAGATACATAAATAAAATAAAATAAAATAAAATAAAATAAAATAAAATAGAACTTAACAGAAACAAAGTAAAAAATAAATATGTCTCAGAAGAAAGAGAAATTAAGGAGTCAATCCCATTTACAGTTGCACCCAAAACCATAAGATACCTAGGAATAAACCTAACCAAAGAGGCAAAGAATCTGTACTCAGAAAACTATAAAGTACTCATGAAAGAAATTGAGGAAGACACAAAGAAATAGAAAAATGTTCCATACTCCTGGATTGGAAGAACAAATATCGTGAAAATGTCTATGCTACCTAAAGCAATATACAGGTTTAATGCAATTCCTATCAAAATACCATCCTTTTTTTTTTTCCAAAGAAATGGAACAAATAATCCTAAAATTTACATGGAACCAGAAAAGACCTTAAATATCCAGAGGAATATTGAAAAAGAAAGCCAAAGTTGGTGGCATCACAATTCCAGACTTCAAGTTCTATTAGAAAGCTGTCATCAAGACAGTATGGTACTGGCATAAAGACAACACATAGATCAATGAACAGAATAGAGAGCCCAGAACTCTATGGTCAACTCTATGGTCCTGCTTCAACAAAGCATGAAAGAATGTCCAATGGAAAAAAGTCTCTTCAACAGATGGTATTGGGAAAATTGGACATCTACATGCAGAAAAATGAAACTGGACCATTTCCTTACAACACACATGAAAAGAGACTCAAAATGAACAAAGGATCTCAATGTGAGAAAGGAATCCATCAAAATCCTTGAGAAGAACACAGGCAGCAACCTTTTCAACCTCAGCTGCAGCAACTTCTTCCTTGGAACATCGTCAAAGGCAAGGGAAGCAAGGGCAAAAATGAACTACTGGGACTTCATCAAGATCAAAAGCTTTTGTGCAGCAAAGAAACAGTTAACAAAACCAAAAGACAACTGACAGAATGGGAGAAGATATTTGCAAATGACATATCAGATAAAGGGCTAGTATCCAAAATCTATAAAGAACTTACCAAACTCAACACCCAAAGAACAAATAATCCCACCAAGAAATGGGCAGAGGACATGAACAGACTTTTCTGCAAAGACATCCAGATGGCCAACAGACACATGAAAAAGTGCTCCACATCACTCAGCATCAGGGAAATACAAATCAAAGCCATAATGAGATACCACCTCACACCAGTCAGAATGGCTAAAATTAATGAGTCAGGGAATGACAGATGCTGGTGAGGATGCGGAGAAAGGGGAACCCTCCTACACTGTTGGTAGGAATGCAAGCTGGTACAACCACTCTGGAAAAAAGCACGGAGTTTCCTCAAAAAGTTGAAAATAGAGCTACTCTATGACCCAGCAACTGCATCACTCGGTATTTACCCTAAACGTACAAATGAAGTGATCTAAAGGGGCACGTGCACTCGAATGTTTACAGAAGCAATGTCCACAATAGCTGAACTATGGAAAGAACCTAGACGTCCATCAAGAGGTGAATGTATAAAGACGATGTGTTATATATACACAATGGAATACTATGCAACCATCAAAAGAGATGATATCTTGCCATTTGACATGACGTGGATGGAACTAGAGGGTATTATGCTTTGTGAAATAAGTCAATCAGAGAAAGACAACTATCATATGATCTCCCTGATATGAGGAAGTTGAGAGGCAATGTGGGAGTTTTAGGGGGTAGGAAAGGAATCAATGAAACAGGATGGGATCGGGAGGGAGACAAACCATAAGAGACTCTTAATGTCAACAAAACAAACTGAGGATGGCTGGGGGGAGGGTAGTAGGGAGAGGGTGGTTGGGTTATGGACATTGGGAAAAGTATGTGCTGTGGTGAGTGCTGTGATGTGTGTAAACCTGGTGATTCACAGACCTGTACCCATGGGGCTAATAATATACTATATGTTAATAAAAAATTATAAATAGCTTTTAAAAAAATAAATAAATCTATCTCTCTGTGGTCAATATACAGTAACTTCTAATTAGTTGATATCTTTTTAAAATTATACTTTTGAAACTAAACCACTAAGGTAAGTTATATTCTCAGTTAATAAAGTATATGAAGTTGATATTTATGAACTTGAGAAATATTGAACTGTTAAGTAATTAAGAACTTACATTGTTTGCTTTAATTATTCCTCTATTTAATAAGACCTTTTTTTAAATCAGAAATATGAAGTTCTGCTCCCTCCTAAAGTAGATTCAATATAAGGAAAAATAAAACAAGTATAAAACAAGTAGCAAGCATACACAACATTAAGTTCTAAGTAGTTCAGATTTGGGGCTGAGGTGAGCAGGCTGAACAGTTTAATGGGGTATTAAAATATCTTATAGCCATCAGCAACCTGAAGATTGGTATGAATTATTTGTAGAAAACACTTCTGAATTTAAGCTTGATAGGTTAAAAGCATTCCAGACAAATCAGAGGTAATTCGTAGGGTCTTTTTAACAAGAACCAGGATGTTCTTTACCTTATTCAGTAAAATTCTGTCATGTATATATTTACTTCACTTAAGCAAAGAAAGGAAAAGTGTAAGATTTTATATTGAAAAGCTACAATAAAACTCTATCATGAACATAATATAAATACGGTAGACTGAAATAATTATGAGTTGTAGATTTATTTTATGCAAACATTTTTTAGCAATGTAGTTTAGGATATTAATGTCTAACACTTGCGTATATTTCTTATGTGGACAGATGCTTAGCTAATATAGATCATGATATAGGTGTTAGTCATCATTAATGCTATTTCTAGAAACCCATTAGTTTCCAAAGCCTGGAAATTAATGGTAGAGTATTTCAATTGGTTTTCTCTGCTCTACAACTAAGGTTAGAGCCTATCCAAATTTTCAAAACTGTTACTGTGATTTAACAGATATTAACCTCACAATGTTCTATGAAGTTCTTATCCATCATGGGGTTTAGTTAATTAGCCTGGAGGAGCAATTTCCTCTCCAAGAAATCTTGTATTTAGAGCCCTAAGAAAACTCTTGTCCATCTCTATCATCAATAACACATAAAAGAACTGGCTATGGATGGCTATGGATTGGCTAGTAATGTCTGTGTCTTCATGAGTGGAACTGAAAAAGTCATCAAAGAATTATCCCGAACAAACAATCTGGTTGTCAGTTATACCCGTAAGTTTTTTGAAGCTTTCAAATAACAGATGTAATTCTCAGTTTAAATATATTGTTTTGGATCTCCTTATTTATGACCTAATTACAAGTTTTAAAGTTGGATTGGGGGGGGTTATTATTATTTTTTTTTTAATTTTATCTCTCCAAGAGATTTCAGGGTAACTGGAAAACATAAAATTATTGCACTACAGAAACCAAGCTGGGGTCTGGGCTTTACACAGGTTCTACAGAGACCCACCGTGTGGAAGGTCCCTGTGCTAGGCATGGATGAGTTGCAAGTAAGAGGCAGGACCAGGTTAGAAGTGTAAGTTTTCATCTCTTCCACCAATTATTAGTGCTGGAAAACTATGAAATGAGGGCAAGTGAACTGGGTTGCCTTCAAACTGGAGCCTGGAAAGAGGCCTTGATCTAAAGAGATAGAAGAACCAAATTCATAGGCTCTCCATATTGGTGAACAGAGTGAATGTGTCTAGTGCTCTTCAGCTAGGAGAAGGACAGGAGGAAAAAATGTATACAGTCCCATGGAAGAAAAATTAATTCACATATTAAAGACATGGAGGTAATCGGACATCTAAAAGTCATCATTTCCAGGAACCCAAAGAAAATGTCAGTGTTAGAGAATATTTGCCAACTTCAAACAACTCCTAAAAATATGGATTCTATAAAACAGAGCCCATAAAAATAAGGTCAGAGATATTCGGTGAAATAGTAGATAAACTAAGATTACAGTAGCAGAATTAAAATTCACTGTAGAGACAATTGGCTACTCAAAGTTGAAAGGATGGAAAAAGTTGTATTTTAGAATAAAGAAACTAACTCAAAAAAGCAGCACCCCCCCAACACACATACACATAAAATCAGTCAGCTGAAATATTTCTTCCATAACAGTGATTGATAGAAAGTCACGAAGCAGTATTTACAAAGTTAAAGGAAAAGGTTTTGAGCCCAGTCCTTTATACATACTCTAGCTGTCACTTACATAGAAAACAGCAGAAAGGTCTGATATTACATTAATTAATTGGGATTAGAATCAGCTGCAAATGACAGAAAGCCCAAATTAGTGGTGATTTAAGAGAAAAGTCTATTTCTCTTTTACACTAAAGTCCAGAGTTGGTGTGATAGTCTACAGGGTAAAGGACCCAGGATTCTTTTATATTATTGCTCTACCTTTTGTGGCCTGCATTGATCCAAGGATTACAATGATTGAAGATGTCAATCTCTAGCTATGAAATCCCCCATTCTAGACATCCAGAAGGAAGAAATGAGAAGAATGACATTCATTTTTCTTTAAAAACACCACGGGAGGCTATCCATCGTGGGGCTCTTGCGTTCCTACATATCTTGCTGAATGTGTCAAAATCCCAGAGTCTTGATCATTCTTTTACTTGTAATAAGGGTCACTTCTTGGTATTGTTTATATGACTAGCAATCCTGAGAAGCAATGTAACACCACACACGGTGTAGGTATCACACAGTCCTGCAAAAGCAACTGGTCTTCTTCTGGGCAGAGCAGGCTTGCTTACTGCTTCCTATAAAAACAGTGGATTTCCTACATAAGGGATTCAGGGCTCTCTTCCTAAGGCACATCTGTGCATGCACACCCTCCCTGGCTCTCTGTACCCCCTTGTGAGATTTGGAGGGAACTGGTACAACTCAACTCCTACTGCTTCTGCTCTGAGGAACAGTCTCTGACCTAGGAGGCTTATGTCTTCTACCAGCATCTATGGCACTGAGACAGACTGATTTACCAGCTTGTACAGTTCTTTCAGTGAGAGTTCTGCTTTTAACTGTCCTTCATACCATAAGACTTATTTATGTGGGGAACAATTCAGGTAAATAATTCTTGGGAGTTGAACCCATAGTTCTGCTTACATTCCATTTTACGGCACACAGTCACAGGACTATGACTAGTTTTAAAGGGTGGCTGATGAATGAAGTTTTCATTTCAGGCACCCAGGTGCCCAGGTTCTAGCAGCACAGACATCAGAGATTCTGTTCATTTAGAACAAGAATTGGTAAACTATGGCCCACAGGCCCAAGCCAGCCTACTGCCTAGTTTTTAAATGAAGTTTTACTGGAATACATTCGTGCCCATTCTTGTATGTAGTGTGTATTGCTTTGTGCTATAATGGCCAATGTGAGTAGGTTAACATAGGCCATGTGGCCCAGAAATCCTAAAATATTTACTCTCTGGCCCTTTAAGAGAGGGTTTGCTGACCCCCCAGTATAGAAGGGGAAAACTGATACAGAGAGACAATGAACTTTTAGCTACGAATACTTAAGGCCTCACAAAATGTACTGTCCATGCCCTCCTTCAAATAAAGGCTTCATGTATATCCTATGTATCAAAGAAATGATTCTTATTAATATTTCAAGTGAAGAATCAGTAATATTAATATGATCTTGAACAAAAAAACAAGATGCAGGAGACTGGAATGCTATTAACAAATTTCAAGAGATTGGTAAATATTATACCCCAAAACTGCAGAAAATGTATTTTTTTTGAAAATGTATTTTTTTAATGTACTTGGAATATTTGCCAAAATGACCAGATCCTGGGCCATAAATCAACTCTCAACAAATTTCAGGAGATTAAAATCATAGAATTTGTTCTTTGACCACAGAAGAACTGGAACTAGTAAACTAATAAAAATGTAACTTGGAAATCTTCAAATATTAGAAAATCCAATAATATACTTCTAAACAAAACATGATTTAAAATAGAAAACCTTTCAAGATTTATGATGAAACCTTGTAGAATGTCACTAAATCCATGTTTTGAAATGTATAGCCTTATGCACACATATTAGAAGCAGACTGAAAATGAATTATTTAATTATCTATCTTGAGAAGTAACAAAAAAAGAACAGCAAATTAAACCCAATAAAAATGAAGAAAGAAAAAAAGTAAAGAGAATATATTAATAAGTAGAAAATAGCCCTTAAATTGGGAAAATCAACAGTCAAAAGTTAGTTTTATGGATAGACTGAAGAAACTGAAAAGTCCTTAGCAACATAATAAAACATTTATATATCATGAATAAAACAGGTGACATCATTATATATACCATAGGCATTAAGTATTTAATAAAGGAGATCATGAACAGTCTTTGCCAGGAAACATGAAAATTTAGAATAATAGGTCAAACTGAAAAAACACAACCCAGTAGACGTAAAAATAGAAATGTGAATAGTCCTGTACGAATTATAAGCACTGAATAAATAAAAACCCACCCAGAAAGAACATCTCAAAACCAGTGGGCTCACTAGTAAATTCTCCCAAATATTTAAGGAAGAAATCACACAATTATACAAATTCTTCCAAAAATAGATATAGGGGAACACTACCCAGATATGTTTATGAGGCCAGCATAACCTTGACACCAAAAAGACTGTATAAGGAAGAACAAGTAGAGACAAACCTATTTCACAAACATAAGCATAAAAAAATTAAAGTATTAGCAAATTGAATGCAGTGACACATAAAAATGAAAACATTTCAAGATCAGGTTGAATTTGTGCCAGGAATAGAAGATTGAGTTAACAGTAAAAAACAAACAAACAAACAATATAATTGACTACAATAATAAATCATATGATCATATTATAGATGGGAAATATACTTACAATAAAGTTTAATATCTATTATGATTTTAAAAAGTCATCTCTTGAAACTTTATCATATTAAAGACATCATATAATCATGATACTTATCATACTTTATCATATTAAAGACATTTTGTTTCTGTATGATAAGGCATCATGATCATTGAAAAAAAAACAGTGTAAGTATTCACTTGATATCAGAAATGACTCAGATGAAACAAAATTTTATTTTTTAGAAAATGTAACTTTACACGTAGAAAAATATCTATAGATGTTATTATTAATAAGCTTAGCAAAATCACTGAATACAAAGTCAGAAGTGGGAAAAAATAAAGTTTCAAAAGAATACGTAAAAAGACAAGACCCCACAGAGATCCCCAGCCTCTTCCAACACATGAACACTTGAGTACACAGCAAGAAGGTACCAGCTATGAGCCAGGCAAACGGCTTTCACCAGAAGGCAGTGATGCTGGTCTTGATCTTAGACTTGTAGCCATCAAAACTGTGAGAAATAAAGGTCTATTGTTTATAACTAAAAAAAAAAAAAAAAAGTATGATATCACTTATGTATATTTTAATGATAAATAATATATATCATTACCTCATAATATATAATATATATATAAAATATATAATATATATAGTAATATATATCATTAAATCTCAAATCTCAATTTAGAGATTTAACCAATTATTTTTTGCTGTACTTTATATAGCTATGTACTGTATATACATAAACATATACAGGTAAAATTTTTCATAACTAAGAATTTTATATGATCCTTAGTGAGAAAATAAAGAAATACCACAATTTATCAAATGTAGTCAAAACTCTTCTCAGAGGCTTATCACCGTAAATGTTTCTATCATTTCCTCTGATACCCCCAAAGCTTTCCCTTCTTTATCCCTGAAAATAATCTAATGTTTGACTAAGAAATAAAGGCAAACAACAAAATATATGTAGAAACTTTATATTGCACATTATTTCACTTCTGCAGCATATTGTTTAATAGATGCTTGATAATAAAAATTGTATGGTTAAGTACACAATTCCATCACTTAAACATAAAACAAGTATTCTATTGTATAAGAATCATGAAAATACAAAGAAAATTTACTTTAAAAATTAACAAGTTTTAATATTGTATAAACACATGTGACTCTATATGTGTCTATGATATACATACATATCTCTATATTTATATTGTTACATATTTTCCAATTTGTAAAGCAGAGATACATTATCTTGAACATTACTTCCAGCTATGATATTTCTATTATATTATGAATACTGGAAAGTCTTCTAAATTTCTGCAAAGAATTTGTAAAATCTTGGAAACTGGCCTATGATAGGAGAAAGTAAATTTAAAGAGCTAGCAGAGTGTTATGGTCGACAGCCGTGACTTTGGCAATGATTAGCTTTACTTAGTCTTAATTTGTAATCTACAAAATGAGAAGAAATGATAGTGACAGAAATGATAACATCTAGGTGAGTTTGTAATCTATAAAATGAGAAAAAAATGATAGTGATAGAAATAACATCTAGTTGAGTTCTGGGGATTAAAAATGATAATACACCAAAAGCTCTTCCTTATTGCATGTCCATTTACTAAGAAAAATATGAAAAGGGAAGAACTGAAACACAGAGAGACTTTGTTGTTCATATAGCCCCTGCTCCAAAAGAAACAGAATAAGAGAAACATCCAAAATGGTTTCTTTTCTTTTCTCTTCTATTCATTCACTTTTTTTTTTTTTTACCATTTTAAAGGACATAACCTACGCAAGTAGCATTTCATACATCTCTTACTGAATTGTTTGACAAATCAAGGCAGTACACTGCATACAGTGGGTGCTCAATAGTTGCTAGTGATGAATAAACATTAAAAATGAGATTTAATTGTCAACAGGAATTGCAATCATGCCTGCAAAATGGCTAATTCCCTTTTGTAGAGAAAATAAAAACCTTTTTTTTTTTTTTTTTACAAGATTTTGTTTTTACTTATTTGACAGAGAGGGAAGCAGAGAGAGAGGGAATAAAAATTGGGGGGAAAAGTAGGCTTCCCACTGAGCAGGGCGCCCGACAGGGGGCTCCCATTCCAGCTCCCTGGGATCATGACCTGAGCAGAAGGCAGACACTTGACGGAGCCACCCAGGCACCCCAGATAAAACCTTTCAATAGTTGAACTCCAGGTTTATGAAGAGTGATTTAAATGGGAATATACAGATCTTTGGTCTTAATGCTTCAAAATGTTTGGTTCAATGAAACATGGAGACATTTTATAAAATGGCATTGTGTGATAAAGTGAGAGCTATTGTTCCCTAACAATAAACTCCAATCTATGTGTTAATTTCACAGAAACTCTTAGTGGGTTTTTAGTCACCTAAGCACCCCCTATGATTCTCCTATGCTACATTATACATACATAAGAAAAAAATGATATACGTGGATATGCTTTATTGCTACCTTTAGCAGGATTGAAACAGTATATCAAATTTTATTTTGGTGGCCTTTTATTAGCTTTCTACCACTTGATCAGCTGATAACACTAATAATAAATTTTTTTTTATAAACTAGAGTTTGCAAGTCCTGTCCCGAGACTGTAATATTTCAAAAAACAGTCTAAGCTTTAGGGAAAAAACCAATTACAGAAACAGCATTAAAAATGCCAAGCACCGGGCAGAAGCAATTCTGGATCAGCTTAAAAAAGTGATTGATGAAACTCTAATCCAAGCTGAAGGAACAGTTTCACGACAAGCTGTGACCATTCCACACACTTCATTAGCTGCCATAATTAGCCTGGTGTTTCAATTTGTTAGAACTGGTGGGGACAATTTTCCTCAGAATGCAAACATCAAAAAACAGGGTCCTTCAGACTTCAGAAGAGGCTGATGAGAGGCTTTTCTAGTCTCTGTTAACTAAAAGATTAATTATTGCTGATGGGAGCCTGTGCTGTGATTGTCACTCTGTCTATGTGCATTACTTTTAGCATTAGAAGAAAGATATGGTTGACACTGCACTACTCAATCAAGCAGCTTCACATTAGTGCACAAAGTCGGTTTTAATATCCAGGCTATTTTTGATTGATTTGTCTTCCTGTTTTCTGGGACCAAGACTCACAACTATTTTTTTAGATCAGAATTTTAAAATAGTTTCTAACATATTGAGAAGTTTGGTTACTGCGTCTTGCCTCAAGTTATGGCTTCCCTTTTTACAGATCAGCAAATGAGTGATTTCATATATTTCTATCATTATATAGTGGCATCTTCCAGATATGTTTATAAATCTTCTACGACTACAAATGTTTAAGCTAACCTATAAGGTTACATTAATTTTAATTATGTTTATAAATACAGCACTATAATCTTATCCCTAGATTAACGGAATATACTCTGATTTTCCATGATGTAAATTCATGAAATCTAATTAGAAGGGATGCTAAGAAAGAAAATCCTGTACTGTTTCCTTAGAACAAAAGGGATTTCTTTTAGTCCTTTCACCATCAGCAAAGCTGATCCAAAATTGACAGGATATGCCTAAAGACACTGTTACTAAAAATTTCACTGAAGCCTTAATTTTTAATTCCTTGGAGTTATTACTTATTTGCATTAGCACAGTTATTTTTAAATCCCAAATTTCCACTTTACATATCTTTTTTAAGCAACTTATCTCTTTGACCTATAATGAATAAACAATTAAGGTATTAAGGAAGCAATAAGTAATCAAAAACACTGGTGCTATTTTCAAATCCACTACATTGTAGTGAAAAAGTTTTAAAATAAAAGAAAACAGAACTACATCAGAGGGAAATGGTTATCTGAATTTCCAGAGGGTATTTTCCATAGGTTTTATTAAAGTCAAATCTTTATTATCCCAAATAATTGGGCAAATATGTAATATGGAGCAGTAGTAATAGAAAATAAGTTAATTCTAATATTTTAGTAGCCATATTAGAAATAGTGACAAGGAACAGATGAAAATAATTGTACGGCAATAAGATATTTTAACCCCCTATGTCTAAAACACTGTCAATGTGATATGTCATTAATATGAAAATATGAGTATCTTACCTGTTTTCTGCACTATATCTTTGAAATCCAGTGTGTACTTTTCACCTAATAGCACATTTCAGTTCAGACTAGTCACATTTCAAGAGCTCAACAGCTACACAGGCATCACATCAAACAACAGAAATTTATAGAATGTAGAACTTTCCTTCCCAAAGAGTAGTTTTTCTGCTACTTAGTGAACAGAACAATTCTGGGGTTCTATGAAGTCACATAAGATTATAATACAAACATATGCAATAGCAGTTTAAAAACTTTTTACAATGAAGAGTAAAAGTCCTTCTACCTCCATAAGTGGACACTGGTGAAATCCAAGTAGATACTAAGAATCACAACAATCAGTTAAGATAACGTGAGACAAGAAATCAGCAGGCCAAGCATACCACTGAGATTGAATATAGCCACATACAGGGCCAGAAAGACAGTGCCCATTCCTTGGGCAGGAATGAATGGTTAAAACAAAATCCGGAATGCTTCGGTATGGTCCTATTTGTCATTAACACATGTTAATGTTTTACTATTACTGTCAGTAAACAGCTGCTAACCCAAGCATGATTTCCACCATCCCTCACAATGCAGCAATTTAACAGTTACTAAATTTCCCAGCAAGGAGCTCTGGCTCTGGGATTATTGTCCACTCTAACTGTTTAGTACTTGTGAAGTACTTGTAGTAAATAATATTATCATGCCTAGAATATATTTACAATTAGCTGACCATATTACCCTCATTAGTTATCTGGTACATATGTGGTCAATTTCACTACATTATTGTTTTTGATCTTTTTTATAAAACTGCTTCTTCCTAAAATCTCAGGAAACATGTTCAGAACCAAGATATCTAGATTTAGCAGCTCTAAACAGCCATACAAAAGGCACAGAGAAACTAATCTCAATTGAGTCTGCCAAGCCATTTGCTATTCATAAGACATTATAGAGATTATTTCTGTTTGGGTATTGCCGTATGGGGAACGTTTTACTTCCACAATTCTACATCTCTATCATTTATCCTTGATTTAATTTTTAAACAGTGGAGGATATACTCAAAGTAACTCTTAGAGTTCACACATAATATTCAAAGTTGCATTCAATCATACATCTTAATAATGTATAGACAGAGAGAGAATCTTGAGATATAGATTATAAAATAGCACAGAATTTGAATAACTTCTTCAGTAGTGAAGACTTTATAATTAAAAAAGGAAGTAAATAGAGCTGAAACACTTCTGTCCTTTGTAAAAATACTTCACAGAATATGTCTGTTTGTCATAAAAAATGGGTTGATTTGAGAAGGCTGGAAATCAACCAAACTATGATTTGCCCCAGCCGAAGACTTTTGTCTGAAATCATCTCACACTGCAAATGGAAGTCTTATACCAGAGGGGAGAAATCATGAAGCATAAGAAATAAATGTCTTAGTTGATTTGTGACTTAGAACAAAAGGATACTATAGAAGAAATACTTCATTTTCTCCCAAATAGTTATTTACTAACATGTCACAGAGTAAATGAGAGAGCAACACATTCCTTTAGCATCTGAGAGCAACCAATTTAGGATTTGGTGTGGTATATTCCTACAAACATCATGATAGAAAAAATCCTATTTTGTGAGCCCCTTTTGGAAACTACACAGATTCTTTCTTTCTTTTTTTTTTTTTTTAAGATTTTATTTATTTATTTGACAGACAGAGATCACAAGTAGGCAGAAAGAGAGAGGGAAGCAGGCTCCCCGCTGAGCAGAGAGCCCGATGCGGGACTCGATCTCAGGACCCTGAGATCATGACCTGAGCCAAAGGCAGTGGCTTAACCCACAGAGCCACCCAGGCGCCCCACAGATTCTTTCTTACTGTCTTCAAAATGATTAAAAGTTGAGCATAACTTTGGTTGGAAGGAAACTTCAAATTTCAGGACTAGGTGTACAATCTGCAATCTTTGGGAAAACGTCTGGTTTTGCTGTTTGATGGAAAAACAGTTCTAAATCCCATACTGATCACCTCTTTCAACATCAGCATGAATATTGCCCCAAAAATCCCAAATCAAAGACTAACGCATGCATATTCCTGTAGTCAACTTTCGAACCAAAGCCTTTACAGGAAATTTTTATGAGAAGGAGAGAAAAGAATGTAAAATGAAAATCTTGAAGGATTCAACTTTACAGATTTATACCTGCAAGAAATAGGAAGTCATGATCAGAACAATATGATAAGATGCTCACTCATGGTTGGATTACTTAGATAATTTAATTTTTCTTCAATTTTTCTTCAATTCACTACAGCCATACTAGAATTCTTTTAAGAAAGCTTTCCTCTGGAAAATAAGATTAGATGAAGATAATTATGCCAACTCTCTAATTCTGGAGGAAATGCTTTTGGAAGCTGAAGTGGAAAATGACAATTTGTTTATTTCTGTATAGGCAGAAATCTCTGAACACCTAGGAACATCACAAAGCTCCATTCAAATTCATTTCTGCTTCAATCTCCCTAAAATGGATACATGGATTCACAATTTTTAGCCATCACAGACTCTATAATAATGCCTATTCCAAAACATATAACCTTAAAGGCTTAAGGACAAAAGAAATGAAATGACATGAGTTCAATGTAGAGATTTCTTGAAAATCTTTTTTATTCCTTTACTCCAACCTTTGCTCTCTGACAAAGTGAATTAACTGGGGTTTTGGTTCCATTTGATAGTACACACCTAGGTAAGTTATTATTTTTGGCATTTGCTGTCATTAGAAAAATTGAAATCAAATTAATGGCACAGAAGTCCTGCTACATTAAAAGGCTACCCCAACATTTCAACTTTTATTCAGGTGAAATGGTAGTGTTTTCCCTGAAATCTATTTTTATACAATTTCTTTTCTTTACTTGCAAGATTTGGATTCATTTCCACATTTTTATAAAATAGATATTTGAAAGTAATAATTGTAAACAAATACTGAAAAAAATTATTTTATTTGGTGAAATAAATCAGTTTTCTTTTTTTTTTTTTTTTAAAGATTTTATTTATTTATTTGAAAGACGGAGATCACAAGTAGGCAGAGAGGCAGGCAGAGAGAGAGAGAGAGGGAAGCAGGCTTCCTGCGGAGCAGGGAGCCCGATGCGGGGCTCGATTCCAGGACCCTGAGATCATGACCCGAGCCAAAGGCAGCAGCCCAAACCACTGAGCCACCCAGGCGCCCCGAAATAAATCAGTTTTCAATAAGACTAAATTGATGGCATACAAATGTTGTGTGCTTTTTTTTGTATTTGTACTTTATTTTTAGACAGAAGGTCCATAGCTTCAATTATGTATCTAAAGAATCAGATGTCAAAAAAAGTATTAAAGTATTAATGAAAAATCTTAGCATTACTTCTGAAGAAAATAGCCATTTCCTGATTTTTATCCACAACAGCCAAACTGTGGAAAGAGCCGAGATGCCCTTCAACAGACGAATGGATAAAGAAGATGTGGTCCATATATACAATGGAATAGTACTCAGCCATCAGAAAGGATGAACACCCAACTTTTGCATCAACATGGATGGAACTGGAGGAGATCATGCTAAGTGAAATAAGTCAAGCAGAGAAAGTAAGTTATCATATGGTTTCACTTATTTGTAGAACATAAGGAACAGCATGGAGGATACTAGGAAAAGGAAGGGAAGAATGAAGTGGGGGGGGGGGAACTGGAGTGAGAGATAAACCACGAGGGACTATAAACTCTGGGAATCAAACTGAGGGTTTTAGAGGGAAGGGGGTGAGGGGATGGGCTAGACTGGTGATGGGTATTAAGGAAGGCACATATTACATGGAGCACTTACTGGGTGTTACACGCAAACAATGAATCATGAAACACCACATCAAAAACTAATGATGTACTGTACAGTGACTAATTTAATAAAATTAAAAAGCCAAAATTGAAATTAAAAAATAAATAAAATGAAAACCCACTTTGCCAGCCTTTATATCAAACTTCCCACATAAAATAAGTAGAAGAAATGAGTAGATAAAATTATTTCTATAAAGGGAAATATGGTTAAGTAGAATAAAGCTGGTGATTTGATTTATATTAGTGATCTAGTGAATCTGCCTAAGTGGACAGTTCTTTTGTACTTAAGTCCAAGTCCACACCAGGTAACATGCACCTGTAATAGAAGTATACTTAACAATTATACTTCCATAGAGAAAATAATTATAGTGTGGAATATCACTTTTATGTGTATGTTTCGGTACGAGAAAGCTGGTTCTTCAGTTACTTCCCTTCTCTTCCCCACCCAGCGATGCCTTTCCTGTATGTGGCTATGTGTTCATAGAAGGATTTGTGAGCTTAATGGGGTAAATACAGACAAACTCTGAGTATATGTAGCATACATACTTCAGGCAACATGTTCTGGAGGTAGCAAAATTTTGACTATAATATTTAAAAACAAAACCAAGAAGACACACAAATGGCCAACAGACACATGAAAAGATGCTCTCAACATCACCCACCATCAGGGAAATGCAAACCGAAACCACAATGAGATACCACTTTACACCTGTCAGAATAGCTGAATCAAAAAGATAAGAAATAACAAGTGTTGGCAAGGATGTGGAAAAAAAGGCAACCTCGGGCACTGTTGCTAACAATGCAAACTGGTGTAGCCACTGTGGAAGACAATATGCAGATTCCTCAAAAAAATAGAAAGAGAATTACCATATGATCCAGTAATTCCATTACTGGGTATTTACTTAGAGAAAACAAACACTAATTCTAAAAGATATGCACCTCTATGTTTATTGCAGCACTATTTGCAACAGTCAAGATATGGAAGCAACCCACGTGTCCATCAGCATATATACACAATGGAATATTATTACTCAGCCATTAAAAAAAAGCCACTTGGACAACATGGATGGAGGTGGAGGGTATCATGCAAAGTGAAATAAGCTTGACAGAGAAAGACAGATACCATATCATTTCATTTGTGGAATGTGGCACAAAGAGAAAAAAAAAAAGACAAACAAAACCCCACACTCTTAAATACAGAGAAGAAACTGTTGGTTGTCCAAGAGGAGGTGAGTCGGGGGATGGGTGAAACAGGTAAAGAGGATTATGAGTACAGTTATCCCGATGAGCACTGACTAATGTATAGAACTGTTGAATCATTATATTGTACATCTGAAACTAATATAAGACTGTATGTTAATTAAATTTAAATAAAAAATCAATTAAAAAATTAAGCTATGTACACTGTCATCCCCTATGAAGTCAGATATATAACAATAATAATGATTATTCATATCAAAAAAAATTTTTAACATTTGAAAAACATGACTTTCTTTGCTTTGGCACAGTAGACTTTACTGAGGCTATACTATAAGTCCTACTGTACTCTATAGTAGAAAGAAGTTTTCTTGAAAGTGAATTTCATTTTTATGTTACCATATTTTTATGTTGTCAAAAATCAACCTTAAAGCTACCATTGATTATTTTAATGCCACTAAGCCATAACTTTATACTAATATAATAGCTATATTCTGAGATGAATTTCTTCATAGAATACCAAATACTTAACATTTGATACCTGAAAATCTCCCAATCTGACAGATTAATGCAACTTGAGATCCTTTTTTTATTGTAAGCATTTATGTCCATTACACATAAGTAAGATGAGAGTTAAAAGTTAAAGAAAGGAAATTTTATCAGTAATGTTTTGGGGTAAAAAGAAAAAGTATATGTTACCTGTGAATATATCTAATATATTCTATCATCTTTTTTTCTGATATATTTTTCAGAATTTTCACTGTACCTTGATATTTAGGTAATGCTAGCCATAAATATGGAAACATACTTTAAAAATAAAATATACACTTTACATATAGTATTTTTATAACTCCTCAATTAATGCTATTGGAATTAGAAAGTATACTAATACTTGCAAATTAGATTGCTTCTATCCTTTGGACATTATTTATGTATAGTACATGTCAAAACTAAAATGACAGATGATTTCTGAATTCAATTAGAAAAACAATATGCATGTCTCAAAAATCAGAGATAAAGTAAGCAGAGTTTCAGAATCGAACAGTATAGTTTCAAATTCTATGTATTTCTTTTTAAAAAATAGTATTTTGAAGAAAATGCTTTAGCCTTTTTTAATGATTTATAGGTATTAGCAATATAAATGAATTTCTACTGAAAATGTTGACAAATAAAATGGAAGTAATTTTCTTAATACAAGCATGACATAAAAGTGAAGGAAAAAAGTATATGGCAGATGCTATTTGCCCTTCATTATGGTTATAGTAAACATCATCCCGATACATGGCTGGTAAGCTGCAGCGAAATTTGGATCGACACACTCAGTCTTCTAATGACGAATAATTAGATGCATTAGCAAAAAATACTCTGAAAAGATGTATAATAAAAACATGGAATAAATGCGCAGAACTGATATTTACCATGAGAAAATTCAATTTTAGACTAGAACGTGGTTTTTATATTAAGGTTTAATTTTTAAAATACTCTACTTGGCAGTCAACCATAACTTCACTTGGGAGAGGGGGTGTAGTTAGGAAAAGCTTCCCTAAGGAAGTAAAGGGAGGAAACTAATACATCTCCGTCAGGTGTGGGTGGAAGGGATTCAGAAGACACCGGGGTCGGGGAGGACCTGAAGTGCTCTGTCTTGGGCGTTCAGTGTGAGCTGTCTCTGGGATGAGTAAAGACAAAAAAACAGAAGAAGGAGTCATAGAGCAACTTTTTTCTCTAATGCTGCTTACAGGCAAGTTACATGATTAAATGAAGAAGGTAGGGAAAGCAAGACATTTATAATACAACAGACAAATGACAATGCATTGCTAGTTAGACAGCATAATAAGTACCATCTAATTTTCTCTTTGAAATCCATTTATTCTTCAAAGCCTTATATCATCATCAAGGGACCACATTTTCCAACTGAGGAATTACAGAGGAAGAAAATTAGATTTTATTAAATATTCCAATTGTGAGCAAAATCTTTGCAAATAGCTCTTGGAATAGATTTAATAAGAAAGTAAGGTCAACATTTGTATCTTTCCAGCCGGCAGCATGAAATGTTTTCACTATTTTTGTATCTTAATGTTATTTAATAAATATTCTTGAAGTCAGTTGCTGTCCAGACTAGCAAGTTATCACTTTTTAGTCATCTGATATCTCACATTTGTTAACCTTTGAGCATGCTAGTGAATTTAAGTTTTTCTCTAAGAGTTGGTATCCTTATAATAGCCACCTAAAAATAGTTCAGAGACAAATCTGGAGTTAATAACACTATTTTCAATATGCTACTAGCATAATAAAAGTTACAAACTGCAGAATTCTGCAGATCAGTTGGGTGGTATGGCTTCCACCATCATATTAGAATACGAGTATTTAGTTAAATAACCCTGTGAATAGCATCTTTGGGAGAAAATATGTTGGATTAGGCATTATTTGGAAAATACTGCGTTAAGTATGTTAAAAGAAACTGAATTCACAACAATAATTTTTAGAATTTCTTTAAATGAATTCTCACGTAGGAATCCCAGTGAATGAAACAGTAAGTGCAGTTCTGAGCTTCTCTGCACATTATATAAAGTGATATGAAATAAGAAGGTAACATGAAATTAGAAGTGTTTGACTTGTCCTTTATTTTTATGGTATCACTGCTGGTTTCCTTTTCTTTTTTGTAAGAGTTAAAAACAATATTAAGTGCCCACTGGGAGGTTTACCAAAAATTATTTTTAAGGTACTGCTTTTTATATTCTGACATAAAAATCAACTGAAAATACAAAAGGATAGGGAATGTTTTCTATAAATAAAAATTCAGCTTGATAGCAAGCTTTCATATATTTGTTTTAGAAGCAACACAAGTTAGACATTATTTACATTTGAATATTTAATTTTTATAATAGTAAAACATGAAATATTTATAGTATGGAAAATAAACTTATATTAATACAAGGCAAATTAATCTTTTAATCATCTAGGACTCAATCAATTTATTAACATTATTTTATTATTACTTTCTAAATAGCTTTTATAATGTTAACACATGAAAATGGGGCTAATGATGGAGAAATTTTTAAGTGACCCAGAGGGCATTAGAGATTTAGGATATCATTACAAAATTAGCAATCCAAATATACTAATAGAAAAACAGAGTAGGAAAAGAAACCAAAGGGTCATATGCATAATAATAACTAAAATGTATGGTGTTTATCATGTTGGGTAGTCCAAATCACTTATATGATTCCCTAATTCTGTCATCAGAGCAAACTGTAAGTAAGGCAAAATATTTTCCCTTTCCACAAATGAAAAAACCGAGATAGAGAATTCAAATAACTTGTTTAAAATTTTATGCACCGAAGTAGTATCTGAAATGAGAGATTCTAAATCCAGAACCTAATCAGTAGGACTGAAATCACAACAAGAAGAAGAGATACATTTCTCTCTCTCTCTCTCTCTCCACGCATGCCCAGAGCATAGGCCATGTGAGGACACGCAGGGCAGCAAGGCAGCCGTCTACAATTCAGTCCTCACCAACCCTGACAGCACCTGGTCTTGGCTTTTCCAGCCTCCACAAGTGTGAGAAAGTAAGTATCTGCTGTTTAAGCCACCCATTCTATGATACTTTATGGCAACCTGAATAAACTAATACAATAACAAAACACATACGTACAACAGTGATGACTACATAACAAGAGCAAGTAAGAAAATAAATGAGAAAAGAACTTTTTCCCAATAACAATAAAGTATAATTTATTTAGGAATAAGCCTAGTAACAAATGCAAAGAATCTATGTGAAAAAAACTAATTTGTATTAAAAGACATCGTGTGCTCTTACCAAAAAAAAAAAAAAAAAAGGCACAACTTCATTAAAATCAAGAAAATGCTAATTAAAACTGTACAATCTGAGAGTTTTGAAGGGGCAGAGGGTGACCAGGTGGTGGGTATTATAGAGGGCACGGATTGCATGGAGCACTGGGTGTGGTGCAAAAATAATGAATACTGTTATGCTGAAAATAAAAAATAAATTAAAAAAAACTGTAATGTTACACCTATCTGATATTGGCAAAAATATGTTGGCAGGAATACTGAACATCCCTGCTGAACGCTAAGTTTGTAAAATATTTGGAAAAATACATTCTTATGAACAAATTTAATGATGTACATATACACTCAGCCATACCTTTCTTTCATATAGGAAGAAAAAGGTATGTAAAAGAACCAATGTAACATTCAAATCAGCATGGTTTATCAGAGCAAAAAGGCTACCCCGAACCTCACATTCATCTCCAGTAAAATGGATAAATTGTGGCAAATTCATGTGTGAAATATTTTCTATCAGTGAAAATGAAATGCAGTTACACACAGTGAGTCTCTTGTATAGCAAGTTGCTAAAAAAAAAAAAAAAAACGCATGGTATAATTCGCACACTTATAAAAAGACATCTATATAAAGTGCCTAATTATGTAAAACTAACTACTACTTGGGAACAAAAATACATGTAATAGAAGTGCAGATAAAAGTGAAGAAATTATTAAAAATTCAGGATAGCAGATACCTCTAGCTAGCAACAGAAAGGACAGAATCGTTAAGAGTGCCACATAAGACTTGAAAATAATAGGGATTTTTTTTCTAAATCAGGTGGAGAGTTCACTACACCATTATATTTTTTTTTTTTTAATTTTTTATTTTTATAAACATATATTTTTATCCCCAGGGGTACAGGTCTCTGAATCACCAGGTTTACACACTTAACAGCACTCACCATAGCACATACCCTCCCCAGTGTCCATAACCCCACCCCCCTTCGCCCAACCTCCCTCCCCCCAGCAACCCTCAGTTTGTTTTGTGAGATTAAGAGTCTCTTATGTGTACCATTACATTTATAAAAAATATTCTGATATTCTGTATCTGCTTGACAAATAATTGAGATAAAATTTTTAAAATATGTAATATATAAAACTGTAAGTCTGGTGCCTATAATAAAAGAGTTAACATAAAATCAATATAAAGTCTACAAAAACCCCAAAGTAAATAAAATAGTAACTAAATGAAGTGAATAATAAAAATAACAGAATTGTTAACCATAAGAAACAATAGAGTAAACAATATTAAGGAAACTTGGGAGCTATTTGTAAAGAGTGTAAAACTGAATAATCCTTATACAAGAATAAATTTTAAATCATTTTACAGTATATTAAAGATAGCAAAATGAAAAACTTCATAAGCGTCTCTTAGGCAAGAACCATTTCCCTCTCAAAGTAACTGACAAAAACAGTTTGTTACGTAGCAAAAATTATTCCATCATTTGATACAGAGAAAGTGTCAGTACTATAATTTCTGTCAATACAGCAGACTAGACATTCAGAAAACCTCTCTCACTTAAAATTTCTGGATAAAAGATTTTAAGATCTTTTCAATGCACAGATGAGCTGGAAAAAAAAAATAAGGGGATTCTAAAAAAAATAAAGGCTAGCACAAGTCTGGTGAGGGCTACAGTCAGTATTTGTTCCAAGGCATATATTTATTTATAGTCCTAGTGTCTGGGCATAACATGGTACATGGTCAAGAAATTGACAACGCGACAGCAGCAGAGTGTGGGAGTTACACTGGAGAACTCTGTATGAAACCAGCATTCCTTAAAAAAACCAACATTCCTAGTAGGTAAACTAGAAAAAGAAAAAAGACCCTATTAGGAAGACTTTGACATATGCCCCTGTCTCATTCTTGGCTCTGGGTTGAGTGGAGAGGAAAAAAAAAAAAAGTCTTTCATGAGAGTTCCTTAACAATGAACTTGAACTCACAGAGGTGTGGCTGTGAAATCAAAATTTAGATTTTCTGTTAAGCTCATGGCAGAAACAAACAACAACCTTTTCTGAAGAAATGCGTACCTTAAATCAGGGATCAAAGAATTCCCACATATAAAGTTTCAAGGAACAAAAACCCCCAAGCAAATAAAAATATCTATTTATTAATAAAATAAAATTAATGATGATAAAATAATACTCAGAGATGATGAGATGGAGGGAAATGGAAATTCACATAAATTGCCAGTTGGACATGTAAATTAGGTCACCCTTTCTGTTTAGACATTTGGGAAGATGAATCAAAAGTCTTAAAAACATGCATACTCTTTAACCCAAGATTTCTCAACAGTGGCACTACTGACATTTTAGGCAAATAATTCTTTGTAGTGGGGAGCTGTCTTGTGCAGTAAAGGAAATTTAGTAAGTCATTGCCTCAAGGTGGGTGCTAGATGCCTGTAGCGCCCACCTCCACCCACCTCTACCCAGCTGCGAGAGCCAAAAGTGTGTTCATACACTTCCCAAACTGCAGCACCTCCGGTAGAGAACAACTGCTTTAAACACATTTGTAGGTAAAGGTTAAGCTGTAGGAGCAATAACCCTCAGCATTGCTTCTAAATATGAAAATTCGAAAAGATGAATCTAAAAGACAAAGTAATATATATCATAGAAAATTGGTTAAGTAATAATTTCACACAGCACAGTAGATCCATGATAGTCTTCTTCCATCTTTAAAACAAAAAGGGTACTTCACTCTCTCTCTCCCTAAAGCCATTGCCCTATCAATCTCTCTTCTCCTTTTCCAGCCAAATTTATTCAAATTACTGTCTAACTAGATCAATCTCTCCCTTTCCTCCATCCTTCCTACCCCATACTGTTTTTTACTCCCTCTTCAAACCACTCCATTCTGGCTTAGTTCCCCATATTGTCACTGAATCGGCTCTTGCTAAGTAACCAATGACTTTGATTTTGCTAAATCTATGGGGCTTTTTCAGTCCTCATCTTCTTTAACTTCACAGCATCATTTGCCATGGCTCATCACTCCTTTCTTCCTGCATTATCTTTTCTTGACTTCTTTGATAAGCATATTCTTTTGGTTTCCTTCACATTTATCCACCTCCTTTACAGCTCATCCAACTCCAAATGGTTATTAAGTGCTGGCATTCCTCAAGACTTTCAGTTGCCCTCTCATTATCTTATGTTTTACTTTAAGCTATTTCATTCATTGTCAGGATTTCAATTATTATTTATGAACTGAATATACTAAATTTTATTTGCGAACAAGATCCACTCAATTCTGTGACTCTGGTCCATCTGTTGTTTCAAGCAACAAACATGGATAATAGCTATTTATTTAACATCTCTACCTGGATGAATCAAAGTCATCTCAATCTCAAATGTGTATAAGATTAAGATCAAGATTTTTTCCCTACAATTGCTCCCAAAATTCTGATCCTTTTCTTTTCCCATTCTCAGTGAATAGTATCACTGTAAATTCAGTTTGTCCCTTGCAGAAACTTAGTAGTAATCAGCAAACTTTTTTTCTTACTTTATCATCATATTGATTTCATTTTCAATTTTAACACTATTTGTATTCTTAACACTTCTAAAATTAATTCACATCTCTACATATTTACTGCCATTCTTCTAGAACAAATCATACATTTTCTTTATGGCAGTTCAACAATATGTAACAAAAGCCTTAATGATGTGTTAGCCTATTATCAAAAAGACAAGGGCTAAAAAGTGTTGGTGAGGATACAGAGAAAAGAGAATCCCTACATACGGTTTTTGGGAATGCAAACTGGCACAGTCATTATGGAAAACAGTATGAAGTGCCTCAAAAAATTAAAAATAAAACTACTGGGGTGCCTGGGTTGCTCAGTAGGTTAAAGCCTCTGCCTTCAGCTCGGGTCATGATCCCAGGGTACTAGGATCGAGCCCCACATTGGGCTCTCTGCTCGGCAGGGAGCCTGCTTCCTCCTCTCTCTCTGCCTGCCTCTCTGCCTACTCATTATCTCTGTCTGCCAAAAAAAATCTTCAAAAAAAAAAAAAAATAGAACTACTGTATGGCCCAGCAACCCCACTTCTAGATATATAGCTAAAGGAAAGGAAATCACTATCTCAAAGATATATATACACCCTCGTTTTCATTGCAGTTAACTTAAAATATTCAAGACATGAAAATAACCGAAATGTCCACTGATGGATGAATGAATAAAGACAATGTGATAATGTGATACACAGACACATACGCACACACGCAGGAATATTATTCAGCAATAAAAAGGGAAATTTGGCCATTTGACACAACAGGGATGAAACTTGGAGGCATTATACTAAGTAAAATAAGTCAGAGAAAGACAAATATTATATTATTTTATTTATATATGATATCTAAAATAGTCAAACTCACAGAAATGGGGTAGATTAGTACCCAGGCACTGTGGGTGGGGGAAATGAAGAAATATTGGTCAAAGGGAAAAAAAAATGTTCAGTTATAAGATGAAAAAGTTCTGGAGAGCCAACGTTGTGAAGAGAGTGTATTTTAGGGGTGCCTAGGTGGCTCAGGGGGTTAAAGCCTCTGCCTTTGGCTCAGGTCATGATCCTGGGATCGAGCCCCGCACCGGGCTCTCTGCTTAGCAGGGAGCCTGCTTCCTCCTCTCTCTCTCTGCCTGCCTCTCTGCCTACTTGTGATCTCTCTCTGTCAAATAAATAAATAAAATCTTAACAAAAAAAAAGAGAGAGAGAGTGTATTTTAAATGTCACCACACATATACACAGAGAAAGGTAATTCTGTGAACTGACAGATGTATTAACTAATCCTGTTGTGGGAATCACTTACTAAGGTATATGTGTATTAACCAAAAACAATATTATATACATCACTTTTATCTCTATGAGCATGGAAAATCCAAAAAAGTTAGGAAAAAAATAATTTTCTCGGCCTCTATATCACTCAAGGTTCTCCAAGGAAAGAGAACTAATTAAGAAAGGTGACAGAGAGACAGAAAGACAGGAGTTTTTTTTTAAGGAAATGGCCTATCCAATTATGGAGTCAGGAAAATCCAAATCTGCAGATTAACCTGTCAGGCTAAAAATGCAGGCAGGTAAAAACCTATGGGATACAGCAAAGGCGGTCCTAAGGGGGGAAATACATAGCCATCCAAGCCTCCCTCAAAAAAATGGAAAAATCCAGAATACACCAGCTGTCTCTACACCTTAAAGAACTGGAGAATCAACAACAAATCAAACCAACTCCACATGTAAGAAGGGAAATAATCAAGATTAGAGCAGAGATCAATGAGGTAGAAACTAGAGCTACAGTAGAACGTATCAATGAAACCAGAAGCTGGTTTTTTGAAAGAATCAATAAGATCAATAAACCATTGGCCACACTAATCCAAAAGAAAAGAGAGAAAGCTCAAATTAATAAAATTATGAATGAAAAGGGAGAGATCACAACTAACACCAAGTCAGTAGAAACAATCATCCGAAGTTATTATCAACAGTTATATGCGAATAAGTTAAGCAACCTAGATGAAATGGATGCATTCCTGAAAAACTATAAACTCCCAAAATTGAACCAGGAAGAAATTGACAACCTGAATAGACCAATATCTAGTAACAAGATAGAAGCAGTGATCAAAAACCTCCCAAAAAATAAGAGCCCAGGACCTGACGGATTCCCTGGAGAATTCTACCAAATTTCAAAGAAGAAATAACACCTGTTCTCCTGAAACTGTTTCAAAAAATTGAAGCAGAAGGAAAACTTCCAGACTCTTTATGATGCCAGCATTACTCTGATCCCCAAACCAGGCAAAGACCACACCAAAAAGGAGAATTTCAGACCAATATCAATGAGGAATATGGATGCTAAGATTCTCAACAAGATCCTAGCAAACAGGATCCAATAGCATATTAAAAAGATTATCCACTATCACCAGGTGGGATTCATCCCTGGGCTACAAGAATGGTTCAACATTTGCAAATCAATCAATGTGATAGAAAAAATCAATAAGAGAAGAAAGAAGAACCACATGGTCCTCTCAATTGATGCAGAAAAAGCATTTGACAAAATCCAACATCCGTTCCTGATTAAAACGCTTCAGAGTATAGGGATGGAGGGAACATTCCTCAACTTCATAAAATCTATCTATGAAAGACCCACAGCAAATATCATCCTCAATGGGAAAAAACTCACAGCCTGCGCATTGAGATGAGGAACATGACAAGGATGCCCACTCTCACCACTCTTGTTCAACATAGTATTAGAAGTCCTAGCAACAGCAATCAGAAAACAAAGAGAAATAAAAGGTATCCAAATTGGCATTGAAGAAGTCAAACTCTCTCTCTTCGCAAATGATATGATTCTTTATATGGAAAACCCAAAAGACTCCACCCCCAAACTACTAGAACTCATACAGCAATTCAGTAACGTGGCAGGATACAAAGTCAATGTACAGAAATCTGTGGCTTTCTTATACACTAACAATGAAAATACAGAAAGGGAAATTAGAGAATCGATTCCAATTACTATAGCACCAAGAACCATAAGATACCTGGGAATAAACCTAAACAAAGAGGTAAAGGATCTGTACTCGAGGAACTACAGAACATTCATGAAAGAAACTGAAGAAGACACAAAAAGATGGAAGACCATTCTATGCTCTTGAATCGGAAGAATAAACATTGTTAACATGTCTATACTGCCTAGAGTAATCTATACTTTTAATGCCATTCCGATCAAAATTCCACCGGTATTTTTCAAAGAGCTGGAGCAAATAATCCTAAAATTTGTATGGAATCAGAAGAGACCCCGAATCACCAAGGAAATGTTGAAAAACAAAAATAAAACTGGGGGCATCACGTTACCTGATTTCAAGCTTTACTACAAAGTTGTGATCACCTAGACAGCATGGTACTGGCATAAAAACAGACACATAGACTAGTGAAAGAGAGTAGAGAGCCTAGATATGGACCCTCAACTCTATGGTCAAATAATCTTCGACAAAACAGGAAAAAATATACAGTGGAAAAAAGACAGTCTCTTCAATAAATGGTGCTGGGAAAACTGGACAGCTATATGTAAAAGAATGAAACTCGACCACTCTCTTTCACCGTACACGAAGATAAACTCAAAATGGATAAAAGACCTCAACGTGAGACAGGAATCCATCAAAATCCTAGAGGAGAACATAGTAACCTCTTCAATACTAGCCACAGTAACTTCTTTCAAGATATGTCTCCAAAGGCAAAGGAAACAAAAGTGAAAATAAACTTTTGGGACTTCATCAAGATCAAAAGCTTCTGCACAGCAAAGGAAACAGTCAACAAAACAAAGAGGCAACCCACGGAATGGGAGAAGATATTTGCAAATGACAGTACAGACAAAAGGTTGATATCTAGGATCTCTAATGAACCCCTCAAACTCAACACACACAAAACAGGCAATCATATCAAAAAATGGGCAGAAGATATGAACAGACACTTCTCCAATGAAGACATACAAATGGCTATCAGACACATGAAAAAGTGTTCATCATCACTAGCCATTAGGGAGATTCAAATTTAAACCACATTGAGATACCACCTTACACCAGTTAGAATGGCCAAAATTAGCAAGACAGGAGACAACGTGTGTTGGAGAGGATGTGGAGAAAGGGGAACCCCCTTACACTGTTGGTGGGAATGCAAGTTGGTGCAACCACTTTGGAGAACAGTGTGGAGATTCCTCAAGAAATTAAAAATAGAGCTTCCCTATGACCCTGCAATTGCACTCCAGGGTATTTACCCCAAAGATACAGATGTAGTGAAAAGAAGGGCCATCTGTACTCCAATGTTTATAGCAGCAATGGCAACAGTTGCCAAACTGTGGAAAGAACCAAGATGCCCTTCAATGGACGGGGAAGATGTGGTCCATATACACTATGGAGTATTATGCCTCCATCAGAAAGGATGAATACCCAACTTTTGTAGCAACATGGACGGGACTGGAAGAGATTATGCTGAGTGAAATAAGTCAAGCAGAGAGAGTCAATTATCATATGGTTTCACTTATTTGCGGAGCATAACAAATAACATGGAGGACAAGGGGAGATGGAGAGGAGAAGGGAGTTGAGGGAAATTGGAAAGGGAGGTGAACCATGAGAGACTATGGACTCTGAAAAACAACCTGAAAGTTTTGAAGGGGTGGGGGGTGGGAGGTTGGGGGAGCCAGGTGTGTGTATTAAGGAGGGCAGGTGTGGCATGGAGCACTGGGTGTAGTGCAAAAACAATGAATACTGTTACGCTGAAAAGAAATTAAAAAAAAAAAAAAGAATGTTAGTTAATTGGTTCTTCAAATTTTTTAAGTTATAGTTTTGAGCCAATAAATGTAATATGAAATTGGGAAAAAATGGAGGCAGGAATTAATATTACAGTCATGCAGCAGGATTTCTTTTCCAGGAAACTTCAATTTTTGCTCTTAAGGTTTTCAACTGATTGTATCAGATCTGCCTATGCCATTCAGGGTAATGTGCTTTGCTCACAGTCAACTTAGGGTAGATGTTAACCACATCTGCAAAATACCTTTACAGCACCACTGAGATTACTGTTGATTAAATAATGGTACAAATGCCTAGTCAAACTGACACATAACAGCAACTATCATAGCCCTGACTAAGAAATTTCACTTTCAGGGGCGCCTGGGTGGCTCAGTTGGTTAAGCAGCCTTCTCCTGATTTTGGCTCAGGTCATGATCTCAGGGTCCTAGGATTGAGCCCCATGTGGGGCTTTATGCTCAGCAGGAACTCTGCTTTAGATTGTCTCTCCTTCCCTCTGCTCCTCTCTCCTGTTTCCAAAATAAGTAAGTAACTCTTAAAAAAAAAAAGAAAGAAATTTCACCTTTGGGAATTCATTAGGGCAAAGATGTATGCCTATGCAGCGGAAATGCTCAAACATTATTGTTCAGTATGGTTTGATAGGGGCCCAACTAGAAAACCCACAAATATCCCTTGGACTTTTCCATGCCAAACCTGCAGACATAGCCCAACGACACTTGAATAAGCACTGTCAATGTTAACTCTCATATTCATATCATGCTTCAAACACATCCATGATTCCTAAGATCAAAGTCCAACTCTTTCTAAGACACCAAGAATATTTACTAGCTATATTTCTATTTATTCTTGGGCTCTTGATTCTGGGAAACCTCCTCTTTGGCAAGTCAAATAAAGACAACATGGGGGGAGGTCACAGAAAGAAATTAAAGCTATGATCCTATACCTAGGAATGATGGCAAAAGGTCTAGAAGCCTAAAGTTTTTGCTAATATGTTAACCCAGTTTCCGACAATAACAATAAGAAAAAAAAATTGAAGTATTTAAAGTTTTTTTTTAATTAAGGTTAAGAGTTTAATCGTAGAGAAATGCAGTTAACATATTCCAAGATTTCTATCAGATGAAGAATTTAATTCTTGTTATCCTAGATTAGTAATTACACAGAGAAAACTGGCATATGTTGAATTTTTAGAGGTAAACTTACAGCAGAACTCTTAATAAAGTTCAAGAATCACACTGGGAACAAAAACTTCTGAAAGAAGAATTTTATAGGCAAGCTGTCAACCCTCTGGCTGTCAAACACTCTGTCCTACACCACACTGCGCAGCTGCACATCTAGGGGCGAGCACCTGACCTGGGGGATGGAATCTTACAGATCTCAGGAGGAAATGTTTGCCACAGTCTCTTTAGCACTCTACAGTTATTAAGGATCTGGTGGAGAGATCTCTCAATCTCAGACTTTACTGAAGTTACAAAATAAAAGCTTTTTTTTTTTAATGGCTTCCCTGGCTTTACAAAAATGCCCATTATGTTTGTTCATCACTCAAATGCAGTATTTTAGACTCAAATGCAAATTAAGCCCTTAGGTTAATAATCATAGACTAATATGGTCAGATCTAATCTACTAAAAATCCTGGATATATCACTGCACATATTATTTTCATTCACAAGTTAAAATTCAAATCAGAAATCCTTTGTAAAAGTATAACTAAAAATTACTACACAATATAATAAATCTATCAGAAACAAGGTGGTTAAAAAGCAAAGGTAGTGTAAATATATATATCTTAACACTATTCTTAGATTAAATATTATTTTGATAAATAATATTTGGCTCTATCCAGTTTTCTAAAGTACATAAGAGTATATATAAATATACACATATGCAAATGCATATACAGATCTATAACAAAAATTATTTAAACTTATTATTTTCCTGAAGCTTAGTGACCTCAAGAAGACTGACTGATTCAAGGATAATCATAGCAAAAAAATAATTGAAGAATTTTAGTCCCTGGTGTTTTGTGAGAGAGAAAGAGGGAAAAAAAAACCAAACAAACCTAAACTGAATACTTGATTATTGAAGGCCATCCTCATAAGCAAACTATTTTCCCTCAATTACACCTAATTATTTAATTGTTTACATTTACTAATGAAACGAAACAACACAAAACAAACAACTGTAAGGGGCTGTTTTTCAGCAAGTGCATAATCATCAATCAACATATACAGAAAGATTTTTAAAATTATATGAAGCTGGTCTGTTTAAATAGAAAGGCATATTTTATCCCAATCAATGCATAAAAGTAAAATTATCCATAACTGAGGCATGTTTCTCTGCTATACAGTTCAGCTGTAATGATCCCCACACACTGTACTTGCACATCAATTATGATAATCATAATCACGGTCGTTAAGCTGAATGTTCATTATTATCAGGATGCTGGTGACAGCAGATTCAATCACCGGGTGCCATGGGCAAGCAGTCCCAGTCCCACCCAAGCTTCTGCAGACAGCGATGTGCCACATTAAATCTATGATGTGTTCCACATCCCACTCCATTCCAAAAGCCATAGACGGTAAAGGTCAACTTTATGTTCTGTGCAATATGCTTAGGTTCTCTAAATTAATTCTTTGGAGTACTAGATATTTTTATGCTTTGTAGCTTATGAAATCCTGTTTGGGACCAAAATGCATGTGAAAATAACAAAAGGGGCTGCCCTACTGTTGTAATTCACCTACAATAAGGCATATGAAGAAAGGCTCCATCAACATGAACCATCTTAAAAGTCTCTTTCTGAATTCTGCAAACGTGGGAAAACATGAAATAGTTCCATTAAAATCAGTCATCTAAAATGCATATGAGAACTCATTCCAATTCAGATAAAGGCCTTAGACTATTATTTCTGCTCCAGTAAATATGAACATATGTGAATGTTTTGACAACTAAAAGAATGTTTTTAGTACACTGAATTTTTGTATTGTCCAACTTGTTTAAATCTACCCAAAGAGATTAAACTAATAGTAATCGACTGGTATATCTCCTTATTGAATTTCACTTCTATTTTAGATATTGATATAAGCACAGTAGTTTATAAACACCAATTATTTTCCTGAACTTAAAGTTTTGCCATTAAGACACAGGCCTAGAATCCAACAACTTGGGGGCTTTTACAGATTAAAGAAATGTGAGTAAGGAAGGGAAGGAAAAATAAAGTAAGATGAAAACAGAGAGGGAGGCAAACCATAAGAGTCTCTTAACTCTAAGAAACAACCTGAGGGTTGCTGTATAGGAGGTACGCAGAGGGATGGGGCAACTGGGCATTCAGGAGGGCACATGATGTGATGAGCAGACGGTGTTACCTGCAACTACTGAATCACTAAATTCTACCTATGAAACTAATAATACAGTGAATGCTACCCAAATTGAATTTAAATAAAAATTTTTTAAAAAGATTCAACTTAAGTTAATTAAAAGTTACCATCACTAATTACATAAAAAGAAATATGTTTTATTACATTTTTTATTATAGATTTCCATGCTTTTAAGAAAAATGATGTATGCTATTTTTCATTATTGATTTTCATACTATGAAGAAAAAACTGTATTATTTGCTCTCCTTTGTTGACTTTCTGATGTCTTTGTTTTTGTTTTTGTTTAAAGATTTTATTTATTTATTTGACAGAGAGAGATCACAAGTAGGCAGAGAGGCAGGCAGAGAGAGAGGAGGAAGCAGGCTCCCTGCTGAGCAGAGAGCCCGAAGTGGGACTCGATCCCAAGACCCTGAGATCATGACCTGAGCCGAAGGCAGTGGCTTAACCCACTGAGCCACCCAGGCACCCTTCTGATGTCTTTGTATAGTGTTTTTCAGATCAACAGCATTAAAAATAAAACAAATATTAAATAATATTTGATAATTAATTTAATGTGAATGTGATTAGAGAAGGAGTAGCTAATTAACATTTGCTTTTCTCTCAACTGATACCTTTAACACTGTGTAACAAATGACTGGAAAATTAAAACCTCCATGCTTATCGGTGAGAGAAGAAAAGGAAATTCTCCATGTAGATAATCTCAAAACATGATGGGAGAGGTGGAGAACAGGAACCAACTATATTTAATTGAGTTGTTTCTTGGTTGAAATCAATTTATTGCTTTCAAATAATGTTACATATACTTTAAATGTTTGTAAAGAGTCTATCTTCCCACAGAAAAAGCATAAAACCAGATCAGCCTTTCCTTCTTCAATATTTTGACCTTAACTCTAGCCGCCTTAAAACTATCCTTACTCCACTAATAATGAATAAATTGTGGTCTCCAACCTCATTAATCAAGAAACTAAGTTTTTAAAACTAAAGAAAAAGAAGCCTTCTTTTAGCAATTTACTGAACCCAATTCTCACCCAAATGACTTAACATCAAATCAAAATATAAATTATGTCTAACAGGTCTAAGACTTAACATACAAACAATAAAATGGCTACCTCTCTAATGTGCTGATTACATTAGCCACACAGAAGAGTAATTTGTTTAATCTATTTATTTGAAGAGATCAGAAAGTAGGAAGAAATAAGAAGGAAGGGAGAGAAGATGGGAAAGATGGAATTTCAATTTTCATTTAGTATTTTTCTACATGCTTTTATGTAGGGTTAAGTAGATTCATGATTTATAATTCATGACTTACTGATTTCTTACTAATTTTTATTATATTTATTAAGACTTCTCCCTATACTTTTCTCTCTTAATTTTCAGAGTCTACAAGAACAACTACTTGTCCTTAATGTTTTAAGTATGTATACTTTTTAAAAGTATGGAGGCACACCACAATTCCTCAAAAGAACAAAATAAACTTTTTCTCTTTAGAGCGTATCCAAAAGTGTCAATATTTCCATGAGTTTGCTTACTTCTGCAAGACAGATGCATATTCTAAAATAAGTTAGAATGTATGAGGTGAATTGATCATCTAAAACCAAAAAGTATTATATTATTTTTGGAAAGAAACATTTGCACAAGGGTCTTATTTACTCAGAAGCAGCTTAATGTCCTAAAGTAAGTCATTTATATTGAAGAAATGAGCACTTCTTTGAATTAAATAAAATTGTGGGAGGGCATAAAAGCAAAAAGATGTTTATGTCAAATAGCAAATGAGATGTAGATCACATTACATACATTCAAAATATGAAATTAGATAGTTTAAAAATTATATTTATCCTACATTCTGAATGGTTGCCTATCAGGTAAAAACAAATGCCAAGAATAACATTGTCACCAGTATTTAGGTTTTCAATCAGTGAGCCAAATTGAACTACTCACTGTACCTATTCCCTATGATGTGGAATTACTTAGTATTTTAGATCATTTTTTAAGACAGAGGACTCAGCAGGTGGAAAAGAAAAAGGCACTTTCTAAAGTATCTGTGCTACTCTCCAGTGACTTACCCTTGGTAATCCCATATTTATAATGCCCTAAAAATAGACTTTTCCTTATAGTTTGATAAAATAAAGATCTCATTTTTCTTAAGGGTCTAACATATGTCTTCCTCTTGAGTAATGAGGATATGTCTGCAACTTGTATTTTCCTTTTCATCTTTGCCATCCACAAGCTGAAATTCCTATCACTTAGCACTGCCATAATGGTTTCCTTTATTTTGTGAGTATAGACACTGTTCTCATCTAAGATCATTTCCTTCTATTTTTATTTCTAAAATATAAGCTTTACTGTATTTGCCTTTTAGGAGGCTGTGTGTAAATGAGTAAATCTTCATTGACAGACTATTAATAGAACCAGTACATCTGGTATGCTCTATGGATCTCAGTGGCTTTAACCCCTTTCCAGAAAGTCACTTACAACTTCATTTTATCTGCGTAATTATTTCTATAAATAAGTTATAGTTTCTGTTAGATAATGGGCTTAACACATAGCAAAAACTTCCCTTTTACCTCATTGTGTAAGACACCTTGGTATTTTCCCTATTCAGAAAATTTTCTCTAAATGCTAACAAATGTAACTCTGGAATCAATAAATATTTGCTTTCTTCTCTTCTGTATCATATATATATGTAAATATCACATATATAAATATCACATATATTTCTATCTATTCCTATCTATCTACATACCTGCCTACTTATTTACTTACCTTTCTACATACACACAGAGATTGAGAGAATCAAGAGATCAAGCACTACCATGTCTGAGAGCTTGGTTATTCTTAATCACAGATTCAAGTTTTGACCCTGGCTGGCTTTGGCAAAGCCATGATGTATACCATAGATCATAGGATAGCTGAGTCATTACCCATAAAAAACATGAAACGCTAAAAAACAAAAACACAAATCTCTTACTGGCTAGAGAAGTTAGCAGTGTTATCTTTACATGAAATAGCTATAAATAATTTTATAACCATGAAGGTGTTAACTGTATGAGAATATTTATGTTTGTTGTAATCAGTGTGTTATTTTTAGCTTTTCAAAAAGAACATCATTTTTTTAATGTTGCACTAACTTACCTTGTCACAGATCCATTTCTTGGGATTTTCATCTCTAAAATGATGACTTCCGTAAGAATTGGGACCATACTTGCTTGACAAATGCATTAATGGGGTATACTTTTTATTTTTATGGTAAGTAGAAAACGGCAAAAACCTGAAAGAACATTTAAGTGAAGTTAATTTTATTTCTGCAAATATTGGATTAAAAACATTAAAATTTAGAAAAGTAGTAAAGCATAGTGAAAATAAAACATGGTTTGGAATCAGAATAACTGCATTCCACTTTAACTTCTGCCACTATCTCTGTTACTTTTATGAATTTCATTTCTTATTCAGCAAATGGAGATAGTAAGACTTTTTTCACAGAATTTTTATGTCTCCAATATCCTGGAAATGCAGAAAATTTTAAAGAATAAATCTATCAATTAATGATGCCAGGTAATTAAAAATTCACTGTATAAATAAAAATGTTTTTAATTTCAAAAGGGCATCCAAAAATGAAAAGGAATCCCATTATAGGAAATTCTCACTAAAATGGGTTTTCTTCAAAGTTTTTTTCTTTTTTTAATTGAGGTACAATGGACATACAAGATTGTATTAGTTTCAGGTATACAACATAATTTGACATTTGTATATATTATGAAACGATCATCGCAAGTCTAGCTAACATCCTTCAACATACATAGTTATCTTTTTTTCTTGTGATGAGAAGTTTTAAAGATTTACTCTCTTAGTAACTTTCAAATATAGGGTACAGTATTATAAATTAAGTGTCCATTATATATTACATCTCCATCTGTACCTTAGGTCCTAATAACTTACTGATTTTATAACCGGAATTTTGTACCTTTTGACTCCCTTCACCCATTTCACCTACCCACCACCCCATATGGCAACCACCAATCTGTTCTCTGTATCTATCAGCGTATTTTTTTAAAAGATTTCACGTAGAAGTAAGATCTTATGGTATTAGTCTTTTCTCTTTCTGACTTATTTCACTTAGCATACACCTTTGAGATCCTCCATGTTGTTACAAATAGCAAGATTTCATTTTTGTTTATGGCTGAATTATATTCCATTGTATAAAACACTGTTTTTATACATCCACTGATGGACATGTAGTTTGTTTCCATATCTTGGCTGTTGTAAATAATGTTGCAATGAACATGGGGATGCATATACCTTTCTGAATTAGTGCTTTTGCTTTCTTCAAATAAATATCTATGAGCGGAACTGCTAGATAATATGGGAGGTTCCAGTTTTAATTTTTTGAAGAACCTCTATATTGCTTTCAATAGTGGCGGCACCAATTTACACTTCCACCAACAGTGCACAAGGGTCTCCTTTTCGTCTATATCCTTGCCAACACTTGGTATTTCTTTCTGATATTAGTCATTTTGACAGGTGTCGTAGGATCATACTCATTGTGGTTTTGGTTTGCATTTTCCTGATGATGAGTGATGTTCAGCACCTGTATGTTGGCCACCTGTATGCCTTTTTTGGAAAAAAAAAAAATGTCTATTTAAGTCCTCTATCCATTTTAAATGACATTGTTTTTCTTTTTGCTATTGAATTGTATGAGTTCTTTATACACTTTAAATATTACCCTCCTTTTACAAATATATGATTTGCAAATATTGTCACCAATTCAGTAGGTTGACTTTTCATTTTGTTGATGGTTTCCCTTGCTGTGCAGCCTTTTATTTTGATGTGACCCTACTTGTTTATTTTTGCTTTTGTTGCTTTGGGTGTCAAATCCAAAAAAATCATCACTAAGACTGATGTCAAGGAGCTTATTGCCTATGATTTTCTTCTAAGAGTTTCATGGTTTCAGATCTTAAATTCAAGTCTTTAATCCATTTTGAGTTAATTTCTGTGTATACAATAAGATAGTCGCTCAGTTTCATTCTTTAACTCAGCAGAATAATGAAAGCATTTTTGGTAGGGGTTTTGAGTAATGAGGCTTTTGGGTCAACCATACCAGTATTCAGATCTTAGCTTTTGCCCTTGCTACCTGTGTTCACTTACAGAACTTACCTGACCTCTATGAGATTTTACTTCCATATGAGGTTGTTGTAAGGAATGAGTAATTTTGTATATGTAAAGCTTAACATGGAAGCTGAAAGAGCAAATGCCCAATAAATAATGGGGGTGTTAAAAGTAGAAGTAAATGTAGAAGTAGCCTGTTGTCATAGCCATCATCAGCATTATTATTTTAATGTGTTACGATCAACATAAAAGATCAAAATTTTAAGACCCATATAATTTTTCATGGAACATCTAAAATTGTAATACGCTTTTTGTGTAATGTGGTGAAATGTTTAAATCCCTCACCAGAGTCCTTTGAAATAAGAGTAAAGAATTTTTTTTTTTTTAAGTTATAAACCTATAAGCAGAAGAGAAAGATGAAACAGGTGACAATACCAACAAATTTTTGCCAGGTGAAAAGCAGATAGGACATTCAAAAAACTGAAATCTCAGTTCCAGAAGAGGGAGAGGCCAAAGGGGAAGGGAGATTTTGCAGAATCCCTGTGAAGTTCAAGACACCAAATGGGATATATGAATTTCAAATCAGTGTCTACTCCTTGAACTCTTCCCTTGCTCATATCTATGTGAACTGGCACTGTACTTAAATACTGCATTCAGACAAATACATCGTCTCAAAAAGATACTGAGAGTGACCAGAGAAACAACTTCAAATATCGACATTTGAAAAACTCTTAATTAAAAGTCGATCAGTCAAAAAGTCACTCTCACATACAAATACATTTCTAGTCTGATTTTTAGTGTCTCCTTTAATATAAATCTAAGAATGGATTATCAATTGGGGAAACTACCAACATGGAAGAAAGGCACATATCCAAACATAAAAGATAGTCTGGAGGAAAGAGATTTAATGAAGGAAATAGGAGTAAACCTCAAAAATTTTTTATTTAATTTAATCAAAGAGGATATGATACTAATGAAGTTGGAGCTAGATGTTGTTTAATTAAAGAAACTAGAGAAAGATATCTGGGCAATAAGAGAAATTTATATAGTAAAATGAAATATTCTGCTGAGAAGCATATTCTGAAATTGTGGCTTTAAAGTTGAACTCTTCAACAGAGTTACTGACCCATAACCACATGTCAATATTTTCACATATATTATCTCATTTAATTAAGACAAGGAAGGGTTTTTTTAATCTCAATTGAACTGAAAATTTGATTCTTTGCCATTGCACTTATATATTTGTTTAAAAAACAATAAAGGAAAGCAGCATTATTAGTTCATTAATTTTCATACTTCTCTACAATTCCTTTTTAATGTTTATTAATAAATTCCTTTTTAATGTTTTCCTAAGAAAACATCTCGAATACGATTTAAAATAAAAACAAACAAACAAACAACACAGAGCTTTGAATTACAAAATTACACAAGCATGTATTACACATGCTCTGGGGAAAACAGCTCTCATATAAGACAGATTATGGTCCTTCCAGTGCTAATTTGCACATGGGATGGACATCACACACACAAAAATTAATGTGGCCCCAATGTCCCTGAGTATACAAAGGGGGTGCTGTGAGCCGGCTGCTGCACTTACAGTTTTTATCACTTCTGAATTGCATTTTAATAGTACATTTTTCTTTTGTGTCTGAACAAAATTTGCTTTCTCAAGGGAATGGTTGGCTGAGAAGACAAGGCTGAAAGACTAAGTATTTTCCTGTCCATGAGTTAATTTTATTTCATTCAGCCATAATGTTTCACTGAAGTAACATGCATGTGTACTCTTAAGCATATGTACATATGTGTATATATAGGTATACATATTCAAAATGTTTAATGTTTTATAAATAATTTTCAAATATTTATATTCAAATTTGGAAGAAATTCTTTAATTCTGAAATGGGATTTGCTCTATAAAAGTATAAATAGCTATGAAAACCCTAAAAAATCAATTTAGTTAATAATCAAACTTTTAGATAAATACCAATTATTTTTTCAAAATGTTACCTTTTACCAGTTTTAAATATATATTCAGATTTACCTCATATTTGCAGTGATTTCTTTTCAATTAGCTGGATACCATATTAAAGAAGATATGGGTTAGCTTTTTATTTTATAACCTCATCAAAGATTCAGGTCTGGAAGAAATTCTAAAATACAATGTGGAGACACAGTGCTTTCATGAACACCTCATTACCTGAATGTGTGGGCAGTTAGGAAAGAATTTATAGAGGTCTCAGGAAGCAAAAATTTAAAAATAGTCAATTAGCTTCATGGAGAATGGGTCCACTGCAAATACAAACTCTTTAGTATTAATATACTTATTTTCCAAATAAGAAGACTAATGAATTATCTTTTTTTCTCTTTTAACTCCCTCTTACTTTCCCCCCTTTTTTAATAGTCCAACTATTGCCACTCATAAATCTAGGTTTTCCTCTGACCTGTTTATTTCACTGCCAAATAACTAAAATCTGCAAATTATGAAACCCTCTTGCCTACTAACCCAAGCCTATATTCTTCAGCCCAGCTGTCAGGCTTCTTAGAACGCACTTGATCTGTTCAGTCTCCTACCACTTCCTGTCTGCCATTCCACTGATGCCAATCTGCTCTTTCTCTCTGTCTTTCCATCCTACCTGTGTCTTTAACCATGTTCCTCTCTTCCAGATATGCTGATCCATACCCTGCTCATCTTTTAAAATCCAGCTTAACACCCAGTTTTCCTAGGCAGCCTAATTATCCTACTCTAGTCCACATTGATTTCTCTGCTGTCTTAATAAAATTCATTTATTAGATAAACATTAAATGAAGTACTTTTATATACTAAACATTTTGAAAAACACTGAGATAGAATGATGAAAGATGCACTATCCCTAAGAGGAATTCACCTTAGCAGGGAGTGGAGAATGAAACAACACAGGAGAATCTGTTAAGTTTTGTGTCTGATGTATGCACAAGAGGTTACTGAGGCAGAGAGGAAGGTTTACGTTTGTATATGCATATGTGTTAATAAATGCTTATCTTTGGAGGGTTTATTGGCAAGGAGTTGGGAGATGGGACATAGAAAAGTTATCTTTTTAGACTGTGTGTGCAGAAATGAAAGACATAGTCAAGTTAAGAAGCTGGTAGAGGTTATTTTAAACAAAAGAAAATATATACAAAGATACAGAGGTGAAGTAGAGCATAAAAAGGAACGCTGAAAGAACTGAGAGGGGTTCAACATAGCTAGAAATTGTGTTCTTTATAAAGAAAATAAAGTAGATCATGTAGAGTCTTATGGTGGATATGACTGCATAGTAAATAAGGAAAATATATATAGTTATATATTACAGATCTTTATACAGTACAAAATATTTGTCTTTATGTTTACATTTATATTAAAGTTTGACTGCTCAGGAGGGTAGCTATGCAAGCCATGATGGATTCTAGATAGGTAAATCATCCCAAAATGGACATGGTGATAACAATTTAGAGATGCCAAGATACATGCTTAAACACATCTCAAACATCAAACATGCCCTAGATCGGCCCTCTCTCTATTAAACAGCTCCTAGTAAAATATATGCATTAACACAGGACAGGATAAAGCGACACTTTTTTCAGGATAAGGAACATTTTACTGCAAGTTAGGAATTCGGTTCCAGACCATAATAAATTTTCCAGTGAGCTATGCAAAAGAATGCAAATAGGCCAGAGGCAAAAGAAATAGTAAACCAGAGTAAGACAATATCTAACCTGAACTGTAACAAATGGGTCAGACTGCATTAGACATATATGGAAATTAAAGAAGAGCAAGCAAGTCAGGGGCTGGTATGAGTAGATACTCAGAGGTTAAGAGCTTGGAACATGCACGTAGGATCCTTTAAGTGTGTAGCTAATTTGCTTGGAAAATAGAAAGAATGCTTTTCAAAGGGTACATTCTGGTTCCTATCAGAACAGGCTAAGCTTCAACAGTTTTATCTTACTTAACATCTGTAGGAACTATTGTCCCAGTGACTTTATTCTTTCCTCACTAATACTATTGCCAAAAGTGGGCTCATTATTTGGGCTCTAAGCTGCCCTGAGAGGCAGACTTGACCATAGCATTACTAAGGCTAATAAATCCGGAGGATCAAGGAATGGTGGCTGATTACCACATTGCTCTCTTCAAATCATGCTGCTAAATCAGATGCTTTGTGATTCTTTGATACCAAAACATGTCTGACATTTTCTTTTATTGGAAAAAATATTTTTCTTATATATGAACTATAAAATAAATAAGAACTCTTATGTAATAAGTGCCTATCAAGAGATCCACTTTTTCTTGTGGGAAAGGGAAACAAAAATACTTTTCCATCATCTCAGATTGATCATAAAATAATTTAGTCTTCAAGTTTTTTAAAACCTCCTACACTTTATAGACTAGAAAATATAAAGTAATGAGATGATGGCATAGCAAATAAGGGCTTGTGAATTTTACTGTCTTAATATTTGAGTAATTAAATTTCATATGTGCAAGCAGTAGTTTACTTCTAAGTGTATTAAGAATGACTCTAAGATAATTAATATTGTTTCTTAACCATGCACTACTGAGTTAATAAATGTTCAAAGAATCTCTCAGAAAATCAATTATCAGTTTTATCTATGTACAACACAGAGTGGGAAGCATGCCGTTATTTTTTCTTATAGCAATAGTTGTTGCTATAATGGGTTTTGGGGGAACTTGGGGGGTTTTTTGGTAATAGAAGTACAGATATGCTCAAAAGATCAAAAGCTACATTAGTAAAGATCTTAGTATATGAGCCACCCCTCCCAATTATTAACAACACTGGAAGGGAAGACACTCCCCAATGTGGATACAGGAGTGAACGCTAGAATTTACCCCAAGATCTTTGCTTAAAATATTTGGAAAAAAAAAAAAAAAGGAGCAAGGATTCAGAGCTTTGTAATGTTCAAAATAGAACAGTTATTTAGTTGGAGGTAAAGAAAGTAAAATAGGAGGGGGAAAAAAAATCCACTCTGGGCTAATTAAGAGAAGGCATTTCCTTTAATTCCAGAGGGAATTTCTCTAGTCCATGAAACTTAATTGGACAAGCAAAGACACCTAGGTGTAAAAGTTTGGAAAGACGTGATGAAAGAATTGAAAGATTAAACATGAATCAAGCAAACTGATTTAATCTAATAGACCAATCAACAAATAATTTTCATGTTATCTTAAAGGTACACCTGCTCAAAAATGATTCTATTAGACTTCAATATTACAATCATTATTATAATGTAGAAAACAGTAGATTTAATGTTTTGAGGGCTGAGTTATAACCAGTTCATTTCTGCTCTCATTATCAGATGACTCAGTTCTCATTAACCAATCAGAGCTTTTTTTAAAAAAAGATAGAGCACTTTGATAAAACACATAATTGGAAATATGCAAATTATTTTTGTCAATTATATTTTGAGACATGTTTTAGATTTGTAGTGTGTATAATTAATAATGAATATTGAATTAATATAATGAATAATGAATGTATATCATTTTGCAATATAAGTGAAATCATTATGCTGTACGTTATAAGCTTACACAACACTATATGTCAATTATGTCTCAATACTGAATAATTTTAGCTTACTAAAACAATAATCAGGTTAAGTGACTCAGGTCTGAGTCGTAAAAAGGGTCATAAAAAGCTGACTATTTTTTCTTAAATACAGACTAATCTAAATTTTAGAATAACCTCAGCAAATTAAGACTCTTCCCTACGTTCAATATGAGAAATAAAGTATTTTCACTATAGGTATGAAGAACCCAAATTTCTAGATAAACCTAACATAACTCACCAGTATCAATAGAATGATCTCAAAACATAGTTCACTGCTCTATGAAGATGTTTTGGTTGAAGAGATGTTAATGAAATGAGCAACAGATTGGGACAGGAATCAGATGGGCTTTATTTATGGAAGAAAACAGCTTTCCCTGAGATTTTAATGTAATCATAGCTCTAAGTGTTTAATACATAAAGTATTTTATCCTTAGAGTGGAATGCAGAGCAGAAATTTAAAACTCATAAACTATTTAAACAGCAATCTCAATAGCACAGGTCTCTCCCCCAGGGTGGAGACAGAAATGTAATATTTAAGGAATGCAAATGGCAAGACTATCTGTTCAACTAGACAGTAAGCTTATATTGCAAGCTTCTAAATTTAAATGGAAAGACATATTTTGCTCTTCTTCCTACATTTTTCTTAGCTTAAAAAGAACTCCCAAATATATTATTATCAACTAGACAGTAAGCTTATATTGCAAGCTTCTAAATTTAAATGGAAAGACATATTTTGCTCTTCTTCCTACATTTTTCTTAGCTTAAAAAGAACTCCCAAATATATTATTATTAACAATCTCAAGGCATGCTTACTCAGTAATTTTATTATGGCTATGCAACAACTTTCTGACATATGTTTTGCAGAGCTGACTGTTCTCTAGTTAATTGTGAAAAATCTTTAAAAAAAAATCTCTGCTAAAAGATACTAAATTTAAATGTTCCAGCTAAGTAACAGTCACACAGGCTCTTCTTTCAGGCCATTTATATCAGATGTTTTAAACTTACAAAGATGCCAATATAGCTAAAAAGGATGAGCTCAGATATTTTAAGGACTTGTATAATTGACATAAAGAACATATAATTACACAGGTTAACTATACTGGAATTAAAATGAAAAAAACTTAATAAAAAGGAACATGTAATTAAGAAGGAATATAAGGCTGTGGGAAACACTTGTATAATTTATTGTTAAGAAGGTCTAAGGAAAAAATAAGCTGAAACTAAAAAAAAAAAAATCATTAAGGAAAATAAAATATTCTTTGTTGAGTAATATTCCAGAGTAGCATATTCTAAACTATGATCTGTGGATGAGGAGATTTCTCAACCAACTATATTATTAGACCTACAAAGCCAGGAGATCTCTATCTTGTTTACTGCTCTATCTGCAATGCCTAATACAGTGTCTGGCACATATTAGGCATGCAGTAATATTTGTTGAATGAATAGGTGAATAAGTTTGCAAAATACTATACATTATATGTTCCTTCTTTGAAGTTCACACTAAATAAAAGTCTATTTAAGACTGAGAAGCCCTGTAAATGCCACATTAAAAAAAAAAAAAGTTTAACTGTTTTGAATGTAACTTTTTCCTAATTTATTTGATAGAAAACTCATTGATATCTTCCAGACTAGCATTTTAAGAGACACAGTTTGGGAAATTCTACTGGAAGTACAAGAAAGAAAAACAGAAGCATAGGGCCCACCTATTACTGGGACTAATAGGGTAATGTTAATAAAGGTCAAAGAGAAATCACAATGTAATTAGGGTTTTTTGCTTGATTTTTCTTTCAATGAGAAAAATTTTAGTGACTGAATTAGAGAGATTAGAACAAAATAAATGAGAGTTTAAGCTCAAGCTCATTACATAAAAAAATAAAAATAAAAATTTTTTAAAAAATGGCACTTATCATCTGTCTCAAGTATCGCATTCAGTGTACTGCATCAGTCATGGGCTCTATTTCTTGAGGATCTTATTACCTAGAACAAGGGTCTCCATATTTTAATCTGGAAGGACTAGGCAGGTAACACCAGTCAGTCAGATATAAAAACGAAGAATGTAAAAATCAAATTATTGCCATGTAAGAGAGGGGGCCACTGTTTCTAGATCATCTAGTTTTTAATATAAGCTGGAAAATCTGGATTCTCAGAAGACTTACTTATCATTTTCAATTAATTTAATTTTTAGAAAATTGGTAGGATCCAAATATAACACGTCTGAAGACTGTAAGCAACTCAGAAACCACTAGTTTGTAACCTCTGATTTAAAATTTACATGTGAGCACCTAGGACTTTCAATGGCTTCAAGGTCTCTAACTAAAATATACTGTATCCCACGTTACTGAGCAGACCTATGGATGAAATGCAAATCACTATCAGTTATTCTTAAGAAATTGTGACTATACCAAAGATGTTCCAAAATGACTTTAAAAGCAGAAGAATACAGATTCTACAATACATAGGTAGCTTAAGTGGATGTTAATTTTCAGCACAATTCTGAAGTGGAATATTAAAATTCTAGAAAAGTGGTGACACTGGCACCATTTTAATACTTTAATATGTCTATATTTTCCTATTTCAAAATTTTACATTAAATTTTAAAATATGAACTTAAAAATCTTAAATTAATTTTAAAATATAAATATCTGAATATTTTAATATATGTATATTTTATGCATATACACACACACATATATAAAGAGATGTATATACATATAAACATATATATCACCATGGGTAAGAATAAAACTTTAGACATTGGCCTGACGTTTGGCAAAGAACTGGATGAGTTCTTTTATGATATCCTGAAGAACATGGGAGAAATAAGAACTAGCTGATAATTAAAGAAGAAAGCAAAGCTATCAATGAATGACTTCCCAGGGGCCAAACCCAATACATTCTTTTAATTCTCACTTGACTTGACCTCCGGATCATGCTGTTCATCCATTCCTTGCAGTGGATTTTCTTTTCTTTACATCTGCACAGAGTCTCCTGATGCTCTTCCTTGCTCTCTCAGTTTCTTGACGGACTTATATTTTCTGCCAACACCTTGTGTTAATGACACTTATCTTAACCAGAACGGTGCATCAGACTCACTGCGGAATATATCGCAAACACATCTGCCTACTGAGCCAAAATATCTGTGACTGAGGGAGGCATATATATATAATTTTAAGCCTCAAGGTGATGGAGATGAGCAACCTAATTAAGAACTATGGTCCTAACATTAAAGCAACTCCAAGAAATCTATACTTAATCTTCTCTCTATATAGTTTCGCCTCTAGGAGATTTTTCTACCACCAAGGTTTTAACTATTTCCTCTACAGTGACTATTTCTAAATCTTTATCTCTATATACAGTGTTTTTCTTTGACTCAAAACCAGTATTTTCAAATGCTCACTAGGAATATCTACCTAGATGCAAAATAGGAAATCTTAAACAGAGCTGTTCCCAAATTAAACTTATACCCCAAACCTCCATCTTATCAAACCTATAATTCTTCTTACATAGACGTACTTCATCTTATTATACTTTGTTTTATTAATCTTTTCAGATATTGTGCTTTTTACAAACTGAAGCTTTGCTGCAACATTGTTTTGAGCAAGTCTATTAGCGCCATTTTTCTAATAGCATTTGCTCATTTCGTATCTTTGTGACACTTAGGTAATTATCAAAATAAATCAAACTTTTTCATTATTATATTGTTACAGTGATCTGTGATCAGTGGTCTTTGATGTCACTATTATAATTGCTTTGGAGCACCATGAACTATGCCCACATAAGACAGGGAACTTAATAAACATTCTGTGTTCTGACTGCTCTGCTAAACTGGACTTCCCCCCCATCTCTCCTTCTCCTTGGGCCTCCCTTCCCTAAGACACAAAAATATTGCAGTTAGGCCAATTAACAATCCTACAATGGCATCTAAGTAGTCAAGTGAAAGTTAGAGTCACATGTCTCTCATTTTAAATCAAAATCTAGAAATGACAAAGCTTAATGAGCAAAGCATGTCAACAGCCGAGAGAGGCCAAAGGCTAGGCCTCTTGCTCCACTCAGCTAAGTTGTGAAGGCAAAAGAAAAGTCCTTGAAAGAAGCCAGAAGTGCTTCTCTAGTGAACACACAAATGATAAAGAAATGAAACAGCCTTACTGCCAATTTTGTGTGGTCTGATAGAGACACAAAATTTTGGAGATATTTGGAGAAATTTTGTGTGGTCTGGATAGAATATCAAACCAGCCACAACATTCCCTTAAGCCAAAGCCTAATCCAGAGCAAGGCCCTAACTCTGTTCAATTCTGTGAAGGCAGAGAGAGGTGAGGAAGCTGCAGAAAAAAAGTTGAATCTAGCAGAGGTTGGTTTGTGAGGTTATGGAAAGAAGCCATCTCCAAAATATAAGAGTGCCAGGTGAAGCAGCAAGTGATGATATAGAAGTGATAGCAAGTTCTCTGAAAGATCTAGCTCAGATAATTCATGAAGGTGGCTGCACTAAACAAAAGATTGTCAATGTAAACAAAATAGCCTTCTACTGGAAGAAGAAGATGCCATCTAGGACTTTCACACCTGGAGAAAAGTCAATGCTTGGCTTCAAAGCTTTAAAGGATAAGCGGACTTTCTAGTTAGAAGCTGATGCAGCTGGTAACTGTAAGTTAAAGCCAGTGCTCATGTACCATTCCAAAATCCTAGGGCCCTTAAGAATTATGCTAAATCTACTCTGCCTGTGTTCTGCAAATGAAATGACAAAGCCTGGACAGCACATCTGTTCACAACATTAAATCTCACTGAATATTTAAGCCCACTGACCACTCACTGACAATATACCTGGTCACCCAAGAGCTCTGATGGAGATGGACAAGACTAATGCTGTTTTCATGCCTTCACAAGATCCTCTCTGCAGCCTATGGATCAATGAGTAACTTTGACTTTCACGTCTTATTATTTACCAAATACAATTTTGTAAGGCTACAGCTGTCATAGATGAGTCTTCTGAAGGATGTGGACAAAGCAAACCGAAAACCTTCTGGAAAGGATTCACATTCTAGATGTCATTAAGAACATTCACGATTCATGGAAAGAGATCAAAATATGAACATTAATAGGAGTCAGGAAAAAGTTGATTCCAACCTTCATGCGTGACTTTGAGGGGTTTGAGATTTCAACAGAGGGAGTACCCACAGATATAGTAGAAATAGGAGAACTAGAATTATAAGTGGAGTCTTCATGATAAAACTTGAACAGATGAGGAGTTGCTTCTTATAGATGAGCAAAGAAAGTGGTTTCTTGAGGTGCGATCTACTCCTGGCAAAGTTGCTGTGAAGACTGTTGAAATGACAACAAAGGCTACAGAATACTACATAAACTTAATCAATAAAGCAATGGCAGAGTTTGAGAGGATTAACTCCAATCTTGCAAGAAGTTCTACTGTAGGTAACATTCTATCAAACAGCATTGCATGCTACAGAGAAATTGTTCCTGAGAGGCAGAGATAATTGATACGGCCAATTTCACTCGTCTTAAGAAACTGCCACAGCCACTCCAACCTTCAGTAACTGCCCTGATCAGTCAGCAGCAGTTAACACTGAGGCAAGACCCATAACCAGCAAAAGATTACATCTTGCTGGAAGCTCAGATGATAGCTAGCATTTTTTAGTAATAAGTATTTTTATTTTTTATTTTTTTATTAGAAAAGAATGCCTTATTAATTATCCTTACACATTTAAATATTTAGAGCCTTTTGAGTTTTTGTTTGTCTCAAATTTTTACTTAAGTCCTAGTTAGTAAACATGTAGTGTAATATTGGTTTCAGGAGTAGAATTTAGTGATTCATCACTTACATACAGTAAAAAAGTATTTTTAAATGAAAGTATGCACATTTTCAGACATAAGGCTATTGCATACACTTAACAGACAATCTACAGTGTCAATGTAACTTTCATATGCACTGGGAAACCAAAAAGTTCATTTGACTTGCATTATTGCAATATTCACTTTATTACATGGTCTAGAACTGAACCTGCAATATTTCTGAGGTATGCCTGTATTTTTTCCTTAGTCAAGGAAGGATATCACCTTCTGGCCAATCAACTCAACCAGAAGCTATCAAGTCAAGGCACTAAAAGGATTATCTGCCTGGCAGCCCTCAATCTGAAGAAATATTTGCTCATGGCCCTACTCCCATAAAACAATGTATTTGATATAATATAATACATCCTTCCCAAGATCACAACTGTGATTTATATATACACGTGTATGTTATGCTTTATTTTATATATGCTAGTTTTATTTATATGCTTTATTTATGTTAATTTAACATATCCATTATATTAACACATATTTATTATTTATTGTGTTCCAATCCTATGACTTACATGGGCTAGTCTGATTTTATAAATTGAGCAAAACAGATTATCTTTCAGGAATTTGAACTGAAAAACAGAACTAGCTGTGGGTTCTAGAGCTGGAAGGTTATACTGAATCAGGTCTGGAATGGCCATGATAACTAAGTGTAAGCTGAAGATTTATGAGAAAGAACTAATAGCAGATAAAGCTATTATCAGTAGAAAGGAGGTAAGAGGCAGAAAGCAGAGAAAAATAGGACACTAGAGAGAGAAACCATGGCTCTGCAGCCCACAAGCTCACTCTAGTCCAATTTTTCTTTGGTTCCTCATATTTCTGTAAGATTCCTTGCTGTATCTTTTCAAACACATCCTTACCTTTTTCAGTTTCCTTTGCAGCTAAGGAAGCTCTAAGACAGTGATTCTAAATGTATCTGTGCCCTTGACCAACCATCTATACCCTAACGGACTGTTGCCTAGATTTGATGTAGGGTTCATAGGATTCTACCTATAAAGCTGTCTGTCAAACTTTCCATTACCCTCCACTACCAATGTCCTTGTCCTACTGCAGTCCTCTTTATCTCTGAACTGCACTATGGTAATGGTCCTCTAACTAGTCTTTGTCACCACTGACTCCCAGATCTTCACCAAGAACAGAGCTAACAGAGTGATATTTTTAATCTATCTGACCCCCCTCACTCCAGTGATGGTTTTATACCACAAAAGGCCTTTTATATGATTCTTCACCATGGTTCACATGGCCCTTTACGCACTGGCTCTACCCAGACTTTCCAGCTCTCTCTGCCCCCTTTCATGAGGTACCAAAGCCATGAGCTGAGCTTCACAAGGCACCACAGAAGGGGAGCTGAAATCCACAGAAGCCACACACTTTGTACACAGAGATGGCTTTATACAGGCTACCTCCTCTCCCTGTTCCCCTTGCTCTGTCTGGAAAATTTCTTTTCAGGCTTCAAGTTCCTTCTGACTCCAACACACTTTTAAACACTAAACCGAATCAGGAAAATCTGGGCTGTATAAAAGCCATACCCAATACAAGAATGCTGAATATGGCACAAAATTACTATACTTCTTTCAAGAGAAATTCCATGGACCTCATCCACTGACCTAAAGCTCTTTGGCAAAAGTTGATCTAGCATATGTCAAGGTATTATATTAGGAAGCATGCATAGAATCTGATAAAACCTAACTAAAAGACTACAAATGTCTTTTTATGACTTGTTCAATTACATACACCAAAAGTATGCTTAATATTCTAAGGATATCACTAAAAGTATTCCAAATTTTCACCATTATGTTGATGTTATAAATCTTAAACTTCTTTAGCCTTAGATGTTTGCAGAAACAGAATTCTAGTATTCTGTGGTCATTTATTTATAAAAAAATTTTTTTTCAGGGAAATAGTGAACAGAACAAGAGCCCAGTTCTCACAGGAGAGCCAAAGTAATAAAGGGCTCTTTTGTAGACAAATTCTAGAACTTCTTAATTATACACAGGCTTATTATCTGTATCTCCAGTGTTATAAAGTACCAGAACTTCATTAGAAAAATTAAGCTGGAAAAATGAAGGCAACACTTTGTAAATTTCCAGTGGAAATTAGCTGGGAGAGGCAGAGGAATACTGGATCAAAAGAGGGTAATCATGCTTAACTGTGCCCTAGAGCACCCGCATGTTTAATACGATTTGCACAGTAACTACCTCTCCTATTACTGCCTGTTTGGAGTATTCTGTGTTAATGGGGTTAGCTAATTTAGTATTTTAACTTAAAAAGGCTCTGCTGATTAATAAATGTTGCACACTGTGCTAGTAATTAAAATAAATGGAAGAGTTACAAATAAAAGTTGAATTGTTAAGAAAACATTATCTGAAAATATATGATAATCCCTATTTATCATAATACAATAATAGTTCAGAAAATATGCAAATTACAAAGGTCTAAAGTGTTTGAAAATCCCACAAGTCAAAAAAGTTTTGAGATATGTTAGATTTCTTTATCACTACTCTTTAAAAATTTAACCAGATCTCATCTCTATGCATTTTTAAAAATGCCCTTTTTAAAAATTATTTAGATCTAGTTTCTTAACAGTTCCCAAGCATTTTTCCAATGGTAACTGTCTATTAAATGATACTTTATTAGAAGCAATAATAAAAGGTTTAAAAATGACTTATCTATTTATCAAGATTTCTGTCTAAACAGGGTTGCAAAGCTGAGGGAATGAAGGCAGATACGTAAGATTCACAGTTGCTGAATATTTTTCACTAGTGGCAGCAAATGGCAGAGTTCAAGAAATGGAGTTTGTTAGTTTTGCTTTCCTACTAAATGTGTACAGGATGTGTCCCATTTCCCCTGATCTGAATAACGGAGGGTGACAGAAGAGGCCATCCCATATGCCACCTTGGATTATTTTGAGCTAAAGGCACTTGAAAAGAATAGGTATAAGAAATGTGATCTGAATCCCCCACCCCTTGTTTTTCCTTAAAATCAGGACATAACGTGCCCATAGGACAGCTGACTTCCCCATATCAAGAGAAAGAAATGTTCTTGTCCCCAGAGATGAGGAGTTGAAGCCGAGAGAATTTTATAAAACAGAACTTGTTAAATGACTCTTGTCTTCCTTTGGTCTCCCCACTCATTTTATTTTTCTACAACTGTTTCTCATTGTATACAAGCTATACAAGCTAACGTATAAGCACTTAGGACTTGTCACTTAGGGGGTGTTTACTTCCTTGTGGGGCTCCTCCTGCGTCACGTAATACTTATTTTTAATAAATGTGTGTGCTTTTTTCCTATTATTCTGTCTATGTCAATTTAATTTCCAGGCCCAAATGAAGGCCCTAAGGCGTAGAGGGAAAGTTTTACCTCCCCTACAATAACTATCAGAAAATTAACACTTTTTATTTTCAAAAAGATGTAGAGACAGCTATTGAGTGGTCCGTACTCAGGTTTTATGAAAGCCTCCTCAAGTTTAAAATATAATATCCTTACACTATGATTCAATCATGAACTTCTCTTCATAGGGAGGTTCCAGCCACAATTATATTTTTTTTATCCCCTAAATAACCATACCTTCAACCTGTAGAAGAATTTCGAATCCTTAGGAATCTAAGGATTTTCATCAAGTTAAGTTCAGGTTTTTAATTAATCTAAACACCAAAGTCTGATATAGCAAGGTAGTTCCTTAATTTGATAAACAGGCTATAGCAGTTTTCTATTGCTGCTATAACAATACCACAAAGTTAGTGGCTTAAAGAATACAAATTTATTATGTTAGACTTCTGGAGGTCAGAAGACTGAAATGGGTCTTATTGGGCTAAAATCAGGGTGTTGGCAAGGCTACATTCCTTCTGGAGATTCTTCCCCCCACACACACCCTTAAGGATTTTATTTATTTATTTGAGAGAGAGAGAACATAAGCAGAAGGAGAGGCAGAGGGAGAAGCAGACTCCTTGCTGAGCAAGGAGCCTGACGTGGGGCTGAATCCCAAGACCCCAGGACCATGACCTGAGCTGAAAGCAGACGTTTCACTAACTGAGCCAGTCAGGCACCCTTCCTTCTGGAAATTCTAGGGGAGAACTTATTTCTTTATCTTTCTCAGTTGCAGGAGGCTGACAGCATTCTTCGGTTAGAAATGCCTACTCTGTAATTAAAAGGCAGCAAACACAAACTGTTTTTCCCATATCACATCACTCTCACCTTCCATGTAGTCCAATCTCTTTCTGCTTCCCTCTTCCACTTTTAAGGACCCTTGTGATTACAGTGGGTCCACCCAGATCATCTAGGATAATCTCCCCATCTTTAACTTCTTAATCATATCTGCAAAGTCCTCTTCATCATAGAAGGTAACAAGATACTCACAGATTCCTGAGATAAGACTGTAGACTCTGGTTGGGGGGGGGGCATTATTTTGCCTCCCAGAACACAGACTGGCACTGACTTCTACAGCAATGTCTTAAATCCATTTGAGTTTGGAACCAGTTATAGTCTGCATACTTATATTCTCTCTATTAAGTCAGAACACTGACTACTAATAGAAGGTATTAACATATAGGACCTTACCCCCTCTGATAAGACTTTTAGTGAAGCCCATATCCGCCTATACTACCTGACTTATGATCATCTACTCCACTCCACCTCTGCCACCTTGATGGGTAAGTTAAATATTTACTTGGATAGTTCTTCGAAGGCACGGTGGGAGGCTCTTCCACCCTTAGTAACAATGACTTTTTTCTCTACTTCATCTAGGTAACTTGCACGGTTCCATTTTACATTTAAAAATAATCTTTAAAATGTTCCCTGAGGGGCACCTGGCTGGCTCAGTGGGTTAAGCCGCTGCCTTCGGCTCTGGTCATGATCCCAGCGTCCTGGGATCGAGTCCCACATCGGACTCCTTGCTCAGCAGGGAGACTGCTTCTCCCTCTGCCTCTGCCTGTGCTCGCTCTCTCCCCCTCTCTCTCTCTTATCAGAGAGATCTACCTCCCCAAAACCAACTGGAAATAAATGTTTTTCATTTCTTATTCACCACACATTGGGTCACTGTCAATTATTGAAAAAGGTATGGAATTCTCTATAGGTAATTATTTCATGTCAAGTAATTGCTACAAAATAAAAAAAAATTACAAAAATTACTTGAGATGCATGCCAATTTTCTTTCATCTGAGTTTGTGTGGAAATTTTTATTTTCAAAGAGACTTTTCAGAAATGCATGATTAAAATTATGCACATTATATATCCCTCCTAACTTATCAAATGATCCAAAGTCCACTGTGCTGGATGAGAGGTAATCCTAGTTTCTTTACATAATAAAACATACTTTGCAATATATTTTGGAATTATTATTACGTGACATTTATAATATGATGACTAGTTCACATTATATATTATGTAAAAATAATAGTCTATATGTTGTTGACTATTATATAGTAATTTATAATATTTTATAATTATGAAATTATAACTTTTTAGAATAATATAATTATTTTGTTATTATTTAAAATATTAAAGAATTATTATAAGATACAATACAAAGATAATTATAGGATATACTATAGGACACTAATAACTTTTAAAAAGTTATTCCAGATCTTAAATGGTCTTTTTACAAACTGTATATGACTATATTGGTAACAAATACCTTAAGAGAGAGGAAGTGCTTTGGAGAAATATGTCTGAGTTGAGACCCAAATCAGTGAGGCTAATAAAATAATTTTAAATTACATATGCTATTAGATCTTCCTTTATCTTTTTTAGATAACTTCCTTAGTAAAGACACTAACCTTCTACATTGCACCTGATTTATTAAATTTATATCAGTCTTTCCAAATTAAATTTGGTCCACATTAAGAGAAATGTTTTTGTTCTACTGGATCTTATTTTAGAAGCATCATAGGCTTTCACCAGATAATTAAGGTAATTATTTTCACAGATGCGTGGACAGTAGTCACTTATCCCCTTGAAATGCCATTCATTCTCTTTGAGTAATTATATACACACACACACATAAATATATATTACATACATACACATACATAAATGTGTATATATGTCTGTGTATTTATTTATATATTTGTATATATGTGTGTATATATTATATATATATAAAATTATATAGCATATTTGCATATTGAAAAACAGTTGCTTCTGAATAGATCAAGAGTGCCACTACCTTTTCTCACAAATAAAAAATTCTCTACATTATCAGGAAATACAAAATGTTAAATTTTGTTAAATGTTACCATGCATGCTACAGCTATTTTTTTTTTTTTTAAGCTAAGAACTCACATATTGTCATTTACATTTCGCATCCATTCCTGTCTTCTGAACTCCTCTCTGGCCACATTTAACTCATTGATTGGTTCTGCTACCCGCAACGTTGGCTCCAAAGGCTTGTAGCGCTGTTCCAATACTTCAGTGATATCACGGAATGGTCCCTGACAAGAAAGAATGAGGAAATATTTTATTATGGAAGATGTTTTATCATATTATCAATGATTAAGGGTGCTGAATATCAAATTATTTTTTAAATTATTTATTTATTTGACAGACAGAGATCAGCAGTAGGTGGAGGGTCAGGCAGAGAGAGAGGAAGGGAAGCAGGCTGCCCACTGAGCAGAGAGCCCAAATTGGGGCTCGATCCCAGGACCCTGGGATCATGACCTGAGGCGAAGGCAGAGGCCCAACCCATTGAGCCACCCAGGCACCCCTACCAAATTATTTTTAAAGAACAAGCTGTTCTCTGAATTGGAAAATATATAGAATATCACATCTTCAAAAATGCTCACACAAGTAGAAATGATTAAAGTATTTTAAATTAGTCAGAATTTTTCCCTACTTACATCAAAATACTTTTTATGCTGAACTGTTAAATTTGTAGTTGTATTACTTTGTTTCTGTTGTAACTTAAAAAGAATTCTCTCCCTTTTTAAGTAAAAATATTAGAAAAGATTCTGAGCATTGCTTTCAAAAAGCCTTCTTATCAATAGAAATAGGATAGCACATATTTTTTTTTCACTAAAATAAAGGTTTTAAGTGAATGCCTCATCCTGCATTTAATTGGTGACCCTCCAAAACACAGAGGGCCATAATTTTAATTAATTTAAGTGTTCTTTGGTAAAAATTTTAAGTTCTATTGCATAATAACTCTAATACAATAGCAACCATCTAATGACACAAATACGTAACAGAGGAAACCCCATAAGATGCAACAGTGAAGTGTTTTATAAATGTCTTACCTTTAAATTAGTAGTTACTTATACTAATTACTAGAATCCCCTGGTTGTCTAATTAGTATCATATTAAGCACAATACAAATCAGAAGTGGCCATGGATTTTGCCATGTCATTAATTACATGTTGCTTTTTTTTCCACCACTATTGTTGTGCAGGACAGAAGTGATATAAAATGGACAAGGATTCCTGATCATATTCCTTATCCTTAAAGATCTCTTCTTTAAATAGGTTATCACTAACAAGACACAGCTGGAGTTACTGCAAGCACTGAGTGAAGACTGTGGGGCTAATAAAAAGAAATGATTCACGCCTCATTTATGTTCACTTATGTTTTACATTAATAGAAACCAATAATAGGAACCAGTTACCATAAAAGTCATGGACCGTAAATAACACAAATGGCAAATAAGTATCATCTAGTACTTTTCACAGCTGGACAGGAGGATTGCTATATTTGAAAGTAGTTAATGGATTTTTATTGGAACTTTACTTTTTAAAGATACAGTAACATGATTCTGAGTTCACTATTAAGAAATCAATAATTTTTTTTTTTACAAATTCTTTATGTTTTACTTTGAGAAATTCTATGGTTTAAAACATAATACATGGTTATGTTATCAGAGGAAAATTACTCCTTTAGACCTTTTTTCCTTATGTGTAAAATGGAATAAAAATTATCTCACGAAAGTGCTCTTAAGATATAAAAGACAATGTAAGTAACACTGTTAGCATTGTACTGAGAACATACTAAACATTCACAAATGATATCCCTGGCTTTTTTTTTTTTTTTTTCATTATTAGTTCGAAGAGAAGTTTGAGGAAGGTTTTGAACAATAGCAGCATCAAATATATGAGGAATGATGCAAGGCCAGGACTTTGAAAGGACCTGCGTTCACAAGGACCTGCATTCACAAAGAGGAATAGTCTTCTAAGTGGCCAAGCTCTATCTTCTAAACTTTGTTGGTGTATCAGTGTAACACATATCCATTTGTGACTTACTCTACTACTTGTTCTGGAACTTACTATTTCCAAAGAAACTAGGAAATGAAAAAGGAGGAGCCGTATTCAAGCAGCAAAATTTAGAACGGAAATAGACCCAGTCTTCCTGTTGGTTTCAGTATAATCTTTGTGTAGTTGTAGTAATACAACTACAAATTTAACAGTTCAGCATAAAAAGTATTTTGATGTAAGTAGGGAAAAATTCTGACTAATTTAAAATACTTTAATCATTTCTACTTGTGTGAGCATTTTTGAAGATGTGATATTCTATTCGTAATCACATCCATCTCTCTATCTCTCAGTGCCTGGTCCACACATATCTTAGACACTTAGACGAGTGTCTTGCCTTTGAGCTCAACAAACTTCTCCCTGGTTAGCAAACGACATTAACCGTCAAGCTTTTCCTATGCCAAAGCTTCTGTTAATTTGTATTTCTGTTGACAGAAATCACTTGAGAAAAGATCTCAAGTGATCTGAATATTGATCATACCTGGGGTGACATGGGGCCTCAGATTTTGGACATAGCTTCAAACTTCAGATCTGCTCTTTGTACTCATTTCCAAACATTAATACCTAAAATGCCTAAACTCAACCTGAATCTGTAAGTCTCCTTTGACACTTAACTATAGTTTTCCAAAGTTTTACTTTATTTGCATCCAACCAAATCTGAAGTACAAGGGTCAGATATATTTATGTTCTTCTATAGTTTTAAAGATCCATGTTATTTTATAGTCATCGTATATTTTTAAAATTTTCTCAAAGCTTAAATAATAACAAAGTTATGTTTTAAACTCCCAGGATTGCCTCATACACTTAAGAAATTTCCCTCCTGAGCACAGACAGACCATCAGAAAATAATTACCATTTATAGTATAGCATATATAATTTTAAATCTCCCTAATGATGTATGTACCTTTAACATTATTAGATAACATATAGGAATGTGGTTCAGTCCAATAAAGCCACAACTTAAAAATCCCATTCTGTAAAAACAAAAATGGAAAGGAGGAAAAAAAAGGAGAGAAAGTGAGGAAAGAAGCCAAAGGAAGTTGGCTTCCTTGATGGGCTGAGGAAGAATGGGAAGGCAGGAAGGAAAAAAAAAGGAAAGGAAGAAAGAGAAGATTAAAATGATATGGAGCAGAGGGAGGAGGACCAGGGACAGGAATGAAGGAGACCGGAAAAAAAGGAAGAGAAAAAGAACAAGGGAAGAGAGGAAAAGGAAGAAGGGGCAGAAAAGTAGAAGAGAATTAACAAGATCATCATTCTGTGGTATGCTAGATAAAGGTAATGTATGAGGGTATATGTACACACATATGCATGTATGTATATCTGCAAATATCTGCATATGTATACATATCTACACACACATAAAGTCTTTCATACACATGTATACTCCATATATATGCACATATACCATTATATGAATGTATATAATATTTTCTATGTGTCTTCACATATATACTATTGTGATATAGTAAGAAATACAGGGGCAACTGGGTGGCTCAATTGGTTTAACATCTGCCTTCGGCTCAGGTGATGAGCCGGGAGTTCTGGGATCAAGTCCCCTATCAGGCTGCCCGCTCGGCGGGAGTCTGCTTCTCCCTCTGACCTTCTTCACTCTGGTGGGCTCTCTCACTCTCTCCAACAAATAAAAACTTAAAAACAAAAAACAAAAAAAAAAAAAAAAAAAAGAAATCACAATCTAGTGGCTTTTGTCACTGATTCCTGGCATAGAACTCCTACCTAAACTTCTTGGAATTTCCTGAATGATGCCTTTGTTATTGACAACAAGGTTATAGCTGAGATTATGCTAATGAGGTGATTTAGGTTGGGCCCCCAGAAACCTCTTGATGAAACCTGTCACCAGAAAGACCAAATGAGTAGAAGGTTGAAATTTCCAGCTCCCGCTTCTGATCTCCAGGGAAAGGTAATGGAGCTCGAGATTGAGCTTTATAAAAAAATCGTAGAGATCTGATGGGCTTCTCAACTGGCGTACACATCCACATGCCAGGAAACAGACATATCCCATCTCCCTGAGAACAGAAGCCTGTGCACTCTGGACCTTTTCAGACCTCACTCTATGTTCTTCTTCACCAGGCTACTTATTTTTATCCTTTATAACAAAGCAGGAAATGGAAATAAAATGACTTTCTGAGTTCTGTGAACCATTCTAGTAAATTATCAAAGTTTAGGATGGGGTCATGGGACCCCTCAACTTACAGGCAGCTCAGTAAGAAGTATAGGAGACCCAGAAATTGCTACCGCTATGTGACGTGAAGAGCAGTTGTGTGGGGTTAGGCCCTTAAGCTGCAGAGTCTGCACGAACTCCTGGTAGTGTTAGAACTGGCTTGAATTGTTAGATACCAAATGGTATTCACAGAATCAAAGAATTAGTTGTTGGTGCTGGAAAACACCTCGATCACATATATATTTTTTCCAGATGTATTTATCCATTTGTTATATTTATTTACTATATTACATAAATATATGTATATACATCTTCCATATAAATAAATATAACCATTTTTACATGTATATTACATATGGTTAAAAACTGTCCACATATATTATTCACATATATCCTGTATATACCTACATGTATATATCTTCCATATGCATTCCATAAATACTAAATACATATATGTATAAATAGAATGCTATGGAAGGGTTTGAAACCATGTAAGTACTAAAGGGACTGTATTGAGAAAAGTACATTAATAGAAATGAAGAGTGAATACAAACTAGTATAATAAGCCATATAATAAAAGCATTAAAAAAGCAAAGCAGTACAGTTAATATGAACTATAAATATTATAAAACTCATATAAAATGATATTAAATGTCCATGGTTAATGTGAATATTATACAGTATGGCAGTTTGGTCTGGATGACTTCTAGACTGTCTCTAATTCAGAAACATTTATATACCTGTGTCTTATCAATACTGTTTCCTAAGAAGTTCATTCAGAATTACTCTATGAGTTCCATGTATTACCAATAGCTATCTCATTGAATACAGCATAAAATATGGATTATTAAGTATTCAAATATACAATGTTATATCTGATACCTTAGCAACCATTGAATACTTAATACACAAGCAATAGAGATACTATAGTTATCTTCTTTATAAAATAATAAACTGAATTGCTTATTCTGATGGTATCATGTAAAATCTTTCCTTGCATCAACTTAAACAGTAATATGCATAATTCAAATGGTAAAAATTCAGTTACTTAGAATATAAAATTTATGCTATATTTGTTTTTAAAAACTATTTTAAATGTCTTTATTAGAATATTGGTATAACCTATATTTTGAAAAGAATAATGAAACCATACTATGAAGATATGTTCCAAAATAAACTAAAAAATTTCCAATTATCTCTCTTTTGTTCCTTTGCTCAATTCTCCCCACACTCCCACTTTATTTCAGAAAGAGGGGACACTCTCAACTTCTATGTTTTTTTTGATAGCTTTTTTTTAAGTTCTTTCTATAATATAGTATAAGCCATCAGTTAATAGTGTTTTTTAAAAAATAGTATTATCGATTAGTAGTTTTAAAGGAGCAAAAAAATGCACAAATAAAGGGAATAAAAGACCCAATTATAGAAAGTGAATACACAACATCACAAATAATTACAGCAAAGTGGAAGTTACTTTATGGCATAGATGAACTTGTGTTTAGCAAGTTGATGAAATGGTTGGGGTTGTGAAAACCTGTTTCTAAAATGACCTTCAATGATCCCACTTTCTAGGATTCAAACCCATGTGGACTGGACTTAAGCACTTCTCAAAAACAAAATATGGCATAATAGGAGGTCACTTATGGCATGAGGTCATAAAAAGACTGTGACTTCTGTCTTGAGAAGTCTCTAACTTTTGGTTAGATCACTACCCTGAGGGAAGCCAGCTGCCAGGGAGGCAGCTCTGTAGAGAGGCCAATGCGAGAAGGGACTAAGCTATGACCACAAGCAACCACTGGCTCTTCTCATCCTCCTGCTCTTCCCTACAGCTGAGTTTTCACATAAAATCACAGTCTTGCCTGACCCTTGATGACAACTTCATGACAGATCTTGAGTCAGAGGCTCTCACCTAAACTGGACCTCCAACACTGACCCACAGAAAACCTGATGGTTTAAGCCATCAGGTTTTCAAGTTATTTATTACATAGCAAAAGATATACAGAGGAAAGCCTGTGTAGGGAACTACTAGATGGGAGTTCTGGGAATCTGGCCATGTGAACCCAAATCAACCCAACCCTAGGTTGATGCCCCCTGGTGGCAGCTATCTACTCCAGGTTAAGTATCAATGGAGATGCTAGAACTGTTGCTCACTGGGGCCTTTGGGAAAGGGCCTATCATCACGCAATACACCCCACTCCATGGTATAGCCCTTGGAAGTCGTTTGCAACTCCAGCTCTACAGCAACCCACAGGGAAGATTTCTCTTTCTTTCTTTCTTTCTTTCTTTCTTTCTTTCTTTCTTTCTTTCTTTCTTTTTTTTGTCTCTGCCTGATTCTTGCATTGTTTTGGGTCCACCGTAATTCCCTAAACTTATACTTTTAAATTATGTTTACAGCTGTACATAGATAGGAATCATCAGATGAGAAGTTAAGTTGATATTACATCACTATTTGTCAAGCAACATGTTATAAGAAGTACTGTTAGAACAATGTTTGTAAAGAAAAAGGCTAGATCCTAGCCAAGAATCTTAACGTTTTAACTTCATATTTCCAGTAATAAAATTCAGTACCATAGAATTATTTGATGACTTCCCTCATACATATTTTCAACATACCTTATATTTATTATTTAAAATTAGATTCCATAAAAAATAATTTTCCTTTCTTGTCACAAAGACAAAACAGTAACTTAAAAAAAACAAAAACAAAAAACCAGCAAGAATACAATCATGGACAGAATTCTTCTATAGGACTAATGAATACCTGACATTGTTTCCTATCAATGGGTGGCAGAACTTCCGATCGAGGAAAGGAACGGGCACTCGTACACTCCAGCCAACTGTTCGGGCTGACCCAGTGCTTGTCTTTAACTTTAGACCTTTGGGATGTTAAAGGCTTTGCCTTTTGTAATCGCAACTCCCAGGGATCAGGATGTTTTCTGAATGGTGAATTGTATATACCTGGAATCTGAAGGAAAAGAACATAATTTTTATTTTTATTTTTAACTTTTCACAGGAAATAAAAGGAAGATGAAGTTGTATCATAAAAATTTTCATATGTTTAAGGACAATTTTTAAGTAGAACTCTAGTTCTTAACTAGAGGCTGGCTTTAAATTCATCTATGGAGATTACAAAATACTCACTTTGTCTATACTCCAGACAACAATTTCAGAGTCATTCATATTTAAAGACTAAAAATGTTAAAAATCACTAAGCAATAACTTCTACCTGGCATATATGGCACATTTAATATAACTATTTTTAGGAAAAAAATTGCAGAAGGACCTTAAATCATTCCTTCTGTTAACTATGTGTATATATATTTAATCCTACCCATAAGTCACACATTCACTCACACAAACTCAAATATGCAATGCTTGCACCAGTTTCAGGCACAAAATATGCACTCAATAAATACTTGGTTGCTTTAATGATTACACATTATACACCCTATTTAACAGCAGCTATTTCAAGTTCTCTACCTTAAAATAATAATCAAATTTGGAGATGCCTGGAAAGCTCAGTTGCGTAACTATCTGCCTTCTGCTTGGGTCATGATCCCAGGGTTCTGGGATTGAGCCCTGCATCAGGCTCCTTGCTCCCTCTGCCTCTGCACTTTCCCCTGCTTGTGCTCTCACTTGCTCTCGCTGGCAAAAAAATAAAATAAAAATCTTAAAAAAAATAATAAACTGGTATTTTATATTAGGTACTGTATTTCTGTAGTGTCATATTAGTAGTGTCAATATCAATCATTAATGTTCTTTCACTGATCTTGTCACATATTATACCAAAAGTCAACTTTGTTAGCATGCACCTGCTATGCAATAGAGGTTCAAAAGATGTAATATAACAAATGTTAAATTCAAGTTTAGCAGATATTCATTTTCTGAAAATTCAGTGGTGTCTGAGTATACAAATAGCATACAACCATATTTTGATAATCTTTTCATACATACAAATTCATACTCATAAGGAAGTTATTTTATTTTTTACTTTTATAAAGATTATTAGTTTAATTGAGGGGGAGGGGCCGACGGAGAGGGAGTAGGAGACTCCTGGCTGAGTAGGAAGCCCGTCGCAAGCTCAATCCCAGAACCCTGGGATCATGACCTGAGCCGAAGGCAGACCTTCACTAACTGAGCCACCCAGGTGCCCCAGAAAAATTATATTTTAAAGGAGAGTATGACTTATTTGGTTCCCATGTAGACTCTCTGGACTAAGGTAAAGAATGTATCCATTAAACCCATATATTTTTCCTAAAATGTGCCTTTCTCTTATGCTACCATTATATGCAGAGATTTTTCTGGTCACTGTATTTACTGATGGAATCAGCAGTTCCAAAGTATTATGATTGCCTAAGATCCTTGTCTTTGAAAAACTATCTTAGGAAGTTTTATATTCTTGGGACGTCTAGGTGCCATGATCTCAGGGTCCTGGGACTTAGTCCCACATCCAGCTCCCTGCTCAGTAGGGAATCTGCTTCTCTCTCACTTCCTCCATCCCTCCCGCCTTCTCGTGATCTCTCTCCCTCTTGCTCAAATAAATAAATAAATAAATAAATAAATAAAATCTAGAAAAAGAAAAAGAAAATTTTATATTTCTGGCCTAATATTTCAATTAAATGTTAACCTTCTTCTAATACCAACAGAGTCTAGATTCAGTGTCCTATCCCTACCATTAAGAGCCTGGGACAACTCTGTCAGAGTTCCTACCTACCCCACTACGTTGTTTCACAGTTATTTTTGTGTGTATCAACCTTCCCTAAACAAGCAGCTGGAGCACAGGGCCTCTGTTCTAGGTATTTTTGTATCCCTATGGCATTCTGGAGTCCCGGGCACATAGCAGACACTCAAAAACAAAGGATCCTGCAGAAGGACCCGTGAAGCCTCTATTTTACTTTTCTTTTCCAAAGCCAAATCAAGATCGCAGGAAAATGTTTGAGGCTTATTTTAAAATCTTATCAACTTCTTTCAAAGAATTACAGATTATACCCCTTTTCTCTTTATTACTATATCAGTTTTGCTGTGCTTCCAAACACACTGTGATCTAGAACTAAATTATCAAAGACCCATTTGAGTCCCCTTCAACTCAACTGAATTTTATTAGATAAAGCCAATTGTAAATCCACTTACATATCTTTTTTTTCCTTAATTTTTTATTTTTTATAAACATATATTTTTATTCCCAGGGGTACAGGTCTGTGAATCACCAGGTTTACACACTTCACAGCACTCACCAAAGCACATACCCTCCCCAATGTCCATAACCCCACCCCCTTCTCCCAAACTCCCTCCCCCCAGCAACCCTCAGTTTGTTTTGTGAGATTAAGAGTCACTTATGGTTTGTCCACTTACATATCTTTTAAAAATATTTTTGAACTGGGTTTTCTTTGGGATTTTTCCCCTAAATAATTTATACAAGAAAAAAAGTATTGAAACATTACAGGCAATTGTATAAACCACATTTAACATCATGCTAATATTCTCTCACAATAACACCAAATATCAAACAAGGCAGATGCATATCAGTTTAAATGATGTTAATAAAAGTATGGACACATATACTTAAAATAGTTCTTAGTGTAATTTTGAAGTGGGTGATAATTTTTAAGATGATTTTTAGGGTGAATTTCTATGATGAGAATCTATCAATCATAATGAGAAGAAAACCAACAAATATTACATTAAAAATACTATTCTGACACAAATATAACTAAATCTCCATAGTCTATGAAAAAGATAGGAGTATGCCATCCTATTTAGGGATGATCTAGCTGACTTAAGTCTGTTAATCCATTTCCACAACCTTGCAGATTAAAATAGTAAAATACATACAATTTAACTAGATTATAATTTATCAGTTAAAAATATCTATCTATTTGAATAACTGCTACCGGCCATTAACTTTACCCCATTAGAAATCTTCTTTGGTCTCCTTCCACATTTGCATGCACATGTATACATAGGCTAGATGGGAAATGCAAATAGATCAGTAGACATGATAGCTTTCTTAAATTATATTTTGCAACCTATATAGAGACCTTCTCATGTGTATTCTCTTTGCAATTTAAATCAAATATAGGTAGAAAATATATTTTAATTGAATTTAAAATGTATCATTTAAAATCTTCAAGGTGTCAGTTATTTTAGAAATTAATTTAATACAGTTGCTAACTTACGTCAATGAAAATGGTCCAGCCCTCTCTCGATCTGACTGCAAGCAAATACCCTATTTATTTATATTGATACAGTATGCATTTAGCTATAACTTCTTTAAGTAAATAAAACAATCTTAAGTTTCTATTGTCTCAATTGCTACATTTTATCATTTGTAAGCCACTTGTGAATAATGGCTTGTTGTTGATTTTTCAAAATATTACTATGAGTCACAAAAGACAAAGTTAATCCTAAGGGGCCATGACATATTTTTCAGTTTTCACATTTTTCACAACTTAGAAGGGCTACTGCCAAGCTAGCTTTTGGGACTTCATTTTCAGCAATAATTTTCTAGAGTGACCAACACTACTGGGAAATCTGTGCTAACTGTTTAAAAAAAAAAAAAAAAAGCCTACAACTGAGTTATTTGCAGTACTGTCATGCTAACATTCAACTCAATAAGACCCAAGAAATCTCGGGAGAGGACTCTGCTAATAGCTTCTCACTGACCCCCTTGCATCAGGCTGGGCTGCTGACTGGTGGCCCAGTGGTGAATACGGCAAATGAGGTGTGAAAGCACGATTTTTTTAAAGGCTATGATTCTGACTCGTCAAAAGGGGGAAAAAAAGGCAATGAGTTATATAATAGATATATATTTTTCTTGAATTCCCCCCTTCAGACCCTCCATCATGGGAACTTAAGCATGACCTGGAATATTAATTATGTCAGGTTGAGCAACGAGCAAATGTACCATTTGTTACCCAGTCACCCTTAGCATTACATTAATATTTTGAACCATTCCATATTTCTAACAATCTATCAGTTGCTCTTTTCTTCTCAGTTTTTATTCCTTAGACTTACAAGTATTGTATGGGAAAGTACTTCAGAAATGCAATTGGTTTACAAGCAAATGGATGGCGGATTTGGAGCATCTACTGTTTTATTTCATGGAGAATGTATTTACGGTCATTTTCCACTCATCCACAGACCTTCATTTTGTAATTGCCTGGGGGAAGCTATATTCTAATTCTCCCCTCTTTTCTTTGTTATTGAGGTTTACTTCTAAGACAAGTTGCTGTAAAATGAAAAGAATCTGAAACACAATTTTGTACACCAATAATTCCCAAAGCCCAATGGTTAGTCTTTCCATATTTTACCATATGAGAAATAAAAATCTCTCATAATTTCCAAGTAACTGCTCACTCAGAAATGAGGAACTATGACGTATACAGGATAGGTGGGAGGATTCAAGTTCTACTTTTGCAAATGTCAATCACACTGCAAACAGGAGCTGATTGCCACATAAAGGAAAAAAAATCAAGAAATATTTTCTTGCATCAGGATTCAGAATTTGTGAATACTAGGAGAGATACACAGTTCTAAAAGGTAGGGGGGGCTGATTAAAATATGTTCAGGATTCTAAGCTTTAATCAAAATTATTTTAAAAACGAGACACCAAGCCAGCAGAGAAGAGCAGTAAAGATCTCTACTAACGAGGAAAGTCAAAGTGGGCCAGATAACTGTGAATAAAGTATTTGTGAGGGTAGGGACTGCTGAATCAACACTGACCAACGCACTTCATCATAATTATCAGGACACACTAGGGCCAGGGGATTTATAAAAATCCCACTCAGCAAATAATTGCCCTGCTGTTAGGAGATAGTCAGAGTGTTAACACACTGTCACAGTCCAGTGTTTAGTAAGATATTCCACATTCAATTACTCTTGCTGAGAACTAAAAGGAAACATGGCCATTTCTCACCACCACAGTTCTGCTTCCACACGCATTTCAGACAACCGCCATGTTAACCCTCCGATACTGTATCCCAGAACAAAGAAGGATTTCATGGAAACACTTGGGATTCACAATGAATGTATCTGGTATAAAACTTATCTATACAAAGCAACATTAACAAAGAAAATAAATATTACTAACTACAGATGTTTTTCTGTGACTTCAATGAAGAAGTTGAATTTTTAACTGTTCTGAGTCAAAGTAGAAAGTAGGGTCATGTTAAATGAAGATCCCTGAGGTAGCTGGCTTCATTAGTTTAACAAATGACTTTTATGATCATTCTGATATCCTAATCACTAGCATCACATGTTAAAATATTTTCAGTAAGTATTGATTAAAACAATGAAATTTAAATAAAACACCATCTTCTATATGCTAATTCAATTCAATAAATATTTAGCACCTAGTAACTTAGAAACACTTTACTGGATCTAAAGTGGGCACAGATGAATGAAAAGTGATCCCTCTCACCAAACCATTCTCAGTGGTGGGTGAGGGGAGAGCCAGGACAGCAATTTTGTGACTGACAATAACATAACTAGCCTGTAGTAAGTACCCACTAATTACTGTTGTAAAAGAGGTTTATACCAGAGGTTACAGTACAACTATATACATCTTTTAGAAAACTGTGGAAAAAATATTTGACTTTCTTCTAAAGGTGGGTAGGATGTTGGCAATAAAAAGGGAAGAAAGGCATTTCAGGGTAAGGGGAGGGTAAAAATAAAGACAAACATATTCGTGGTAAAACACAGAGCAGTTGTTCAGTGAATATCACACTGGTGGGTTTACGTATGAAGCTACAGTCAGAGATGAGCTTATAAAATAAACTGGGGCCAAACTCCAGAAGGCTGCAAATTACAATTAATTCTACATAAAATGGAAATCTATTGATTTTCACGTTCTCCCTTAGAAGGTAAATTTAGGAAGAAGTCTGAAGCAGACCTATAGAAACTCCATGAAAACACAGGTGAAAACCACAAAAGAGACAGAGCAAGCATCAGAACCAGACTCAGATATGGTAGGCACACTAGAATTATCAGTATAGAAATTTAAAACAACTATGATTAACATGTTAAAGGATCTAGCAGATAAAGTAGATAGCAGGCAAGAACAGGTAGGCAATGAAAACAGAGACATGGAAATTCTAATAATCAAAAAGAAATGCCAGGGATCAAAAACATGGTAACAGAAATGAAGACTGCTTTTGATGGATTTATTTGTAGACAAGACATGGCTGATTAAAGAATCTCTGAGTTTGAGGATATGTCAATAGAAAATTCCAAAATTCCAAAATGGGAAGGCAAAGAAAAAAGTCTGATAAAATGTAATAGAACAGGAGTTCCTGGGTGGCACAGATGGTTAAGCAGCATCCAGCTCCTGGTTCAGCTCAGGTCATGATGTCAGGGTTGTGAGACTGAGCCTCAAGTTGGGCTCTGTGCTCCATGCAGAGTCTGCTTGAGATTCTCTCTTCCTCTCCTCTGCCCTTCCCCCTTCGTGCTCTATCTCTCTCCCAAATAAAAATAAATAAATGTTTAAATATATGTATAACACCATATCCAAGAAAGGTAGGACAACTTCAAAACGTATATGCCATGTACATAATGGTAACCCATTAGAAGGAAGAGAGAAAGTAACAGAAGACATATGTGAAGTAATAATGACTGAATATTCCCCCAAATTAATACCAGACACTAAACCGCAGATCCAAGAAGCTCAGCGAATACACCAAGTAAAAGAAATGACAAATAAACACACAAACATATAGAGAGGCATATCATATTCAAACTTCTAAGAATCAAAGATAAGGAAATCTGTGAGAAGCAGAGGTGGTAACCACCTTAACAACAGAGGACACAAAGACAAGGATCACATCCAACTTTCCCTCAGAAATGATGTCCAGAGTGACTAATGTAAAACTATGGACTTTGGGTAATAATGATGTGTGGGGGTAAGGAATGTATGGCAACTTCCTGACCAAATCTGTTGTGAACCCAAAACTGCTCAAATTTTTAAAAGCCTATAAAAATAGGTGAACATATGCTTAGTATATAATACAATTCCATTCTTGGGAATCTAGAGAGGTGAAAAAACATGGAACATTACCTATCTCAATACCTGGCACAGGATAGACAATCAATCCATGCTTATGTGAATGAATAAGTGAAATGGACCAAAAGTCTGTAAAGGAGGTGAAGACTGCTTATTGAAAGGTAAGACGAAAGAAGAGTGGAAACAGAAGAGTGACATGGACAGGGAGCATTCTATAGAAACAAAATCAGAAGACATGGATCATAATGTTTATTAAAAAGAACATAAGAGAATGTGGACTTACAGAAAAACTTGGGCTTAGAACCCAGGCAGAGAAGGTAGAAAGAGGAATAGTTACGCGGGAGTATCACCTGTTTTGGAGTTCCTAGAACTGAGCTCCCAAAAATCCAGGTTGAAAGGTCCAGTGTATAGTTGTAATAGTAGGTCTGGAACTTGGGAATGAGGACATAGTTAGTGACTGGAGTGTTTTCTGAATAAAAATATCTGAAGGTCTGAAAATGGATGGGGTCACTGAGGGAAAGCATGCAGGGAATTCAGGGGAACAGTCTTAGGAGTGTGCACATACAAGAAATAAGTGGGAGAAGAAATGCCCATGAAGGACACTCAAAAGAGCAAACAGTGAGGGAGCAGAGGCAGTACACAAGGGAGAAGACCGCTTCATGAAGGAGGTCAGCAGTGTCAGAAGCTCAGGAGAGGTGGAACAGCATGAGGACAAAAAGGCACAACTGGCATGGTAATTAGAAGGTGACAGGTGACCTCCACAGAAGCAAACTGTGTTCTTGTGGCACAAATCACATCGTAATTCATTGAATGTGAGGAAAGAAAAAGAAATGGAGACTAATTTGTGTCTTCTAAAATACAGCAATATTATGATGACTAAGAAATTCTCGGGACTAAAGAACATTCTATCCAGCTCCCAAATCCCACCAGGATTTCCCTTTAACTATACTGCATTTTGAAAGAATTTCTGAGAGAAGACTCCATGTATAATACTTTCTGGGAAATCTTCCCCCCTAAACAATTCCTTAATCTTTTTCCTTGTAAATGTTTAAGTACTATTCTACTGATCCTACAAGGACTGGATGAAAACTGCTTATTTTCTTGCTTAGGAAATTTTTCTAGGCCTGTTCCTTTCCCCAACATGTAGCAACCTACCTTACCCCCTCAATACAGCTTCATTTACCTCCTCCCCTCCTCTATCTGCTGCCTTGGCAATCTCCAGATTTGGCTTTGATTCCTGCTTTTCCATTTGAGTCACAGCATTGACAGTTTACAAATAATTATAAAATACTGAAATTAGCATTGATATGTATAAATACTTATACTGAGAATAGACTTCTCTGTGGGGTTAGGATGGCTGGTATTCGAGCAGAGATGTGCTTGGTGTGTAAGGTGAGGGAAGACATTCCAAAAAACAGCAAGATGTGCAAAGGAACAGAAACTTTAAATAACTTTGATATTAAAGAGCTATAAATAATCCCATATAATATCAGAGAAAAGATATACACTGAATTCTATTGAATACACTACTGAAGAAGACTGAGAAGACTGATCAAAGATAGAAGGCTGACTGTAGTGTCACCAAGGCCAAAGGAAGTTCCAATACCACATGTACAAATCTCCCAGAGTTCTTGTCAACTTATAAACAGGAGATTCCTGGTGTCTTTATCAAGAAGTACTCTGAGTAGAGCAGTGAAAGTGGACACCCAGTTCCACAGTGATTTGAAAACTCCCTATTGCGATGCCTCTAACATGCAATTTCTACACATGCTGTGCTGGCTTATTATACGTACTACTGCAGTCTGAATAACCTAAGAAAAATAGTAAAGCATGTTTTTGTAACCACCGCCCACCTCAAACCTTCCCTTATATACCACTGTTTCCCTCTCAGAAACCTAGTATTTTCTTTTGCTCAATTCTTCGATAGTGATTTCATTTGAAAAATGATTTCATGGTTTGGGTTTAAAAAATGCCTTTCAAGACAATTAGTTGCTAAAAGAAAAATACTTAGCATCACAGAAACAGGAAAACTGAATTGAAAATTTTCTTTTGTTAAAGAAAATGTACTAACAGAATGGAGCATTTGTCAAACTTTATTCCCAGTGTTATCTGGGGCTCTGCAAGACACTGATTTCCCAAGAGTCTTTGAAGAAAAATTTCTTAAGCAAACAGGGGGGAAGCCATTTTAAGTTTTTATCAAAGTATAGGATTGACTGCCTCATGGGGAAATGCTACGCTGCCTTAATATGGTTGGCTATAATCTCATGACCAGATCTCAAAGACCACCTCATTTTTAGACTACTGTGCTCTCACAGTCTTGCTTGGTAAACCTGTGGCTTCTTGTATGGAAATTATTAATTAGTACCTATTAGGTACAGATTATACCTGCTACTTTGTGATAACTGAGCTGAGTCTTTAGTATTTCTGCACTTTTCTGTGTTATCCTTCAATAAAAATTTTATCTTTTTTAGGTTATCTTTTGCTTCCTTATTTTGCTTTGACCTCCTTGGTGGTAGGGAGCCCAGAAAACTCCACTATGCTTCACAACCCTGCTATCTTTTATCTCAAACTCAAACTCAAAAGCCCCTCTGGTGGTAACACAATTTGGACACAAACTTAATTAGAGGGAAAGTAATTTAATCGAAGGGAGTTGACCAATACAATGTCTTGATCAAAAAACTGATCTGATCTAAAATGAATAATAGGCTAGTCTCTGGCTTTTGGGGTGTACCACTGGGTTATTTCGCAAGTTTTTATGTGAGCTTTTCATTTCATTCCTCATTTCAAAAATATGAGGAAATAATACCTTCCTTGCACTTTAATCCATTAATTCACTTTCAGTCCATCACATTATTACCATGCTAATGAAAATAAAGAACAGGCAGAGCGACTTAAATTTCTCTACAGTAAGAGGTAATCGGATCAAATAACTATTTATCTATTTGCTTTGCTGTCAAATTGTTCATGCCCAAATAACTGCCTGCCAAATGAATCCCAACTCTCCTTTATATTCTCTGGTATGCTCATCCTCAACTACCCTGTTCCTTCTCTCAATACTTCTGATCCCTTGTCTATGATCCTTTCAACCTTGCCCCATGGAACCCTTCTCCCATCTATGCTAAACAATTTCTCTTTGCCCCCAAACTTTTCAATAAATATATTTCTTTATTATGACTGAATCTTCCTTCACCTCTAGAGCAGGTCTACTGGACAAAGCATTTTAGTACTCTCCTGTATCATAGTGACTAGGAGAGATTTGCGTTTTCTTAGTTCCCCAATGTCTTTTTCAAACCACTACTCATCAGCTTTCTTGCAATCTGAATATGCACTCTCTTATCCCTCCTTGTGGTTATCATTAACAGACTTGTTGGTCATTTGCCCATATTATCCTTTGCCCATATTATCATTAACAGGCTTGTTGGTCATTTGGCCGTATTCATGATAGCCTTTGGCATTTAGTTCAGTGTTCTACTATGTACTCTGGGATTTCATGTATAGGGGGTGATCAATCCCAATAGTAAGCCTCACAGTTCTTTGACTCCTTCAACCTCACTGATCTTTACATTACATTACTAGTTAGAGCAAGAGAGATATGGCAAAAACATTTACATTCTTATAGATATTTATCTCAAATCATATGATCACAAAACGATGTATAATCACGTTGAATAGGATGTCTATGGTTTCAGAATTTCAGTTGATGCCTCAAAGACAGATATTTATTTTTAAAAAATTGATTCATTTTAGAGGTGGGGAAGCAGTAGGGCAGGGGCAGAGGCAGAGAGAGAGAGAGAAAGATCATCTAAAGCAGACACCCTGTTGAGCAAAGAGCCCAACTGGGAGCTTGATCCCATGATCCTGAGATCATGACCCGAGCCAAAATCAGGAATCCAATCTTCAACCAACTGAGCCACTCAGGCACCCGAAGATGAAAATGCTTGACAGATGATATAAATACCCACACTTATTCCTCTGGTTCATGGTTCTTTCCTCTAGAAGACAACAGCTCTCCAGAGTGCCCATGAAGGCTTGCTTGACTTCCTGTGAGAAGGCCCTGCATGTTAGACCTATGCCTCCACCTCCTGATGCTTAAAGGAACTGATAAGCTAATACACACACACACACACACACACACACACACACAACATCAAAAGCTAATAATGCTGAATATATTGTCTAGTAACTATCATCAAATAAACAGAAATTTAAAGATATATATATCTAGGACCTTTCTTAGCCCACTTTAAACCATACCTTAAAGAAACCAAAGCATGGTTTTCAAGATAGCCAGATCATAGTTTGAATTTCATCTTCTTCACTCTAGTTATGTAACTTGGCTTAATTTGGGACATTACAGAATGAAAAGAAAATGTTAGTGTTCTCTTTGCCTTTTCTTTGAATATAAGATTTGCCCTTTTAAAAGTCACACAGAATATATTTTACCAAACACAGGTATCAGTTACTAAAAATTATTACATCTGTCAAAATAATTGTATTATCTATAATTTTTATTTAATTCAGAGAAGAAATAGTGAATAATTAGGACTGAAATAAAAGCTGCCTTTCTTGTTTTGAATATGAAAGTATTATAAATCAGAATTAGGACATGTATTAGAAATATCATGACTGATATTAGAAATTGGGGATATTAAAGTGACAATGTTGTTCTCTTTTATGACTTTACCTATGTTAGGAGAAAGTATATATAATCATAACACCAATAGTAAATGTTATATGAAGACATGGAGGAAAAAAGCAACAACCATGCCTTGCAAGGTCAGGGAAGGCCCAACCACAATTTTAGCATTCAGATAACTGTCGACAGAGAAGCTGATTTGGGTATGGATATATAAATAACCAAACCAGGTAAAATAAACCGAATCATTTTTTTTTTAAAGATTTTATTTATTTATTTGACAGAGAGAGATCACAATAGGCAGAGAGGCAGGCAGAGAGAGGAAGGGAAGCACGCTCCCTGCTGAGCAGAGAGCCCGATGTGGGGCTCAATCCCAGGACCCTGAGATCATGACCTGAGCCAAAGGCAGAGGCTTTAACCTACTGAGCCACCCAGGCACCCCAAACTGAATCATTTTAATGGTACAAATTTAAGACTAATTCAGATGACCATAAATCAACTTATGCATATACAGCATAAGCATAGACAACAAATATGAGTACAAGATTATATTAATGACTCATAATTTATTTCAAAGATATATTAATATTGAAATCATATGCATATATACAGGTACTAATTTAAAAGGAGATAGAAAATAAAGCTGAATAAATTTAAGAGAAGAAATTTTAACATTCAACTCTTTAAAGGGACTAAAACTAAAACTATAAATGAATGTTTTACATTATATAAGCACCTTGAAAATATTACTTTTCTCTAAACTAAGAGTGATCGTATCCTTTCAGCAAGACTCTCCTTTCAATATAATAACAGCTATTGAGACCTGAAAGTTATTTATTTTAGGCCCAAGAGATATTAACAGATAAAGATTTAAAGACAAATTATTTCTCTTTTCTCCCTTCTTCACACCTTCCTTCCACTTACTCATCTTTTATTTTACTGTCTGCTGTGATATGGTATAGATAACATAACTCCTTTTTGAGTGAAATACTTCCAACTGTCAAAAGATATGTCAATAGAAACACCAATTGGTAAGACTAACAGAAAACCTGCCACTTTATACTAAAATATTTAAAGTCATGTTTCTCATACCAAAATGAAACTAATTTTTTTTTTAAAGTAGGCTCAATGCCCAACATGGAGACCAATGTGGGGCCCAAACTCACAACCCCCAAATCAAGACCTGACTCAGAGATCAAGACCTAAGCTGAGATTAAGAGTCAGTTGCATAACAGAATAAGCCACCCCAGGTGCCCTGAAACCAATTTTTAGTATAATTTTTAAATAAACAATTGTACTTCCTCTTTGTTTATGTTTCTTTTGTGACTGTAATACATATATGAAATATTGTGTATACTTTCTATGTCTTTTAAAGTATTTACCTGCCTTGTATTACATAAAATCTCAAGGTCATAGATGATTTACCATGTTGGACTATACCTTAATTAACACTCAAAAGTTAAGGATACTCATGCTCTTAATAGTGACCTTAATAAACTACATTAGTCAATGCTTGATCATTAGTTAAGAGTTCATTTTAAGGGGCGCCTGGGTGGCTCAGTGGGTTAAAGCCTCTGCCTTTGGCTCCGGTCATGATCCTAGGGTTCTGAAATCGAGCCCTGCATCAGGCTCTCTGCTCAGCAGGAAGCCTGCTTCCTTCCTCTCTCTCTCTCTCTCTCTCTGCCTACTTGTGATCTCTCTCTCTCTCTCTCTCTGTCAAATAAATAAATAAAATATTTTTTAAAGAAAGAGTTCATTTTAAAAAAATATTTGAAAGTATAAACTCTCTGGCTGTGTCCCCAGTTTTACAGAGGAATAATGTTTTTGATTGTAGGGTACAAGGGTTAGGAATGGAGATACGCAGAAGATTAAAGGAAGAAGTAGAGATAAAGAAAGAAGATGGATTCATCCAAAGCCTGAGATTTTAAATTCTGGCCTCCAGCTATTTGGTGGAAATATTTCTAACATTTACCAATCCAAAAGAGTGAATTTAAATATTAAGAACGTGGGGTGAGAAGAACTTGTCTATATAAAGTTATTCTTCTAGACTTATTGAAGAGCTAAGATAAAACATGAGCTGACAAATTCTACGTCTTCATTATTTATCCATTATAACAGCACCTAACTTCTAACTGGTCTCATTCTAAAATATTTCTAAAGTATCTTAAAAATAGAAAACTAGTCATAATAATAGTGGGAATAAATCTTCAAATCTATAAACCATTATAGCCCTAATTATTTCATCAGATCTAGTTAGAGCAATGGTATAATTTCCTTGAGTTTCTAAGTTTTAGATTTCATTGCATTATAATTAGGGATAGCAAAAGGAACAACCAAAAACTTAGTCTTCACTAATCAATGAAGAAGCTGAAAAAATTGATTATAATTAACATACCAATAACAAATTTTATAAAAGGTAATAGAAATAAGCATATACCAGTTAACTGCTAATTACTTTGTGTAAAATATCTGCATAAATACAGTTTAAAATATGGTACACTAGAGTATAAAGGTAAGTAAAGAAACATTTATATGGTAGAGAATGTGAACTACTTTTGTTACAAATTTTTTCTAATTCTTTTCTGACTTTTGAATTTTCTATTAAAGCTGTATTTGAAATTTTATATAAGCCTGTATCTGTATATGTAAATACACATATGTATATATAACACACATACATATAGAGATGTATATATATATATATATATATATATATATATATATGTAATTATTTAATACCTTTAATGCCTAATAAGAACTCTCCGTACCCCATACCTAATACATTAAAAATTCACCTCATTACTGGATGGAAATAAACAGACCCTGATTTTGATATCCAAAAATAAAACACAATAAATAGAGGACTAAAAAAATCAAGTGCCTCAATTTTATGGATAGGACTAAAATAATAATGCTCATTTAAATGTCTGAATGTTAGATTTGATATCTGATACACAGAAGATTATCATACAAAATTAAATTAAATTAAAATAATTTTAATAGTTAAAACTTCTTTGAGCAAGTTTAACACAATACAAAAATAGTCCAACTAGAGGTGAAGTAACAGTGAAATTGATTCACCTTAATCTCTGGTGTCTTCATTTTCACAGGATCTCTCCATAACACAAGGAGGGACCCTGGCAATGTGGTCACATGGTTATGTTATTCGGTAAAATTTGTGAAAGTAAGACATCATTTAATTCTTCTGTCTCTTATGCTCTGACTTATCCTCTATCACACTTCGTTGGGTGGGACCCGAGCAGCTATGGGCATGCTGGAGACGAAACCAGGAAAAAAGCTAAGATGGGTGTGTATTTAATTCAGGTTTGGTTGGATATATTTATGAGAGGTTTTTTTTTTTTCTGTTACTTCCAAGTATAGTTAAAGTTTTCTAGCAATACCAATGTAGGAATAACTTTCAGGACTATTCCTGAATGCAGTGGGCAGACTCACCAGGCATCACGAATAAAGGTGCAGGACCACAGGCTGCACTGTACTATCAACTTCCTGAACTGTCTGGCCCGGGAGTACGTGCTAGTGAAGAGAACTGCTAGTGGAAAAGTAGTGGGGCTTTCTCAAATGGAGAATTTGATTCTCTCCATTTCCTATACAAAACAGAAGATCCTTCCTTTCAAAAAAAAAAAAATACTTAATAATGCACCATATGCAAATAGGAATGCATCATTTAACTTTCTTACAGTAATGAAAAATTTAGATCAGTGTTCCTACAAAAAGGAGTGAATAACTTTCTCTTTTCACTCCAGAAAATTATTGTCAAAGAAAGAGGCAATCAAAGAGCATGAAGACCAAAATATGGTGAGCAAATATGATAGATCAAGCAGTTAATGAACCTACTGTTATATTTAGAGGGGTGGTGTTCTCAGATGTTAAAATCTGAAATGTGTTTGAAATGATTTTTTACTCATTATGAAAAGTATTCATCTTCCTGTATTTGTAACTTTATATAGTTTCTTCTTGAAGATAGATCCCTAAATTGTATAAGCCTCAGGCCCCAAAACACATGAATCTGTCACATGTACAAGGAGAGGTTTCCAGTGTGTTTTGTTAATGGACACATTTTAAAATAACTTTTAAAATGCAGCATGCTAGGACGCCTGGGTGGCTCAGTTGGTTAAGCAGCTGCCTTCGGCTCAGGTCATGATCCCAGGGTCCTGGAATCGAGTCCCACATCGGGCTCCTTGCTTGGCAGGGAGCCTGCTTCTCCCTCTGCCTCTGCCTGCCTCTTTGTCTGCCTGTGCTTGCTCTCTCTCCCTCTGTCTCTGGCAAATAAATAAATAAAATCTTTAAAAAAAAATAAAAATAAAAAAAAATAAAATGCATCATGCTGAAAAAGAAAATATATGTAAGAAATATAGCTAAGAAAACTTTTCTACCTGAGTGGTCTCTCTAAATTTTATTATATTTTTATATAATAAATTATATATACTAATTTATATTATATATAATAAAGTTTATATAATAAATTATATATAATTTTATTATATTTTTGCCTCCATTTCTTAGATGCATAATGGCTAAATGATGGCAAGGAGAAGAGCAGGGAAGGGACTTATTTGGGGACACAAGACTTTTTTTTTAACCTTTTCACTTTAACTCTTCAAAGAGTAATGACAATAGACAATAATTTTATCTCTTTCATATATTACAGGATAATAAAAATTATAATGTTAAAGAGGAAGGAAATAAAATGTACAAGTTAATAGCTAATTCATTTGCCACACTAGTTCAGTCCTTGGCCTTTTCTGAACAGAGACTGCCAATAGTAACAGATGATGTGATGGTTTTGTGATGTGGACAGTTCACTTGGGACCAAGAGCAAATGACCAAACTTGAGGACCTGCCTCATAAACTATGGATCCAAAGATCATAGGTCAGATCTTTATGCACTACATAGTCTTCTGGAAAGAATATATCTGCCAAGTGTCCAGAGGAAAAATGAGTACCAAACAAGAGCATTTCAATCACCAGAAGGATAACTGCTACTTTATATAATATTGTGGGGATAAATGTATTAAAAGTGCTTTGAGCTATTCATAGAAAGGCACCATAGAAATCTATATTATGTTCTTGCTTGCTTCATTCACTCTCTTACATGCAAGGCCTAGTTTTTCTATTTGCCCATGAATTCATTCAGATCAATGCTCCTGTTAAGTACCAAAACATTTCAGAGAAAGGGTAAAGTGAAAACTCAGTGAACTGAGTTAACTCAAGGAGCAGTACACACTCAGAATGCTAGTGTTTTCAAGGATAAAGAGATATCCATAAACCTAGGACAAAGTCCCTTCCAAATATCAAGTTTATTTAGGTGAATCACATGTAGACCATATATGTAGAACACTCACTAGGGTTTTCACTGTGGCTGCACCATACTGAGGATGCCCCAACACCACAGAGTTTAAATAAACTAGTTAGACAGCCTTGGGCTGGTTGCTTCATCTTTCAGACCTGCTTTCTTTAACCTGTTAACAAAAAGAGCTAGAAAGGTAAACTCTAAAGATTCCATGCTGCTCTAATATATTCGAATCAGGGGTCCTGTCCTCTCCATGGAAACATACAAACTACTGGGAAGTTGGCAAAAACAAATATAAGATCCTTCAAGTAAGACTTATGAATCTACTCCCACTCCCTACTTCCGTAATTCTCAGTTTTATTGCCAGACCTCTTCAACCTAAAAAAATGTGCCATAACCAGGGAGTGGGTAATGTAAAAATTAAGAATTCATTGTTGGGAATGCTGTGTGATGTAGGAAAGAAATAAGAGGAATCTAGAGTGATATTTTTAACTAGGAACACTAAATAGTTATGCTAAGCAAAATGGCAAAATTGTCATGTTTCTCTTACATGGCCTCCTAATTATCTTTCAGTACCTTACAAGACCTACTTTTCTCCCCAGACATTCCACATAGTCAATATATCCCTTACCATCTCTGGCTCCCTTTGTTACCAACCTTGTGCCCATTTTGGTCTTCATACTATAGGCATTGCCTCAGGACTCTGGACAAACTTTCCTCCTTCCTTTTATGATAGCCTACTCACAGTTATTAATTTTCACCAAGCTATACTAATAAGAACACCTTAATAGCTGTCTCCTTTCTAAAAGTATTTTAATTTAGTATGGGAAAAAGAAATATATCTTTAACGATATAGTAATGGCAAAATCAAAGAGTTAGTGGGACGTATGTGAGATGCTGACTCTCTTTTGGGGGTGGGAGGGTGGGGTAAAGGGAAGTTTCTGAGTTTCCAGAATATGACAAGCCACAAGAACTCACCTATCATATATTTATATGATTTATATGATTTATATCATATAAAGAGAACCTTGTGATGAATGTTTCCAGGGTATAAAAATCAGACTGGATCAGGATGCCAACCCTGAGGATGAACAAAAGACAAGACTAAGTGTAAACAGGCAGAGTAGAGTCAGTCTGGAGAGTGTCAAATGCACATGCTGAAACCCTTGGATTTTATCCTGTGGACAACAGAGAATCGTTGGAGGTTTATAAACTGCAGAGAGACATTACATAAAAAGCACTATTTTAGCAAAATTTACCCAATGGTGATAAATATACTGGGAAAAAGAACAAAAGACTAAACAAGAGAAATCATTTTAGAGATTATTCCTATTGCTCAGACTTCAGGAAATGGACATAATGGAATTTATTTAGAAGATGGTAGGAGGAATAAATTGAAAGAAGACTGTGATTTTACAAAGAAAATGAAAAAGAGGGAAAGATTTTAACAATCTGGATGACTAGGAATAGTCTAGGTCATTGATCAAAATAAAGACTGATTTGGACAAATAAAGAAAAAAGCACTTAAAGAAGAAAAAAAAAGCCAAAAAGCAAAAGCAATGAACCATGTGAACGCCCTAAATCAGGTTGCATCAAGCCATGAAGATCAAAAATGTAATATACTCAACATAGTGGATACGATTAACAGCCATAAATATCAAAGCATACACCCTTTTGCATGTATATTATGGAAATACAGAGATGGGGAAGGGAGCAGAGAGAAAAAAAAGATAAAGTGGGGTGTCCAGCCTAGAAATGAAAGAGGAACATAGTATTTTTAAGCCAAAGAAGTGGTTTTTATATAAGGATCAAGAGGTATAAAAGTGTGTTCCAGAGAGTTACTATAGGGGTACTTTTTGTTATAATACTTGATCTCCCAACTATTGCTGTGGTATGCCATTGATTAAGGAAAATGCCTTATAAGAAGGATCTCCAAAGATGCTTTCCAACTACACCATATACACGGAGACACATCACACACACACACACACACACACACACACACACATGCTTGCCCATGTGCAGGTACACACTGAAAGACTGCCATTCTTCTCTTACTTCATTACCTCAAATTAAAAGTGTGCAATCACATATTAAGCACAGAATCTCCCCATTTATGATTTTGAGGAGAAAGAGTTGAAAGCAATAAAGGGCTTGGAAGACTCACTGTATTACTTAATTTACACATTTTTTCACCTTATAGATTTGTCTTATAGACATGCTATCCGTATCAATATGGTATCCATATCAACAGAGTATCAATTATTTTCATTAAGTTTTTTCTTTTTTTAAGATTTTATGTATTTATTTGACAGAGAGAGACACAGTGAGAGAGGGAACACAAGCAGGGGGAGCAGGAGAGGGAGAAGCAGGCTTCCTGCCGAGCAGGGAGCCCAATGCGGGCAGACGCTTAAAGGCTGAACCACCCAGACACCCCATGTTATATTAAGTTTTTTAAATTAAGCTACTTTCCTTTCACATACACATGTGATCTGATACAATTTTGAAAAATAAAGTTGCTGAAACCATGTGTTTCTCTCAAAAAATAAGGAAAGACAATGTTTTATTAATATTAATTGGAGCATGGGGTCTTTTTAAAGAATCTTAAATAACCAAAAACCATTAATTCAGTGTCCATATAAAAACGACCCATTAAAGAAAAAAAATGAGGGACGCCTGGGTGGCTCAGTTGGTTTAAGCAGCTGCCTTCGGCTCAGGTCATGATCCCAGCGTCCTGGGATCGAGTCCCATATCGAGTCCCACATCGGGCTCCTTGCTCAGCAGGGAGCCTGCTTCTCCCTCTACCTCTGCCTGCCATTCTGTCTGCCTGTGCTTGCTCTCTCCCCTTCTCTCTCTGATAAATAAATAAAATCTTTAAAAAAAAAATGAAAACATATAAGTGATGATGTGAAAATCATTTCCATAAAATGTTACAAATTTTAATGAAATTTATAAATTTTCATTTTAGTTTTAAAGTAAATATGTACAAACTATTAAAAGCCATTGTTATAAAATAAAATACATATAGTTATACTTATGAATATATTTCGTATCTGTCCTTTTTAATAGCACATTGAAATAAAAAGGTTATATTTTTCACTGATCAGGAAACAACGTATATAATTCTACATAAGAACCTATAGCTCTAAACACTATGATATAGTACTTGAATCTTGGATTTGTATCTGTAACTCTGCTGTTCTCCAGGAGGACCTGTAAAAATGCTGGCAACATTTTAGAGGCAGTATCTTCTAATAAGCCAACAATAGGCCTTTTTCATGTAGCTACCAGTAGGTGGAGCAGACAACATAATTTATTACCCAAGAACAAGGACGGGAATGAAAGTCAGTTTATTTGGAATAAAACAAATCTGCAAATGAGATTTTCTTCAAAGGAAATGTGTCCTATATGTGTTAGATTTAGTTTGACTGGCTACTGAATCAAAATAAATAACTTTATTAAATCAATCTTCGCAGAAAGATAAATTAAATTTACAAATGGAAGCAATGTTTGCATTTTACTTATTCAAATCAACTAAAATTAGCTTTCTTTTCATAAAACTTTTACAGGGACAAAGATTTTTTTGATGTGTTCATTTAATAAGGGCGCTAAACTCAATCCTGTTTTACAGGTGATGGGGTGCATAACAAATAGTATTTTCTGGGAAATATAATTGACTAATCCTATTATGTCTGTAGCAACAAATTAACCTTATTACTACTAGTAAATGGTGATTGATTATTTATGCAAATAAGTTACCATGTTCAGCTTTCTGATTGAAATAAACATATACAAAAGGTGCTTTAATATGACTTGAACTTTTTAATTAATAAAACCCTGAGGGGTCTATTAATTCACTCATTGCAATATTAGTTATTTACTTGTGTAATTCCTATTAGTGTTAACATATTTGCTTGCATAAAGATGAGATACTTAATATCAGTAAAAATCGGGAAAATATTTTAGAATTATTTTAAGATATACACCAGATTTGTTACTAACACTGACTTTGAAACTAGGTTATCAGTATGAGTATGTCAGTCTATCAGCATAAGAGTCCTAAAATTATTAAAAATTAACAACATAACTTCATTTATTACCTATATATGAATTCACAAACACAATTTTGACTTAGAAAATTCCTTATCTTTTCTAAAGCATTCTTCGTCTGAATTAACGTTTTATTTCTACTCACCTAAGTGAAGCTATATTAGACTTATGAAAATTCAATATGAAAATTAATATTCTACAAACTATCATTATGTATCATTACAAATCACTCCTAAATTATTGAAATCACCAAAAAAATAGTTCTAAAAAGGCTATTAGTATTAATCCCTTTAAATACATCAGCAGAACTTTTCCTATCCTGATGTACTTATAAAAATTATTTATACTTGAATATTTATTCAGTAAACTTTCCAATAACTGTATAAAATTGAGAGTTAAAAGTGACTTAAGCCTTTAATAACAAATACTCAATTCATATCTGACTTTTATTTTATACTTAAATGTGTATTTGATATAATTTGAAATCAAAACTCTTAAAACAAGCCATGAATTTAATCTGTAAATATCTTAGTAATGTTTTAAAACCTGCAGCTTAATTTCTCAACCATAGTCAAGTCATGCTGAGAAAATCCGTACTGCTACTCAAATTGAAACATGTGTCTTTCATTCTCTGAGTTTTTTTTAGGTTAGGGAAAGTAAAGATTTTTGTGAAAATAAAACAATAAATGGAATCACAAAATCATAAATATAAGTGGTTGTTAATTTCAATAAGACCACCTATATAAACTGCAATTGAAAGGTGTCAAATTTCTTTCTGGTAAAAGCATTTGTCTGGCATAGACTGAAATCAGAGTGAATACGCCTTGTGGTTAAGGATCACATAGTATACATTTGTATGTCCCACACCTGGTTCAGCATGAGACAGATTGTCGGTACTCAAAATATGTTATCTGGAATAATTGAAGACTTTTAAAGTTAAGATTTATATTCAATCTATTTATTAATATTAGTGTTGCATATTTTTGTTTAGGTTAGGGTGAATATTGCATACTTTCGTTTAGGTAAAGATGGTTTATAATTGTGACTTATCAGTTTAAAATTCAGCCTTTTTATATCATAATAAAAACTAAGGAATAAAACATTTGAAATTTCTGGTACTGCCCCATTGGTAAAACTAATTCCCTGACCAAAGTCAACAGATGAGACTAAGATGATACCACTGTTCTATTTCAGTACCAAAAAAAAAAAAAAAAAAAAGTTTGCTTTGGGAATAAAAGTGTCTACATAGGCTCAAAGGGTTGTATTTTATCTCCAGTTATTTGTGATAGAATATGAAGATCACTATGACAAAATAAATAGACCAACTTGTCAGAACCAAATGAAAATCTCTGATATGTAATATTCCTCTCCAAGGAAGGGGATTTAAGAACATCATTTCCCCTCTGTTGCCCTCAGGTCTGTGAGGCCAGTTGTAAAATGGGCGAGGAGAATATTGGGCAAAGACCACTATCAATATTTCTAACTAATCTTCATTAATAATTAAAGCAAAGAAATGAGAAAATGAACGCTTCCAACAACTAAGACAAACAGAAGAAAATGTATAGAATCTTCGTTTATCTTTTAATTATTCTTTAAAAATATTTTATTTATTTATTTGACAGAGAGAGAGAGACTGAGCACAAGCAGGCAGAAGGAGAAGCAGGCTTTCCACCAAGCAGGGAGCCCGACATAGGGTTCAATCCCAGGTCCCTGGAATGATAACCTGAGCCGAAAGTAGACACTTAACTGACTTAGCCACCCAGGTGTCCCTTGATAGATTAAATTCTAATAATAGGACTGTTATCATTTACTGGAACATGAAGGGCCCGATAGTATTTTAAATATGTTACATTCAATTCTCATAATGTTCTTTCAAATTGTAGAGTGAAACAGACAATTCCAGGTGATCATCTGATATCTTACCCTAAGTGGGAGAGCCTGGATGCCAACTTAGCTCTGATGTCAATGCCCATACTGTTTCTACTGTCATAGTGCCTCAAAAACAATCATTCTATTGGATGCCAAGGATTTCTAGAAACAAGAGATCAGTTTAAGTTTATATACATGGACATTACCAGTAGTCTTCAAGGTATAAACAAGAAGGAAAATAGGCTAGGGAATTGACAGCTTGTATTTGTTAACACAAACACAGCTAAAACACAGTGGTAGTATTAAAAACTCATTAAGATCCAGGAGTCAAGTTACATGGTCAAGTTTGTGAAATAATTTGTTAAACCAGGTGTTTAAATTTAAACTAAAATGAAATCAAAATAAAGAAATTGTGCATATAAAGTATCTATCATACTTTGTGGCACATGTTAAGTACTGCATGGATATTTGCTATTCCATTATTTAAAAAAAATTTTTTTAAAGATTTTACTGATTTATTTGAAAGAGAGCACGAGCAGGGTGAGGGGCAGGGGGAAAGTAGACTCTCTGCTGAGACCGCCCAATGTAGGGCTCAATCCCAGGAGTCCAGGAATATAACCTGAGCAGAAGGTGGATACTTAACCGACTAAGCCCGGTGCCCCCTGCTATTCTAGTATTTTTATTAGTAAAAACTTAGTCTTTATGGACATTCTAAAATTTTCCTCTATGAACCCGATATCTAAATACACTGGATAAAAGAAAATTAATAAATGTTTCTGTTAAATCTGATTCTCACCACTTAAAAAATCATTTCTGCCATTACACTACCCATCATATAAGTATAAACAGTGCAATAAGACCTCAGAATAAGAAGATTCAAAGTATAAAAGGGATTCAGAGTTATCAAAATAAATAACTTTACCCAATAATTACTATCAAGTTTAAAGAATTAAAGGACATATTATGCCTCCCTTAGTTTCATCAAAATGATAATTACAAATAACTAAAGTTAAAAAAAAGAACTCCTTATGGCATTCTACTTCTAGGAAAGTGTAGCCCACCAATTATACAGATAAATTTTTTACAGTTATGAATTTATAATTGAAACTTAAAAATACTGCAATTTTTTATTTATTTAATTTTTTTGTTGTTCTTTAAAGATTTTATTTATTTGATAGAAAGAGACACAGCAAGAGAGGGAACATAAGCAGGGTGAGTGGGAGAGGGAGAAGCAGGCTTCCCGCTGAGCAGGGAGCCCACCGGGGCTCCATCCCAGGAACTTGGGACCATGACCTGAGCCGAAGGCAGATTTAACACTGAGCCACCCAGGTGCCCACAATTTCTTAAATTGTCTTTATTGCCTAAGTATTTAGAATCTAAAGACCTCCATTTGAGTAGCAGACCTATTACTAGTTTTGTGTCTATAAATCATACCATATGTGTCTATAAATCAAACCATAATTTTCTCTTCAGTTTTCTTATCTGTTAAATGGAAATAACTCAGCTATACAAATACTAAGTAAACACTAAAATAGTTATTATTATTGAAATTATTATTAATTAGCCTACCAAATAAAGCTAGAAGTGCAGTTCTCTGTCCTAAATGTACATGGCCAGTCCAGTACTTAATGTTTTTGAATTTGGATGCCTCGAAGCAGGACACTTAATCTCAGGTAACACCCTCCACGACCCTCCACCACAGAACCAGATTTGACTTGCCCAAGTCTGAGACATCTGAATGTGTGACTCCAGCTGGAACTCTGAGACTTAACTTGAAAGTCTATGAGAAAGAATAAAAACCCACAAATTGCTAGTTTCCTGCCTGAACCTCAATTAACAAAACATACTTCAATCCCTAAATTCATGTTGCCTTTTTTTTTTTTTTTAAGATTTTATTTATTTATTTGACAGAGATCACAAGTAGGCAGAGAGGCAGGCAGAGACAGAGAGGCGGGGAAGCAGTCTCCCCGCTAAGCAGACAGCCCCACGTGGGGCCCGATCCCAGGACCCTGGGATCATGACCTGAGCTGAAGGCAGAGGCTTTAACCCACTGAGCCACCCAGGCGCCCATTCATGTTGCTTTTTAACCATATTTCTTTGTGAGCAGAATATTCTACAGGCCAATGTATCTTTTTCTCAGCAACTAGCAACTACGGTACAATCTGAGGCACTAAAATTTTACCATTTATAAGAAAATCATTCTAAGTATTCCCAATTCCACATCTGTATCACAGTAAGAAGATGCAATTGCTGAAGCAGGTTTGTTCGAAGCTTTACTTGAAAATGTGCAACTAAATTTAGAAAGGGTGCAGGAATGGCTCTAATCTCAACATCAGCTCAAGTAAAAGAGAAAACCTGAAAGCGACCTCAGTTTAATAACTTCTTAGTTCTTGATCAATTCGCGAAACAACAATAAGCCACTCAGAATGGGTTTCAAAAGCGAGGTTATGCCCTTCGTGTCGTGTTATCACAGTAGCAGATCACGCTGCTGACTTGGACCTTTCTGCCGGTGTCCCAACCGCTGCCTCTATGAAGCTGCTGTCGCAGACGAGTCATGGTGCCCGCGCACACCTACACAGAAGCACGGAATTGAACTCGAAGTAGTGTCTTTGTGATATCTTTTCAACAAGTCATGTCCCATTCAGCCTGCTACTTCATCTCTGTCAGGCTAGGGGCCCAAGTGGTTTACGGGAGCTGTCAGGGACAGGTAGACTGACCTGCTTTGTGCTGAGGAGGTAATGCATCTTTCGGGCTTGGGAATCTCTTTCCTTCTCTTCCCTTTCGAGGTCGGCCTTCTTCTCTTCTCTTTCTTTCATCTCTGCAAACTCCTCCAGTGCCTCCCTGCATCCAAACAACCTGCAGTTATTTATGAGACTAAAATCTGCTAACATTTTCCTTCTTCCACTGATGATAATCAAGTAAGTTTTTGAGGCTACCATCACCCACATCCATCAAAATCAGTGGGGTAATCGATCTTACCTGCACATTCCCCTGAATCTTTGCAATCTTTAAAAAGCATTTAAGTGATTTTTCAGTGGTTAAATTTTTTTAAATCAAATATCTACATATTATAACTAATTCAACAGCTGAGGAAATGTATCAGGTGCCAAGGAAGTGAACAACTACATTGCCATTAAGATTAGCTATTTTGGACGTACCTAAATATCCCAAGAAAATGTCTGAGCTACTGATTTCCTTTAAATTTTGATTTCATGTTTACAAATCTCTAATCATTTATTTTGTATAAATAAATGATATTTATTTATTTGAAAATGTGATGGGTTTTATATATATACTTAATTTAGTTTACTCCAGTTAATAGTTCAAATAATATCAACATGTATTATCCTGCACTTGAAAGGTGATTTTGTTCAGTTATAGAGATAATTAAAATAAAAGCTAAACTAGGTGAACAAGTTCATGGCTTTCTAGGTATGATAAATTCTATTAAAATAATGAAAATTTCATCATTTGAGAGTGCATATGTAAGAAATTTAAACAAAAACCAACTTGTAAAATATACTCTGCAAAAAAATGCCTGTAAATCGAGTAAGATATTATCAAATATGGAAAAAAAATCTTTTATTTTCACAGAACAAATTTAACTATTCATGTTAAAATAATGTTTTGAAATTATACATTATTCTTTTTAAAAAATAGATAGTGCAACTTAGTGTCCAGTTCTTTAAGTAAAATTTTAACTTTTATTAAATCACCAAGCATTTACCCTAAAGATATCAAGGGAAAGTAGAGGGAAAGATTCCAAAAATAAAAAAAAAAAAAGATTCTCATTTCTACTTAGAATGTCTAGAAATATTTTTGTTGCAATTTTCTGTTAAAGGCTACTAATACAATACTTCATACAAGGTTACTTATGAAACACACTGACGTTTAAAAATCACCATGCTATGCTATTGCAGCAGAGCAATTTTTTTCAACATAAGATTAAATTGCAAAATAAATGAATTACTTGGAGTGGCATGGCCCTCATTTTGCCACCCTTCTCTTGAAAATTGCTTATTAATATGAAAAAAGGAGTCAGAAAATAGCCTGTTTTACTTTATGCATAGTATTTTGGGGGCTTCTGCGCCCACAGAGCTGGGCTAGCTGCACATTTAGATTGTGTTGGCAAGCTGGTACAATGACCTTTCTGACCTGCATCTCAAGGCTATTATTAATCGCTAAGTAACCTGGTAAAGCCAAACAAATTTGTTTCCATTGAAAGGATCTCTATCTGTGTCTGAGAATTTGTTCTGTACCAAACAAACCTCATTAACTGTGTCCATTTTTGACAAAGAACCAGGAGTTAGAAGGATTGGTGACCTTTCTTTGTCCTTAAGGTACAAATTTCAAGGCAGGTACATATGAATAAATGAGAATTTTTACCAGGAAAAATAACAATCACATGTTACATAAAAAACTGAATACATTATTAATTTTCATCTTTACTTTTAATATTATGTAAAAAAATGTTTCTTCTATAATTCCTCTCATAAGTCTTAAAGATAATTTAAAATAACCAGTGAACTGCCTCTATAAGGATAATTACTCAGATATGCATGTATCCAATTTTATGTCATTCCAAAGATAAGCACAGTAATTTTCCAAGCAATCACAAAAATAAAAAAAAAATACATCTACAAAGACGTCTGTGTTCTATAAATAATTTAATGAATAAGAAGAGACCTTACATAAGAAAGAAAAAAGTATCCAATATAATTGCACACACACATGAACAGGTAAACTGCAAAGAAGTAATATGGCTTGGATACAAAATCAAAAGTGTAAATTATTTGATGTAGTAAAAACAGTCCATCATCTGGATATGGAAACATAAACTAAAAACAGCATGTATTGAGGGAGCTTGACAAGGAAAGCAAAAACTGAAAGATAAGTAAAAGAATGTCAGTTTCCAGTATGTAAAGAAAACACACAGTAAACCCAGAAGGAACTGAAAAGCCCTAAAAGTAAATCCAAAAAAGTTTGACAAAACCTTAGAAAAATTAATCTGTGGTAGTCTCAAAACACAAAAGTAATTAATTAAATAAATTTATACAATTTTTGAAAAAAGCCAATCTTATGTTCCTGATTTATTGCCATACTTGACAGTGTACAGATATACTGAACATCACAATTATATTCATGTCAAATACTCTTTGTTTAATGACCAAGTAGGAAGAGCTGAATTAATTTTTATCCCTGATATACAAGTTTTTGTTATATCAATAGCAATGAAGAGATGTCTCACTGTAAATGATGCAATAAAAAATTATGATCACATTAAGGATTAAATGATGGAAACTGTTCGAACTAGGTTTCTTTATAAAATTATAAAAATTATTGATTTTTTATCTAGGGAATTTTTTTTTTAATGCAGTACTTCTAAAACAGTTAATTTTTTCCCAAATAATTCCAGGTTGTTTTCCATATATTTTTTCATTTCAAGCATATATACTGTCTTACTTCTATCCTTATAACACAATCCTGTGATATATATGGGATAGTTACTAATTACCTTATTTTACAAATATGGTAACACATGAAGAGATGAAGTGATGTACTCTGAATAACAAATCAGTTAATGGCAGAAATGGAATTAGGATCCTTAGATTTACAGTTTCTCTAATTGCAGATCAGGCTGTAGTCATCCTGATACAAGAAATATTATGCAGAAGATATTTTTTATTGAATGAACCACATACATTTTTTATTATGTTCCTGTTTCCAACTATATAGCTAAAAAAACCTGGGTAAGTCTCAGGTCTTCTTGTATCACTTTTCATATATATAAATTATCTGGTGATACTAGTTTAAAAATAAAGGTAAAAATTACCAAAACTTTTGTAAAGTCTTTCATATTCAATATAGTTTGCTAATGTTCATGATATTTATAATGTTAAAATATTTACATATTCTAATTATGACAGCAATAATAAAACTAAAAATAGCTACTTGGAAGCAATACAGTGGAATGGTTCACAGCATGAACTCTGAAATGACACCTGGTTATAAACTCTCTGCTGTGCTACTTACTAGCTGATTAATATCTGAGTCTCAATATCCTCGTCTATAAAATATAAATATATTAGTATCAGTGTCTTCTTCATCAAGCTATTGTGAAGAACAAATACATTAATCTACATAAAGTACTCAAAGTGGGGCTGCCACACAGGTAGGCCCTACACGGGTGTTAGCTATATACTGAATTTTCACTCTAAGCCATGTTCTAGACTACTTCCTTTATCAACTCAACTGGATGCCAATCTTTTATACTTTCTCAACCTCCTCAACAATCTCTTCTTTTCTCTCCTCTGATCAATGTGCAATTTGTGGATAAAATCCATTAAGCAAAGTATGGAATCTGTTTGTTTTTTTTTTAAAGATTTTATTTATTTATTTGACAGAGATCACAAGCAGGCAGAGAGGCAGGCAGAGAGAGAGGAGGAAGCAGGCTCCCTGCTGAGCAGAGAGCCCGATGCGGGGCTCGATCCCAGGACCCTGAGATCATGACCTGAGTTGAAAGCAGAGGCTTTAACCCACTGAGCCACCCCAAGGAATCTGGTTTTCTAAGAGGCAGAGAGGCATGGCTGGTGGGAAGCATGAAAGGGAAGAGCCATGCAAATAAATGTTCCTTTTTTCCATCACTGCTGCGAGATCTCGTTGCAAACCCGAGTGGCTAATGGAGAATGCAGTGCATACCTGGTGTACCTTGTTGAGTCACTATGGAACTCCATAGGAAGTGGTGACCATGGCAGCAGGAACTTACCATAACACATCCCTCCCCTCCCTATAGAACCAATGCATGAGTAGCCATGGGAGAATAGCTGCCCGGTCTCAGGTTTTTTCCACATTCTCCCTCCAGCCTGCATCCAGTGACTGGTGATTAAGGGAATACATAGGCCCAGAGCCTCTGTCTCACTTTGGGCCCACTCTGAAGACCTATCCAAATCCTGGGCTTCCAGTGACTGGCTAATACTTCTGATGCAGGTCAACTTCTCTACCTCCTTTCTGATGGTATTCCCCAAAGTCCCCCCCAATACAGTCCTGTACCAAACCACTGCACTCAGAGTCTGTTTCAATCTCTGACACTTCACTCCCACTCTTCCTCATCCTCACTCCCCTGAACAGTAATATAAAGTATTATAAGTTTAATAAGGTATTATCAGTTTAACAAATAAAGTCTTACCAGTTAAGACTGGTACACTTACATTTTATTTCCAAGAGGTTCCTGCCTAAAACATACACATTACCACTTTTAATCCTTTTACGATCCAGTAAGGAAGTATTATCACCCCCATTTTATAGATTAGGAAATGAGTCACAGAGATTAAACCTCTGTCCAAACTCCCAAACTAGAAGGTGAGAGTTAGAATTTGAGTACAGGTCTCACCCTAAAATTCATCCTTTTATGCAAAATACTATACTCCTATCACACATTTTGCCCAAATCCAATTGAACAACATAAGTTTGAACTTGCACAGGTCCACTTATATGCAGATTTTTTTCAATGAATACATTACAATATGACAAATGTATTTTCTCCTCTTTTATATAATTTTCTTAGTAACATTTTCTTTTCTGGGCATCTGGGTCACACAGCCAGTTGAGTGTGTGACTCTTGGTTTCCACTCAAGTCTAATTCCAGGGGTCCTGGGTTGAGCCCAGCATCCAGCTCTCGGGTTCAGCAGGGAGTCTGCTTGGGTTTCTTTCTCCTCTTCCTCTGCCCCTTTGCCCTGCACTCACTCACTCTCTCTCTCTCTCTCACTGAAATAAATAAATATTTTGAAAAAAAATAACATTTTCTTTTCTCTAGCTTACTTTATCCTAGAATACAGAATACACATACCATACAAATGTGTGTTAATCAACTGCTTATGTTATTGGTAAGGCTACCAGTCAATAGCAGGGTATTGGTAGTTAAGTTTAGAGGGAGTCAAAACTTATACGTATATTTTCAGCTATACAGGGAGTCGGTGCCCCTAACTCCCACATTGTTCAAGGGTCAACTATATTTTGCCATTGTTTGATTTTCTTATGCATTTCAAAATATGATACTAAAACAATTTATAATTTTTATCTTCTCATCTTTGTAGGTACAGAACCCAAGAACAAAAATCTCTATTCTTTTCTTTAAAAAGGTTTCATATGGATCACCTGGGAGGCTCAGGGGGTTAAGCAGCTGCCTTCAGCTCACATCATGCTCCCAGGGTTCTGGGATCGAGGCCCACATCAGGCTCCCTGCTCAGCCGGCAGTCTGTTTCTCTCCCTGGCTGCCACTCTCCCTGCTTGTGCTCTCTGTCTCTCTGATAAATCAATAAATAAATCAATAAATAAAATCTTTTAAAAAATAAAAAATAAAAAGTCTTCATAGATCACTTCAATGATAACTAATCTCTCACTGTTTCCACTCTCAAAATCCTTTTATATGACTGTTACATTCTATAATATATTATAGCTGCATACACGCACAACTTCTTGCCTTTTGCCCACCAAGTCCTGACTGAGGTCCTGAAGGTCAGGATTACAGTTTATTCATTAATGTGTCCCTCCCAAAGTATTTGGTCTAATATCTAGTATAAACTAAGTGCTACTATTCTTTTTAACTATTTCGCAGTTGATTAGTCATACAATTCATCCCTTCTGATTGTTTAATTAGAAGAGATAAGAAGCCACCTTGAGAAAGCCTCTCTTGGGAAGGAGGGAAGAACCAGGATTCTGGCTCTTTACCTATAAAGTGGTTCAAAGTGTGGTCTCTGGAAAACAGCATCAGTTTCATTTGGGAAGTGTTGGAAATGCACAATCTCAGGCTCCACCCCAGACCAACTCAGAAATCCTGGTGGGTGGGACCCTGGGGCACTCTCTTGCCTGCTAAAGTTTGAGAAGCATAATCTGCAGCAATGAAAATTATCAATTCTGTTGAGGAATTAAGATGATTCAATTCTACTCACTAATATGACATCATAAAGAGATGCCTTATAGTCAGTTAGGAATTTTAATATGAGTATCACCATATAAGCTAAAGCACAGAGAAATACTACAAAGGAGACATGATATGCACACAACATTTTCATAGAAATCATAATTTTGGCAGAGAAATAAAAAAACAGAGATTGTTTTAAAATTATAAATGACCAAAATTTCAGAGGGAACTGATAATAAATAATATTACATAATCTCTCAAATAAAAACAAAATGTCATCCTCTGTGACATCTTTAAGAAAAAATAATACTAAGGAAATGGATTCAAACAATTCTCCAGCGTCCTCACTAATGAAGTCAGTGATGTGCAAGAAGCCTTCAAAAAAAAAAAAAAAGATAAGTTGAAAAGCATTACTTTCTGCTGTGGTGTATTATGACAGAAGAGTATTTTAGTTAAGTTTGTTGAATGTGTTTTGTTTTCTCTTTCATAATTATTTAACCAAATAAATAGACAATAAAAGAAAAAAGGGCGGCAAAGTCTAGAATATAACAAAAATATTAACCAGGAAGCCAATTACATGGTTGGACCTGGTGTGTGACATTCAAAACGATTTGGGGACTGATAAAACCTTGGAATAGATACTCCAGAAGTCAGAAAAATAACCAAAACATTTGCATTAGAAAGAAAAGCTTCCCTTTAAGTCAGTCAAAGCATTTAAACCACTTGTTTTGTCTACCTGGTTACTGGGACCCTGGACCTGTTGGACAGGCGCTGCCAATTTCATTCAGGCAGCATTTTACAAAGGGAAATCACAGTTTAAAATTAAGGACCGTAGAGCACACAGTCATTCATATTCAAGCACTCAGGCTGCTCCTGAGCTCCATGCCTTACTCTGAAACCTGCAGTTGAGACTTTAACGTTCTGAAAAGACTTACAAGAGTCCTTTCAGAAAATATTTTTAGCGACTCCCGAAAACCCTTTCTTTATAAAAGATGAATTTCTCTTCAAAATGCCTAAGCTACTTGAAGAATGAATACCAGGAAGAACATTAACACTCATTTGTTTATTCAATTAGTCACAAGTATGTTTAAGATATTAAAAGAAATAAAAAGATGTAAAGGCCAATCCCTGCCTTCAAGCAGCTTACAAATAAAATAACAACAACAATGACAATAAAAAAAAAAAAGAAGAAAAAAAAAAACCAGATAACCAACTAGACTACGGACAGAAAATGAAACACAAGAGGTAGAGCTTAAGCTTGGAGAAATCAGAAAAGGCTTCCTGTAGGTGGCAGCACTGGGAACTGAACTAAAGGGTTGGGAGAAAGGAGCATGGGGAGGAAAAGAGGCTGGATTACTCACAGGAAACTATGGCTACCTTTGGAAGACGTGGTCCGTCAACAGCAAAGTGGGGGAAAAGCACTTTAGAGTAGAAGAAAGGTTTCCTGACCTAGGGTGAATGCACTCTCTAAGGGTAATGCTAGCAAATTTGTACTCTATAGATGAGATATTTTGAGAATGAAAAGGTAAAAAAGAAGATAATGGTCGATGTTATAAAATTACAATACCATGACTTCACTCTGATCATAAAAAAGGATCACCCAATTGCTCCATTATTTCATTTGCCTACTTTGCATGATTTTAAAAAAGCAATAAGACTCCATTCAAAGATCATTCATGAAAATCAGTTTTTTTCTTCTTCTGGCTCCTTTGAATAAACTTAGTTGAAAAGAATTTTTTCGTGTAGTATTCTTTCTAAATATATGCACATATTTCACTGAAAAATTATTTTCTTTTCACTGTTCTGGATGGTTGCTATAAAAGGAAGTAAAATTTTATATCATATATATGATGTCAAATAACTGAGAGTGACATTGAGCTAAGTACAACAGTAGGTATAACAATAAAATGTATTTACATAGTGCATTATTTTCAGGAGCTCCAAGTGCTTCACAGACATTAATTCAACCTCACAACATTCCACTGAGGTTGGTAAGGGGCAGGTATTATTAACAAGGTTCCTGTTCTTCTTTGTGAAATGAAATGACTTTACAGATGGTGACTTTGAGACACAGCATGGGGGCTTTCCTGCATAAGGGTAGATCAAGGCACATTGCATTTTCTCTCCTTTGTGTATCTTCACAGTGATTCAGCTGTGAAGGAGTATCAAGCTTCTGACTTTTTGTTTGGGGGAGAATTTAGAGTTGAGGTAGCTAAAAGAATTGCAAGATCATATTTACTTTGTGTTCACTCAAAAATCACACATTGTCTCTCATTTAAAATGTGTTAACATCATTTTAAAGCAAAAATAATTGCTGATGCTTTTGCATGCAGTACACTCATACTCAATGCAGGCACATCTCTGAATTAATCAGGGTGCTCTCCTAAAGCAATACAATAAGATAGAATGAGGTCAACATATTTTAAAGAAGTATCATCTGTAATAGTATTTTATATATAATTTCAGAAAATTATCTGAGTTTTAGAATACTGCTTATTGACCAACTATCTTATAATCAGTCTAAGAAGTTAAAGCAGGAGAGTATCCAGATTTATGAATCATCACCATACAAGTGTTAGCTAAAATCCCAGAAGAGAAAGTGACTGTCCAGAGCACAAACAGCAAAAAGACAAATGCATCAAAGAGAGAAAATTAATATTTAAGATCAGGCAAATAAATGCAAATACACAAATAAACAAAGATGAAGCCATTAGAAAAGTAGAAAGAAAACCAGAAGAGAGTGGCCTTACAGAATCTAAGCTGTAAGAGAGATTAGAGAAAAAAAAGGATCAACAGTGCCTTATGCCTTAAAGAACCCAATAATATGAAGGCCCAAAAGCCTACTGATAGAATTAAAAATAATTTTTTGGCAATAATTGCATTTTCTCGGTAACTTTTCTCAATAACTTAAACATATCCTCAAGGACTGAGTGAAAAAATTTGTACAGAAATATATCAAGCACCAATCTGATTTCCACTCTAGAAATACATTCTCAATCAACAATATTAACAATAGCTTTACCAGTCTTTATCACAGAATTAAAAATGAAAAAGAAGGAACTCTCTTCCATCCATCTCATATCAAGAGCTCAGGATCTCAGCTAGGACAGAGGGATAAGAACTTCATTTCATCCATTCCTCTTAGTTGTACTAAAACCACAAACCAACATATTTTAGTCCTTTGCTTTCAAATGAATAATAACTTAATGCTGTACTCTGGCTTTTTTTTTTTTTTTTTTAATATCACCACAAAAAAGAGACACTTGAAATTCAGAAGGCTTTTTTTCCTATTTAAAATAAAAAGTTACTGAAGTCACTGTTCATTACATTACCAATGTATCCTATTGAAGATTTGAATGTGAAATTCCTTTTTTATCAGGGCTAGAAAAAGCTGTTTCTTAGCATATGCATATATTTTTTTTTTTACATTTTCACCATGGGACATACTTAACTAATCATATTTCCTGATCAATCACACCAAGATAGTTATCATTCTGTATTTTCCTTTACCGTGGTCTTTATTTCTTTTATTCTTTTTTTTTAATGTAACTTTGTAAATTGTTAAATTTGAAAAAAATTAAATACATATATATAAAAAAATTATATCCAATGGAATAAGCTTTTTCCTTTTATTAATTCTATTTCAGGAATGAAGCTTTTTATTCATTTTATATATTTGGCTTAGAAAATTTTTTGAAATAGCAATACATTAAAGGTAATACATTCCTGTTAAAAATAGAGTATATGGGAAAAAAAGAATATTAAAAATATAGTATATGGAAAGATGAGTGGGTATCAGTCCATAAAGTGATTATATCAATTATGTCATTAATTACTAATTACAGATACACAACAGACTGTTTCTAAAGCAAAGAATATGCACTGTATTTTAGACACTCTAGTGTGTTTTTATCTAAATTCTACCAAATTAATTGGATACTAATCATATCTTTACATATAAAATGATTCTACAGACAAAAAGTGATATGGACAGCTAACATTACAGAGTAATTTGGTTCTTGAAACGAAAATGTTGTTTTCTTTACATCTCAGGTTATTCCTTACTAAAAGAGCCTGTCATCTAGATACAATTAGATAAAGCCAAACCGCTATCATTTAGTTGGCTGAGATCAGAATATTATACTTTTAAAATGAGGTTTATTGAAATGTTATCTTTAGGTAATCATATTTATTCTCCTTATTTACACAATATAAATGGTTTTCTACTTATGTCCTTGAAATAGTGAACAGGGACACCATAGTATGAAAAAGTGGCCTAGCTGCTGGAGTTCATAAATTTTGTTCAGCTTTGGATGAGTTCAAAGAATTGCCATGTAAGAAAAGCCTTACAGAGGGAATTTATCTGATTATGGCAGTAATAATTACCCAGCTGTTTATTGCAGATAGAGAAATAATTCATGTAGGCAATAGGCCGTGGTGGCAATGACACTCTGCATTTAGTAAATATGCAAACTGTTCACTTCTAATTAACCAAGCTAGAGGATGCCCTTATTAAATGTATAAACTAAAAGTGCCTTCCTGACAAGTGATGAATTGTTACATTGCACAAACTCTTGCCACAGAATTATTGGAGTGAACTTGGGGCTTAACTTCATTAAGAGATCTTGTGGGATAGTTAAATGAGGATGGACAGCGTAACAAGGCTTACCTGACAGCCAATGATATGTTAGAGCTTAATGGAACTGCACCTTTTCTTCTGTCCTACTTGGTTCAGATTCACAACAGATAAAGTGTGAACCTGCGAAGTTAATTTGAGTTCAAATAATAAAAATAAATGAAACAACATGACAACCCATTTATGGAGGCTACCTGACAGTTTACCTACCAAACAAATCTACAAAACAGCCAGTATTTATGATTCATATATCTCTCATATAACTAAAAGAGATATATCTACCACTCTTTTCATTAGCTTAAAATAATATGGTTAGTAAAAAATAAATGATTTTATTGACTAGCTTTAAAATAAAGTGTACTTTCAAAAGGAAATGGATGGGCTTTATTGAAGAACATAAATACAATACAGAAATTACTTTTAATATTGACTCTGAATGGGGCACCTGGGTGGCTCAGTGGATTGAAGCCTCTGCCTTCGCTCGGGTCATGATCCCAGGGTCCTGGAATCGAGCCCCGTGTCACATGTCAGGATCTCTGCTCAGCAGGGAGCCTGCTTCCCTCTCACTCTCTGCCTGCCTCTATGCTTACTTGTGATCCCTGTCTGTCAAATAAATAAACTCTTTAAAAAAATTTGACTCTGAATGTTTCATTTAAGTTACTTTATCAAATAACTAATGATGAAATGGTTCATTATCTATATTCTATGCTCAGTCTTATTTTAAGGTAACTATTGATTCTTTATCAAACATCTATGCAAATATTTCCACTCCAACTAAGGATGCTATGAAAAATATCACTTAGAGGGAGGTTGTAGACATAATTAAACAAAACTAAAATGTTTCTAATTTAATTGTTGAGTAGGAAATAATATTGACCTCATAGGTTTGTTGTGAATACTGAAGGAGATGATGAGAATAAAGGGCTAAGCACAATACTTGGTATACAATAAGTGCTCAATACATGTTAGTGATTGATAATGTGTTTGACAATTGCTCTATTTGATTAAAAATAATGCCTAATCTTTTCTTTTCTTTTCTTTTTAAGATTTTATTTATTTATTTGACAGAAATCACAAGTAGGCAGAGGCAGGCAGAGAGAGAGGAGGAAGCAGGCTCCCTGCCAAGTAGAGTCTGATGTGGGGCTTGATCCCAGGCCCCTGGGATCATGACCTGAGCCGAAGGTGGAGGCTTTAACCCAGAGTCACCCAGGAGCCCCAATGCCTAATGTTTTCAATGGGAGTTTCACACTGAGATCTGCTAAAACTTTACATTCACTCTTTCACCTAACTCACATAAGCTCAGAGATTATAAAATGTGTGAACTGACCTTTCAGATAGTATCACAATATTACTGTAAATGTTTAATTATACACTTACTATAAAACATGAAACAATATATAAAGAAGTAGTATATATTTTAAGAGAATCAGATTTTATCATTATTGAAAATCTAATTTGGCTCCTCAAAATTTATAATATTTAACTTAATTAACAAATATTTACGTACTAAGAAAGAACATATGACCAATCTTCAAATAATTTATGCATTTATATACTTACTTATATACACATTTTTTTAATGAGTACTCTACATCAAAAATAAAAAATGGGAAAATTTTCAGTAGTATTATAAAGATAAAACTTCCACATCTTAATGAGAAATGAGAAAATACCATAATCAAGGGTTAAAATAAAACTACTTTAAATAAGAAAATAGTCATGTATATAAATAATAATTTAAAAAAAAGGCTTTGTAAGTGTAAAATAACTTAGGCTCCACATCTTGAACACAAGGTAAGATTTTAAAAAGTTAAGAAATGATACTTAAAGCATAAAATAATATCTAATACTGAGTGCTTATTAAAATAATTATGTATTGATTTCTAGGAAGATAGTGAATGTGTTCTTTTGCCTACAACCTATTTCCAAAGTCATAAATAAGAAGAAAAAGAAACAAAAATATAGGTGAAAACTAGGAATAGCCACAGTACCCATAATCAACTCAAGAGAGTAAGTAGGAATTGAATGAAAAAAGAATATTTAATTAAATTCATTTTCAATTAAATTTAGACCACAAATACAGGGTATTTTCCTTAATCACAAAGTCAGTATAGTATGTGGGAAATAACTGAACAAGTCTGAGGAATCTAGTATGAGCTCCAACCAAGAGGGATAAAGATAGGAATAACCAGATGCAGGACTAAAGGAGAGAAATTGCAGCCAAGTAATTTCTTTTTTTGTTGATCAGAGCTTCTGACTGAGTTGAGACCAGATGGCAAATCTGGGCTAGAGGAGAATGAGGAAAAGTAGCCTGAGAGCTGCTGAATAAAATAAACCCAGAAAAGAAAAGAGGCTCTGAGCAATGGAACTTCACATTGATCTTGCTTCATGAGATCAATATTCACAGTGACAGGAGGTCAATCAGGACTTGGAAGGACAGTGTCAAGAGCACAGTCTTCCATCGCTCCAGTTTACTCTCCACCCCGTTATCAGATTGTTGAATGACTGAATGAGAAAACAAACCAACAATACCTAGGTGAAGCACTAAAAAAAGTACAAGAATTCTGAAACCCAATTAAAAACTTCAGTAAAGTATAAAATTATTTTGTTCAAAACATATTGCTTTCCTATATGTAAAAATAATAATAACAGAGTGACTGGAAAAACTGTGGAGTGAAAGGGCCATAAGCTCCCCTTGTCCCACAGATACAATTAGATAACACTCATATCAGCGTAAATAAACCAGAAGATGACCTGAAGACTGGGACAAGAAACTCTACAACTAAAGGTAGAGTAAAGGACACATCAAAGGGGGTAGGAAGGGCAGAGATGCAGTGGCGAGCTAAACAAACTCCCCTTGGGAGGGAGGAAGCCACACACACAGAAAGGAGAGAGAAATAGACTATCACACCAGGGAACCTGCACAAAGAAGACAATCCCCATAAAAACCAGATTTGAAAGCAAGAGTTGCCTTTGTGAGTTCTTACAATTATTGGGACTGAAAGCCTGAAATATTAAAAATCAGCATGATGTAATGAGCACTGGGTATTATATAAGACTGATGGATCACTGACGTCTACCTCTGAAACTAAAAATACATTATATATTAATTAACTGAATTTAAATTTTAAAAAAGGCAAAACTTTAAAAACAAATAAAAATTTAAAAATGTAAAATTACAAAAATAAAAAAAAAAATCATTGGGCTGGGTTCTGAGAGAGCCTGGAGGCTGTTGGAAGCTGAGTCTCCACCCTTAAAGCACTAACACAGAAAAAAGAGCCCGACATACAGCTTAGAAGCATCAAGTTGGAAAACACCGAGGGCATATAAGAGGGAGAGTTACTTACTCAGAGCCTATCTGGGAAGGGAAAGGTTCTCAGGGTAACTCCTCCCTCCACAAACAAAGGAGCTGGCAGGCACCGGTTCCCTTGTCCCCCCACCCAGCATAAATACAGGGCCACCTGCTAGAACAAGCACAGCAGACAGTAATGATGTAACTTGCTTATACCAAACCCCATCCCCCTGGGCTTTACGGACCCTCCTCTTCCAGACAGAGCTTCTTCAGTCCCAGTGCTGCTGGTCCCCTCTCCCAGTAGACTACCACAAACTTTGCCAAAACCGTATCACCTGACCCACACATTTTGTGGGACCTTGGTCCTGGCAATTCCAGCAACAAGCCCCACAGAAGACCTATGCACCTGGTTAAAACTGTGTACCCCACCCATGTGTGCTGTGCAGGATCCAATGGCCCAGTCAGGTGGCATCTGCAGTGGCAGGTCTCACTTGGCAAGTGAACAAGTGGGCACCTTGTTAAGGCTGCACACCCTACCCAGGCCAGGAACCAAACACTGCCCACAACAGGCTGGGAGAGCCACTCTACACTACTGGACTGAAGGAAAAAGCAGCCAGACCACAAAACCAGGACACATGCAACATACATAAGAGAACCATCCCCCCCTAAGGTTTCCCCTAAGAAGACCCACCTGGTTTTGGTAAACATAGTACACTGTACTGCAAGGCACTAGAGGACCTCTTCTTCAGGTCACTACTCTTGAAAGCAGTACATATAGCTGACTTTCCAAACAGACTAAGAGTTAGATAAAATGAGAAGACATAGGAATATGTCCCAAATGAAAGACCAGGACAAAATTACAGCAAGAGACCCAAGGCAACAGATGTAAGTAATTTGCCTGATAGAGAATTTAAAGTAAAAATAGTTACTGGAATTGAGAAAAGAGTGGAGGACATAGTGAGACCCTTACCAAAAGATAAAAAGAAACCAATAAGAGATGAAGAATAAGAGATGAAATTAAAATGCACTAGATGGAATAAATAGCAGGCTAGAAAAGCAGAAGAATGAATTAATCAATCCATTTTAAATTAATAATCCATTTAATTAATAAATTAATTTTTCCATTACTCTGTACTCCATTTTTAATGGAGTACAGAGTAATGGAAAGTAATGAAGCTGGGAAAGTGACAAAGAAAAAAAATATGCAAAATGAGAATAGACTTAGGGAACTCATGACTCCATTAAGCCAATAACATTTGATTATAGGGATCTTAGAGGAAGAAGAGAAAGAAAGGGAGCAGAAAATTTATTGAAGAAATAATAGCCAAAAACTTCCCTAATCTAGGAAAGGAAACAGATACCCAGATCCAGGAGGCAAGCTATGGTAATCAAAACAGTATGGTACTGGCATCAGTGGGACAGAATAGAAAACCCAGAAATAAACCCACAATTACATGGTCAATTAACCTTCAGCAAAAGAGGCAAGAATATGCAACAGAAAAAAGACAGTCTCTTCAACAAATGCTGTTGGGAAAACTGTACAGCTACATGCGAAAGAATGAAATTGTACCACTTTCTTGCACCATACACAAAAATGAACTCAAAATGGATTAAGGACCTTAAATGTGAGACATGAAAACCATAAAAACCCTGCAAGAGAGCACAAGCAGCAACTTCTCTGACATTGTCCACAGCAACATCTTTCTATGTATGTCTCCTGAGGCAAGGGGAATAAAAATAACCTACATCAAAATAAAAAGCTTCTCTGCAATAAAGGAAGCAAACAACAAAAATTAAAAGGCAACCTACGGAATGGGAGAAGATATTTCAAATGGCATAATATCTGCAATAGGATTAGTATCCACAATATATAAAACCTACACCACCACTAAAAAAAAAAAAAAGCACAAAAAACCCCAATAATAATCCAATTAAAAAGGGCAGAAGACATGAACAGACATTTCTCCAATGAAGATATCCAGATGGCCAACAGACATGTGAGAAGATGCTCAATATCACTCGTCATCAGGAAAATGCAAATCAAAGCGACAATGACAGATCACCTTACACCTGTCAAAATAGTTAAAATCAAAAACTCAAAAAATAAGTGTTGACAAAGATGTGGAGGAAAAGGAACCCTCTTTGCACTGCTGGTGGGAATGTAAACTGGTGCAGCCACTGTGGGAGACAGTATGGACGTTCCCCAAAAAATTAAAAATAGAACTACCCTATGATCCCGTAATTGTACTATTGGGTATTTACCCAAAGAATATGAAAACACTAAGGGATACATGCACCTTATGTTTATAGCAACATAATTTACAACAGCCAAATTATGGAAGCAGCCAAGTATAAATCAACAGATGAATGAATAAAAAAGATGTGATACACCCACCACCCACACTCACTGGAATATTATACGGCCACAGAAAAGAAGGAAATCTTGTCATTTCCAATGACATGGATGGAGCTAGACTATTATGCTAAATGAAATAAGCCAGTCAGAGAAAGACAAATACCGTATGACTTCGCTCAGATGTGGAATTTAGGGGGGAAAAATAAGGAACAAAGGGGTAAAAAAAGAGAGAGAGAGAGATACAAACCGAAGAAGCAGGCCTTTTATTAAGAAAATAATGAAGTTTCACTAATGAATATTTTAAAAGACCCACATAAATGAAGAGATATCTTTCCTTCCTTGACAAGATGACTCGAATTATGAAAGTATTAATATACCCTACTCTATTCTACAAATTTAATTTAAATTGATTTCAAATCCCAATTTGATATTTTTTGAAACATGCCAAAATGATTTATAATTTAGTTGGAAGAAAATTAAGCTGAAGTAGCCATAGCATCTTCTGACAAACAAAAGTAAATTGCAGATACTTAAGCAAAGTAATATTATACAGGATTACAAAAAGAGAGATAAATCAGATGGCCATGGATAGTCAAGAGATACACCTGAGCACATGTGGGACTTAGTATGTGATTAAGATGACACTTAACAGTGAGAGAAAATTGAATTATTTAATAAATGCTACTGTAATAACTTGTTAGTCATTTAAAAAAATCTTAAACTCAATTTTAAATTTACTCCTCATATTAAATTGATTTCACTGGATTCAATATTAAAAGTTATAAAAGAAACCTTACAATATCAAAAGAAATATGGGTGATTATTTTTAAAGTCATGCAAAGAAGAAATCAAAAAAGAAATTACTGATGCCCTCAAGGCAAAAGCAGCTTTGATTTTAGACTTACATCTCTGAATACTCATCTTCTTTTATATTTTGGCTAATAAATTGTTTATTATGCTGATAGCTCTTTGATGCTTAGATATTGTTATGAGGGTGGTTGGTCTGAAGTAACTTAGCCATTATCAAGCAAGATAATATCCCAATTCTGATATTTGTCTTGGGCTCACATACCTGCCAAGGTCTTGTGGTTATCTACAGCTAAGTCCCTAAACTTCATAGCCACTGCTAATAAATTCATCAGTTTGAGATGCGAAACCAGTTGGGTTTTACAATACCCAAAGTTCCAAATTCTAAGACACTCAAAAAATACACACTGTACAGAGAGTAGTTCTCTTAGCTAAGCAGTACTACTTTCCAGCTCTGCTTGCAGAGTAGCTATATCTAGTCCAAGTTCATCTACTTCTCACAGAAACTTGCTGGAAGAGGCAACGTACACCAATATTGTGAAATCTACCCACTATTTCAATTAATACCAAGGCCTCAATTGTTAATGACTTCATATCACACGGTACATAGGACAGATGGGATCTGAAAAAATATTTAACACCACATAATAATGGTTTTTAATCTGACATGAAATTGCCTCCAATAGTCAAATTCCCATTTAGTTCTATTACTTTTAATACTTTATTTCACTGGGCATGACCAAGTCAAATGATACCACTACTGAAAGGAAGTCTAACAAGTTTTTTCTAGCCCCAGCAGCAGAAAATGCATTTATAAGAGATTTGTAATGGGTTTTAAGTGAGCCTGCTGATGCTATATGCCACTGAGATATGACTGATACAACTTGAAATAAATCAAAATTACAAAGAGGCTGTTTTGATTAAAAAAAAAATAAAAACAACAACAACAACAAAAAACTGAGTTCAAATATCCAGATATACCACTACTTAGCTGTGTGACCCAAGTTACTTAAAACCTGAGTTTTAGGTTTTCATCTTTAAGATATGATAATATATATCCCCAAAAGAGTTTTGTATAGATAACATACAAAACATCATGCACACAATAGATGCTTAGTAAATAGAATTTACTGTGATTAGTCTATTTATTGAGCTCATCATTGCTTATAATGTCTAAACCTGTTCATATAAATTTTAGCTTGATATTTATGACATTTATAATTATCACATAAAAGACTGATCTTCCTCTTATTGTTATCAAAAACACAGAATGCTACACCAAAAGAGAGAAATTTTTGAGGAGTCTATAATTAACTATTTCTTTTGTTTATGTTTTATAAGATTTAAGTTAACCACTCAGTTATAATGCTTTTTGTCTACATTGTGCATATATCTAAAGAGGAAGTTATCAAGCATGTGTCCAGTATTGATAGACTAGATATAATCCAGACTTTATTGCTTACATTAGTATTTTCCCATTTTAATTGACTTTAAAATGAAGTTAGTGAAACTTTTGAAGAAACCATATGTGACAGCACAAGAAAGATGAATACCAACACTACTCTATAGGTTTTTACTCTAGCAGTTCCTCCTTTGATTTTGGGGGCTGCACATATTACCAATCTGAGAAGACATGCTGATTTCCTTTGTGTTTCTATTTCTTCGTTAATTAAAGCACAATTAGAAATGTACTTCCTAGGGGCACCTGGGTGGCTCAGTCATTAAGCATCTGCCTTCAGCTCAGGTCATGATCTCAGGGTCTTGGGATCAAGCCCCACATCAGGCTCCCCACTCGGTGGGAAATCTGCTTCTCCCTCTCCTACTCCCCCTGCTTGTGTTCCCTCTCTCGCTGAGTCTCTCTATGTCAAATAAAGAAATAAAATGTTTTTAAAAAAAGAAAGAACTGTACTTCCTAGATAGTTTAATGTATTAAGTTTTTAACTCCAGAGAACTAGAAATCTATTTAGTACTGTGTTTCCCTGATATGCAATGTTAAGTGATTGCAATGCTCTTCAGTTTTGTCATTAGCTTAATGCCTCTGTTGACTCTGTATGGTTTTAAACCAGAGAAAGATTACTTAAAGACTATAATGGTGGTCAATTGAGCGTCCTCGATAACTATTATAAGGATGAGAGATAATGTTCAAATCTTTTGAATTGAGTTTCCTAGAAACTACATGAATATTCATAAAAATCACTCAACTTTTTTTTGCTTTTCCTTGAAAACAAATGCAAATAAGCAGACTACAAAGACAGCATTGAACACAAATACTGATACAAATATTTTGAAATAGCAAGCTGTTAGCTGTGAGTTCTAAATGATGGCCATCTTCATTGCAAACACTGATAGTTTAATAGGAAACGTGAGAAAGAGAACTTTAGAAACTAAGAATTTCTCAGAGTTCAGCTGGAAGTTATTCACATAAAAATATAAGGCAAATAAGAGAACGTCAGTTTTCAATATGCCAAGTTATGGGTATGGGTCAATGGATTTCAGAATAACCACAGAAATGAGGCACACAGCACAGTCCATGCAAATATGGCAGAGCTGCACAGGGATCTTGAAGGAACTAGATGCTGTTCTCTGACATGTGTTATCTCATCAGCACTATTCAGATCATAAAAAGTCAAAAAAGCATTTTAAAAGCTGTTCCTTCTGTGATTTAGTATTTTGGCAAGCATGTCAATGAATCTAAGAATTCATAAATCTAATATTAAATTTAGAATAATGGTCTTCTTAATGATAAATCCATTAGTCATTCTTCTCCAAAATTATGAAGGACCAATTTAGTGATCTGAGGAGATGCTGCCACCTGCAAAAACTTTTTTCTATCTATGGGAATGCAAGGCAGCCTTTATCTTTCAGGAATATATATTTTAATAATACATTTAGTATTAAAATATTTTTAAAATTTCATGACAGACTTAGAGAACTTTTAACTTTAGATTAATTAAAGGTTGTAAATATGTAATTATAATATATGCACATATACAAAATTCTTGATTTACATGGATTATCATATCCATCTTAGTTATAGTAAGTGATAATTTTTTTAAAGATTTTATTTTATTTATTTAACACAGAGAGAGATAGATCACAAGTAGGCAGAGAGGCGGGCAGAGGGGGAGGGAGAAGCAGGCTCCCTGCTGAGCAGAGAGCTCGAATTGTGGCTTGAACCTGAGATCATGACCTGAGCTGAAGGCAGAGGCTTAACCCACTGAGCCACCCAGGCAGCCCGGTAAGTGATAATTTTATACCATATACTTTTCTGTGAATCCCTTATGACCTAGATTAGTCTCATTTAAATTACCCTAGCACCTTTATGGAATTTGAAGTACTTTAAGTTTTGAGGTAAATAAATATATAGATTTATGTCTTTTAAACAAGTGATCCCAGATTTAAAGAGAATTAGAAATCTTCTAGTTTGTCATCAACTTCAGAAATCCTTTCTACACAAGTCCTGACATTGTAGATGAATCCTGTCAGATGTTTTATACTTCATAAGTCAGCCTATTACTGAATAGCTCTAATTACTAGAAATATGCTTTTCACATTGAACTAACTTGCCTCAATTTTTTTCCCTTTTTATAAATGCAGAACATAATGGTTCTTTAAAATCTGAAGACAGATGTCATGCCTTACTTTGAGCTTCTGTGTTCCAGTCTTGACCAACTCTTCATGATTTCTACATCTCTTATATTCCAGATTGTTTTCTGCTGGATATGGATTTTTTTTGTCAATGTTCACCGAAAATAGTGGCATCCAGAATTTAACTATGCAACAAATATAGTCTAGCTGAGAAACTTTAACTTCCTAAGATCTTTCTATCATTTTGTATTAGTTCTACATACACAGAAAGTAGGTAAGACATTGGAAAATGCACTATCCTTGACATCATAAGATGCAGAATCTCATCTCCATTCTACTATGATGTAGCAGTTTAACCATGAGGTACATATCTATAACAGCCACACACTTTTGCTTCTTTAGCACATATACATAGGGAATGCCAGCATTCACGCTTCAATTTCTTAGGTAAGGGATTAAGGTTGTGCTCTGAAGAAACTGAGAGAAAATACATGGGACTTAGAGTACAGTACCTTGTGGGTGTTGAGGGACATGAAATTTTCTCTTACCCTACACCCAACGGCAGTGACAGCATCTACTCCCTCAGTAGAGCAACAGAAGTTTCTCTGGAGAAACTAAATAGCCTAAAAGAAACTAAATAACCTCCACATACTGGCATCTGGGCATTGACTAGCAAAAGGTATCAGCTCCCTGACTTACCACCTTAAAAACAATGAAACCTACCAGTGAACAAAATCTTCAATTTATGTACACATTGAAATTGGTGTTTCAATTTTTCACATTCATGTATAAATGAACACACACATACACACACCAGTTCTATAAGGGTAGATTCTAGTATAATGAGAAAATGCAAACAGTCAACTTAAAGGGAAAAAAAAAAACACTGTGGAGGAAATTCAGAACACAGAGACGGAATAAAACTTAAACTCTAAACTTTCATTACCAATGCTGATTATTTTTCATTTGCTACCCCCAATTCATTCTACATACTTCTGTGACCCGTGACCTGCACTGTGACCAAAAAGGCTAAGCCCTACCAACTCTATCATTTAGGCTAGTTTTCAGCTGGATTTAATCTAACAGAAGACTGAAGTTTAGGAGGAAGAAATTGAGGGTATTTTTACCTCATTTCCCTCTCCCCTCTGATGCCACACACCTCTGGAAATAGCTGCATTCCTCTACAAGTACAGATCACGGCCAGAGGTGGAGGTTGTAAACTTCCCCTTGGCTCTCACTATAACCATTAATGCTATTTCTTTGCCTTAACACTTTGACGCTGACAGTAGCAACATCCTACTGTTGCCAGTCTCTGTTGCTAAAACATCCTTTGCTGCACCCTTAACCCTGCACATTATCTCTGATCTCATCCTTTCATTGAACTTTCTTTATTCAAAAAACAAACTCTGAGGTGGGTTCTGCTTCCTGCCAAGACCCTAACTGCTCTGGTACTTTTAGAGAAATATGATAAAGTTCATTAACAAAATAGTAACTGAATGATATAAAAGAAGAAATTATCCAAATGGTAGAAATATTTAATGAAAGTTAAAAATTATTGCTGAAATAAAAATTTTAGTAGGGTAGAAAGGAAGTCTCTCACAAATATACAAAGGACAAATGCCCAAGGGGAAGGGAATGGGGGCAGAAAGGTTTAAGAGACTTAGCATATTACTTCTGGAGGTCCAACATCCAACCAATAAGAACCATGTGAAGAAAGAATAGAAGGAAATAAAAGTGAAGAATTATTTTGGAAATAATATAAGAAAATATCTTAGAAATAAAGGATACATTGACTGCTCAAACAATGGAGGCAAAATACTTACATAAGTCCTAATTCTGAAAAATTTCAAAAGTTCCAGAAGAAAAAACTCAAAACAATCTGTAATGCCTATAAAAATGAACCAGTGCATCCACCAACTTGATCATACCAATGTCACACCTTCCTCAGCCAGTGATTGAGAATGGGAAGTGGAGGTACTACGGCAGGATAATGCTGGCAAGACAGCAGACTCTTCCAAAGGGTAACTGGCTTGAAGAGAGCCCATCAGTCTTTCTTGAAAATGTACTGCAGTCCCAATCTCTTCCCAATCTTCTTTCTCTCTTTCTTTTCGTAGGTGTCAGACTTATATTGTGGACTAAAGGTCTTCCCCCACCTTTGCCTGCTGCTTCTCTCGATTGCACTTCTTACAGATCTAATTCCATCTTAGTATTTGCTTTTGGTACACTTGAACTAACAAATGTTGAAAAAAAAAATAGATCATTTTCAAAGGAAGAAGAAAGAGACAAGTAAGCAGTTAGCAATTTTGAATGCTGGAAAACAACAGGGCAGTGTCTTCAAAACTCTTGAGGGCAAATGATCTGCGACTGAGAATGTTTTACCCAGACAAGCTACTAATCAAGTTTTGAGGATAGAATAAGACATATTTAAAAGCAAGTAAAAACTCTCGAAACTGCCTTCCATGTACGTTATGATAGCAGTTGCTCCAGAAAAACAAGAAAATAAATCATAAAAAGAGAACACAGGTCCACAAAACAGTGAGTTCAGCCCAAGAGAAAGAAGAGATGTCTTCTCAAGAAATCTCCATCATATCAAAAGAAAATGCAGTCTGTCTGGAGCAGGATGATAGGTCAAAGAGGACAAGCTCCAGAGGAAAAGGGGACTTACTAGATTTCCTGATAGGATAGAGTACTGGGAAAAATCAATGATAGATATAATTTGCAGATAGGGCAAGACGAAAATATAAGGAAAATAGAAATTAATTTAAAAAATGGAATAAGGTAAATATATTCATCCTGCATTAATTTCCTTTGTAAGGAACTCTGCTTCTATAATCATGATAATGTAAACACTGATACCGATTTCTCTGAAAATAGATGGAAGTGGAGATGGGAAGAATATGAGTTAAACCCTCATCTACCATATGTGAAAGTAATGTAAAAGATCCTAAGATGTAAAATCAGACAGTATTAGATAAGCATATAATTTAGAAACATTTGGTATAAAAAGAAATAGCTAAAAGAAAAAAATGGTCACCACTAGGGACATAATAAGGGTATGGCAAAGCAATTCTTTTATCTATTATAAACATTTGGTAAAAAGTAATATATATATAAATATGCCTGTATTCTGTTAACATATATTCCTTTTCACTATTTTTTAAAACAATTTATTTATTTATTTGAGGGACAGACAGAGAGACAGAGCCAGGTGAGAAGAGCAGGGGGAGAAGGACAAGAGGACTCCTTGCTGAGCATGGAGCCCAACGCAGGGCTCCCTCTCAGGGTCATGAGACGGAAAGCCCACTGTTGGGCTCCATGTTGGGTGTGAAACCTGTTTAGGATTCACTCTCTCCCCCCTCCCCTCATGATATAAATAAATAAATAAATAAATAAATAAATAACTTCTGGATTTAAAAAAAAATATGTTTGTGTATTCATTACTGCATTTTTCCCAACTTTGTTCTATGTTCCATTCTTTGCTTTTCCTTCCAGTTCTCTGAAAGAAAATTTTTAGCCATGGTTTAATGTCACAAAAATACTGATGATTTTTTTTTTTAAGATTTTATTTGGGGGGCGCCTGGGTGGCTCAGTGGGTTAAGCCTCTGCCTTCGGCTCAGGTCATGATCTCAGGTCCTGGGATCGAGCCCCGCATCGGGCTTTCTGCTCAGTGGGGAGCCTGCTTCCTCCTCTCTCTCTGCCTGCCTCTCTGCCTACCTGTGATCTCTGTCTGTCAAATGAATAAAATCTTTAAAAAAAAAAAAAAAGATTTTATTTGGGGTGCCTGGGTGGCTCAGTTCATTAGGTGACTGCCTACAGCTCAGGTCACGATCCAAGAGTCCTGGGATTGAGTCTTGCATCGGGCTCCCAGCTCAGTGGGGAATCTGCTTCTCCCCCTGACTCTCCCCCTTCTCATGCTCTTTCTCTCATTCTTTCTCTCTCAAATAAATAAAATCTTTAAAAAAACAAAAAATACATTTCACTTATTTATTTGAGAGAAAGAGAGACAGAGTACAAGTGGAGCAGGAGAAGGAGAGGCAGGCAGGAGAAGCAGAATCCCCCCTGAGCAGGGTCCCTTTTGCTGGGCTTAATCCTGAGACTCCAGGATCATGACCTGAACCTAAGGCAGACTGCTTAACCAGCTGAGCCACCCAGGCACCCCCAAAATACTGATGATTTAGATTATACTCAGCAATTAATGTTTCTACAAATTCTTCTAAAATACACAAGGTAACTCATGAAATTTTATGTTTGTTTACTTTGAATTAAAAATAGCCCCATAAAACTGAATGTTATTCTTATAACATCATAGGAAAGTATACCTACAAATATTAGCTCTTATTCCTTGATAGTAATAACTGTTATTTGTTGAGTATCAATTATATGCCCAGTGCTTCACATACTCCATGCCTCACAAATATTCTGCAAAGTAAATACTGTTCTGATGCACAGATGAAGAAACCCAATTTCTGTAAGATTAAATAACTAGTTCAAGTTCACACAATTAGAAAATGGCAGAACCATGACTCGTCCACATCAATCTCATTTCAAAGTCAATGTTCCTAGCTATTCATGTCTTACACTTGTTAAATTAAAGCTTTCATGAAGTACCCAGGAGAAACGGAAACATGTTTCCACATAAAAACTTGTCTATAAATGTCCACAGCATCATTACTCATAATAGCCAAAAAGTGGTAACAACTCAAATGTCCATCAAATGATAAACAGGTAAATAATATGTGGTTTATCCATAGAATGAAATATTAATTAGCAAGGAAAAGGAGTATAGTACTCTTATATACTACAGCATGAATGAACTGGGAAAACAAAGGGCCAAACATCAGTCACAAAAACCACATTGTAAGATTCAATTTCTATGAAATGTACACAACAGGCAAGCCTGTAGAAATAAAAAATAGATTAGTGGTTGCCAATAGCCGAGCAGGCTGGGAAGAATGGGAGTGGGTCACTACTAAGGACATACGGTTTCTATTTAAGGTAATGAAAATGTTTTAGATTGATTGTGGTGGTGGCTGCACAACTTTGTGAATATATCAACCACTATAGATTAGTGTACTTTAAATGGATGACCATATGGTATATGAATTCTATCTCAATAAAGTTGTTACAATAAAATAAAACAAATATATCTTTTAAAAAAAATCTCTCATGATACATGAAAAGATAGGTAAAGAAAAATATCCATAATAGCCAAACCATGTTATACAAAATCAACATGCTGGAAAACTCCAATTCACTTTTTTTTAAATTAATTTATTTATTTTCAGAAAAACAGTATTCATTATTTTTTCACCACACCCAGTGCTCCATGCAATCCGTGCCCTCTATAATACCCACCACCTGGTACCCCAACCTCCCACCCCCCCCGCCACTTCAAACCCCTCAGATTGTTTTTCAGAGTCCATAGTCTCTCATGATTCACCTCCCCTTCTAATTTACCCCAACTCTCTTCTCCTCTCTAACACCCCTTGTCCTCCATGATATTTGTTATGCTCCACAATTCACTTTGATGAATGACAAATTTACATTCAAAACAGCACTATTGTTTGTAAGGTATTAACAACCAAAAAATATAATGAAGCATTAAACTTGGGGGAATATATTACTTCCAGCTTAAATTTCTGTCAAAAAAGTCAGTTTTCTGCACTTCAAGCTAATAATGTTTTATTAATGCTACCAATCTATAACTCTGTAGCTAATTTTTAATTTCATTATATAATTTTCTTATTCATAACCTGGGGCAGTTTTTGCAGATCAGGCTAGATATTATACTTGTCTACCAAGTGCAAACTCAGCCTCAAATTAATCAATTCCATTTATCTTTGTGATAGGTCCACTCTTGGTTATAAAAATATATTCTTATATAATTATATGTAATTTCTTTTACTATTAACTATATAATAAACTATTTCCATTAATAAAAGAACAGATAAAATAAAGACCAATGTTGTCTGGTATCCTACATAATTCAAATCAAACATATTGTGATATAGAACGTACTTTGCTAACTTTTTGTACTGAAAATTATTTTACCCTGTCCAAAGGCAGAAGAATGCACTAGATCTTATATTGTCTCTTTGAAACTCAGAAACTATACATTTAATCCCTGCTGGTATAAGTAATCAGGATACATCATAATTGTTTGATACAACGTTTGAAACAGAATCTTGAAAAAACAGCACCTAAAAATATTTCCATAAGTAAATGTGAAGTAACTTTTATCCAAGACAAAACGCTTAAAAGCAACGCGTTTATTGAACAAATTCTATACGCATGTCAGTGAGTGTTGAAACTATCTTGCAAGATGGCTACCAGTAATTCCCACTGTAATATTCATCCTTCATGTAATTCCCTTGCTTTAAGTGTAGGATGGACCCAGTTTCTTGCTTCAAATGAACAGAATGTAGCAAAAGAGAAGAAATGTCCCTTTTGACATTAGGTTATCAAAAGAATGTGGTTTCCATCCTTATGTTTTCTTATGTCCCCTTTTCACTTACTCATTTCCATGTTGTAAGCTGCCCTACAGGGAAGCCTACTTGGCAAGAAACCAAGGGACTCAAGTGCAACAGCCAGAATAATGGAGACCTGCATCAGTGAGGCTTCTTCCCCAGCTGAGCTTTCACATAAGACCGCAGCTATGGCTGACCGCAGGACTGTAAACTCCCGAGAGACCTTACCCTAGGCACGAAGCACCTCCCAGATTCTTGGCTGACAAAGTGATGAGCTAATAACTGTGTACTGTTTTAAGGTGCTTCTAGTAGATTAGAGTCCTGATTCCAATGATTCCCAAAGAAAAACAGAATAAAGAAATGTGAAGAAATAATCCAAACAAATGTGTTATATATGTTCTTCTATGAGAAGGAAAATAACACTATCTCAGTAAAATTATGACTCTAAAGATGCTTTTAATAATCACTAGACTATTTAAAAATAAATATTATGAAAAATACAATCAAATGTGCATGCCAAAGCACAAATGTAATCATGCCCGTTGCTCTTCTTAAAAGAGAAGTCTACCCCAATGTTCTTTAACATGGTCTAAAATGCTCTGTTATGATATGTTTCCTACTACACTGCCTGGATTTATCTTTAATTCAACCTTCTATCATCTTCCTTGCATCAACCTCAGTGAGATTTCCTGGGCTAATGTCCTAATTTCTGCACAACCTTCATGGCTCAGCTTCGCAGCCTCTGAGAAACGTCCCTAATCTCAGACTCCCACTCTTACTCTGACTAACACCTATCTTTGCCTTAGATGTTCTGCTTCTGTGTTTCCTCTATAGTACTCCGTAGCACGCTTTCATTGCATTTATAAAACTGCATATGCAACAGAAAGGAAAACAGACTGTGATTTGTATTAGAAAGTAAACTACATATTTCCAATTTTGAGATAGTGGAATAGATATGTCTCTACCCCTTCTTCTCTTAAACTTCCATACAATAAAAAAGGCAATAAGAAAATAAAAGGAAACCCTATCGTTGGTAAAATTAGAAACACTCACAAGTAATATATGAAGAAGGGCCACCAAGAATAGTTAAAATTCAACCAGGATTAAAGATGTCATGGAGACAAGATATCTTAAGATGCACATCTCAGAGAGAGGTGCATAATTCATAAAAATAGCTGGCATACTTAGGGAAAAACAACAATGCCCTCCTTGGTCAGAAGAATATTGTAGAGCAAAACTTGACTGTGGCAGACTTCCTGAACTACACCACCAGACTGGCAGGGGACATAGAACTAAATGAGGAAATGCACAGGAATGCTATCTTTGTTATAGATCTACAAGAGGAGAGTGTAAAAGCAGTAAGAACAATAAAAGCTAAACCTGTTCACATACATAGAGACATACACGTTATCTGTAAGGCTATATTTTGAGCCAAGAAGGCCTCCTAACACTTCCAGAGCACTACTTTGGCCCTTCCTCATCACTGTCTTTTTACAACACCCAATTCCAAAACTCTAGAAAATTTTCCAATTCCAAAACCCTAGACATTTCTTCAAAGTGGTTAAATGTCTTTCAGCATGCTAATGAGAGGACTGGTGCATGCTCATGGGGCTGGCTACCAGGAGAGCCAATCATGTGATTAGAAGGTTGGGACTCTAACCTCCACCTCAATTCACTTCCAACATACCTGAAGGGGAGAGAGGCTGGAAGCTGAGGTAATCACTAATGGTCAAAGATTTAATCAATCATACCTAACTAAGGAAGCCTCCATAAAACCCCCTGAGCTTAAGAGAATTCAGATGGAGACGCTAGGAGGATGGCCTGACCGCCCCATCTCCTTCTGCACTATGCGTCTCTTCCACCTGGCTGTTTCTGAGTTGTACCCTTTTGTAATAAGGCAGTAATCTAGTAAATAAGCTGTATTCCTGAGTTCTTGAGCAGTTCTAGCAAACAACTGATCTTGAGGAGGAGATCCTAGGAATCTCTGAGTCAGCCTTTCACATACTTGTCTCTTTGAGAACCTTCCACTACCAGTGATGGGCTAGGGTGAAGTAAGAGAGGCCTTTCCAGTGTACAATTTAAGAATGCCCTTTTGGGGTTGTAAAAGTGCAGGGTTGGCACCTGCCTGGCCCTGCCAGTAAACACCTCTTCAACTTTTGTGCCTTAAGAGCCTCATTTATCTCACCTTAGTCCTTGCCCTGCTCAAATTCCCTTTTTTGCATATTCTGCTAGCTCTTTCCTCTAGATGAGCTCAAGCCTGGCATTCGCAGAAAGCCAGCCCATCTCCAGGACTTTGGATTTCTTAAGGAAGAAATTAAATAGCAATCCCCTGGCATCCACATTTCTGAGTTTTCCAGCTTCCCCAACTGACAAAATCCTGCTGCAACCCTTCCAGACCTTTATTTTGGTTTCCAAAGAAATCAACCTTACAAATACCCGACATTTAATCTCCAAAGACCAGATCCTATGTACACATCACATATGTACACATATGTACACATATGACCTATCATATATGTACACATATGTGGGAAATTTAAAAGTTAGAAAAATCAGTTTTCAGATATTTCTTATAGTATATGTAACTTTAGGGTCTCAGGCAAAAATTTTATTTTAATAATTTATTGTGCAATTTTTAGTTCAAAGTATTTTAAGAGTAAAATAAGATAAGGTATGTGGGGAAAACACTAAAATGACTACACTGGGATGCCTGGGTGGCTCAGTTGGTTAAGCAGCTGCCTTCGGCTCAAGTCATGATCCCAGCGTCCTGGGATCGAGTCCCACATCGGGCTCCTTGCTCAGCAGGGAGCCTGCTTCTCCCTCTGCCTCTGCCGGCCACTCTGTCTGCCTGTGCTCGCTCGCTCTCCCTCTTTCTCTCTCTGACAAATAAATAAAAATCTTAAAATAAAATAAAATAAAATAAAATGACTACATAAACGGCAACTGTTACTATTTCTTTTTTTATATAAACATATTAAAAGCATATGGTCACTTATATGTTATTAGAACAGGCTTGTAACAAAAGGGAAGTTATGTGAAAACTTACACACAGAGCTTTGGTAAAGTTGACTGAAGAGTGTTACAATAGCTTTACTTTACATAAATCTACAGAAGACACCACCCTATGATCTAAATCCAGGTGCTTCTATGTATTCAAAGAAAAAATAAGCTGATAGTAAATAGTCCATTTTAATTATGTTCCGTAATATTTTCTCCTTTGAGAGGCAAGTTCTTACTATTGATCATATTTCTCAAAATGCATCTGAGGCTTATCATACTTTAAATCTTCATCTATGGAATCATTTTACAGATAAATCCATCTCAAAATGAGATAATGCTGACCAAAACTACTTTGCATAGAATCGGAGAGGCCTACTGAACACACAAATAATCTCATTTATAGTAAAAAATACAATATATTTAAAAATATGACAACAATAAATTTTAAGGTAAACAATCCTCTATCTCTATCTTACCAATAAATTTCTATCTAAAATATCACTGAGTTCTAATAGGTATTCCTAAGTATGGTAATGATCAACATCTATAACATAACCTTTTTGAAATTGTCACTAGTAGAATACTCACCTAATTGCATCGTTGGTCTCTGAAACAGCTCTCAGGTACTCCTTCAAATAAAAATAATTAAAGCAATACTTCCGAATCCTATAGCCTCGCCATCGCCTTTGAATCTATTGAAGTAAATAAAAAGATATAATATGCCAGTGAGCATTTTTAGTGAAAACATTAACAGTTCTTCAAAATTCAGGCAGTGATGGATGATAACTCACATCAAATAAAGTCTTAGGCTTTCCAACTAATATGACAGTATAGATAGGTGCAAATGTATTGTACTCAGATTTATTATAAAATATTATAAAGATAAAACATACTTAAAGGTTATTAGATTTTTAAAAATTTATAATTTTTCACAAACACTAAATGTGAAATTAACTACAGAAAAAATAAAAATTTGCTTTATCAATCTCTACCACTTCCACTTCCTTCCCGAACCAATTTTTTATTTTTCATAAACCACTGACTTGAAGATTATATTTGGTCTCATTAAAATCAATTTTCAAATGGGCTTTTAAAATTTGGTGGTTTCAAAATCTTTAAACAAAATGTTGTCTTATATCTTCATCATGACATTTTAGTACTTAACAATAAAAAAGCTAACAAGTATTGTTTTATTATGTGTAAGGCACTATTCTAAGAGTTTTGCACATATTAACCTTTATTTTTTTAATTTTTTAAAGATTTTATTTATTTATTTGACAGACAGAGATCACAAGCAGGCAGAGAGGCAGGCAGAGAGAAAGGGGGAAACAGACTCCCCGCTGAGCAGAGAGCCCAATGCGGGGCTCGATCCCAGAACACTGGGATCATGACCTGAGCCGAAGGCAGAGGCTTTAACCCACTGAGCCTGTATTAATCTTTCGAATACTCCTATGAGAAATATTCTTATCATCTTATTTACAGATGAGAAAACTGCTAAAAAGAGAAATTTCCTTATAATTATATAGCCATTCGTGATGAATTCAGGAATTACATTAGGACTTCAGTGACCATCTTCTAAGCCATTAAAATACAGAACTGGGAATACAGTGAAATGCAATTTTCAATGGACAAACATTTCTGTTGAAAGCACCTATATTTTTTTAGATGGGAGGAGTATGGGGGGGTCTCAAAGAACAAACTTATGTGGGTTACTTCATGCCTTATTATGCTCTAGTAGTCTTGAGAAATCAATCTCTTTCCATTTTATCTTTGCTAATATAATCTCTATTAGAAAACTCAAAACAAAAACATAGTAATGCCTAGATTTTACTTTTGTGGAAAACAACAACAACAAAAAAAACATAACTTCTTTAAAGAAGTAAAGGAAGACAAAACAGCAAAAGATGAAAAAAATATTAACCTCACATGAAGATTTAACTTCATTCCCTAAAATTTTATGGCAGTGTACATGTATTTTTGGATATGAAGTCCTTCCAATGTTTTTTTAGAGTTAGCTAAGCTAGGAATACACACCTTCTCTAAACATTTTTTTTAAATAGCAAAGGGTGATTAATATAGACACTCTTCATTTGTCCATTGTGCTTTATCCCAAAAGCCAATTCTTTTTACACTAGATACGTTGAGCCTAAAATTTTTTATAACTTGAATGCTGGATCTGTAAGAAAATACAGGGAAAATGCTTTACTTGTATTCTCCCACATTTTACCGTATTTTAAAGCATGACCATTTAAAAGGTATTTTACAATCTGAGATACAGAATGTGAAAATTCTGAAGAACTGTTTTAGTTAATCTTCCACTATGAGAATGACAAAAATCACTGGAGATATGCAAAATAGCTTGTAAGAACAATGAAATCAGAGATAATTCTAGAAAGTAATACCAAGTAAAAAAGCATGGTAGTGTAACAATGTTATAAAATGAATCTTTCCAAATATTTTTCAAATGATCTTTAGAAATTCATTAAATAAGAAAAATTTTTTTTCTAAAGGTGTATACTCATTTTAGAAACTATTTCCTCCTATTCGACCAAACTGTATTAAAGATGACAAAGAAAGATGAGGAACTAATACAAACCACTTTCCTAATGAAAAGAATAATCAGTTGGAATATGTGTATGTATATAAATCATACATGCAAATAAGTGGATATTTTCCTGGCTCATCTAATTTAATCATTAGAGTATCATTTTGAGGTAGAGATTATTATTAGTCTCATTGATAGAAGAGGACACTGATATTTAGGTTAAATCATTGCTTTTGGTCATAGAGTTGGTGGAATGACTTCAAATATTATACCATACTTCTACTGCATGTACAGTCATACAATAAAAGAAGAGAACACTTTCAGACAAAGTATGTACAGAAAATTCATCATCAGCAATAGAAGTGATTTAGGAAGAATGGGAAAATATCAGCATATCAAATAGTATTAAGGTAGGAACTACTTGTAACTTGAAAACATCATTAAAATCTAAATAAAACAGGATTCAATGAGCCAGAAAACATAAGAGATGCATGCTGGAGTACTGAGAAGGAAAAAGGAAAGATGCTGACTCATGATTAGGTCACATTAGAGTGGTGTGTATGCCCATTCTGAGAAAAGAAGTCTGAAAGGACAAAACTGAAATTGAATCCATGTGGACAGGAAGGACACCTAAAGAAGCAGCACAAACCATTCCACAGAGTACATAATTGGTGTGCTCTCCAGGGGATCTTCTAATATCCGAACTCCATAGACATCTACCCAAAGGCAGGCTAATAGTCCTTTTCAAGACAAATCCTTTTATTCAGACTGGTATTAAACTGGGTATTAAGGCACATACTAAGCAAATGATGGTTAAAGTAACAAAACTCACCCACATTAATAATATTGATTGATAATCAATCTATCTCTAAGTGGTTTTGCTAGAGGTGAGTAGTTAAAAGAAGAAAGAATCTGGGTGTTTGACCAAGTGAAGATGCTACCATCCAGTGAAGTGAAGAAGGATCTAAAATTTATTGAGCTCATGAATGTGTCAGATATACATTAACCGCTTTAATTCTCAAGATAATCTTAAAGTATGTGTATGTGTTTCTTCATTAAAGATACAATTTTCCTATGCTATAAGGAGTCCAGTTTATCCAATCCCTAACTGATATAAGATAGAATACAGTGGAGATTCTACTATACTTTCTCTTATAAGAACAAATGACATCTTCAATTTTGCCTAAATTTCCTGTTGATATTCCAGTATAGTGAATCAACTTTCAATTAAAAAAAAAAAGTTCTTTCAAGAGGCAAGATGACTTTTCAATAACATTTCTTCTTAATTTCAAGGTGAATGGGTTATGACTTAAAAAAAAAAAAAGTCTAGTATTCATGTCCTTCAAAGTAATTAGCAACTTTCAGAAGTGATTGGTATAAAACAATTATTGTCATTGATCAGCTCTGAATAGATAATTTTAAACAAAGTCATTGTGTGCTCAGCAGATTACAGCTTGTTAACGGGCAAGTTCTAAATGACCTCTTAAGCTAGTCAAATCAATGATGCATATTCCTCATTAAGTAACATCAAAATGTAAGTGGTCTTATAAATAATGTTTATTTTAAGCACTAAAACAAATGGCAAAACCTTGATATACCAAAAGCCATCTGTTCATAGAAAAGATTTCCCCTCGATTGGTTTACATTTATTCCTCAAAATTCATAGTAACATTACTGTTATCAAAAGAAAAAAAAAGTCTTCTCACCTAAAATTAAAATGAAGACATGAAAAACAAAATTTCTATTAACTGATAATGACCTACCTACTATCAATGGTCGAAATGTATTTGAGAGCATACAAACAGAATCTTACTCATAACTATGCTCTTATTTATTAGAATGCTCAACATTCTAGATTATACAGTAAGCATACAAAAGTAGGTTTACTAAGTTTTCAAAGGTATTTAAAAAACAGTAACACCAAAATTTCATACTAGGTATCACTGAATTATGATGTCAAAAACATACATATAAATGGAAATCTTAACCAGATATTTCTAACTAACATAAGGTTCTGGATAATCATTCCATATGCAATTTCTTCCCTTCAATATTGTTTCCCCACTCTACCTGACTTAATCCCTTTCACTACAAATTTATTTAATTATTTCACAATGTTACTGGTACTACAAGTAGTAGGAAGGGAGAAGAAACATTCTTTTGCATGGTGATAGAAAATTTAAATATCCATCCATCATTAGGCAAAAGCTTGGGGTGGTCTATTTGAACCTGATCCTCTTACTTCTTGGGCTGACATTTTGGGATATCTTTCTCTATTAATTTGTATTCCTAGAGCTTAAGATTATATCTAGTATATAAGAGACCTTTCATATTTTTTCCTAAATTATTTCCTTAATTACTTCCTGAATTATTCCTGATAAATTCCTACTTATCCCTATCCCTCTAATCATGGAGCCATTATTTTAAATGTACATGCTTCATAGTATTACAAATATAAAAACTGGATTATAAATAGTTTAGGAGATTGAAATGGATCCTTATGTATCTGACACAAATTCAATTCTTAATTAAAGCCACCACAGAATCATTTCTCATATTTTTATATTTTAGACACAAGTGGGAAACAAAAGAAAATGGTTAATTGATGTTTCAAGCTAGATTAATGTTTCTAAATTTAAATTCACATCCATAGACCCAGACCTCTAAGAAGAAAGAGCCAATAAAGTTATGGTTACTTTGCAAATTGGCTCTTTTAAATGATATTTAATCTAGTGATCCTCTTGTTGTTACAATTTTTATTTTTCTTAAAGTAAAGATTCCTATCTGAACTAAAATATTTTGGGACACTAATTTCAAGACAAATCATTTAAAATAACTGAATAATAAAGAATTGGCCAAGATGCTCTTTCAGAAGAGTATCATTATGTAAGGATATATGATTGATTAGTAATATGTACAAAGTTTCCAGGGTAAGAGGAATTCAATTTAAATAATCAATTATATATGTAGCATTTTTAAATCTCTGTAAGCTTTAGATTATTTCCATTTTTCATTTCTCATAGATTTTGAAAGTGAAAAGAAAAATAGAACATATTTTTTAAGAGATCTCTAAGATACTACACATGAGCACTTCCTGAAATTTGTATTCATATGATACTGTGCCAGGTGTCCCAGGACAGACAAGCAAAGGAGGACTCAAGATATGTAAGCTAAGCCAATGGAGGCTTTTTAAAGACATTATAAGGAACATATAATTTGCAGAGAGTACTTTTGTTAACTTCCAACTCTGTGACAGACTATATATCCTCATTATGTTTAGTTTACTAAAAACTGGTATATTCTTAGAGTTAACATATAGAGAGATTAGCAGTTGAAGTTTCTAGCAGTCCTGGGGTGACGATGGAGGACAAATCCTGATGCTGGCAAGAGCAGTACGTAAGGCCCCAGCCTTTTTTTACAATGAGAGGTTTATCATCCAATTCTGCCTACAAGGGGAAGCATGTAACACTCAACATGGTCTCCTACTAATCATCACTAAGTTTAGAATTCCCTAAGTAAAATGTACTGCTAGTAAGATGCTCTTGACTTGTGAGGACCAGGGATCAGTTTACCAAGTAAACCAGAGCATAAGTAATGAAGTTCCCATAAAGCTCAGTCCAGGGTTCACATAGTTGTTCTCAACTATGAGAACATATGTGGGTATCAGACCTCTAGGGTTCAATTCCTAATACTATCACTTACTAGCTGTGGGACTTTGGGCAAGATATCATTCTGTGATTCTATTTGCTCACCTTTCTAATTGAAATCTGTGAGAATTACAGAGAAGAGTTAAAATATTTAAAATATTTAAGACTGGTGCCCAGAGGGTAGTGGCTGCCATGTAATTGCTAATTCTTATTATTTACTAATGGTTCTGACTTACCAAGATTTGGGATATGTGGCATTGCAATCTTTTTCTTGCTTAGTCTCAGCAACATAAAGCTCCCACTAACAATCAGTCTGACTAAGGTATGCTCAAATATCTGCCAGCACATATATGTTTGTGTGTGTGTGTGTGTATTCACATTCAGGTAGTAAGTGTGAAAATCTGGAGCCATTCTCTTGGGGAAATAGGAGCCTCAAAGACAAGGCTGAGGCTGGGTATACGTTCAGCCACTCAGGTGACCTTCCCCCTACCAATGGAAGAATTAAGTATACGATATATACCACTCCACAGACGAAGCTTCATCTGGGATGGAGTAGCCAGTAAACAAAAGTCATAAGCAAGAGAAAATACTAAATGTTGAGAACCACGAATCAAGGTACCAGGGAAAAGGAACAAGTACTAGACCCTAGAATTGATGAAATAATCCCACTAAACTGTACTTTTTTTTGCTACTTAGGGATTTTTTTAATGGGCTTTCTATACATAAAGTAATTTTGCCTCTTTATAGTACTGTTATTAGCAGCTGAGCTGCTAAGCCCAGTGTTTGGTGGACCTGAGGTAACACCCAAGAACTTAATTAGATACTTCCTGGCATCAGAAATGGAGAGTCAGTTCTATGCCAGGCTGTAAAAGGATAGACAATTGTGTATTTAAATGGGATGTGGAAAGAAATGAGTTTAGGAACTGAATCAGTTCAGGACATTTGTATAAGATACTAAATGCTGCACAAAAAGAGAAACAAGAAAAAAGTTGGGGGCCAAATATAGACAAGATCCACAACAGAATATCCAAAATGTTGGAGGAAAAGCAGAACCCTAATCTGGAGTAAAGGAAATAAAGTGTCACACAGAGGGACAGGAGAAACAGGGCCCCAGGAGCTAAAATAAAAATTTACTGAGCAATTTATTGCTGTATTAATTGACTGTCACTGGCCTAGCAGCGTATCAGCAACAGAGATTTTGGAAAGGCATACATACTGCGGTTCGGACAGCAGCTTATATCATAGCAGACCTCCTTCAAACCTGTACGTGTTAAGATACTTTAGTAAGGTCCCAAAGCTCATGAGCTCTTCCATTCACATGAGAAATGCACTAACCAAATAGTACTTTACCACGTCCAATTTATCTATACCACATAACCTCATCAGATTCTCAAAAAAGTCTTAAAGGTCCCCCAGCAAAGGCTTAAATAATTGCCAACAGACACTGAGGGACTTCAACAAAAAGTATTTACAACAAATGACTTTTTACTCCTCATGTAGAAAAGTATTCATTGATTTATTCGGGGAAATTTATTTAACCACCTACTATAAGTCAGGAACTATAGATACAAAGACTAAGAGGATAGGATCTGGGCCCCAAGGGACTTACAGTGTGTAAGGGGGTGGATACAGGCATATAAATTAGTAAGGATAATAAAATGTTACAGGTTCTATAACAGAAGTATGTCGATGGTAAAATAGAACATAAAAAGGGAGAGCGATCAATTCTACATGGGTAGGGGGATCATAAAGCTTTTAGAAAGAAGGTGACCCTTTAAAAAATAAATGCAGATCAGGATATGAATACTTATCACATTAAAAAAATCATATACATATAATTTATTCTTTATTATAAGAATGTGACATCTATATAGGAATGGATAGGCTAAAAGTGTATTTTTTAAATCCCTCTATTTTCAGGAATGCTCCACCAGCCTCATTAGCAACTGGTGATAATCTGTCCTGCTAAGAGTCAGCAGTCAAACATAATTTGTAATTAGCTCCATATATAAGGCAAATTAGGACAAAAGTTTTTCTTTTCTAGTGTATGTGAAAACCTTATTCAAGATTTGGGTGCACATGGATCTGTGTGAATATTACACAAATTTGGGGTAGTTATCTAGCACTCTCAGAAGTTCCTCTTCTTGCACAAGCACAGCCACCCATATTTAATGCATTTAAGGGATAGTTGTTTTGAACAGGGTTACTTAATAGGTGATGAGCTGAAAAGGCAGAGGTATAGCCGTTAGAAGTAAAACTTCAGCTAGTGCTTTCTAACCAGGATTGTAACCTTCAGATGAGCACAACATCAAGTAGGCGAACCACACACTGGTCTCCTCACCCACTCACTGCTGCAGAAAGCCAAACCTTCAGAGCGCCATTCTGCAGAACTGCACATTTTACAAATAAATTCAGTTCTGGTCACTGTGATCAACCAATGCTAAAATTTAATCTTTTTTTTTTTAAGATTTTATTTATTTGACAGACAGAGATCACAAGTAGGCAGAGAGGCAGGCAGAGAAAGAGGAAGAAGCAGGCTCCCCATTGTGCAAAGAGTCCAATGTGGGGCTCAATCCCAGGACTCTGGGATCATGACCTGAGCTGAAGGCAGAGGCTTTAACCCACTGAGCCACCCAGATGCCCCTAAAATTTTAATCTTTGTTGGGCGGTCATTTTGGCCTTCATGCAAGTAAGCCTCATGCTTCATCACAGGAACATGAAATAAGTACCCAGTCTATTACCAAGTCAACTCATGCAAACCTCTAAAGGCAATCTTTGAACATCTTCATTAGAGAAGTGTTTTCATTATAAAAATTCCTGCATGTCGTCAGTGGCTCAGCTGAAAGTCTTCCCCTGTCTCACTTTATTGATCGCTACATCCCCACCTCACCTCTCCTCCCGTGGAATGTGTAGCATAAAAAATAAATCCAGTCACAGCAAGAGAGACTTTATTTCAAAGAATTATCATGGGAGGGAGTGAGTGACCAACAGGACAGATGGAGAGAACTACTGCAATAGGCAGAGCGCTTTGACCATAAGATCCATAAGCACATCAAGAATTAGACTCAAAGAGTTTTGTGTGTGTGTGTGTGTGTGTGTGTGTGTTTAATAGGAAGATATAAACAAGGCTAGAAAGAACCAGATGTGGAGAAGTTGGATGAAAGGGTGGCATCATCAGATAGATCAGAAAATGCTTTACCAGGAAGCCAGCCTATTCTCAGGAAGAGGTATTATATGCTGGCTGAAGTTCAGGGACACGGGGAAGGAGAGAACTTTAACCATAGTTTAGTTAATAAACATGTTTTTCCAACTGAATGATGGAGGCAAGCAGTTGTGGTCATCATCCGTGAGGTAAGAAACAGAAATTTGGGAAGGGGGCACTGTGCCTGGTCTTGTCATAAGGAAACAAGGGACAGTTCTGTGCCTCTTACCTAAGTCATGTGGTGAAGGGCATTTTTTTTTTTTTTTAAAGCAAGCTGTTACCAGAGGGTGGGAGATATTTTTAAACTTTGTTGTCTTCCATGATCACAGGACTCAGGTGAAGTTCAACACTGCTCACTAACAATAATCAAAGACAAGTTGACTTTAGGCGATACTACTAGGAAATGGAGCTTTTAGTTCAATGTTGGGAGTATGTCAAAAACTCTGCCTTCCAAGTGGCTTATACTGATGTAGGTTTCTTAGATATGCCTAATATAGGTAAAGAGAATCATGATTCAAGCCAGATCAAAACTGAACAGGAAGATAGAGGGCTAAATAGCAAACAACAGAATGCATTTTTCTACCCCTGTCTTCTATGTCTCTAACTTCCTCAATGATATATGTAGACATCTAAGTCTTGAGTCTAACTACATTATGCTCGCAGTCAGTCATCTATTGCCTTTTACTTTGGAGACACAACAGACACAAAGTAAGCAGAAAAGAAAAGAATCTAACAGTGTTAAAGGCTCAGAAGTCAAGTCTTTGGCAGAGCTATACAGAGAATCAAAATCTCCTAAATTCCCAGATTTAAGCACTTCCACTGAAAGAAGAAGACCGAATCATTTTCCTATACTACTATATTATTAGTAAGTAAATAGTCCATTGCTACTATAGTATGTGCCTTTGGCTCAAGAAAAAGCAGCAAGATCTACTTCTTCCTCTTGCTTTTCTCCCTAAACCACAGGGGAACAGAAAGGTGGACAGGGGGGCACCTGGGTGACTCAGTTGGTTAAGTGTCTGCCTTTGGCTCAGGTCATGATCTCGGAGTCCTGGGATCAAGCCCCATGTCAGGTTCCCTGCTCAGCGGGGAGCCTGCTTCTCCCTTTCCCTCTGTCCCTCTACTCCACTCATGCAGTCTCTCTCTCTCAAAGAGATAAGATTGTGAAAGAAAGGAAGAGAGAGACAGTGAGAGAGAAAGAAAGAGAGAAAAAAACAAAGGAAGGAAGGAAGGAAGGAAAAGAAAGAAAAGGAGGGAGGGACAGAACAGGTAGACCAGCCCTGTGATAGGGTCTTGGCACACACCCATACCTGCAGAGGAAAACACCCTTCTCAAAGCCGTATAAATAACCAAAAAATGTTAATTTATCTGCCATATTTCTGCACGGGACCTTCAGAAGTTATTTTACTATGCTGTTTGACCCAAAATAAAATCTATTATTAGCAGAGTAAGAACTAACAGATTAATGAAAGAGAATATAATAAGGCAACGTAAGTTTTAAGAACATTAATGGAATTCACCAAAGTAATTTCTCCATTTATAATAGCTCCACAATTAAGCTATTACCATACTATCTGAGACAAGAGAAATAATATTTTTGTTGTGCCCATTCCCAAAATCTGAGCAGAAACCAAGCCAGCCTCATAATCACTAGCTCAGCATTCCATTAGGAAAATAACACGTAAAAATGAACATAGAGATGATAGAAATTAAACTTCTAAGGTGGAAACTGACTTTATTACTGCTAAATCATATGAATAATTCCTAATTGATTTGTATTGGACCAGCATCTTATATTCCAGAACCATGTTCATCTATTTATCACAATATTCTATATGACATAAGGAAACTAATACATTGCTTCATTAATATTTACGGTCTTTCTCTAGTTATGGCTCAGAGATATTTAACATTCTAAAACATAAGCACTGATAATTACATGTTTTACATTTTACTCTAATTTTTAATACTGCCAAGATTATTTAGTATAACTAACTTTTTAACTATGTCCTCTTTTCTCTCTAACCATTAGCATATCAATCAAATTTGCATTATTCTGGCTTGCTCATTTTATTAAAAGCGAATTCAGGGCACAATTGACTTTTCATTTGTTTAACAAGTGAAGAAATATTTACCCTGACAGCCATTGCGTTGTAGAAATTCATCTTCATAGCACAAGATGCGAACTGTGAATCAGGAAAAAAGAAAAAAAGGCCTATAGTTCAGTTACACAAAGACAGTGAAGCCTATTTTTACATATAAAAGATAAGAATCTTTATACATAATACATAATAAGAGTTCTGGGTTTAGAAAAATGAAATCAAACTTTGTATTGAAGAGATAGGATTCCTAATACATAATGCAGGCTTAACCAGAAAAATCTATGGTAGTCAAACTAGGAGCTAATGGAGATATATGATCATAAAATGCTCTCCGCTGAGTTTGATAATCAATGGTGCTCTACTGAGAATAGAATAACAAAGCAGAAATATTCACAAGTGCTGGTGACACGTAGTATTGTATGATTTATTCACTGGGGTTCTTTTAGCCAAAACTCACAGAAACATAAAAGGAATTCATATTTCAAGACGTCTGGTTTAATGAAAAATTCAAAGAAATGCTGTCTTCAGTCGAAATCGTTCAAGGATATGGATGCAGTGATGGAGCAAAATTGTGCCTTCCAACCATCTGTACAAAATGTTATGTACTTAGCTGCCTCCTGAGTAATCCCTGGGAATTTTGTTTCATTTAATATTCATTTTAACACCATAAAATCATAAATACAATGATATCATGTTACAGCAAATCCCCTGATATAGGGAAGACTTCCTAAGGTCTTGGTTTCTTTCTAGTATAGATACATTTGTCTATTAATATACAAATCTCTGTTACAGTACATAATCCTTTAGCAACATAGCTTATTTCAAGACAAATACTGCTTTAAATGAAGGTTCTACATCTGTTATATCTTTTAATTAAAAACATATATTTAACATAATTCATGACAGTATAATAAATAGTAAAAGCAATGAAATATACATTTTTGATCCAAATACTATTTTATCCATTTTTATTCAATCAAAATTCATTTGACTAACATAACTTGAGCTTAGGTAACAGGTGCTGTGTTTCAGTCAAAAATCGGAGGTAAGTGCCTTAACCTTTTATATAGGGGTTTTCTTCCCTGCAATAAACAGAAATTCATATAAAAGGGTTTCACTGTAATTAGGATTGTTTGAATTGCCTTGTCTGATCCAAAGCAAATTGTCTGTGGAGAGCAGCAGGGCTGGATTATTTATCAACAGTCTGAGCAATTAAGAAACAGTTGGCTGCAATATGTTATTTACAAATGAACACAATGATGTTACTTCATTTTAAATTCTCATTCTTCGTCATAGTAAGCGAGACATAGTTCTTGGCATTTGCGGTGAAGTTAAAAGAGTCACCTTAATACCTTATTTCTTCAAGTTATACTGATGCAGAGATAACCATTAAATGACTTTACACAGGTGGAACATACTAAAAATTACATATCTAAAATGTCTAGGTTCAGAAAGAGGTAATGTTTCTTACCCTTATTATGTTGCTGTTCAGTTAGCAGCACTGAGTGCTTCTGAGCTTTCAAGTCACAGACCTGAGTTCATGTGCTGATGTTGCTTTTATCAGCTGTGTGGCTTTGGACAAGTTACTCAAAGCCAGCCAGTCTTGACTTCCAGGCTCAGAATATGGAACAGCACACACTTTGAAGAGTTGAGGTGAAGATTAAAATGAGATAAAAATTTTAAGGGGCTTGGGACATAGTTGATGATTATAAAAGGGATTATCACTGCTGCTGCTAAACACATTTTGTAGCTGAAAGTATGCAGTTTAACCATTAGTAAAATTCCAAAATATAAGAGGTTAAATTTTATTCTGAAGACAGAGAAAAAAGCAATCTAGCTTTTAAGTGTACGAATTCTGACTTTCATTGCTAAAGGTGGAATAGCACTTTGATTCTAGTTTATCATTCTCATGTGAATCACCGATGTTAAATGTATTTGCTTTGGAAAGTAACAAAAATATATTTATGTGAAAAATATTGCATATTCCCACTTATAAGAGGTGTGTGAAATAGTCAAATTCCCAGAGACAGAAAGTGGAATAGCAGTTACCAGAAGCTAGAGGAAGGGGCAGCTATTGTTTAATGAGTAGTCTCCATTTGAGATGAAGGAGAAATTCTGGAGATGGGTATTGGTGATAGTTGCATAAAAACATAAATATACTTACTGCCGCTGAATAACAGTGCAGTTAAAAATGGTACAAATGGTAAATTTTATGCTATGTGTATTTTACCAAAATGTTAAAAACACCAAAAAAAAATTGTGAATGAATTGTTCATTTTCATAAGCTATCTATGAGACACTTTTAGACACTTAAATATTTTGTAAAATTCCTCTCATCTAAGTCTATTTATTTCCATTCCGAACAATGATACTACTTGTTTTATTAGTATTTGTTCTTTTGGGATATGAGCAGTTAAAATACAAATCATACAAAAGCCGTTATTCCTACTACTATTGTCTAGAATTCTGTCCTCAAAATTTGTTTTTCCAATGCATGGGAGTTGGATAAGCAAAGAATATCCTAGCTACTAAATATTAATAGTCTATCCAACAATGACAAGCTATTGTAATTTCCCAACAGACAAAAGTCTTAAAATTTTTCTTACTATTTATTAATTTCTCATTTTATCATAAAATACTAAGTCTACTAAGACTAAAAATCTGGAGTGAACATCAAGCATAAATGGTAATAGTTTCATTGTAATGAAAATATGAAACTCAATTACAGATGTTTCCCCAGATGTCTGGTGAACAAAGAAAGGGAGAGAGAGAGGGGGAAAGAGGGGACAGAAAGAGAGGAAGAGGGGTAAACAGAACTGATATGTTACATTTACAACAGAGAGCACAGGAAGTATTTCTGGGATGAACATTAAGTCAACCATTTGTTAACTGCATGGCCTTGGCCACGTCATCCCCCTCAATTTTTACAAGGTTTCTGAAAATTTTTTTGGAGGATTTATTCCTTTTAAAAACATAATCTTCTGCGTGGTTGGTATCTACGTGGATCTTTTAGACAGGGTTGCTATTCATTGGGACTAGACCATGATTACCAATGGAAGCATGTTTCATATTTTGAGTTTCTTTCTTTTTTCTTTCTATCGGGTGAATTACAATGGGAGGGTGGTTGGGGATAAATGAGAACCACCCTCTTGGAGGTCAAGTGATACTCAAAGCTTACCACAATCAGGTCCCAATTTCTCCCCTCAATTATCTGTTACTACTCCACTCCTTTAAAAGCTCTATCTGATCAAATTACTCTTTTTATTTCTTCACCTCCATGTCCATATTACTCCCCCTGCCATTCTTTTCCAGCTGTCCAAACCTCCTCTCTCCTGTTTTTCTTGCAAGCATTTATCAAAGAAACTATCTTTTCTCCCCTACTCCAAGAGAAGAAGCTGGCATTCTCTTCGTTGCGAAGCACTTTCAAACCATTCCATATCAGTAAGAAGTACTCCATTAAAAAGGACAACAACAACAAACCAAAAGTTTACTTTTTAATCTCAAGCTTGCCACACTTAAGACTCTCTATCCTATTCAATATCGTCATACTTCAGGTATCCCATTACTTATTAACTCCTTCCTCCCTCCTCCCCACTTCTCCCTGACTGCCCCAAGTACGCTCTAAAAATTCTGGCATCAAGCTAATGGTCAAATTCATACAGGCAACACATTTAACTATGAAATCCACAGCCAAGTTCCAGACCCTGGGAACTAGAAATGTTCCCCGTCTTAAGTCTTAAACTCTAAATGCAAATTCCTCTCCTTCAACCCCTAGTGGCTTGATTTCTCTTAAAGGTTCTTCTATTTGGTTTGGACAGACTTAATACAGATATTTCTTGTTCCCCATTTTTAAGTTCCTTGTTCACATATTTTTATCTATAAGACTACATGGTATTTTGCTACATGAACATACCATAGATGACCTAATATTTCCTTTACTGTTGAGTATTTAGGTTAAAACCCCCCAAAAAAGTGAGTTTCAAGGAGGAAACAGTCAATCATTTTCAAAAGCACAACACTCTAAAAAAAGGTTTCTTCAGTTTGTTTGTCTTTTTAAGTAAAGGTTTCACTTTAATTCTGGTATAGTTAACATATAGTGTTCTTAGTAATACAGTGATTCAACAATTCTACACATTATTCAGTGCTTACCACAGTAAGAGTAACTTTTAATCCCCGTCACCAATTTCACCCATCCCCCACCCTCCTCCGCGCTGTTTATCATCAGTTTGTTCTCCATAGTGAAGTCTGTTTTTTGATTTCTATCTGTCTCTCTCTCTCTTTTTTTTTTTCTTTGCTTCTCAAAAGCAGAACACTGAAAGCAATACATACTCATAATAATTCTGAGTAATACAGCTATATAAACCCAACCAGATCAGCTGGCTTTATTTTTTAGACTGAACAGTACAAAGGAAACACTTGCATTAAAGTGATGACAATGGAACCTTTAGAAGCCATGCACATATGGATAACAGATACGATGAGCATGAGCCTTTGTTATTTTCCACATCAGTGCTATCCTCATTTCATAATTTTGAGTATAATCGTTAAAATGATTTATTATCAAATAATCGTGAGTATTTTGTGCATATGCTTTGCCTTGTTTGTTGGCAAATGATACCAATCTGTTCATTATCAACATCTGATTTTTAAAGCACCCTTTCTTTCTTCCACATACAAAATTAAATGCCAAGTATATTATTTCTTGCAAGTATTATTAGCATAATCTTTAAAACCAGGAGAACCAACTCTAAATTCATTTCATAATTATGATGAAAATATATTAATAAAGTTTTAAATTAATACCAGTAGGTCAGAAACCTAAGTTATCCAGCCTTTAGTATTTATCTAAACTGCAATACCCTGAAAGGAAAAAATATGTTTCAGTTTTCTGCTCTGACACTAAAGGGTGATAAATGTTACCTTATTAGCTTATAACTGATTTGGAGGTCCTTCTGCTGAAGTTTCTCTCTCCCTCTTTCTCTGCCCCTCCCCACCTCACATTCAATCTCTAAGATAAATCTTAAAAAAAAAAAAAAAGAAAAAGAAAAGAAAGAAAGAAAGAAAGCTGGATACTCAAAAGCAGGACCATTTGAGTATCCAGTGGGAAAAACAAGTTGCAGTAAAACTAGAGTTCAGCAGATATGAAGCCCATATGCACCAAGCAAACACACCAGATACCATCAATTTTCACTAACAGGAAAATATTTTCAAGGTTGTGAATCAATAATCCTAGACCCCTAAGATGGACAAATTCGGGCTATCTTGCCAGGAACAGTGCCCTGGAAGTAAGCGGAAGGTCAGAAATGGAGGTAGGGAATAAAAAGAAGCAAAAACAATAGTCATGAAGGAACCAAGAGTCAAATCACACACTCTCTCTCTCTCTCTCTCTCTCTCACACACACACACACACACACACACACACGTGCAAAGAAAAACCAACACCTAGAAATGATCTATTATTCTGAGTTAATGAAGGTACTGTAGTGGAGAACCCATTGATCCTTCAGGACTGGATAAGCTAGCTGCTGTCAATATGAAAATTATTTAAAAGCTAGATAGAAATATTTTAGTTAACAGAATTTTGAGAGAGGTTGTCTAAAACTATTGAACCTATCTAAGGAGATCCTAGGATCTCTCTCAGTTCATTTTCTGTGTGACTTTGCCACATCTGAGCCTGTTGACAATGCCAAATTTGCTAGGCGTTCTCTCCTCTGGTTACTGGGATATTGTGTCTCTGCTTTTCTAGTTATTATCTGTCTATAATTCCCTTTCCTCCGCCTAAATCCTACCTAATGTGTTCCACAAGCCTTAATTCTTGGCCCTCTGCTCTATTCTTGAGAGATATTTTTTCCCCATTAGGTAGAAAATCCAGTCATCTTGCAAAGATGGTTCTAAAATCTTTGTCTCCAGCTCTGACTCTTAATCTAAACTCCCATTCAAGTGTTCACTTTAATAAGCATTTGTGGAGTGTTAATTATTATATGCCAAACACTCTGCCGAGAGACTCTACAAAATCGCCTTACAAGATACCACCACATGGAGGTGTCCTAACATCATCACAAACTCAAAAAGCTGAAAACATCTTTTTTGTAAGCTTCACTTAGTGCCCCATTCGGAATGTTTCTTATAAACATGCACACTTTTATTATCATTATAACCATTAATCAGGTCTGCGGAGATAAAAATGCAGCTGTCTTAGTAGCTTAGGAAACAAAGAGTTTCTCCTTCACATTATGGGTAGACTAGGGTTCCCTATAGTTATCTATGCTCTACGTCTCTTCCTCTTAACCCCCAGGATGAAGGAGCGGCCCAAGACTGAGGTGTGCCATTCTTATGCCAGAAGGAAAGAGGGAGAAAGCTTCTTAAAGCTTCATCTTGAGTGTGGCATATGTCCCATCCGCCCACAACACATGGCTTAGCCCAAAATCTATGAGATGGGAAAGAATCACTCTTGTATGAAGAAGAGGGTAGTGAATAATTTTGATGCACAGATAAAATCACCAGCTGTGTTGACCACAGCAAAAGTCTTCCAACATATATATCCCTGTGAATCACGTAATCAGTTAGCAAAAATGTCGGCAGGCTTTCTATGTGACATTTGCTGTGATACATTTGTGATACAGTAAAATTAAACAGTTACTGCCATTCAGGAGCTCCCAGTCAAATAAGAGATGTAGATGAAGAACAGTGGGACAAATGCCTACATCAAAAAGCTAGGAAGGCACGCCTGGTCTCTGCAGTCTCCCACGATTGTACACTCAGCTTCAGGAGATCAGGGAAGGTTAATGTTAAAGTCAAGTCTGGAAAAGTAAGTAGGGCTCTGGACCCACGTGAGGCAGGTCAGAGCGAAGGAGGGAGGGAAGGCATTCTAGGCAAGGTACGGGGCATTTGTAAAATACTTGTAGGACACTGCGAATTTTGGCAATGGCCAATGATTTAATGTGTCCAAAGTATATTTTATACAGGTGTAGTAAGAAGCGAGGTTAGAGAAAAAGCAATCAGAGACTATGAAAAACCTGACATGTCACATGAAAAATGTAAACTTTTTGTAGTATGCTATGGCAAGGGCCGTAGGCATGCAAGTAAAATGATGATATTTGGACTGAAGTCAAGAGACTTTTATGAGGGGAAATGGAAAGTGCTTGATGGCTGATAGGAAATAAAGGGTAGTGAGGAGGAGATAGTGGAGAGCCTAGGATGACTGGATTTCTGGTTGAATGGTTGTACCATTTATCTGAATGAAGGAATACATAAAGAGGAACAGGTTTGAGGTACCTGAGGGACACACAGAGATTTTAATAAGGAGTTAGCATGTGGATCTATATAGATCAGAAACTGAGAACTTGAGGCAAACCACCACATCTTCCTGAGCTCCCATTTTTCTATCCATAAAATGAAAATAACAAATGCACTTTCTACTTAATAGATTGTTGGAAAATATTAAATAATGAATATACTGTGTTCCAAAATATAGTGTTCCAAAATTCATGGTTTATGCACCACACCCAGTGGGTATTATAAATATAAAGTTTTTAAACAAGAAATTCCTTTTAAAATGTAGGAAATTACTCTTTAAAAGTCCCATTCACACCAACCTTCTGCGAGTCCCCAAATTCTTTGAGCCACCCAGATCAACATCCCTCCCACCTCCCATCACACCATGCTCATTCCCAATTTCAAAGCCTCACTCATGGCATTGCTATTATTGCGTATATAGCTGTTAGGTCAAAAAATATATATGCATAATAAATTTGGGAAATGACGATTTGAACATAGTTACTACAGACTATGTGTGTGACAGGATAATTAACGTAGACTTAAACAATTCCTGTCGACTTCTTTCAATCCTGTCCTCCCCCCAACCCAAGAACGTAGCAGGTCCTTTCATGTGTTCTGCCTCAGATGGCTTATGTGTGACTGTGCATCCCTACTGAGCTTCGCTTTCTTAAAACCTGAGCTCTGAGAAATTATGCTGGAATGGGAGAGAGATAGTAAGAGGAGAGATATGGGCAGAGAAAGAGAAATAAAAGATTCCACATGTCTGGAGAAGAGCTGGGCATTAGCTTCTTAAAATAAGGAAATGTAACATTTGGCATTACTGTCACTTCTTTTTTTTTTTTTTTTTTAACATCTTAATTTTATTTTTTCCAGTGTTCCAAGGTGGCTAAGACTCTAGGACTAAAGTTGGTGGCACCTGTGAAGGAGACAGGACTGGAAGTACTAGCGATATTGGGATATTGACAAAAATTCCCATTCCTTTTATGTGGCCCACCAGCCAGAGAGTTCTCAAAGGATGAACACTGAAGATCAAATACATGGGCCAGGACAAAGGACCTCCTCTGAATGAAGCTCCACAAAGGTGGGGATCTCTGGTATGTTAGCACTACTTAAGCTTCCTGGACTTCTGTATAACCCAAAGGAGGGAATTCTTCAATAGTGACCTGAATTTCAACTGCCTTATCAGCTTCAGTAAATAAGCGTTTTGGAATCACATCAAACTGGGTTTTAACTTTTCTCCACACATCACTAACAGTATGTCTTTGGGGAAGTAACCATATCTGAGACTAAAATCCTTCATCTGTACAACAGTGATAATATTCATAGGACTTGTGTGAGACTTTAGTTGGTATACACATTAAACACAAAAATGTTTGCTACAGGGGTGACTGGGTGGCTCAGTGGGTTAAATTTAAAGCCTCTGCCTTCAGCTCAGGTCATGATCTCAGGTCCTGGAATCAAGCCTCACATCAGACCCTCTGCTCAGCGGTCCCGCCCCCTGCCTGACTCTCTGCCTACTTGTGATATCTAATAAATAAATAAATAATATTTTTAAAAAATGTTTGCTACAATATTTTAGGCATAGTAGTCAATCAGTAAATGACAGCTATTATAATTTCATTCAATAATTACTTATTGAGGTCCAATTATGTTATTTGAGATCTTTATGTTAGGTCCTGTATACATAGTGGCAAAAAAGGAATAAATAAAACAGACCTGTCCTAAAATAGCTTATAGCTTAACAGACTTAAAAACTATCAGAACCAATCTAAATGAGGAAAATCTCTATCATTTTTACCCCAAGAGCTCAAAGATAATTAGATACAAAATTGGAGAATAATTTAGTGATCATGCTGAGTGATATTCTTTTTGATCAAACTCAGTTAAGACACTAAAGAACAAAACAAATTTCCTAGAATGGGTCTTTATATGAATTTTTTTTTAAGATTTTATTTATTTATTTATGTGACAGACAGAGATCACATAATAGGCAGAGAAGCAGGCGTTTGATGGGGGAGGAAGCAGGCTCCCTGCTGAGCAGAGAGCCTGATGTGGGGCTCGATCACAAGACACTGAGATCATGACCTGAGCTGAAGGCAGAGGCTTAATCCACTGAGCCACCCAGAACCCCTATATGATTTTTTTTTAAAGATTTTATTTATTTATTTGACAGAGAGATATCACAAGTAGGCAGAGAGGCAGGCAGAGAGAGAGAGATGAGGAAGCAGGCTCCCCGCTGAGCAGAGAGCCCGATGCGGGACTCGATCCCGGGACCCCGAGATCATGACCTGAGCCTAAGGCAGTGGCTTAACCCACTGAGCCACCCAGGTGCCCCTTCATATGAATTTTTTAAAATATTTTTTCAGCAACCTCAACATCATTAGAATAAATACAGATTCCCAAGTTGAATACATTGACAATAGCCCCTGAAATGTTTATACTCTTGTATATTTGACAAAAGAGGTCTCAATCATTTATAACCTTCTTACTAGTGGCTTGTAAGTAGCAATTCCAGCAATGGAAGTTAAGTCAGTAATGCTCATGGAAAGCCATATGCATACATATATTTTATTGTCTTGTCTATACATTGACATAGACCCCCAACTATGAATGAATAATGGGGCTGAAGATCACTCAGCACTCCAAAGAAAATACCTTAATTTTTTGATCATCCCATTTAAGTAATCTGATTCTATTAAAAGTGGGTTTGAAGGAGCTTCTGCTGACCAAATCAATTTGAACACCAAACCAATTAGTGACAGTAATTTAGTATAGCCCACTGAATAAAACAGGAATCCATGAGTTCATACTGATATAAAAAATTTTAAAAAGGACAAACAAAGAGCTTTTTCTTATAGTAACATGCTAACAAGTAAATGTAGAAGAAATGACAGAGTTAGAAAATTGCTATTTAAGAAATATAATTGATTCTGGACAAAGCCATCAGTGAATGCTAAACCTAGTGTAAAAACGCTTGACGATCAAGAAGATACACACACACACACACACACACACACACACACACACACACACACAGAGTTTTGAAATACCCCCCTGGATGGTTCAGTTGGTTAAGCATCTGTGCCGTAAAAGCATCACTGTGGTTTTAAAACTAGCTATAAGAGAGACCCAACAGTTACAAAAAAGTTCAGGGCCGAATTACTGTTTGAATACTTAGTTTCACTAAATCTAAAATAGTAGGCTCTTCCTCCAAACAGTTCCTATACTTTTTCAACATGTTTTAAAGTTTTTTTCACTAAAGGTGAATGCTTATCGCTTACTTACCTACTTACTTTTATCTTTCCCTCTCTATATCTTTTAATTTCACTTAGATGTAACTAATCAAGAACAAATGAAAAACAAATTTACATTATTATAGTCGAAAATAGTAACAAACCAAAAAATAAATGAAGTAGGCCACTAATTAGAAGCTTTCTCACTTTGTATTAAAAATAAATGTTTTTTTCTTAATATCCTAAAGCTCTTAGCTGAAGTGTAAGTTGGCATGCTACCATATACTTCTACAAGACTATCAGTGCATAGAGATGGTTGTGGTAAACCACATTTATGGCAAATCTTGAAAATATCCCAGCAGCCGATATCCCCACAGCCAATAACAGACAATGCTAAAATCACCTTATTTTTATATTTTATAGAATTAATTTTGGCCACTTTAATTCATTTAATGTGTACTGACTATGCTATAAAACAGGGATTAATCTAAGTGTTGATGGCCCAAAAATGAACAAGCTGCTGTGCCTACCCTGAAAGGGCTCAACACCTAGAACCTGGAGAAAATCATTGACAAATAAGTGCACATAAATGCATACACTGTGAAAGTTACTTTAACAAAAAGAAAATGTCTGGTGTCATCTGGGTACGAAGAAATGAGTCATCAATTCTCCATGGAAAATCAGAAAAGGCTTCTCAGAAGAGGTCTCATTCTAAAATTTAAGCCCAATTTTCTTGTTGTTGTTGTTTTTGTTTTTAAGATTTTGTTTATTTACTTATTTGTTACAGAGAGAGAGAGCACAAGGAGGCAGAGTGACAGCAGAGCATCAGAGGCAGAGAGAAAAGCAGGCTCCCCACTAAGAAAGCGCCCAACACAGAACTCGATCCCAGAACCCTGGATCATGACCTGAGCCAAAGTCAGTGGCTTAACCAACTGAGCCACCCAGGCGTCCCAAGCCCAATTTTCTTTTTATGTAAATATTTACAGCAATAACTACCACGCTGCATGTAAATATGACTAAAGTTACAGTACATTGTATAATTCAAATGCTAACATACATAAATTTTATAATATTTACCTTTACAAGTAGCCGATACTCTTCTCTGCCTGAGTAACCTCTCCACCATTTTTGAATAACAGTTGCTACTCTATGTAAATACCTGGGTGAAAAAATAGACTTATTAGTATGCTTCCTTGAACAAGATTATTGTTTAAATTTTTTCTTAGACTGTATCTTTCACAATTCAAGAACTCAAATTCAAAGGCAAATTTTTGTGTACTTTTAAAGGGTTGAGCTATCATTCTGCAATAGAATTAACCATTTCTAAAAGTAGAAAAAAGGGACAGAAATAAATATTCAGTATTCCTTTTGGGCTTATGATTAAATTTCAAATACTCTTCAATACTAATTCTTGGAAATATTTTTGAATGTTAAGACTATAAAACAGGTCAAAGGAACAAGAAATAAGCCAGGCAGTATTGGTATAAGTCATCGTAAGTACTTTGAAGTAATTCTTGAGGTAAGGAAACACTTCCTTTTTCATGCTTATATTTCCCAGTCAATCTAAGCTAATGACAAGTTAATCTGCTGAATTAAAAAAATACTCTCTTTGTTGTCATGTTCCTCATTGGTATGGGGGGGCCAAAAGAGAAATCTCATCTTCGCATGGATCTGCAAGTCAGGATCCCACGAGCTAACAGAAGACACTAGACACTATAACCCCACTTGATCATCTGAATGAGTTATTATGTACTAGGTTTTTTCTTCTTCCACCTTATCCAGGCAATGCTTTTCAGAATTGTGAGAGACTGAAGGAAAGTTTGAGTGCTGAAGAAAAAGTGAGAGCAATTACGATAGAGAGTACAGCTTTAGTCTCTTTACAATCAGGACTGCAGCATTCTCATATCATTTGCCCTTATGGATCAACATGCTGAAGAAGACTGGAACAAGTTCCTTTGTTTTATTTTATTTTGTTTTTCCTTTTTTTTTTTTTAAAGATTTTTTTTTTTTTTAAATTTCTTCATGTAACAGAGAGAGATCACAAGTAGGCAGAGAGGCAGGCAGAGAGAGAGGGGGAAGCCGGCTTCCCGCTGAGCAGAGAGCGCAATGTGGGGCTCGATCCCAGGACCCTGAGATCATGACCTGAGCCAAAGGCAGAGGCTTAACCCACTGAGCCACCCAGGCTCCCTGTTTTTCCTTTCTTAACAATCAGTGAATTCATTGCTATAAATAAAGTCCAGTCATTTGTCATATTCTATGGAATTCGAAGGAAAGAATCTAATCAAGTATGTTTATGATATTGAGTACTTTTTAAAATTAGAGATATGGTTGATATAATTTAGTTTTTTGATATGTAAGAAAAGACCAGAAAAAGTTATTTCTTTAAAAAGGACATCATATAGGGGCTCCTGAGTGGCTCAGTGGGTTAAGCCTCTGCCTTCAGCTCAGATTATGATCTCAGGGTCCTGGGATCAAGCCCTGGGCTCTCTGCTCAGCGGGGAGTCTGCTTCCCCCCCCTCCCCCACCCCCTGCCTGACTCTGCCTACTTGTGATCTCTGTCTGTCAAATAAATAAATAAAATCTTAAAAAAAAAAAGACATCATATAATTTATTAAGTTCATTATAAGGAAAAGATTATTTGTAATCAACACTTACATGAATAAATCATATTTTCTAATGAGTGTGTTTTTATCATATATCTGACATTCCCATAACAAAATCATATACCTGATATATGCCCGAACTTGACATCCTCGAAACCAGCTCTGGATTTTAACTGCTGCATCATACTCCTTTTTCCTAAATACATCTACAACACTAAAAAGAAATTTTTTAAAGCATTTCATTAATGACTAATATAATTCCAAAGCAAATCAACTTGTTAAAACTTAACCATTAATTTCTTCCAAAATTATAATTATAATTCAGATGTCATTTTAAATAAAATTAAAATACAAAATAAAGCATTTCAGAAATCATGAGCTATATTTTTAAAATTAACCTTTCTCTGAGAGGCCATGTGCTTTCAACAGCTTTACTTTTTCTTTCATTTTTGTAATCACCTATTTTGCAACTAATTAATTTACCAGTGATTCTCATAAAGAAATAAAACAACATGCATTTTTTTCATTATTTTAAAACCGTAATTACTTGAATTTACTATTTGAATGCCACTACTACACATATCATGCAAGATTAAAACGCCTGCATATTTGACTCCATGCATCAGTTAACTGAACTGCCTCTAAGTAACATGAATCCATCCCAGAATGCTTATTCTAGATAGAATTCTCAGAAATTCTATTTAAGCTAAAGCAGGGGCAGGGCCATAGGCTTATAAAGACAAGAAATTCAGCTTTTAGATTTTACTGATTTACAGCAAAAACAGGTTTAGTCAAGACAGATCTCCATTTTATTTTTACCAGTCATTATAATTCTCCCTCCCCGTCCCGATTAGATATGATATTGCTTAAGGCAATTACTGTGTACCACAAAGTAATTTCTTTCCTAGAATGCTGGTTGGCACCTAATTAGCACTTTATGTTTGCTGAATGACTTAAGAATGGCTAACCATTTATTTCTTAATTTTGCTTTAATTCCCTCAAAATAGTGTTTCCTTGGACAGGTTATTTTTTTGTGGTTATTATATTCTGGATTAACTATATAGATTTCATTAAATTTATATGTTATAATTAGAACAGAAACAGAAGGGGGAAAAAAACCTCAAACAATGAAATTCTTAAACAATACTATGAACTTGACTAAGAGAAAGAAACTATGATGAGCAGTTACGCTGTCAGTGGCAAAAAGCTGGAGAAACAAGTAGATGGATTATAGTCCCAGATAAGCAGAAAAGAGAGTTACCTAGAAAGGACTCTAAAGGACTCAAAAAAGCAAACGGAAAACAAAAACTATGCATCCATCAGTGATCCAGATATGAAGAGCAGCAGAGAGAATTACACAAACCGGTGAGGTTAAGAGGACACTCTGGACAATTAGAAGAAATGAAAGTGCAATTATCATTGTATGTTTGTTCTACATCTACAAAATTATAGGAGAGACATGTATAAAGCATATTCTTGGTTCAAATGATTGTGCTCCACATGGCAGAGAGAACAGCTTGAAGTATTTCACTCCCCCGAGCCTTCTCTGACTCCCCAGACTACAGCAGACCTTACCATTGTACACTCCAATAGCTCTTAATATTTAACATAGTCATGTATCATGACTGATTGATAATGGTCTTTCCACTAAACTTTAAAATCTAAAAATCCACAATATTACCCCCTTCCTCCCACACGCATCCTCAGTGGCTCCAGAGGGAACTGATGTTTCTCCTAACAGTCTATGACTTACCAAAGCTGCTTTCTCCTGGGGAATAGCATGCCTATTACAGACTATTTAATCCCTGTGAAGACTGTCACACAGGAGCATCTATCACTATACCTACTCACAACATTAAAATATTATCCCCATTTGACAAAGGAAGATACTAAGGGAGACAGAGGTATAGGGATATGTCTAAGGTCACATCTTAATAAATGTCGGAGCTGAAATTTTATCCTACATAGTTTGGCTCCAAAAGCTGGATTCTTAACCATCACTGCATGGGAAGGAATGATAAAAATAGGAGATGGGAGGAAAGTGAAAGAGGAGGAATAAAAAGAAAGGGGAAAAAAAAAAAAAGAAGAGTGCACACAAGCCATTTTCAAATATAAAATTAAAAATTTTGTGTCATAGAAGAGCATCAGTCTCCTAAAACAATAAAATAAACTGGGACTAAGATATGAAAAGACATCAACATCTACGGTAAAAAATCAAAAATGTCATCTTTGGGCATTTAGTTTGACAAGTTCATTACAGATTTTGGATACTAGCCCTTTATCTGATATGTCATTTGCGAATATCTTCTCCCATTCTGTCAACTGTCTTTTGGCTTTGTTGACTGTTTCTTTTGCTGTGCAAAAGCTTTGGATCTTGATGAAGTCCCAATAGTTCATTTTTGCCCTTGCTTCTCTTGCCTTTGGCAATGTCTCCAGCAAGAAGCTGCCGCAGCTGAGGTCAACAAGATTGCTACCTGTGTTCTCCTCAAGGAAATTTTAATGGAGTCCTGTCTCACACTGAGGCCTTTCATCCCTTTTGAATCTATTTTTGTATGCGGAATAAGGAAATGGTCCAGTTTCATTCTTCTGCATGTGGCTGTCCAATTTTCCTAACACCATTTATTGAAGAGACTCTTTTTTCCATTGGACATTCTTTCCTGCTTTGTCGAAGATTAGCTGACCATAGAGTTGAGGATCTATTTCTGGGCTCTCTATTCTGTTCCATTGATCTATGTGTCTGCTTTTGCCAAGTACCATACTGTCTTGATGATTACAGCTTTGTAATAGAGTTGAAGTCTGCAAAGAAGACATCCAGATGGCCAACAGACACATGAAAAAGTGCTCAATGTCATTCCGCATCAGGGAAATACAAATCAAAACCACAATGAGATATCACCTCACACAGTCAGAATGGCTAAAATTAACAAGTCAGGAAATGACAGATGTTGGAGAGGATGCAGAGAAAGGGGAATCCTCCTACACTGTTGGTGGGAAGGCAAGCTGGTGCAGCCACTCTGGAAAACAGCATGGAGGTTCCTCAGAAAGTTGAAAATAGAGATACCCTATGACCCAGCAATTGCACTACTGGGTATTTACCCTAAAGATACAAATGTCCTGACCCAAAGGGGCAGGTGCACCCAAATGTTTATAGCAGCAATGTCCACAATAGCCAAACTATGAAAAGAACCTAGATGTCCATCAACAGATGAATGGATAAAGAAGAGGTGGTATGTGTATGTGTGTGTGTGTGTGTGTGTGTGTGTGTGTGTGTAATGCAGCCATCAAAAGAAATGAAATCTTGCCATTTGCAATGACATGTATGGAACTAGAGGGTATTATGCTGAGCGAAATAAGTCAATCAGAGAAAGAAAATTATCATATGATCTCCCTGATATAGGAATTTGAGAGGCAGAGTGGGGGGTCTGGGGAGTAGGGAAGGAAAAAATAAAACAAGATGGGATCTGGAGGGAGACAAACCATAAGAGACTCTTAATCTCACAAAATAAACTGAGGGTTGCTGGGAGGTTGCTGGGAAGGGAAAGGTGGTTGGGTTATGGACACTGGGGAAGGTATGTGCTATGGTGAGTGCTGTGAAGTGTGTAAGCCTGACAATTCACAGACCTATACCCCTGGGGCAAATACTATATGTTAATAAAAATTATTTAAAAAATCAAAAATTTCAGATATACCAGGTATGGGTGAGAATGGAGTGCAACAGGAACTCATAATATTGCTGGTAAAAAATAACTCAGCCTTTAAACACATACAGAAAATTTTCACTTATATGAACAAAAAGCTCACAAAAGTTTAGGACGTTAAATAAGGAAAGAAAAAAGAAAGTTGAATTTTAAGAGACAGTATTTTGCAGTTATGGAAGTTAATAGTAACATAGCAGGAAGGGAGACCATGGTTGAGCAGTACCAATGCTGTGAAGAAGTCATGAAGACAAGGTCAGTGTTTCAAAGAGTTGCAGCATTCCAGGGAATCTTTTTTCTTTTAAAATCATATCCTAGCCAGTAAAATACGATAGTACAAAATTTAAAATGTCATTATAGCAAAAATAGAAAAGATACAGTAATACAATGTCCAGTAGAGCAAGCAATTCAAAGATGATAGAGTGTGAAGAAGGAAAAAATAATTTTATTCAGTAAGGCTGATGTGAAGTGAAATTCATGATGAGATAAAACAGCTCTTTATGGGTATTTAACCTAACATTTAATATGATTATAGATCTGTTTTCCTTGTTTTTAATATACTTTATTTTAAATACTGAAAATAGTTGTCATTCCTACCCCACCAACAATCAACAAGTCTTTCAAAACAGGAGATAGGTGCCTGGGTGGCTCAGTAGGTTAAGCGTCTGCCTTCAGGTCAGGTCATGATCCCAGGGGCTTGGGATCCAGCCTCCAAAGGGCTCCCTGCTCAGCAAGGAGTCTGCTTCTCCCTCTGCCCCTTCCCCTGCTCATGCTCCCGCTCTCTCAATAAAATAAATAGGTAAAATATTTTTTTAAAAAGGAAGAAAAAAATATTGAAGTAAGACACACGAATATATCTAATACTTTTAAGCTAATGTATAGCTTGAACCTACACTTCACTTATTATTGTTATTAGAAATGTGGAATAAGCAATCATATTTCTGTTTTGGCTTTGTTTTCTAATCCCTTCTGGTAATAATACTAACATGTAATACATAGTCAAGAAGAAGATTAAATTATTTCTTCTTAAACTTACGAACACCAATGTATATAAACATAAGCACAGATACACTAATAAGAACTATACATCTTAATTAAAGGGAAATATTTTAAAAAATAACTAGTAGTTAACTTACTGCTAAGTTTTAATTTCTATGCTGTAATTCAACTTCCATACACATTTCTCTGTTGTCCTTTTTTTAACTGCTTAAAAAATGAAATTTACAGATACTTGGGTTACCACTGGGATGCTGAATACTCGTACAATATGTCATGAACTGCTAGACTTTTTGTGTTTAAAATGAAAAATGTGGGTAACACTTTATTTTAATGGTATATTAATTAGTTCCAAATTATAATGAAAATCCTATAGCAGTGAATAAAATATGACATCTACATGAATTTGAAATAAATTTATTATGATCAGTATTATCACAATGAATACTAAATGAATTAATAATGATGAAAGACCAAAAGTATTACCAGGAATGTAATAAAACATTGAAAAAAGCTGCAAGTTTCCAGTCACTTTATCATCAACTAGAAATAAGTACTATAACCCCGGATAACACTATATTCATGTGTATCATTAGCGGCTGGAAATTAATTGACAATAAATAGAAAATGGAAAAAAAATGTGTAGCTAAATGTCTTTCCAGTAATGTGCAAAAAATACACATTTTACACATCAACATACTGTTTAGTTTGACCTATGTGTACTAGCTCCTGAATTAAAACTAGATTAAAAACCCAATCTTCTTTGCTTCTCATTACCCTTTGGCTTTTAACTACTTTAGATACTAGGAATAAAATTCCAATATTAGCTGCCCTACATTGTAAAATATATTGATGTGTAAAACAGTTTTTGCTTCTCACTTCACTATTAGGTCTCAAGGATGTCAAGCTTCTTAAAGGCAGAAACTATGTTTAATCTATACTGTGTTTTAATTATCACTCATGTGCCTAATAAGAGGTCAATAACTATTTGAAAAATATAAACTACATTTTAGAATCTAGAAGCCATGTTGTGTTTTCATTAATAGTCCTCATTATTATTATTATTTCACAGCTCAATGAATAATGAGTTACAAATACATATGTATTAGATCATAAAGTAGGAATTAACATGCAGATTCATAACATATTTGCAAAATGTTTGATTATTGACTTTTCTACCTCTTCCTTCTTACCTTCTCTTCATTTCCTGAACAATTAAGTCCTAAAGAAATTGGCAGTGGGGAAGGAAACCAGGAATCTGTGCTAGAGGGTTGGGAGTGTTCGGGGATGGGCAGTCACAGTGGCTCAGCTAAGCCTGTGTAGGTAAGGTGGGCATCTATCTACATGTAGGCCTGGGCTGGGGTAAGATGTCACAATCTAAGGACACTGTTCCCATGGACAGAAGGCCTAACTCTGGGTGTCAAGGAAAGGTGAGGAAAGCCTCCACAAGGTTGGGTGGAACAGGGAATAAGAACCCAAGAATGATTGGTGGAACAGGGAGTAAGAACCCAAGAATGATGGAAAGGGTATCCAAGCTGGGGAATGAGTGATAATCCAACATGGAGAGGTGGAGCCCACACCCCAGGAAAAGGGAATCCATAAAAGAGAGGACAGTTATGGTTACGGTGACAGAAGTTTTGTTATATACAGAAGGATTGGTCCAATAAGTGAATATATGAAAGATAATGAGAGCCAGGTTCAGCAGCATTAGAAAAGGAAAAGGAGATAAACTAGAGTTAATCCTGTGATGCTGGATTTGAAATGGAATTGTCAATGTAAACACATGGATTTCAATATATACATGGATGGATGGATAAATGAAGTACAGATGCAGACTGAACACAAAGCATATATACACATCTTTTCTTGCTCTGTCCACTTGTGAGACCCTGAAAGTGGGAACACCCAATAGCATGAGCATCCACTAAAAGCAGCAAGCATTCTTTGGAGAAATGGATGACTCCAGAGTTTAGGTGGGAAAAGAAAAAGATGAGCCTTGAACATTTTTTGTGTGCATCGGAAAGCAAGAAAGTATTACCATCATCAGCACACAAAAGAAAATCTTACAGTGGCTCCCATTGGACAAATCTAAGACAATACTAGCATGAACCTAAGTAATATAAGTAATGTTAACCCAATGAATAGGAACCTATGAGTCCATAATAGTATGCATAATAAATAAATTGAAAAATTAATGAGGAATGGAATACATACAGAGTTTCAAATCACCTACTTTTGAAAATACCTACTAATTACAAAGGGAAAAAAGAGAGACCATAACAATAGAGAAGTCTAGCTGAAACTATCTTAGTCAACAATCCAAATAGTTACCATCAGTAATGGGACAAATCAAATTATGCAGTATCTGGTAGGATGCATTAAAAAAGATTACAGGATCACTTCTGTGACATTTCTGCCAAAGATACATAAGCTGAATCTAATCAAGAAGAAAAAAAAATCAGACAAACCCAAATTGAGTGAACTTTTACAAAATAATTGATCTGTGATTTTCAAAAATAAGGTGGTTATGAAAATCAAAGAAAAACTGAGAAAATGTTCCATATTAAAGTTAACTAAAGAGATAAGATACATATAATCCTTTTTCTATAAAGAACATTAGTGAAACAATTGGCAAATCTTGAATGGAATCTGGAGATCAGATGGCAGAAATGTATCAATGTTAATTTCTTGATTTTGACAGTGGAATTTTGGTTATACAATGTCCTTAAGTGAAAGAATGGGGGGATGGGGGGCAATGGGTCATGAGGTTGCAACTTACCCTCATATGATTTGTGAAAAAACAAAAACAAAAACAAAACTTCTGTACTGTATTGCAACTTCTTTAAGTTTCAGATTATTTCAGAATTTTTAAATATATATGTATGTATATATACGTACATATGTTTATACACACACAAAAGAATGGCATCTCAGAACTTTTATTTTATTCAAATAGTTTTACAATTTAAAATAATTTTGACATTTAAAGTAAACTAAAGATAGGAAAATGATCATACATAAGGACATTTGTAATGATAAAGAAGTTAATTAAGAAAATGTAATAGTCCTAAATGAGTATGCACCTAATAACCTAATAATAGTGCTTCAAAATATGTGAAACAAAACCTGACAAAACTAAAAGGAGAAAGAACAAATTCACAATAACGGTTAGATATTTCAATATATCTCTCTGAATAGTTGACAGGACAACTATACAAGAAATCGATAATAATATAGAAGACCTGAACAACACTATCAACCAATCTGAAGCTAATCAATTTCTAAAGAACACTACCCAACAATATCTATCTAAGGTCTTACCTAAGGTCTTCAAGTTCACTGATGTTTTATTTACAGGATTTTAATCTGATATTAAGTCCATCTGAATTTTTTGTTTCAGATCATCTGTTCTGTGTCTCTAAAAGTTTCATCTGCTTCTTATTTCCATTTCACTCCTCATTATGCTTACATTTTCCCTAAAGTCCTTAAGCATGTTTTGAGAGCTATTTAAAACTCATTGTAGGCTAATTCTATCATCTTTGTATTTCCAGGTCTGTTTCTATTAATCAATTTTTTTTCTTCCTCATTATAGGTCATGGTTTGCTACATTTTTGTCTTACTACTAATTTAGAAATAGATGCTGGACAATATGAATGCTAAGCTGCTGAGTTTGAATTTTTTTTTTTCTGAGTTTGAATTTTGCTCAGAAATTACTGCCAGTCATAAAACTGGAGTAATTGTCTAGATAGCCTCATTTGTTTCCTTTCAGCAAGAGAGTATAATCCTACATTGTCTGTTGCAACACAATGTCTAAAAATAATTTTTCACCTATTTTGTTCACTTTTCTGATTTTTCACATTGGTAAGCCAAGTTTTCTACCCACTACATCTTCATGACCACTTAATTTATATGTTGAATTTTGTGTTTGCAAAATAAAATTTTTGTTTCAGAATATTTTTTCCTTATTTACTATTTATTTATAAGTAATACACGAATACCCAATGTTCAACATAAAATTTTAAACGGTACAGAAAAATATAGAGAAAAATATTAAGATACCATTTCAACCTTCCTTATCCTCCAAGTCTTAAAAATCTAAACACTATTGGGCGCCTGGGTGGCTCAGTGGGTTAAGCCGCTGCCTTCGGCTCAGGTCATGATCCCAGGGTCCTGGGATCAAGTCCCGCATCGGGCTCTCTGCTCAGCAGGGAGCCTGCTTCCCTCTCTCTCTCTCTGCCTGCCTTTCTGTCTACTTGTAATCTCTGTCTGTCAAATAAACAAATAAAATCTTTTAAAAAAAAAATCTAAACACTATTAACAGTTTGTTATCTATGATTTCATATACTGTGTCTCTCTGCATAAATACATAAAAATTTCATACTAAATGTACTATGTATTTTTCTATGACCTATTTTTTAACCTTAATCTGTCTGTCTTGGGGGGGGCATTTGTCATTATATATAAAAATTTCACTTTTAAACTGCTACTTAATATTCCATTATGTGTATAAGCCTTAATTTATTTAATCAGATTAGTTACAAATACACACAAGGTATTTTCAGGTTGTTGTGTTTTTTTCCTATTAGAAATAATGCTTAAAAAAAAAGATAGAATGCTTTAATGAACACCTTTATACATAACCCTGTACATAAAATACCTTTGTGCACAAATTGTGTACACAATAGATTTCTACAAGTCAACGTGACATGCATTTGATAAATTACTATAAATTGAATTGTTTTTGTAGTTTTAAATCACAATTGCTTGTTACTATTATATAAAAAAGACAACTGCTTTTTGTGTATTGGGTATTGTGCCTTACAGCCTTGCTAAATTCACTTATTTCTAGATCTTTTTTGTAGGTAGCTTAGTTTTTTTTTTTTAATTTTTTTTAAGATTTTATTTATTTATTTGAGAGAGAGAGAGAAAGCATGAGAGAGGACAGGTCAGAAAGAGAACCAGACTCCCCGCTGAGTGGGGACCCCCCCCCGGGACTCCTCCCACCATGTGGGACTTGATCCTAGGACTCCAGGATCACAACCAGAGCCTAAGGCAGTTGCTTAACCAACTGGGCCACCCAGGCTCCCCCATAGCTTAGTTTCCTACACACACAATCATGTTATCAGTGAATAAAGCCAATTTTGCTTCTTCCTTTGCAATTTTTAAAACTTGAATTTGTCTTGCAATATTTAAAACCAGGAAAGAAAGTATGGAATGTTCAATTAAGGGTTAGAGACAATTTCTATACTAAGAGCTAAGCCCCTCTCTCACATGATATATGCACATAAACACAACTGCACAGTGAAGAAAAATATAATAAAATTTCTAAAATATTAGTAGTAAACACAGAATATTTTCTTATAACCATGGGTTGAGAAAAAATTATTCCAAGAGAGGTAAAATCCCTGAAGTAAAAAAAAAAAAACAGTTTGACAACTTTGGCCTCATAAAACTTTAAAAATTGAAAGATACTATGGCAAGCAGTACTCTAAACTTGAAACATGCAGCACTGTCTTTGGGAGTGGGTGATGGGAGAGACTGTGGGGAGTTCTGGGGTCAGTAAAGAGACTGGCCTCCAGACTAATTGTTATTATCACACAGGCTGGAAGAGTGAGGAGGAAATTGGGGTTACAAGCTGCATAAGGAATGACCTGCATTACTAGTAGTGAGACAATTAGCAAGACTATTGCTGTAAAACTGGGAAGGTACAATGTATTGATGAATTTTTGAACTTGCTCAAGGAGGTATTTAGGAAGCAAACTGCAAGTGCCTCTTGGATTAACTGCATAGAATTTGGGATATCCCATAAATCTCAGTTAACAGTGTTCATCTAGGTTTAACTATCAATACTACACGTATAATTGTTCATTAGTGTTTCTATTATTTCTTTTGCTCTTCTTCCCCTATCTTGAGATCTCTGTTCTAATTTAATACTCACTTGATTTCAGAGTGTGTTTTTTAATCCATTTCCTCAGATAAAAGTATATGCATGACAGAACTCTTAAGTCTTTATGTATCTGAAAATCTTTCTTTCATCAAAAAAAAAAAAAAGTGAGGGGGCGACTGGGTAGCTCCCTAGTGGGTTTAACCCAGTGGGTTAAGCCTCTGCCTTCTGCTCAGGTCATGATCCCAGGGTCCTGGGACTGAGTCCCACATCGGGCTCTCTGCTCAGCGGGGAGCCTGCTTTCCCCTCTCTCTCTGCCTGCTTCTCTGCTTACTTATGATCTCTGTCTGTCAAATAAGTAAATAAAATCTTTAAAAAAAATAAAAAGAAGTGATTAAGATCTTTGCTGGGTTAGATTTTTCAGATATTGCCTTGAATAATCAGTAACTGCTGTCCTTTTCTCTTCTACATCCCTGTATTGCACAGGAGCCATTCGATGCTTCTCTCTTCCTTGGCAAATAACTTTATTCTTTTCTGTCTTAGATTAGGAGCTTATATAATTTTTTTCTGTATCCTTGAAATTTTGCCAGGTAATATCTAAAAACTGTCTTAAAATAACATCCTGTGTGGTACTCAGAGTCCTTTCCATTCAAAGCCATACTTTTTCTTCAGTTTAGGAATGTTTTCTTTGATTATTTCTTCATTATTAATTTGTCATTTTCTCCCTACACTCCCCAGTTCTGCAGTGCCTACCATTCACATACTAAATCCCCTGGCTATGTCCTCCATGTTGCTTTCCTAAAACATTTACATTTCAAGTAGTGACTATTTTAAAATTCATTTATTATATTTTTAACTGAAAATATTTTCTTAAAAATTGGTTATAACTTTTTTTCCTTTATTTTTATTTCTGTAAAACTTCTCATTACATTTATATTAAAGTTTACCCCAGTGTAAACCATTAATTCTGACTGTACAGTAGCCTCCTGTTCTGGTTTCTTGGCTTAATATCCTTCCACCAAATGAACATACTTTGAATGGCCTGTGGAATTTTCTCTATTTGAATCTCATTTTCCTTTTTTCCTCAGGCAAAGAGGGAATAAATACATAATTTGTAAGGATGTTTAAGAATTAAATGATAGAGGGACGCCTGGGTGGCTCACTGGGTTAAGCCGCTGCCTTCGGCTCAGGTCATGATCTCAGGGTCCTGGGATCCAGTCCTGCATTGGCCTCTCTGCTCAGCAGGGAGCCTGCTTCCCTCTCTCTCTCTGCCTGCCTCTCTGTCTACTTGTGATCTCTCTCTGTCAAATAAATAAATAAAATATTTTAAAAAAAAGAATTAAATGATAGACCTGTACAAAGTTCCTTTTCTAGTCTTTTTTTTTTTTTTTTTTTTGCAAAACGAGGCCTCACAGGAACTCTTGTGAGAAATGTAGATTCTCTCACTGTAACTGAGACCCACTGAATCAGAATCTATATTTTAACAACATCCTTAAGTGATTCTAATGAACACTACAGTTTACAAAGAGCTGATCTAGTGAATAACACATGAGAAATAATAATAATTTCTTAAACCACCTGTGTCCTTTTTTCATGTATTAATATTTTATATCATTTTTGTCCCCAAATTTATCAATACCCTGGTGTTGTTTTAACTAGGGAAACTTTGGAATTCTGATTCCTTCATGATCTTTAGAGACTTTCCTTTATATTGAAACTATTACTACTAATAATAATAAATGAAATGTAAGGAATCCCAGCCTATTCTCATCATGGCCTTCTCATAGCTCTTACCTTTTCTCCAAGTAACCTCCAATTTGGGGGAAATGTTCCCAGTGTCAAAACCAAAAGATGGGGACAAAAGTTTACACTGAAATCTGCAGGAAAAAAATCATGTCTATTTGCATGTGTAAGGCATTTCACCAGCCTTTTTTTTTAGAACAGTGTTCTTGAGCTCTAAAAGTAGAGTTTAATATATTAACATGTAACATTGTGATAACCAAATGAAGTATTATATGAAAAACTTCCTAGTAAAAATCCCAGCATATAATCAGTGCTCAAGAAATGTTAGTTGTTTCACTTTCACTCATCCTTACTCTGTTGTAATTACTTTTTTAAATGCCTATATTCTACATTAGGCTGTGAACATCAGGAGGGATGCAGCTTACTTCTTTATATAGGCAGGTCATGAATACAGGACACATCCTTTAAGGGAATGCTCAATAAGTGGTTAAGGTGTTTATCTGTAATTACAGTAAGAGATAATAAGTAATTTCCACCTTTAGCAATTTTTAGTAGTTTACTTAAACCAAGACTAATGACTGATTCAAAGACTTATGTATGGAATTACTAAAGAATTACTGTGCGTCTATCATGAATGAGGAATTACGATAGACACTAGAAACCTAAATGATAAGCAAAAAACGACACTCCCCACTTCTAGTTTAAGAGGCAAAGATAGATATGCCCAAACAGAATGTAAAACGGAATTGCGATTAAGAGATCCGCAGTGCCGGAAGAATGCGGTCAGAGAGATCAATGTTAGACTAAGAACAGCTCAGCAAAATCCCGTCGGATGGACACATTTTTCCTGGGTCTGCCATCTCCCTATAGTCTACCATTATCTAACTGACTTACACGGTTTCTCTTAAGTTGGAAAAATCCCCGGAGGCATTGCTTCCAGAAAGCCGTGGTCAAAACAAAACTCTTCCCCGAGGAAGAAGTTTGGGTGTAGAGAGATGGATAAGGCTACCAGTATCTTCCTTACTCCTCTACTTAATGGTTAACATATTGATACTGATAATCTCGTTAGAAAAGTTTAGATACTGTCCCTTTGGGAAGACCCGAGAGTCCTTACAACAGTTGAGTTCAGTATTTGTGAAATAATGGAGGCTGAGTTCAATATCTGTGAAATAATGGAGGCTCAAATCTCCAGGGAGAAAACACACACACACACACACACACACACACACATCCCACCCCACCCCCATCCAGCTAGGGAGCCTGGATGCTCCCATTAGGCTATTAAAACTTCAACAGGGGGGCGCCTGGGTGGCTCAGTGGGTTAAAGCCTCTGCCTTTGGCTCGGGTCATGATCCCAGGGTCCTGGGATCGAGCCCCGCATCGGGCTCTCTGCTCAGCGGGGAGCCTGCTTCCTCCTCTCTCCCTGCCTGCTTCTCTACCTACTTGTGATCTGTCAAATAAAAAACAAAAAATTGGGACGCCTGGGTGGCTCAGTTGGTTAAGCAGCTGCCTTCGGCTCAGGTCATGATCCCAGCGTCCTGGGATCGAGTCCCACATCGGGCTCCTTGCTCCGCAGGGAGCCTGCTTCTCCCTCTGACTCTTCCTTCCACTCTGTCTGCCTGTGCTCGCTCTCACTCACTCTCTCTCTCTGACAAATAAATAAAATTAAAAAAAAAACAAAAAAAAAACAAAAAATAAAAAACAAAAGAACACTGATCCCTCCTCGCTGTGCTTTAAAAAAACAAACAAACAAACAAACAAACAAAAACACTTCAACAGGGAGGACACTGGTTTCATCAAACTGTGGAGTGATGATGTCAAAGAAAAACTTTATTCTAGTTTTCTCTCTACTGGGCTCTTTCTTAAATGCTCTCACGCTGGGAACGCTGTCCCGCCCCGACTCCCGTCTACACTCTCCCTGAACCGCAACCCTACTTTTCAACTGGGGAGTAAGTTTCAGGCCAACAAACGAAGGGGAGAAGTGGGTGGTATTTACTGATTCGGGAATTGTGTTAACAGGAAACTCCTCCTGAGGAACACCTGGCCGGGGTGTAGACAGCCCTCTGCGCCGTACCCCGGCTGACGCCTCACCTGTTCCTGTAGTAGTACTGCTGTGCCACGAACGTCGACCGAGCCTGCAGCCGAGCTAAGGTGGCCATCGCCTCCAGGCGTCTGCCTCAGCCCGGGTGTTGCTATCGGTCTCCACGGCAACCGGGTGAAACCATAAAGCCAGTCCCGGGGGGGGGGTCAACTTTTCGTTTATCCCACTTTTATTTTCCTCTCCGTTTCAGTTAGCAGAACACTAGCCAGGAAATTAAGACATTGTGCGTAGGAAAAGGTCCCTGGGATTCGCCTCTCTCTTTTCTGTGAGTAAAAGGAGGCGATTCGAGGCGCGGAGCGCGGTGTGGGGAGGCGAGGTCATGGTTGCTCCGGGCTTCCGGTTTCCGCCTCCCGTCGGCTTCCGGAAGCTCAGCTCAAAATGCTGAACTGCTTCTGGAAGTCTCTGGTGCGGTGCTAGTTGGAGTCTGTTCTCGGGCCTGAGCCTCGAGGCCAGGCTCCTGGGTGTCGTTAATGTTCGGGGCCGCCGGGCGCCAACCGATCGGAGCTCCAGCCGCCGGGAACCGCTGGTGAGGCTGGCGGCCCTGGGGGTGGGAGATCAGGAACGGGTGTGATGGCCGGAGGCCGCCGGACCTGGGAGGGAGTGGGGATGGGTGAGCTGAAGACACTTAGGCCTTGCTGTGGCTCCTGCCTGGGATGGAAGCGATTTGAGGAAGGCGTGGAGCTGTGTGCGCTCAAGATTTGTGAAGGGACACAGCGAACGTTTGCTGATTGCCTGACACTCCACGGGGTTTGGGGAGTAGAGGTCTCCGTACTTCGAGAGCCGTTCATTTCTTCGTTGATTGTTGACCAGGCTAGGGACAGAAGAATTTCCCTGGATACAGGCCTTAGTCCCTCACTTCCCGTTCTTAATTTGCCAGATTATACCAGGTGTCCTGGAAGATCAAATCCCGGTATTCTAGAGTTCTGGAACTTGAGTACTGGAAGAGACCTCTTCGCACACTCCCGTTTCTTTCTTTTTTTTCCCCAGTGGGAGTGACCTACCTGTTTCTGCTCCTTGAACGTTCCATTTAGTTCAGATGAGATGTGTGTGTTCCCTAAGAACATATAAATGCCAGGATTTGGTTAGGGGTTTGACCGTGCCTGCGGTACCACATCACTAGTACCAGTTTGGAATAATTGCTTGGACTTTTCAAAGTGCATTCACAAATTAACGTGCTTTTTCTTTAGGACAGTCCTGTGATAGGAGATTGTGACGAGCACAGAACATTTCAATGAGTTGCCCCCAATTGCCGTGCCTGTTCTGGAGCTAGAAGCTGGGTTTTGGATTTCTGTTTGAGAACTCTGGGATGCCAGCCCTGTTCTTTCAAGTATAGATAGAACAAGCAGTCAAACAAATAAGGCAAATTTCCTACTGACAATGTCAAACACGAAGGATTGAAAACCAGGTGAACTGTGGCTGAAAAAGCATATGTCCATTCTTAGACTCTCCAGTGAATGAGACCAGGAGACCATGAGGGGTTATAGTAGTCTGTGTTCTCAAAGATTTTCTTTGCATCACTTATTGCTAAAAGTTAAGACTATCTTGCCTAAAATGTTTTGAATGAGGTTAAATCATTCTGTAGTTCCTCTCACAGTGGGGATAGATTTGGTTATACTTTTAAATTCTCACATTTTCCAGGGAGAAAGCAGGGAGTAGTTTTTTTAAATGAGCTATATTTTTTTTAATGTTGTCATATGGCATTAGCATAAAATAAAACCCTTCTCACGTGTTTAGTATTTTTAGTTTTGACAGTTGTATATACTGTGTACTCACCACGCAAAACAAGATACAAGACATTTCCATTACCCCAGACCGAATTCCCTGTCCAGTAATCTAGGAGGTACCTTTCTTAATGTTCACCATTCAGTCAATACCTTGTTAAGGGAGCAAGACAAAATGTGCTGTATAGATTGGTCTGCTCTTGCTGTGGTGATACTGATTTGTAGGATAGATGATTATTTAATTAAAAAGTATGACTTCCTCTCCCTTTCACCTTCTACGCAAATTATAGTTAGGTACCTCCTTAGGATACAGAGAAACACCGTCCTTCAATTGTTTTAAAGTGCTTATCTTATTTTCAATTACCAGTATAGAATTCATTCATTCTTGTGGCATCAGAGTCTAACATAGCGCCTAGCGCCTAATCAGTGTTTCTGAATGAAATTCTTGAATATCATGCCTGATTTGCTAGAAAAAACACTTTGCAGAAAACTGGTACCTTGATTTTTCTAGTTTATCTGTACAACCATCCCATTAATTGGGAATTTCTCAATCGAATTTTCTTTTTTTCCTTCATTGATTAGACATTTACCATACTATGAGTGTATGTTTTATCCCAGTTATGAAATCCCAGTGCCACTAGGGATGCTTCTACTGAGTCATTACTTGATGCCAGGTTTTATGGACGTATATCTCATGTAAATCTTCTGAGATGGCTGCTATCCGGTTTTTTTTGCATTTTAGAAATGATGGAACAGGAGCAAATATAGTTTGAATAACTAGACCAACTACCATATTTGCAGCATGATTCCGGTATATCTAAAAACAATTCTTTTTTTCTTTTTTTTTTTTTTTTTTTAAAGATTTTATTTAATTGACAGACAGAGATCACAAGTAGATGGAGAGGCAGGCAGAGAGGCCGATGCGGGACTCGATCCCAGGACCCTGAGATCATGACCTGAGCCAAAGGCAGCGGCTTAACCCACTGAGCCACCCAGGCACCCCTATCTAAAAACAATTCTTAACCATCCTGGCATACATCCAATTTGTCTGAATTCGATACACTATTATAGGAATATATGAACTGTTAAGGTGCCCAGATTTGTTAACTAAACTAGAATTCCTGTTATATTTACCTCCCATATTGACTTCAACTTTTTCTCCAACGTTGAGATTAGATTTTCAGTTTTTAGGCACCACATAGGTAAATAGTAAATGATTTAGCTCTCTTTTAACATTTGTTGAAAAATAGAACTGATATTTTATTTTGTAATTTATTCCTACAGAAGTTAAGTTTTATACAATTAAATAATAAAAATCCTAAGATTTTGTGTATGTCAGGAAATAAATATATTTTTGTGCAAGTTACTCTTGTAAGCGGTTTATATTTTTATAATATATTGCTGAGTGTCTCTATCTCTTTTTCCTGCCTCATCTTTCACATACAGTTTTGAAATTAGGGCCCAAAAAGCACAAGTATTTTGGTACTTAAAGTGTAAACCTTCCTTTTAAAATTTGATTCATTTAATGGACAGATCCTTTATAATTTAGATATATGTTTATTACTTTTTATTAGTCAATTTAAAGTCAATTTCTGGTTTGTTTTTAAGAGTTTAAAAGTTGAAGTAAACAAATTTTCAAGTAAATCCTTGATAATGAAGATACTGAATCATTATACTGAACTATTAATTTCAATGTATGTGGCTTGCTTTAAAAAAAGCCTTAAGAAATAAACTATATTGATTCTGGATCTTTTTTTCTTTTTTCTGAGTTTCATTCCTATTTCATATTTGGATCTGAAAAAAGTGCAAAGGGGAAAACGTGCATTTTTTTTCTTTTTAATAAATGCCTCCCCCCCCCCCTTTTTTTTAAGATTTTGTTTATTTGACAGAAAGAATCACAGAGAGAAAGAGAACACAAGGCAGGGGGAGTGGGGGAGGGAGATGCAGACTTCCACCTTAGCAGGGAGCCTGATGCAGGACTCTATCCCAGAATCCTGGGATCATGACCCAAACAGAAGGCAGATGGTGAATGATTAAGCCACCCAGGTGACCCAATAAATGCCTTTTCTTTTGTTTTGGTGTTTGGGTGTTTCTGTGTTTTATCCTGAGGTCAGTTCCATACTGTCTGATATGTTTGAGTCAGGTTTCTGTTTGAACACTTAGGGATCAAAGCAATGGCCACTGTAATTTTAGCCAAGTAGCTCATTAATATTAGTATAGCTTCTTAGCATTTTTACCTGTGGCAGGCTGGAAAGGTATTTACCTAGCCAAAAAATTAAGAATGTCTGGCGTGTTAGTGCTGCAGAAAATTTGAAATCCAAATTCTCTGAATTTTTAGTGAAGGGTCTGTTACTCGTTCATTCATTTAGTCATTCATTGGTCTGTCCATCCAACAGATTTGTTTTTAACATCTGTTATTTGTCAAGGATTATGCTAGATCCTTGTAATTAATATTAAGTTGTCTTCATTCTCATTCTGAGAATTCAGAATGTATTATATATTCAATAAATACTGAATAGTGCCATGTCTGAGCAATGAATGAGACTCATCTTGTACATATTAAGAGCTTGCCTGGATGTGCTCTAATATATGCATGTTGACAAGAATTGGAATGAATTATTTTTTAGATGCTAAATTATTTTTGTTTTATAGAATTCAGCTTTATTTCGTTTAGGCAGCTTCATATTCAGTAGTTTCCATTTCATAAGTGATTAGAATATAAGAAGTTTTGAATGACTCTTGAAGTCATTAAGTGAAGTTAAAAACAAGAATGTTTCTCAAATTTAAATAATAAGTGAGCTTGCTTTATTAAATCACTATTTAGAAAGTAGATTTAACACTTTTTTCTAAAACCATTTTTTTTTTTGGGGGGGCCCCCAAAATTGCTAGTTAAGGAGGCAAGAAAGCTTTCTGGGTGTTTCTGGTGGTAACAAAAGTGACAAAATAGCAGCTGCCCTTAGCGCTTCCAGTTGAGCGCAAGTCAGTGGAACTTTTCTCTTGTTATGGGAAATGAGTTTTTCTCTTTTGTAGAGAACTGGAAAGGATGATTCTCTGTCATTTATTTTTTCTTATATCCGTTTATTAACAAGATAGGACTAACTCAGATACACAGGATTAATTTTTATTGTTGTTTTTTAGTTTTTTTTAAGATCCTTAGAAATCTTTAAGAGTGCATAATCAATTTCTTGAAATTGCATGCAAGACTTTTGCAAATATCTGTTATTCCCCTTCTCCCCATGATTCAGAGTGGTGCAAGAACATGGACCGGATAAGATCCGTGCTTTTGTTATGATATCCTCAGGATTCATAGTGTGGTTCTACTTAAAAGCAAAACGCTTCAGTATTTCAGCGACTACTTTATTTGCGTATAGGGATTGTTGAAAGATGAAATAACTGCTCCCACACATAAGTATCCACTGTCATCCCACAGAATCCCTTTGAGGTAGAAATTACACCATTTTTAAGGTGACTAAACAGAATCAGAAGATAAGTAATTTGTTCAGGGTCCTCGACTAATGAATGTAGTCAAATTTAGCTTCCAAATTCATAAATTTGACTTTAAAGCTAGTGTTCTTTCTGGGTTCCTCCCAACTTTTCCCCCCACCTTTCTGTTCCATACACATTGGAATTCTGTTCCATACACATTGCTTAGTGTTCATGTGAAGTCATAACTAATTATTTGTATGTTTTATAATAAGATACATTCCCCTACCTCCCTGCTACCTCTTTTTCAAAAAGAGAGAGAAAAGTTTACTTCTGATTAAACTTCTGGTTTAAATAGGTGGGTCAAGGAATTTCAAAACTAGCTTGAATGTTAACATTTAATGTTACGCTTATTCTGTTTTTCCTAAATGACCTTCTCAAAATTATTTAAAGGAGATAATTCTGTTAATCATTTAATAGGTCACTAAGCTGAGATAAAGACTTACTTTGACAAATATATTTACCACCAAAGAAGGAATTTATAAATTCTCATAAGCAGCAGAAATTTTCATCAAAGTTAAAATAATTCTCACAGGTCATATTTGTGGAGTTCGTCATGAAATCTAGCCCTGATATGGCATCTTTAAGAAGCATTGTTTGCATGTTTAATCACCCATTGTCGTGATCTATACTATTATGTGTTAATTTTAATTTGTATTTTTATGACCAAACTTTCCTTTCTTAAGTAAAAGCTAACATGAATATCGAGACATGTAATTCCGAGACTATTTTCTTAAGTTTATGACCAGTCATAGCATACATTCATCAGCATAACTCTTGACTTGGTTCTGCTCATACATTGTTTAATTGTACACATTGAGTTTTTAATCATATAGAAACTAAGACAGAAATGACTTTCCTTAAATTTTTGAAAGCCAATTAAGCTGTTGTATTTAACAGCACTTAACTTTGTTTTAGCATTCCACTGCTGGAGTTACTTAACTTTGTAGAAGAAATAGTCTGTGTTTTACAGAGATGAAGATGAGAATTTTACCATGTACTAGGTGATAAGGAATATTTGATTTCTTTTTCCTTATCTAGATATTTGACAGTTGAGTCAATTACCCTATTTGTTACATCTGAAAGATTTTTGTCTTTTAATGAACTTGGGTTTCTTCAGTAGACATACATATCTATCATTTACTATGTAATTATTTTTAATCAGTGTCCAGGCAAGGAAACTGTCCCTAATTCTTCTGTAAATGCTATATTTTATCCTCTTAGGAATAGTAGTTACCACTAAGAGAATCTTCAAAAAGTAATAGTTGTCTAGAGAGTAGTTAGCTGTTAGTTATTGTGGGGGAATCAGTTTTGGGGGCTTTCTTGGGTATCATCTGCTGTGCCTCGCCTTTACATTGTTGACTGATATTTGAGAGTCCCTGGTTTGTCAGTTAACTGCCAGTCTTTGGGAACAAATGAACATTAAGTTTGGACTAAGACAGCTTCCTAGATCTTTTTTCTTGAACCAGAAACATTACCTAATGTAATACCGCCTACACAAAACCAAAATGCTTATCTACTCAAGTCATTTCCTTTTACAAAATCCAACTTTACACGGATAGTGGGACTGTAATCTGATTCTATTCTTTTGGAGTATTTTAAGAAAACTATTAGTTAATGGTTATCTTAGATATTATACCGAACCAGACTATTCTCAAAAGGTATCATTTCCGTTGAATTCCAAATGAAGAGAAATTGTTTCGTAAATGTGACTATTATTCAAATTAACTAAGTGGTGATTTACTGAATTTTATTGTAATTTAAACTTTACAACTACGAATGCTTAACATAGGTTTTTACAAAGAAAGCTATATATTTCCAGGTTTTCTCTTCAATAGGAAAGATCTTATTTAAGAAAATATCTTGAAGATAAAGTGTTTCCATTCAATAATCTTCAGTGTAACTAACTGCCAAGGAAGTAAATGAACTGTTGATCATGCGATGTCTCTTACAGTGACTTTATTTCTGTGAGGCCAGTTGATGCCAGTTTTCCCTGAGAGATACAAGTGAAGCCACTTGACTGACTGACTATGATATTACTGGCTCATTAACAGGGGTTTTGGCTTGCAGAAGTCTGGTTAGTTGAAACTGAAGGGGAAAAGGTGATTTGAATTCTAAGTAGCACTTAGTTAAATGTATTTTTTTTCTGTGTTTTTATGGAGTTTTTAAGAAGTCTCTCTCTCTCTCTCTTTTTTTTTTTTTGAGGTTGGGGGTAGAGAGAAAATCTCAAGTAGGCTCCCCACCCAGCACGGAGCCAGACACAAGGCTCGATCTCACAACTCTGAGATCAAGACATGAGCCAAAACCAAGAGGCAGACACTTAACCACCAACCCACCCAGGTGCCCCAAGAAGTCTTTTTAAAGTAATTGTTTTACTTTATTGATAGCCATATCTGATTCCTATTTGAGTAGCCTCATGGAATAAATTAGGTTCTTCTGGTTGAAAGTTTTTTGAGATATTTTATCTTCTCAAAAAAAAATCAACTAAGGTGACAAATTTAATGATGTTATAAAGAAGTCTTGCTTACATTCTTAGTAATACTGTCAGTTATATTTCCTTAAGCTATGTTTATTACAGCAGTACTTTTTAAATGAAATTAATTGAAGATAAATTTCAGTGGATTGAATCTGATTGCTGACCTTTATCTAACACTAGGACCACCTCATTTTTCTTTCTAAAGTAAAGCGCTAGATTATAACTTTCAAAAGTAACCTGCAGTTTTATTCTATTCTATTCATGCTTTAAGTTAATTTCACATTAATATTTAGATCTAGTCATTCACCTCTGATAAGAAAACTGAATCTTAGAAAAGTTAAGTTACTTGATAACCAGGTAATACTGAGTCCTTTTTTAGATAAAAGAGCTTTATTACAATACATGTTAAACTGGTTTCCAGTAAATTTTATTAAAGGTGCAATATTATATTCAGAGATAATAGGTCTTTCAGACTGTATTTCTTCCAAAGAAACATTATTAAAGGAAATGAACAATATATTTATTGTAATAAAAGGAAAACAAAAAGGTGATTATTACTGTAGAGATAATGAAGAAAAGACCCATTTGGATTATCAATGTAGTCAGATTTGTAGCCCTTCTTTTGGCTTGATGCTAATTCCTATGTGACACATATTTCTTATACTCAAATGCAAAGTCCTGAAACAGTAATATATAGGACCCTTTTAGTGGTTCTCCAGAGTTTATTTAAAATACATATTTGAATCACCATGTTTTTCTAAAAAATGTGTGTCCATACAGGTTTTTATTCATTCAGAATGCTGAAGGAGATCTGGAAAATACAAACCGACATTAAATGAAAGACTGTATTCATTTAGTTAATTGGTCACAGTGTACATTTTACTGATGGCCACAGCACTGGTTCTTCAAATTCAATATACCTTCACCACTTTTACTGCCCTGTGCCTTATTTCTGTTCAGGTCTCCCATTCCCTTTTTCTGTTCAGAAGAATATAAAGCTTAACTGTGAGTCATTTGCCTTACATAGATATGTATTAAATCTGTCTGAACAATTAAAATAGTATCACCTCTGCTCCATCACTCAAAAACAAAAGTGCCGACTGGACACTGGACTTGTGTAGCTCTAGAATGCTGTTCTTCGCTGTAGTTAAGTTGTTAGTTGTAGTTGTAGTTAAGTTGGGCATTCAGGCTCTAGAACCAAGCTGCTGAAGTCTAAAATCTGTTTCTACCATTTCCCAGGTGTGTCACTTTGGGTAAATTGCCCTTAATGTTTCTGTCTCTCTGTATCTCATATACAACCTTACAGGGTTTTTATGCAAGAATGAGATGAGCTAATGCATATAAAACCCTTAAAGTGGGCCTAGTGAGGAATATATAGTAAGTACTTGTTTTAGAAGCTGTATGTGTGTGTATATCATCTTACATAGTAAATCCAGTTGAATCACAATGTGTGTGTGTTCTCAGGTTGTTAAAAAGAAAAGACAAAGTTAAAAGTTATTATAGGGAACTTGCAGATGCCTAAAATTATAGACTGTAGAGACTATATAAACCAGGAGTCAGCAAACTGTGGCCAGCCATCACTTGGTTTTGTAAATAAAATTTTATTAGAACATAGCCATACCCATTCATTTATGCCTTGCCTCGGGCTGCTTTCACCTTACAGTGGCTAAAGTTGGATGGTTATGATAGAGACCTAATGGGCTGCAGAGCCTAAAATGTTTACTGTTTGGCCTTTTACAGAAAACTGTGCCTACCCCTGCTATACACTTAGAAATTATGTAGACATCTCTAGTTGAGAATATTTTGCTCCTTGCTCCTAGAACTCAGAAATGATTGTTCATGATCTTTATGAGAAAGATACAAAATCAGAATTGTGGGCGCTCCATCACCAACTGATACAGAATCTTTGGGAGCTGAGTTTAGAAAGGGTCAGTATAATTTGTCGAAGTTCCTAAAGAATGCTTAATATCTATCCTAGCTGATAAGTAGATAAATTTTTCACTGGTAACATACATAGTTCAATGTGTTTTGTTTGTTTAAAAAAAAAAAAAAGCTGAAAGACTGTCTCAGAATGAATTATAAGAAAATGATGGGCCATTTTAGACCAGTGAAGCTCCAGTTTGAATAAGAACGTAGTTTCTGCTTGACTGAGTTATGAGATTAGTGTGGCCTAATTATAGGCCTAGTACTTGGTTAATTTTTTTTTTTTTTTCACATATTACAAATCTTGAAAGTACTTCTCAGTCTTTCCATCTCCCTCATGTTTCATGGTAGTGACTGGGTAGAGCATGCGGTGAGTCGTGAATTATACAACTTCCTTTTTCACTTAGAAATTGTAGGGAGATGGAGGTGTTTGGAGGAAGGATTGAGAAAGTTCTAGATCTATTGGAGGAAAACTAAGGAAAGGGCAGGAGTAGACTAATGAACAATGATCTAAGCAGAAATAACTTTTCCATAATTAACACAGTAAAAATGTGAAATTACTGGGATATTTCACTGCTGATACTATGCTTACTGTATCTTGAAATAATTCCCATGTTTAATGAAAGAACTTACACAAGAAAAAGGAGCTTAAAAATGAGTCGGAATATTTAAAACTATTATCTTGAATAGAAAAATTAAGTAGCTTTTAAACATTTTTATAATAACTATTAATTTTACACTCAGAGTGAATTGTCGGCTCTAATAAACTAGGTTAATAAAGTTAACACTATTTTTGTTAATTTTTTTCCCTTTCTTTAAAAATGTAGGCATTTCAGTCGAACCATGGAAGAACTGGTTCATGATCTTGTCTCTGCTTTGGAGGAGAGCTCAGAGCAAGCTCGAGGTGGATTTGCTGAAACAGGCGATCATTCTCGAAGTGTGTCTTGTCCTCTGAAACGCCAGGCAAGGAAAAGGAGAGGGAGAAAACGAAGGTCGTATAATGTTCATCATCCATGGGAGCCTGGCCACTGCTTAAGTGAAGGCACTGATTCTAGTTTAGAGGAGCCAAGCAAGGACTACAGAGAAAATCACAATAATAATAAAAAAGATCATAGTGACTCTGATGACCAAATGTTAGTGGCTAAGCGCAGGCCATCATCAAACTTAAACAATAATGTACGAGGAAAAAGACCTCTGTGGCACGAATCGGATTTTGCTGTGGACAACCTTGGGAACAGAACTCTGCGCAGAAGGAGAAAGGTAAAACGCATGGCAGTTGACCTCCCACAGGACATCTCTAACAAACGGACAATGACCCAGCCCCTTGAAGGTTGTAGAGATCAGGACATGGACAATGACAGAGCTTACCAGTATCAAGAGTTTACCAAGAACAAAGTCAAAAAAAGGAAATTGAAAATAATTAGACAAGGGCCAAAAATCCAAGATGAAGGAGTAGTTTTAGAAAGTGAGGAAATAAGCCAGACCAGTAAGGACAAAATGGACTATGAAGAGCAAAAAGTCTCAGATGAACTCATGAGTGAAAGGTGACTTTTATATTCTCTATGTATAAAAATATGTGTCTCCATTGTTTGTGCTTGAATGTGTTTTATATTTTAATTCTGTTTTAAAATAATTACAAATTATAATAATATAAAATATAATAATAGTGATATTACTGTTTAACCATAGTTATATTTCCTTATAATTTACAGTGTTTAGTACAAAACAAAATTGCTTATTTGATTTACATGAAGTCTTTGGATTGCGTTGTAAAGACTTAATTTTCAGCTGTAGAGGAAAGGGAATGGTTTTTCAATGGCAATGAATGTGCTCTTGAATAACAGCACATTTGTAACTATTAGAATTGGATTTATGATTATTTATTTGTTTAATTATAGAGCTTTAGCCTTCGGTGCTTTTTAGTGTCACAGTTCATCAGTGTATTTTGATTTTTGAAAATCAAAAGTTGATACTACTTAACTGTATATTACTTGATATTTTAAGAGGTCTGTAGATTGCTGAGAATTCTAACGATTTATGGATTATAAAACAATTGATAATCTAGAAACACTTGATCTTGTCATTAGACAAATGAGAAAAGCAATGATCCTTTGGCAGCTAGTCTAACCTGTTTATTCTAGAAAGCAGGTATACACCACAAGGATAATTGTTAAGTACTATTTTGACAGCGTCAAAAGGTAAGTGATCATTTTTCTTTTACATAGAACTAATGCTACTGCAGGAAATGAGAAGGTATTGAAACTGTTCATCCTTTTAGGTGTCTTCTTCAAACCAAACACAGAACTATGATCCAGGGGGGGAAAAAAAAACAGGCCAGGTCCTTTATTAAGGGATGGTTTGCTATTTATATAATTTTTCTGAAGAAGTAAAAATTGCTCAAAATTTAAAAAAAAATGTTTCAGGAAGGCTTTGAAAAGTTTATTGTATCTGCTTTTCTTCCCCAAAGTTGGCATTTTTATACCAGAATGAAAATTACTTGTATGGTAGCATTGGGCCATTGTGACTGAGGACCACATAGCTTGACTTGAAAGTGATTTTTTGCTCAGTGGTGGGGAGGGAAGGTGTGTGGCAGTGAAGATAAGTGTCCGTTTCTAGATTATTTACAGATTACTTATTTTTTGGATTGATCCTGCAAGCCCTTATTTTATTGATGTCTGCCTTTTATTGACAGACACCTACCCTGGAAGAAAAATGAGATAAAACTCTCTTCATTTTTCTTCATCGTAAAAAATATTTGATATCCATTAACTATGATCAGGCTACTAGCAGTCAAGTTCTCAAAGAGGATGTTTTCACTCCAGACTGATTTTTAAAAATATTTTTTATTTTATTGTTTATTTTTAAGGTTTATTTATTTATTTTAGAGAGAGCACACTGGGGCGGGGGGGGATGGCAGAAGGAGAGGGAGAGAGAATCTTAAGCTCTGTGCAGAGCGTGGAGCCCGACTCAGGGCTCAGTCTTACTACCCCCGAGGTCATGCCCTGAACCGAAACCAAGAGTCGGACACTTAACTGACTACACCACCCAGGTGCACCTTCTTTTATTTTTAAACTTAGCTATGTAACTTTTAGTGTCACCTAGAGTTAGATGCATATTTCTTCTGTGGGAAGATTACTAAATAAAACAGACCCTGTGGCCTTCAGTCCCATAGTTTGGAACAGCGGATAAGCAAACAATGAAAAGGAAGTGTGCTGAGCAGAAAGTACTGGTAAAGGAAGGCTTTCCGAAGATGGTGAGTTAAGTTTAAGCAAGCAATGAGTGTTGTTCAGATAGTGCATGAGGGAGGGAAGTGATGTTCTTGGGTACAGGGAGCAGCTGGTGCTAAGTCCTAGATCGTGAAGCAAAGTCATGTATCTAGGAAAGTACTTAGAATTGATGACTACTAGAACAGAGTGGCGGTTGAGGCCGCAGCAGTAGGCATGTCTTGAAGGCCTTGTGTGCTGTGGCAGTTTGGGTTTCACCCTGTAAATAAGGGAAGCCAGTGAAGAATTTTTAATAATGAAGAAACTCAGATTTATATTTTGTCAAGGAACGTGATCTCAGTAACAATGTCTAATTTAGCTTTGACTGGCCTCAAATCCATCCTTAGGTGAGGGGTGAATAAGGCAGGGATAGTAGAGAGGAAGGAAATAGGAGAGCAGTTTTAAGAGTTAGAATCAGTGGAAAGTTGACTGTGTTTGGGACGATGAATGAAAAAGAGGATACTGAGATAATGTGAATAAAAAATACAGGAAATGAGCGGATTGGGATTAGTATACAAATAGTAATTTGACGACAATTTGTAGAATGTATCACGCTAAAAAAAAAAAAAAAAAAAGGTGGGATGAGTTGTCCTTGGAGATAAGCCATAATGGCTGTCAGATGCCGAAAATGAAAAGCCTTGCTTCCATAGAAGTTCTTGTTCTGACTTATTGAACGTGCTAGCAACTGTATGATGTACTTGGAGCAACTAGCTAGATGTCAGGTGAAATGTAAGTAAGGAAACATTGTTTAAGACACAGGTGAAAAGATCCCAGATGAAGACCAGGATCATTAAGGACTAAGCCATTCTTAGAGGGGGACATCTGATCTCCTTCTCTCTTTAAGAAGAGTAAGTAAGATAAAGACACAAAGGGAGGCAAATGGTGAGAGACTCTTAAATATAGGGAACAAACTGAGGGTTATTTAAGAGGAGGTTGGGGGGGGCATCATTGGGGGATAAGCATTAGGGAGGGCACATGATGTACTGAGCACTTTTGTGCAGCTGATGAATCACTAAATTCTAACCCTAAAACTAAAAATACACTACATGTTAACTAACTTGAATTTAAATAAAATCTAAGGAAAAAAAATAGGCAGGTAGAGAGATGATTGGGATATGAGTTGGAAAAAGAACAAAAATAAAAGGACCAGAGATGGAGGTGGGAAGAATTTAGGTAGGACTTATCCATACAGAGCCTTGAAATCCATATTTTAGATTTTTAATAGAAAACATTTTATTATTTTTTTAAATTTATATGCATATATAAATTATGTATCTATAGACATGTGCATGTTTTATAAACTTTTTATGATAGAATACTTTCGGATTTACAAAAAAGTTGCAAACATAGTGCGAAGAGTTTCTGTATATCATGTTCCCATATATCCTGTACCCAGTTTCCATTACTGTTAATATAATACATTACTCTGATAAAGTGGTCAGAATTAATAGGCCAGAAGTTATTTTTTTTTTTTTTAAGATTTTATTTATTTATTTGACAGAGAGAAATCACAAGTACACTGAGAGGCAGGCAGAGAGAGAGAGAGAGAAGGAAGCAGGCTCCCTGCTGAGCAGAGAGCCCGATGTGGGACTCGATCCCAGGACCCTGAGATCATGACCTGAGCCGAAGGCAGCGGCTTAACCCACTGAGCCACCCAGGCGCCCTAGGCCAGAAGTTATTAACAGAAGTCAGTACTTCATTAAAATTTCCTTGTTTTTCTTTAATGTCCTTTTTCTGTTCTAGGATCCCATCCAGGATGTCATAATCTTTTTAGTCCGCAAGTTACATTTGTAAACAGTGAGCCTGGTTGTATGTAGAATATTAAAAGAGGTAAATCTGAACTCAGAAATTAGAAAATCATTGTAGCCCCCCAAAAGTACATAGTTGCACATTTCAAAGTTGTTTATCTATAAATCTGAACTCTGAAAACTGTGAAAAACTAACTCATTTGTGGCCCAACCTAGCTTGACCTGGATTTAATGTGAATATTCATTCATTCATTTTTAAAAAATATATTAATAAGTTTGATTCTGGAGTGCTACCTCAAGCCCCTATGAGGCATTTTGGAACACACCTTTCCAAAATTTGAAAAATTGTGATAAAATCATGCTGACTCAAGGATTTCAGAAAAAGAATTGTGACTCAAGGTATGCAGGATAAGGCCATGTATTAGGGTTGTATTGAACCAGCAGACAGGAAAGCACTATGCCATAGTCACAGAAGAGGAAAAAAAAATTAACAGTAGTTTGGACAGCTAAACAGCAAAAGGATGAAGTTTCCAAAGTGTTTTTGACACTCGGACATCACTGTGCATAGGAGAGCATGCGTGTGTGTAAATAAGAAATTACAGATGTGATTGTCTTAAGAAAGTATTCTTTCATTAATGCCTGTGCAGTCTAGGACGCTTGATACGTTCTCCTTAATATGAAGAAAGTTAAAGAAAAAGGTACTAACTTGGGAAAATGTACCTTTTAATAAATCCTTATACTTTTTTATTTTTAAAAATCAAATAATTGAAACGATATTTTATATTCAGAAAACAGAGGGATTTAGATCTCATCTATCATTTTAATCCTGAACTCTCAATTTAAATATTTTTAAAACGGATTAATTTTTAAACAGATTAGTTTTGTTTAGTAAGTCAGGTTACAGGGATGTACTTGTTAACGAGAAAAGTATTATAAAATTCACCTGGGGAGCTTCCCGATTGGTTAAAATTAAGAATTGCAGGAAGTAGAGAGTATATGAGAATTTTTAAAGAACATTGTCAATTTTCTTTAGAGGCCAAGCTTCTTATTACATGATCTGGTTTTTGTGGTTGTTTTTTTTTTTTTTAACTAACTAGATTTTCATATACACATGACTTGTATTAGAACTAATAGTGATGGTTCATGTCAGTCGAATATCTGCTGTTTGTTTTAATTTGTATGTAAAATAAGACTTTGTATCATACTTGAACTTCTATGGAAGTATGGAAAACCTGTTATTTTTTATACACCCCCTCCCTAATATTGGGAGTATTCCATAGTTTGGTCTTGCTCAGAGAGATTTTTAACTTCGATTTAGTGGATTGTTACCATTGTAAACTTTTTTCTTCCTTGCCAGGTAATAGCGTTGTTGTGAATTCTTAAATAATGTCTTTTCCTGAATATTTGCAAATGTGGTCATGAAAAGTAATTTCATCCGGGGCCCTTGTATTTCATGTGCTGAAGAAAGGCTTAGCCTGCTTTTGATTGAGACTTTCCCCATTTTATTGAGCGGTGGTGTTCGGGCTTGGACTGAATTGCATGGCACAAGAAAGGAGCAGTGAGCATTTGATGAAAGCAGATAATAAAATGCATCAATTGTGTCAGCCCCTCGTTGCAGTCACATCTGGCTTACTGTCAGGGTCCCATTAGATGCCTGTGGTTTTATGTGCCAAAAATAATATGCTCTGTAGTTCATGGAACCAGAATATTTGCAGTTTGATTAAAAAAAAAAATCATCTTATTTTCTTTCAGGTCTCTGTCAGGTTTAAGTTTCATCTCTGAGCTGCCATGTCTCTTTAAAATTTTACGACTGAGAGATCAATTGTTCTTTTGATCTGTTTTGTTTTTTTTTTTCCCCCTTTTCCCTTATTCCAGTGACTCCAGCAGTCTCAGCAGCACTGATGCTGGCTTATTTACCAATGATGAGGGAAGACAAGGTACTGAAATGCTTACTCTTTTTTTTTTTTCTTTTAATTCCTTCGGGAAAAAAGTCTTCATTTTAAAGTTGTGCTTGTTACTAGTTACTTCCTAAGTTGATGACGGCAATCCGCTCACCTCACACACACCTACTTAGTGGACTGGGCTTTAGTTCTTCCCCGCCCCCCCCCCCCCAAGATTTGTTACCTGTTTGATGGACAGAGATCACAAGTAGGCAAAGAGACAGGCAGAGAGAGGGGAAGCAGGCTCCCTGTTGATCAGAGATCCCATGTGGTCCTCGATCACCACCTGAGCCAAAGGCAGAAGCTTCAACACACTGAGCCACACAGGTGCCCCTTTATTTAGTTCTTTTTGATAGTAGGAAGGGCATCCTGTCTTCCTAACCTAAAGTAATCGATTATCTCCAAAAGCTAGTATGTGGAGCTAATAATATTAAGGGAGGATTATCTTCCTTAAGAAAGATTTGCATACCTCAGTCTTTACAATTTTGTCTCTTCTCAAGTTCACAAGACACTGGTTCTCATTCTCCACCTGATTCCAAATGTATTTAATACTGTTTAAGCATTAATAAAGGTGGATTTACAAGTCATTTGTCATTTTTATTCAGCCGTGACATTTATTCATCCTCCCTAGTTTGTAAGTAATTAGACAGTTTTCGTGAATTCAATATTGTAAACTGTTACACAGTCATGTCTTACAACTTAGATCTTTTACATCTTTGAGATTCCCTAAAGCTTTTCACAGTTTCGGAGGGCATTATTTTGAAACTACCTATTATGGAAGAAAATAGAAAAAACCTTAATAAGAGGACAGAAGGCACTCTACAAATGTTATCTGCCTTTCTTGAGAATCTTTAGAGGAAAGCAGTAAGTTCTAAGGAGGAAAAAAACCCCCAAGATGTATAGTTTTAAATTATAGTCTAATGATAGGAAGAAAAAAAGAAAATGATAGCCACTTAGGCTTTTTTTCCACATAGTCTGTTCATTCCTCTTGGTAGGAATAAAATAAATGATCATTCATTTTGACTTACTTAGAAACCCATATATATTCTGTTTTAAAGACCATAGACTTTGTAAAGTTAAGAGATTTTGCTGAAATATGCTAGAACCTCAGAGCTCAGAGTGAATTTGACTACCTTGATAATATACCTCAATTCTTGTTTAAATACATGAGCCTGCTCAAAGTTACGACAAATGTTGCATTTCGTAATGAAAAAAAAATGAAAAAACTTTTGGACAAGCCTGTCCATATTTGAAAAGCTTCAAATGGTTTAAGATAGTATACCAGCATTTAGTATGAGCTTATTATGTTTTACATTTCTAAGTGCCTTTTTTTTTTTTCCTCATTCAGTTTATTTTAGATTTTATATTATTCTTAAGAAAACCCTGGGAGATTCTTTTGTGGGGGGTATGGTGAAACCTTTAGGCTCATAGAGTTGAGCTACCTTCCCCAAAGTCACAAAACACTGCAATTCTCACTGGTCTGACTGACTTCAGAACTCAGGTTCTTAATCTTTAGCTGTTTGATCTCCCTATTAAGAACAAAGTTGTGTATCACATCAAAAATAAAATAACCTCATTTTTTCTGTAATAACGTCTCAAATGGAATTAGGATCTAGGGTAATTAGTTTCAAGTGACTCCCTTTTCTTGTACCTACACCTGTTCCAGGAAATTTTAATCTAATTCTCAGTAAAAGTACTAAGTATTTATGTGCTTTGAAAAGTACCTTTTTTTAAAATTAATTTTTATTAAATCCTCAATTGAAATAAACTGGTGGCTTTGGTTTTCCAAATGCTTTAAACTTTTCACTCCCTCGTAACTTGAAGTATAGCTCTTTCCCATAAAGCCATTTCCAGTTGAAGTTTTGGTGTTTTTCTAGTTTGCTTTTAAAAATGTTTGTAGCAAGAGATTTTGGAAATCAGAAATCTCTTTCTGTAAAAGGGAAAGCTTTTTGGCAATTGTGATGACCCTATTAATAAACCAGAATTAGAATCATGAAGACTCTACAAGTCTTCATTAGAATCTTCTTATGCCTTCTTCTGTATTTTCCCCCCTTATCCCTGTTCTAAAAACAAAATACTCTTGATTCACATTTTGTTTTAAAAACAAAATACTGTCAATTCACCAGTACATTTTGAACTGAATTTGAAATGGACCATTTCTCCGTGGTTGCACTCATGGATATTCCCAAAAGTCCAACTAACTATGGATAGTGTTTTGCTTTAAAAATACCTTGCTTGTCATAGTCCAGTATAGTTTCTTTGTAAACTCTGTGGTATTGTCACTTTTCATTTAAAATCAACTTTTTCACAACTATTTCTTAATGAACTTAATCAGATTAATTTCATTTAGTCACATCTGTTCATGATCGTTTCCCCTTTTACACTCCATACAAATCATGAAATTAAGCTAATTTTATTCCATATCAGCTGCAGAGAACGGGTTCTGTAGTTTTTTACTTTTAATTCTCTGTAGGAGATTAAGGCTTGTTTTTCTTTAATTTGGAAAAGGTAGTAACCTAAATAGATTTCTCTATAGTTTCTGCCTTAGAATTAACCAGTATTACGGTTTTTCACATTTTTTAATGGGTTCTAAAATATAACAGCTTATGTTTTGTTAATGGCAGTTCTTGTTGTGGTGTTAAAATCTGTTTTTGAAACTGTGGTGTAGAATAAGTTTTCTGTATTGATTATGTAAATGGTTAGCAGATAAAATACAGGATCGCCAGTTAAATTTAATTTTTAGATATATGACAAATAATTTTTTAATATAAGTGTGCCCCATGCAGTATTTAGCATATTAAAAATTTTGTGCAGGTATTATATATTTATATGAAAAATCCTTTTTCTGAAATTCAGATTTAATTGCTATCTTGCATTTTTTAAATCTGATTACTCTGTGTATTTGGATAATAAAACTGAATCTTTGGGGGATTTCTTGTATTTGCACAGGTGACGATGAACAGAGTGACTGGTTTTATGAGAAGGAATCAGGTGGAGCGTGTGGCATCACTGGAGTTGTGCCCTGGTGGGAAAAGGAAGATCCTACCGAGCTAGACAAAAATTTACCTGATCCTGTCTTTGAAAGTATCTTAACTGGTTCTTTCCCTCTAATGTCGCATCCGGGAAGAAGAGGTCAGTAGCACTTGCTGACTGCTGAATATGGTGGACTTAGAGTGCATCTAGGAGTATCCACTGAAAGAGGATAGGCTAAAATGAAAATGAAAGCGTCTTAGCACAAGATGCTATAAAGACATATGTCAGATCGTAATTCATCTACTGTATTAATCACGCATTCTATTTATTAGAAAGGCTGACTTGCCTCCTTGCTAGGACCATTGTGAAAATGTTGAAATGTTATAAAGGTAAATTAGGAGGAAAGAAAAGCCCTGAATAATACCCTAATTCTTAAATAAGCCATAGTTACGTGCTAACCTCATAAGAGCCCTTCCAGGCGCTGCTTCAGATCTGCTAAGTGTGTTTTGCATTTTCCCCACTACTGTTCAGGATGTTTCCTTCCTCAGACTTACTTTGAATTCTGTACAGATAGGAACAGTGATCATAGAATCTCCTAAATTGAGGACTTTGATTTTCCAGGTTTTCAAGCTAGACTCAGTCGCCTTCATGGAATGCCTTCCAAGAACATTAAAAAATCAGGAGGGACCACAACTTCAATGGTAGGCATGCTTTTTTGTTTAATTGTCATGTTTGGAAATGTATCCATTTCTATGGAATAAAAAGCCACTTCCTCATCCTTTATTCATATTCTAATGTTATACTTAAAAATAATCCATTTTTTTGTAGGCTACAAACTGGACCAGTGAGATTCCCCTATAAACCAAATCTTCTAATGCTAATAAATTAGTTACGTTTTGAACATCTGGGGAATGGCATTCGAGGGAACCTGGCTCCTGTCCTCTTCCCCTGGAGGAATATCATTGAAGTGAGAGCCTCTTTGATGAAAAGATGAGGCTGTTTTTGCTGGAGGACTGGTATTCTTCCTTTAGTCAGAAGTGAATGTGGTTGGGGAGGCTTTCTAGGGATCTAGGTTGGCCCAGGGTGGGTAGAACTACTGTAAATTTTATATATTTTTCTCTTTTATGATTTTTTTTACATTAAATCCATTTATGTATTACTTGCTTTGCCAAAATGCTAACAAAAGCTAGAAAATGGAAAACTTCCAGATCTCACATAAGTATTCCTTAATGTTTATATTGTGACTGGTTAAGAACCAATTTTTACATATCTGACTGTTGTAAATAAACATGATGCATTGACATTTATTGCTCATTTTTAGAGAAGTCTTATATAACCAGCATTATTTAATATATTTGCATTTTACTCAGGGTATTTTAACAAGGGCTAAGATGAGTAGTAGGTAAGGTTGATAATCTTTACTAGAATTTCTGTTTTGTTCAGTTTGCTTTCTACTTGGAAAATCTGCTCTGTATTGCAAACCCATTGTATTTTATAGTATAGTGTTCATTGTACTACAAAAAGATCATCCTAGTTTTAAGCTAACCACAGTGATAACTAGTCTGTGCTAGTAGAATCATTTGCTATTACTTTTTAAATTATCTGCTTTGTCTGATACCTGAAACCACTCAGAATTATCATTTTGGCTTCAAGCTTATGGAAATCATGTGAAAGCTGGTATTTCAACTAATACTGTATGCCTCTGAATCATATTGTCATGTTTAAAAGTGAGACCTGCTTGCACACCCTTGGCAGACCATACGTGTCACCGTGAGTGTCAGAAATACTGCATGAGCTCATTTTCACAAGCAGAGGGGAAAATGTAACATTTCTATTGATGGTATAATTTAGACACTCGATAACATTCAGGCCATTTGAATTCTTCAAAATGGTATATTAAAATGATGAGTATTTTTTATTAAGTTCCAATCATTGATGAAAACTGTGATTTAATACATGTATTTTTATATTGTTGTATGGATTAATTGTTAATTCAGCATTTAATGGCTAACTTAAATATGATGATTGGGAAAGAAACTTAAAGTTGACATTTCTTTTACCTAAAGGTATTATAATCTGAAAGATTTCAGAAAATGTATTAAGCAGAAAGTATGTAACATCTTTCAGATTGCTTGTCTAAACTGGAGAGCTTAAATTTGATAAAGTGCAACTTTGAGTATCTTTACCTTTGCATATTTAAAGTGATATTTTAGAGGTACAGTAATGTGGTGTTTGGTCATTGTAAGTAAGCTTTTCTGTGCTATGTCCTTTGGAGTAAAAAAAAATCGTGATTTTCTTTTTCTGAATTACATAAATGCTTTTATTTTATTTTGTATAATGACTGTCTTTGAGATCTGAATAAGTCACTTTAAAACCTTGGCCTATGAACTTTGCCTTACCAATCATGAATCTAGATGAATGCTATCTAGTTCTTGGTTCAGTTTTACCTATTTTTATTTTTGGTTCACTGCTTGCTTGAGCATAGCTGGGATTTGTAGCCCATTTTCTAGGCTTATTGCAATCTCACTGTGGTATTTTATAGAAGCTATTACATCTGATAGGCTAGCTTCATGGTATTGATGATACACGGCTTAACCATAGTGAAAGCTGCCTTCCCTCTCTAAATTGTAAAAAGGTGATTAAGTTTCACTCGATGGAGATATACTATATATGTGTGTTTATCATGGAACTAGTGCATTAGGCCATAAACTGTTTTCCTGGTCTACATTTTCTTGTATTCAAATTTTACTGAAGACAATGGGCTCCTTCAGGTTTTCTTTCTTTCAATCCGGAATTGTCCGTGTTTGGATTTTTAAGTACTGTAATTTTCTTTTTTTTTTTTTTCTTCAATAAAATATCTGACTTGGACAAGAAAGGTAAGAGTTCCAATTTGTGCTGATATTCTTAAATTCCTGCGAAGTGTTGTTGTTGTTATTGTTGCTGCTCATACTGTCTAGACTGTATGTAACAGTCTAGTCTTAAAAATCATAATCTCACAGAATGGTCATATTTAAACAGTACCCATGACATCAAGGAATAAGAATGAAATTTAACTCCTTTAGATTATCACACTGGAAAGCCAGGTTGCTTTGAAGAGACATTAATTTTCTGAGTAAAGTCAAACACATGTAGCTACAACCCATGAAACCCAATAACAACAAAAGTTTTCTTTCTCGAACACAGATGAATAATGACTACACAGATTTAGTGATTATCTTTGAAGGAAATGAGAGAAGAATCTTTTTACTGAAATATTAATGGATACATTCTTGGGGGAAAAGTTTTCAGTTGGATTTTTTTACCGTTCACCATAGTTATGTCCTATAAAGTCATCCTGAAAACTGATTAGCAAATACTGAACTGTTGCTCCTAAGGGAAATACCAGGCTAGGTTCCTGTGAGGCTCTGGTCACGACATTTTTTATCAGTCAGTCAGTACATAACCTTGTATTACGTGTCTTTGTGTCTAAAAACACCTTACTTAATACATATTGTTGATGCATTAATATTGAACTCATAACCAACAGCCCAGTAACCCATGCCTGAACAAACCTATACTGATCTAACACATGCATTTCTCCTTAAGGCACATCATGGCCCTCTTAATGCTTAGGAACCTGTGTCAGGATTTTCCCCCTGAGCTTGGGGTTTTAGCCCTATGCTTGGGGTTTCATTTAAAACAATGAATTGCCAACACAAAACTGAAAAATGTGGCACCAAATAAACCACAAAAGGACACTTGTTTACACTGTTAGAGCTGAAACAGTGATGCTTACTATATGCCATGCCTCAGTCGGGAATGCACACATGCACCAGGGGACAAATTTTCACTGCTCCTGAATGACCCTAGAAGCGCTACAAGAACTGACTTGAGAGCGGCACGCCTGGCTGGCTCAGTCAGTGGAGCATACGACTCTTAATCTCAGGGGTGTAAGTTCGAGCCCCACATTGGATAGAGAGATGACTTAAAGTTTTTTAAAAAAATTGATATGGGGGTTACAAATACATGTTAGTAGGCAAATTTGCACATGTGGAACTGTCTAATAGTAATGAGGATCAGCTCTGTTTAGTTTTGTCAAGGGCAAAGTGGTCTTACAAAAAGGTTAGAGGTTTTGAAGTCTGGACTTGGTGAGTCCCCACTCTAGTTCTTCTTTTTATGTTTAATGACAACTTGAACCTTATCTTCTCTTTCTCTTAAATAGAGATAGTATTTAATCTGCAGAAGTATTATCAGGATTAAATGAGATTATATGTACATCATAGGTCCAGAACCATTATTGTCACATAGTATATACTAAATAAATGATAGTTACTGTTGTTATCAGATATGCTAAATACAGAATCTCATTACAGGTCAAAATGCAGAATCTTAAGTTTTTCGTATCTTATATATGATACATCTTTATTTTTAATATTTAAAGTGCTTTATATTGCAATCTTTTATGTTACCTTTATACTTCATTTATATTTGAGCCAGCCTTTGTCTTTAATGTGGTGTATAAAGAATAATTTTGAATGAATCTTAGATGAGGGCCACTGTATTACATCTTAAACCCTAATTACAGATTAAAAACTGTTCTAAATAACCTCTCCCTAACTAACTTCCAATTACTAGGCCGTTCATTTGCAGAAAGACTTACACTGTTTAGGAAGTTTTGGTCCCGAGTTACCTGATTCTTAAAAATAATTTTGCCCATATACGAGGGGTGAATGCAGTCACAGTTCTGAGAATTTAATGTTGAAAAAAATTAATTATTGCTGTACTTCTGTTAGAATAACACACTGGTTTATTGGAGCCCAGCTAGTGAGCCTCTAATATTTACCCCTTATGGGAGAATTAAGCAAATCATCATTAATTCTGAGGAATATTCTGGGGCCATTATCCAGAAGATGCAGGGTGAATCTCCTGTATTTCCAGAATTTTTGCATCAAGTACGGTTTGGAGTGAATAATCCTCAGAATAATGATCCATCAGAGAATCTGTTCTGGGATATGGTACTTACAAAGTGAATCCAGTTATCCTGACTTAACCACAGCATTTCAGTTAGCCAATATAGCCTAACCCTAAGCATCCTAATTGTTTCCTATAGGTGAGAGTTTTTTTCTTTTTAAAGTTTTTAAACTGATGGTCTTAGAAGAAGTGTTAATATTCAAATTGAGTGGTCTGTTAAAAAAAAATCAGGAAATAAATGACTCCGTTTAAAACATAGTACCTAAAATCCAATGTTAATATTACATTAGGAATTGCACGTAAAGGTTGTAAGTTTCTGTTTAAAAATTTTATCATCATTTAGGTCCATGTTTTGTTTGTTTGTTTGTTTTGGTTTGGGTTTTGATTTTTTTTTTGTATAGATGAAATGAGAACAACTATAGTGGTGATGGTAGTGGTTATTCTCTCAAAGAAAATGAATCTGATTTATACATGTTTCTCAAGTTAAATATCTGAAAAAAAAAAAAAAAAGGTGAACATTAACCCTTAATTTAAATTGTCATTCTGTACAAGTAAGCATACCATTACATTCAACAATGAATAGCCCTCAAAATAATTTATATCTGTTTAGAATCTTGAGTTATTTCATTGTGTAAGAGAAGGAAATACTGTATATATATTCTTTCTCTGAAGTATATCATGAAAGACCAGACCAGATTTCATAAGTGTCATATTGATAATGATAATGATACTATAATGATTTACTCTGTAAGTCTTGCTCAACCTTTGTTTTATTGTTTCTTGGGATACTGGAGTGGGAATATGTAGTCTGATCTACAGCCTTTTACAACAGAAGGGCCATTTTAAATGGATTTGGTTTATATAAGGGAACTACATGAACTTTTCTCTTAGACTAGTCTAAGAAATTTTTTGATAGAAAACAAATTTAAAATGATTTTTTAAAAATACATAGGATGTGTGTCATCAGTTGTACTCTTGACAGTGTGCTAATCATCTAATATTTTTCAGAGGAATTTAATAACTAAATGCTTAATTATAATCTCCGTGAATTGATTATTTGCATCCTTTAACCATTTTTAGATACTATGCAGAATCCAAGAATATATATTTAGAATATTCTAAATATGTATTATATATCATATATATTCTAATCTATTACTATGTATGTTAATAATTTAGTTTTTATCTTATCTTGAAGTCAGCTTGAGATCCAGATTTCATGTGAGAAATGAATACTTTCTTCTTAGAACTTATTTGGGGATAAAGTAAATTTTGTATCATACAGAAGTACTGCTCAGTAGAATTATAATAAATATTTCTTCTACAAAAGACATTTTAATAGTGTCTCTTGTTTGATTTAAAATTCTCTATTTTGGTGTCATTCTTTTTACATTTTACATATGTAAATTTAATACCTATAATATTTGAAAATTTGAATCTAATGATTTTTCATTCTATTTCACTAAAAGTAATATCAATGCTAATATTGATATTTAGTCTTAATCACGTTATACTTTATAAAAAGTGGAATATTTACATATTTAATAGTACAGATTATATTTTTTAATTTATTCAACAAGAATTTGAATTCATATTCTGTTCTCCATATTTAGCTTTTAAAATCCATTAGGAAAGAATACAAAACGTATTCAGCCTTGGTATTTTAATAATGCCAAATTTGACCACTTACAGTTTTTATCTACCTGTTTAAATTGTCCTTGCTTTTCTGACTACTCAACCACTGGAATTGGCCTGGTTTTGTATCTTGTCATTTGGGTTTGTGATACTTCAGAAATCTGGAACCTAGCAAAGAGAATGTTAGTAATGACTTACAATGATGCTTACTACATGCCAGACACTATATTTATATATTTTAATTCATTTAATCCTATTAATATTTACAACTTAAACATTCTCAAATTTGTTTTTCCTTTGCTATGCCAAAATTAATGAAATCTGGAAGTTTCTTCACTCTCTTATCATGTTGCTAATAAATATAAATACATTTTCTTCATAAAATAGTTTCATTTCTGGTTACCAAGTGCTATCAGAAGTGTGAGTTATTTTGAAAATCTGCAACTTTCTTTGCTGTCTTAAAGAATGAACACAATCAAGTTGTGTGCCATAATAGAAATGATAAGTAAAAGAGACACTACTGCTCCCATCGGATTAATCCCTGGGACCAAATCCTCCATTCCAATCTTTTTCTTTGCTTCTCAGGTAGTATATAGTACCTTGTTCCTGGTCTTCAGCATCATCCAATTCCAGTTTGCTTTCTTGCTCTGTTTCTGCTGTTTTCTCAGCTTACCCTGCCTGGTCCCCCGTTCTCTCTCCAAACCTGTACAGTGTCCATAGGAGCGTCACATCTCTTCTTCAGCCATGATGATAGCCTCTGTATTTCTCTTGATCTGCTCCTTTCCTACCCCTTTTTAGTGGAACTTGGGTAAACTTCATACAGGAGGATTTGTTAGCTGGGACTTCAGGTGTGAGTTAGCCCAACTCACTGGGGAGGGAATTAGCAGACAGATAGGCATGGTTGGCAAGGCTTAAATTTATAACACAGCATGGAATATTCAGGAAATGGAATCCAGTGCTGCCGTAGTATATATATAACGTGTGCTTGTGTGGAGGAGTATATGGTAGACAGGGTTTGTTTGGCAAAGTAGGCAGGAATTAGATCATGTCCAACTCTGGTCCATGGGAATGCATGTGAACTGATGTAATGTCGGGTGGGGGGAGGGATGATTAAGCTAATCAGATTTGTCTTAAGAGATCACATGGATAGCAGTATAAAGGGTACATTAAGTGGTTATAAGATTAGGGATCTAAGGTCTGTCCCTGTCCCCCCAGTAGATGGGATTCACAGTACACTGAACCCCTATATTTTTCTGGATTCAATAATCTGATTAACTTTTGAGTAGTATCCATTCATTCAAAAAAATACTGAGTCTTGACTGTGTTTGAGGTACTGTTCTAGGCCATGGCAGTCAAAGTAGTGAGCAAGGCAGACAAGGTTCCAGGAGCTTCTATTTTAATGAGCATAAATAAACCCGGTAAGGAGAGGAGGGTCAGTAAATAGAAATGGCCGTGGAGAAGATTGAACAGGGTGATGGGAACGTGAAGATGATTGGAGGTGATAGGATTTGCAGGCTGCAATAATTTTCAGCCTTGGCTACTCTAGTGCTTGCTTCTCATCACTCTTGTCACAGCCTGGGAAAAGAAACAGGGTGTACATTACTCAAACCTGTGTATTCAAGAGGTTGTGGTAGGTCCTAGGCAGTTCTCCTATTTCCTGACCAGACTGATCACAGTTTTTAAATGTCACTATAGGTAGACCTGCACAGGCAAAAGAATGTCATTTTATTTACAAGGAACAATTTAAAATTTTTTTGATTTTTTTTTTTTTTTTTAATACTAAAAGTTTTCAGGTGCCAAATATTTATGTAGTGTTTGGTTTACTTCTTTGGATTTCATCATGATGTCTGTTTTGAAATTTGATATTGTGGTGTAGTAGTTATGCTTTTGTGGCCACTTAAATACTGTGCAGGGTGAATATGGTTCTGTTCTATTACATTTTAAAAGTACATGAACTGCCACGCTTTCTTTTTTTTAAATCTTTTTTCTTTTTGCCATTTGTGCATAAGTTCTTAGGTTAGTACATTGTTAGTAAAGAAAAATGGCTTGTTTAAAAATTGGGTTTTTTTTTAATCTCCTTAAAAGCAAATGATTTTAGAAAATGTCAGGTTTATGTTTATCATTTTTAAATTACTCTCATATCCTGAGAAACCTTTAAAATACGTTCTAAAATGTTCTTTCTTTAGATTGGTAACTATTTGATTGCACAGATCGAGATTCAATACCCCTCTTCCTTGTTGCTTTTTAAAATGGTGGTGACATTGCCAGAGTCCCCATTTCAGTTTTCTTGTATCTTTCTTTCTTTTTTTTTTTTCTTTTTTTAACTCAAATCGGAGAAACAGAAATGTTGCAAACATTTCACCTTCTTCAAAGCTTCAACTTTGGTTTTCTGCCTTTTATGTTGCTGATAGAATTATTCTGATGGTCTATAAAACTCAGTTTTCTAATTTGCCTTCAAATATGTCAGATATCTTATATGAGAAAAGTTCAAAATCAATGATGGGTAGAACACTTCCAAATAATATTTAATAAGCACTTTCTATATTGAAGTCACCTGCAAATCCTCCAACTGAAGGTCAATTTGAACAACTGAGAATTCACAAAGAAGTCCTTAATATAAGGGGTTCCCTGTACTAGAGTTAGAAAATGCCAAGCAGGTATTTGCTGCCTGTCATCTGGGCGACAGGATTCTGACAAAACCTGAGATGCATGCCCACAGGTATTTATAAATATTTTAAGCCAGTAAAACCTGTACAATCTCTGTTTTTAAATGACAGTTGTCTAAAACATCGGCAAGTGCTTCCTGAGGGAATAAAAGTAGAAGTTTCATGATCTGTTTGGATGCAAAAGAAGCCATGACTTGAGCCAGCCCCAATACAGCATCTTCCTCTTAGAACGTCATATTGAAATCTGATCATTGGCTGTAGGCAATTCACCATGATAGCGTTGCAGGTGCATTCATCTTTAGGTTGCAGTGTAATTGTAGTAATATTTAATAGCAAGCACTTGGTCTTTTTGAGGTCTTCCAGATTTGTATTAAGAAATACTTCTTTAGAATCTACAGTCTTTCAAAAGTAACAATTACTTAGTCTTCCTCCCATTCCATTTCATTTACATGTGTTTTTTATAGACTCTTCTAATTTTTTGATCCACAGAAACACTTTATAAGAGTGTCTTATATCATTTGTTGGATGAATAAATAAGTGTCTGTTATATCCGACTCAGAAGCTTGGTGTCTTGCCTGTGTATTTTCAGCCACAGATATCTTGGTTTATTGGTACACACGTCATGAAGGATCAGGATGTCTTTGTTGTGGAAAAGGCCAGGAATACAAAACTAAGTAAGATACACTTTTATCCTCAGTACCTTACTGTTCAGTTAATAAAAATTAACTGGGAAAGACGAGAGGGGAGACCGAACATTGGTTAAGAGAAGCAAAACCCAAGTGGCTTTTCATCTTTAATTTAAATTTAAGTTTATGTGTTCTCTTTAATCCTTCACTCTTCCCACATCTAGCCATGTCAGAATCTTATTTCTCTGTCCTGTTAGCCCCTTTGTTTCAGTGCCTTAGGGTAGTTACTCCTAACATTCCATTTTGATAACACATTAGGTTTATCCCTGGTCTGTCTTCCAGTTTTTCTTCCTCTGATCCGTATCACATGTAACTCCAAGTAAATGTTTTTTGTTTGTTTGTTTGTTTGTTTGTTTAAAGATTTTATTTATTTATTTGACAGAGAGAAATCACAAGTAGGCAGAGAGGCAGGCAGAGAGAGAGAGGGGGAAGCAGGCTCCCTGCTGAGCAGAGAGCCCGATGTGGGACTGATCCCAGGACCCTGAGATCATGACCTGAGCCGAAGGCAGAGGCTTTAACCCACTGAGCCACCCAGGCTCCCCCACTTTACTCCTTTCCAGATGATCTTATGTTCTCAACACGCCCATGCGTCCTTCAGCTTTCTCCTGTTCAGCCACATTCTTTCATACTACAGCTTTACTCACAACAATGCATCTCTCTCCTTACTGTTAGATTCATACCCTTCAAGGAAGAGTTGAGAATCTTCAAGGAAGATTCTTTATTTTTTCTTCAAAACCTTCTCCAGCTCTTCATTTTTAAGAGATCGTTCCATCTTCTGAAATGGCATTACCCCTCCTGTCTCTGTTTTATTATTTATTCTGCTTATGTTTGTATTATATCTACAATTACATAGAGCACCCCCATGGCAGGAATCCAGCTCGGCCCATAGGATGTGCTTAATAATTTTGAGAATGTTGGTGGAGATTATTGGTTATCACCCTCTGTTTTTTCGGGAGTTTTCCACCGCTGGTTATGAAGCCAGTTCAACCTTAAGTAACATCCTTTCCTACCAAGAGTAGTGTCTAAATTCTTCATGGTTTTTAATTTGTCCTTTTATGTATGTATTCCGTGATGTGATGGCAGATGGGATTTCATGTGACAAAGCACGAGAGAAAAGCTGAATTGTGCAGATACAGGGCTTGTGTACCTTTTGGTTGGAGAATCCTTAGATGTTGCTATTGAGTAGGGATTTCCCTTGGAAATAATCTAATAAGTAATCTCCTGCTTCAGAGGTGGCAAGTGGACAGTGTTGAGTCCCCTGGCAACGTTCTAATTGCAAAGTAGAAGACGGAGCACTCAGTATGCTGACTTTCACTGAATTCCCCTGACCTAGTAAAGTTTTATCATGTCACGCATCCATTATGGCCTCTTTATAGTATAACATTTTTATTTTTATTTAACTATTTTTTAAGTTTTCTTCCTTTTTTAGTTTTCTTTTTAAATTCAGTTAACATAGAGTATATAATTAGTTTCAGAGGTAGAGTTCGTCAGTTGCATATATGAATACCCAGTGTTTATTATAGTTTAGCATATTTACATGATAATTTTGAGCTTCTGCTGTGCTGAAGGGGAACAGTAGTAACATGTTAAGATCGTGGCTAAGGATTGGGATCAGAGGATCAACTTTTTTTTTTTTTTTTTTTTTAATAGACTCCCTGTTTCGAAGGTGTCTGGCGCCTCCAATTTCTGAACCTTTCTGAAGTCTGCTGCTTTAGTCAGCTTGCTTTTTATTGCCACTCTATCCCTACCCATCTTACACTAAACAAGGATGAATGGCCAGCTTTGGTTTTCATGTGTAATTTTGTTGAAGTACCTTATTGGGTGATACCTTCTTTCCTATTCTCTTTGTCCTAGGACATGGAATTTTGCCTTTTTACTCTTCCAAGTCATGTTATAAGGCGTTGGGAGGAGCTGAAATCCATGTATGATGGGTGGGTTATGTGTATTGGCAAGTCTTACCTAGTGTCCTTTTCTTGTCGTTTTCATTGTTATAAAAAAAAAAAAAAAGTAATAGATACCCTGGTTTTAAAAGTTAAACAGGACAAAAAAGTACCGAGTGTCTCCCATACCCATCTGTGCAAAGATAAAATCTGTTCCTCTGCACCTCAGTGTTTACACTTTAAAAACATGTCAGAAGGACGCCTGGGTGGCTCAGTGGGTTAAGCATCCAACTCTTGGTTTCAGCTCATGTCTTGATTTCAGGGTTCTGAGCTCAAGCCCCACATTGGGCTCCGCAGTCAGTGAGGAGTCTGCTTGAAATTCTCTCCCTCCTCCTCCCTCTCCCTACCAACCCCACTCTCCCTTCTCTTTCTCTTTCTCTAAAATAAAATAAGTCTTAAAGTCAGAGCGATTGTAAATTATACTTGTTTTACATTCATTTGGCTACATAATATTTCATTGTAATGTATTAATAATTTATTTTTCAGATCAGCTTTTATGTGACTAATATTAAAGGACTGAAATATTTTATACTATTGGTTATATTGCCTAACATTTACTGAGTTCTTATTATTTGCCAGGTGTTTTAATCTCTTTATGTATTTTAATTCATTTAATGTTCATAAAAAGGCTACTGGGGTAAATATTATTCTGTCTTCTAAACCAGGAAACAGGAACAGATGGCTTAAATGACTTGTTTAAGGCCACAGCTAGTAATTGTGAGTGTCAGAATATGAACTCTGGCCTCATGGCCAGATCTCCATGGATCCCCAAGCTATACAGCCTCTCCTTCAAGAGTAAAAAACATATTTACACTTAAATTTTAGTTTCTCAAAAAATGTCTGGGCCTCATTGGTCAGTTTCGCGAGTATAATGGGCGGGTTAGTCTGAGTTTCCTTGACTAAGTTGAATGTGTTGAATTGGATCTCTGTTCTATTTTTCCGTGTAAGAGTTTCCATCACGTAAATATGCTCTCCGTTCCTCCTGTCAACTCTTCACTTCTAACTGATGTGTTTTCTCTTCTGTCCTTTGATTTAGCCTGTTGACTTAACTTACTAGGTCTTTTCTGACATTTAAAACTTTCCTTTCTCCAATCTATTAGAAGGTAAATTTTCTGTTACCTATCGGTGGGGTTTTCTTCCTCTCCAGAAAGGTTAGTGCAGCAATAAAAATTTAAATAGCATTTGATAATTTATAACAATCTCCATCCATCCTGTAATATAAGTACTTTGCGAATTCCCATTTTATGGATTCACAGATTTTCAAAGCATTAGCTTCATTAAGAAGGATCAGAGCTAGGTCTCAATTTCAACCCTTTTACAAACAAAAATTTTCAGAAGTTTGTACTCTCTTCTGTATTGTTCACTAAAGCTACAGTGATATGTCTTGAAAATACCACAGGGCTTAAAACTGAAATTTCTTGTCAAGTTGTAAAAGTCGTCCTCTTCAAAATTTGATTGGATCCTCATTTCGAGGAAGGAGTCAAGAATTTTTGTCATCAAATTCTTAATTCGCACTTCCAAATTGTTGCTGATTGTATTGAAATAAATAATTTGATTCATGCTACAAACTTGGTATTAGCCTTTTTGATATTTATTAATATCATGACTTTTCCCTAGTCTACTTCCTTGGATGGCTTTATAAAATAATAGTACATTCTCAACCTTCGGTGTTGACTCTTCATCGGAAATACCAATTAATCTAATTCTTCTTGATTAAACAAAATCTTAGTCATCTTGTTTCTTCAACAAATCACTACATGTATTGTATATCTTGCTAACACATTTGCTGACACGTTATTGTGTATATTGCATCTTATGTTTGTAGTTGAAGTGCCTTTATTTCTGTTGGAATGCCCCTTGAGGTGCTAGCTGACTAGCTGACTAGAGGAGTTCCCTCCTCCTCTTTTTCCCAACATGTAACTCCCAGCTCTATAGTGTAGCACTGTGAAGGGCAGGGAGGGCAAAGCAGACACTTTATACATTAGAAGGGGCTTTTCCACAAACACGCACATACATGTTTTCTTTTTAGATTATCTTATTGCTGGTCGGTAATTCTTGATTTCATTGAGACACTAGAAGGGCATACACTGTTTCCACAACAGTCATAATCATAAACTTTGTTAAAAGTGAATTAAGATATGAATATGTATGAAGAAATTAGATGTTCTCACCATGGATATATGGCATCAACGTGTCTTGAGTGAGTTACAGACTTTACTCATTTCTGGGCCATTTGTTTTATATATGGATTAAATATAGATAATTACTCGTGTGACAGGTTACTTTATTACTTTGATAGATCTCAAAGTACCGCATGCAGTTATAATGTTATTATTGTAATAATTTGGATTCACTAATAACCAGAATTAACATTACATGAATTAAAATTTTAAAAATTGGTATTTGATTTTGTTTAAAGTCAGTTTTACTTCTGGTGGTTATTTTGACTTAATAACAGACTATACCTTTTAACTGAAGTTTTTAATCATTTTTAAGCTCATGTTAAATATAAAAATGTTCTGGAACTATTAAAAATTAGAGTTAGAATATTAACTTCCATAGGTTAATCAGTTCATTTTTGTCTTGTGCCTCGCTTATTTTAAAAAATTGTTAAATTTATTTGTAAATTTGCATCATGTGATAGATGGACTAAACTTAAAATTTATTTTCACTTTTATGAGCTCTTAGCCGAATATCCAGCACATCTTACGTGTTCAGTCATTGTTTTCCTATATAACTCTAATACCTTGTCTTGCAAGAGTGTTGGTTTTAGAAAGATATTAAATGGTTAAGCTGTTTCAAAGTTATTTGCACACCCTCATTAAGATTTGTTACCTGAGGGAATAAAATTAAAAGATTCTAATCTAGTCATCCTGGTTTTAATCCATATTTTTTATTTTATTTTGTATTGTGTTTCAGTGAGGATTCCACATCTCTGGTTCAAAGAGGTTTCTTACCTGTGTTCTTTCAGGTTAAGGCAGTTCTTTAGAAAAGCAGATCTATTCTGGCTGTGTGATGCATTTTATTTAATTTTATAGTTTTTATGATATCATATATTAGAGATTGCCAAAAATATAGAAAAATTTTAGAGAACATTTTTGGATTTGATGGATTACCACTCTTGAAAGGGAAACAAAACACTAAATATTTCTAATCCCGCATTATTTACCGCATGGGTGGTTAAATGCTACTTTAAGCCTCATAAAATTAAAAGGGAGAAATCTGCCAACTGTAGCAGGAATTGGATTTAGGAAGAGTGGTACAGAGCCAAAATATTGCTACAGAATTAAATGTCAAAAATCTTCTTTAATAGTAGATATATAGTTCACAGTGCCTGGTTATGATTAATACATTTAATCTAAATCACTGAAAGTTGCACTCTCCTTTTCCATAAAATACAATAGGACACAAATCAGTTTTACTGTAGATGGATAACAATTGGAAAATAATGCATCTTCCCGCCCAATAAATTGTCAGTTATACCTTTTAACTAAAATCAATTCATCTTTCCAAAATTTATTGCAATTTCTAATAATAAATCTCCTCAAATGTTTATTCATTTGGTTTTTGATACATTTGTGCCACTTTTGCTATGGTCTAATGTTTTCTCTTTTGATTCATTGTAAATTAGAAAATCTATTTTGAGTCATTTTTCTAGTTAAGAAGTTAAAATCTATAACCTAGCACCTTTTTCACTCTCCTTTGTACATTTTAATACCCTTGAACTTGAACTTAAATGCAATCCAGTAAATTCTTTTCAGAAGGAGATTAAAAGACTTTTCAGTGTAACTTCTTGACTAAGGGCCAGATTCATAAAACAAGCACTTAGGAGGCTGATGATTGTTGCCATAGATCCATTTTGGAATCAAAAAGAGGAGAAAGAAATACATGGGGTTGTGCCATCATTTCATGTAAGTATTTAGTAATAAAAGAGGAAATGCCCATTTGAATTAGGATTAGATATTGATCATATTGGTTGTCTGCTATTATTTTCTTTTGATTGCAGTAACCCAAAAATGGCATTGAAAGGAAACAGAGATAACCAGCTATGTTCAGTCTATTTCCCACAAAGAGGTCTTCCTCTTACTAATCTTCAGATATACTTTTTAATTTCTGTGTATACATTTCAGATTATTCTCTTTGTTGTTTTTTTTTTTAAGATTTTATTTATTTATCTGACAGAGGGAGATCACAAGTAGGCAGAGAGGCAAGCAGAGAGAGAGAGAGGAGGAAGCAGGCTCCCTGCTGAGCAGAGAGCCCGATGTGGGACTCGATCCCAGGACCCTGAGATCATGACCTGAGCTGAGGGCAGCGGCTCAACCCACTGAGCCACCCAGGCACCCAGATTATTCTCTTTTAATGTCTACTGAACGTGCAGTCACATTGGTTTTTCACATATACTGTGTTTTAGAATGCAATCATTGTGATGTTTTTAATTTCATATATGATATGTGAGTATCTCTTATTCTTTATACTGTTAAATTACCATTAGACTTAAAATAAATCCTTCAAGTACTATATGGTGAACACCGACTCATGTCATTTTAATTTTATACTTTCCTATACATATTCCACAGTGAAGTTCAGAGTGGTACTCTTTTTTTTTTTTTCTTTTTTTCTATCTCCGCCATCCCAGAGAAAGTAAGAATCAGTTGACTTGCCCACAAATTACATAAAAATATGTTTGCAATTAACATGTTCTGAGGTTTGGTGTTGTCTATACTTTTTATATTCTATCAAAATTCTGAAATAGATTTTTGGAATGGATACTATTAGAAATGAAAGTGACATTAATTTGAATTAAACCTGCAACTCCTTAGCAAATTTGTATCACTGCGAATAGATAAGATACCATGTGATTAATTTAGCAGTTAAAAAGGTAATTTTTGTGGCCAGAAGAGCCACATTTTTTGAGCTAACTACATTCATTGTTTGGGCTAACTACATGGTGAAGAAAACACATGTTTTCTAAGGCAAAGATGAGACGTGAATTACAGTTTTTACTTATTTATCTAAAAATAGTGCTGCTTTTTTTTTTTTAAGCTGTGAACCTAATAACGTTTTTGATATATGGCTTCTTTAATATAAAGTATAATATTCATTTGGACTTAACAAGTTAATTTCTGTATTAGCAAATGCCAAGTTTTCATAAATTTAGCTAGCTATAGAAACTTTAAAAGTAATCACTGACTGGGGCTGCGTGGATGGCTCAGTGGGTTAAGCCTCTGCCTTCAGCTCAGGTCATGATCTCAGGGTCCTGGGATCGAGTCCCGCATCGGGCTCTCTGCTAGGCAGGGAGCCTGCTTCCTCCTCCCCCTCTCTCTCTCTCTCTCTGCTTGCCTCTCTGCCTACTCTCTCTGTCAAAGAAATAAAATCTTAAAAAAATAGAAAAGTAATCTCTGACTCACATGTACTTCCTAATCTGATTTTCCCATCACACTAAATATGAAAGTAAATCACATCATACTCTTTGAAATAACAAATGATAAACCAATATGCTCTGCCTTTCTTTTTAAAATACCAGTAACATATTGGAGTGTTATTCCTCTGGCGGTTTTATAAACATTGGGTAATGATACAGTGTCAATATATTGCTTAAGTGTTAGGATTTTGCTGTGTTACTGTCAGTTATGAAGACTTTAGCAACAGCTATAATACCATTTTTCATCTTTGCGTGGTAGTTTTGTGAAAGACAACAGGTTTGTTCTACCCACCTTTTGGGAAGTTAAGGCTTTGGGAAGGTAAGTAAGTGACATAAGTAGAAGGAGACAGAGCCAGGGCCAACCTGCTGATTCCTGGTCCCATAGACTTTTCCATACCCCCACCTGCCTTTCTGCACTCTCTCCAGTTGAATGTGAATCCATCCTGGAAGCTGAAATTTTCTTAATGTTTTCAGCCATAGTTTGAGGAATTGCCATGTAAATTTGTACTGTTTCCAAGCAAAATAAATGTGTTGAAGGAGATCAGTAAATAATCTATGTATTTTTCCCCAATCCTCCAGTTCACTCTTTTGGCCACTGACTCAGTCTAACTCTTATTTAGCCTTTCATTTTCCACTTTCTTCCACTCTGTCCTCAATTCTCCTTAAATATGTGATCTTCTGACCCATTTGACTTCTAACTTGAAATCTCTCAGTGCCTCCCCTTGATTTCTCAAATAGCATGTAAACTCCTTTCTCCTGTCTAGGTCTTTGCCATTAGGGCTTCTGCTCATCTTTCCATCTCTGTGTCCTGATTCTCTCTGGTCGATACATCCTGATTGTGCCTTACCATTTCCCAGCTTTTGTCACTTTGTTCCAACTATTTTTACTATTTGCGACATCACACTTCATGTCGGTCTGTGGAAATCTTGCTCATTCATCAAAATACATTTTAATTAAAACCTTATCTGGAAACTTCCCTACCAGAAGGCATCTCTCCTGTCATTCAGTCATGACTGATAGAACCATGTGTTAGCCCCTTCTGGTAGAGTGCAAGCAAAAACCATGTAACTGGAAATCGGAAAAAGTTCTCTGAGATCCATGATTTACTGGCTGTGTAACCTTGGAGAAATCACTTTTTGAGCTTTAGTTTCCTCATCCCTAAAATAGGGATAATAAAAGGTAAGATGAAATAAGGTATGTAATAGGACTTTGTGAACTGTAAAGGAGCTGTTATTACTCATTCATTTCAGGAGTCCAAAGCTCAGATGCCTTCAGGGGCCAGGCAGATAATACACAGATACATACACACATATATACAAAGTAGCTTTGTGTTCAGGACCTCACTGCATGCTAGAATGGGCATTCCTAGCTCAAGGTATTCAAATTCAAAACGTTTTAAGATACTATGATAGCTAAAAGGAAGGGAGAGAAAGAAAGAAAGAAAGAAAGAAAGAGAAAAAGAAAGGGAGGAAAAAAAAAAACATGTTTACTGGCCAAATACTACTGTCCCATTGTGTCCATCAATTTCCACATCTGAGTAAAGCAATATTGCATTCCCACAAACCCTTGCATGTTGCAGGTGCCTTGTGTACCTGGGGAAGGTCAGTGGGCGAGTAGATGACTTGAGTGGAGTGGGTAAGTGAAGTTTAAATGTATAATGTGGGAAATGAGATACTTGCATTTTAAGCACTTTTTCTGATCAGTAAGCAAGAGGTATAAAGACATTGTATGAACCATAGTTTCTCTTCTGGTCCTCTAGTGAAAACTTCTGGGTATGTGCTGTGCACAGTTTTGCCTTAATCTTTCTCAACTAGTATTGACCACAGAAGCACTGTTACAGTTTATAGAGAATTCAGGCATTTTTCTGTAAGAATGTTATTTTCTCTGTCCTCTGTATTGGTGGGCTCTGGCAAACTGAAGAGAGGTGTGTAAGTCTAGTGCCTTTTCCATTCAATTGCTATTCCCTCTGATCCTTGACAGCTAAATAAAAGCCTGGTGCTTGAGACTTAATGATTCTTTTCCCTGGGATCTGAGAAATATGGCTGTTTATTTTCTCATCTTTAGAGAGTTAAATGTATCTTATCCAGTGTGTTAGAAGCCACTTGTAAAACTTAGATTTAGGTACAATTAATTCTTGTGCCTTTCAAAGGAGGTAGTACAGGCTTAGGTCAATGCTTAAATAAAAGCCAAGGGCTCAGGGACTCTAATATGTCTGTACTCTTTGTATTTTTCTCATATTTATCAATGAAATGATCATCTCTGCAGTTACAGATGAAAAGGTGGTGCCAAATGACCTTGATAAAAGGGAAATTATATCCTAGTATGATGAGCGAAACCTTTGTGTGCTTCTACGAAACTAAGTCAGACATAAGCTTAGCTGTAGTATAGACTCATTAATAGAAACTTGACTGTTACTAGATTAATTGAATACAAGTAAATGAAAGCTTTGTTAATTTGATCTGAGTGGTACAGTGCTTACATCAAGAAAGAGAAGTAAAATCTTTGACCTTATTTAACTGCCCTAGAATGTCTAGTAAAGAAGGGATGCGGCTTCTGTGAGGAATAATTGAGACATAAAAACCATTGCCTACCAAGTTGTCTGGCACAAATTCATTTGAAAAAAATTTTCCTTGAAGTTATTTCCACATTTTCTTAGACTCTCTTTTAGAGTGTTTGCTTACTTATAATTAATTGATTCTGCTCTAGGTTTTTCACTTGCCTAAATAGCCTTCCTATTCATAAATACAGAACTCTACAGCTATATAGAAATTTTATTTTTATTTTTTAATTTTATTTTTTTTTAAAGATTTTATTTATTTATTTGACAGAGCGAGATCACAAGTAGGCAGAGAGGCAGGCAGAGAGAGAGGAAGGGAAGCAGGCTCCCTGCTGAGCAGAGAGCCCGATGCGGGACTCGATCCCAGGACCCTGAGATCATGACCTGAGCCGAAGGCAGCGGCTTAACCCACTGAGCCACCCAGGCTCCCGAAATTTTAAACCCCTTGGTTTACAGAGTTATGCACATGTTATATTTTTAAGTTTGGGAACATTTAGAGCATGTAGAACAACGGGGCGTCTTTCAATCATTCAGTTCATTTCTGTTAAGGAAGTATTTATTTAAACATTAAGTAGTGTGTGCCAGGCATCATTCTCTATGTTTGGTGATAACTCCAACAGCCTGAAACAGACAAAAATCCCTATCTTTGTGAGCTTACATTTTAGTAGGTAGCACCTGTATGTCAACCTTTTGCTAAGTATAAAATCTAGAAAGATGGGTAAGTTTTGTTTTTGCCCTTCGAAGAGCTTACACTCTAATTACAGAAATAGATACAGAGAATGGCAGCATAATGGGCCAAGTTTTAGGAAAGAGGTGCTAACTGAACACAAAAAAAGGAAGGGGCACCTCACCCAGCTTCAGAACAGCAAGGAAATGGTGTTAACTGTGGACTAAAAGATGAAGCCGAGCTGTCGGGTAGAAATGGGTACAGTAAATGGATCTCACAGAATTCTGGGAGTGACCCCTCAAGGACTGGGACCTGAAATCCATCTTCCGGAAGTGGTTGTCGGTGTTGTCCACATGGAGAGAGTGGGGCAGACGCTCCAGACAAAAGAAAAAGCATGAACGAGGAAGCATGGCATGAAGTAGTGTGGTGTTTGCTGGCAGCCGCAGGCAGGCAAGCCTTCGAGAGTGGGCAGGAGAGGGTGGCCCTTGCCCACTTGGAGATTGTCCAACTTAAGCCAGTCAGGCCCTCGGGAAGATTTTTAATGACATGACATGTGGCTTCACAGTCTTTCATATGTAAGAAAAAACAAAAACAAAAACATATAATAGCACCAAGCAGGATCAAACAACTTTTGCTTCTTAGATTTTGAAATCAGTCCCACCTGGAAGACTTGCTTCTTACTTCCTCCTGCCTGGTATGTTGCTCTGTTCATAATCACTTAAGCTTTCCTCCTTCATCAGAAGAGTCTTAAAAATACCCTTTTAAGTAGTTTTCAGTCTGACTCCTGTAAATAAATGGCTCTGCATCCCCATGACTAGTCCCATCCTTGTTACGTAGGTTTCTGTTGTGTTTAGAATATCTACTATTGGTTTTACGTGTTCATAGCGGAGTATTTGTTTAGCTTGTTTAGCTCCATCAAATTACCTCCTCTGAGGGGGTAGGTTTCCTCTTCTGATGGCCGCTGACATGAGTTTGTGACTGTGACCTGTCTTACAGTCCGTTAGTTTAGGAAGTTAAAGTCTATTTCAGTTGATATGCACAGCGCTCTGTATGAATGGTGGTGGTCCTGAGAGAAAGAACTACATATGAGGTATTTCTGAATTCAAGATTTGCTAAGTTTTATTTTTCCTTAGTTCATTTTAAAGGGCATTTGATTATTTGGTTGGGATTTTTTTTTTGGCAAACGTCACATATTGGATAATGTCTTAAGGTTCAGTCAATTTTAATAGGTTAAGTGCTTCTTTAATGAAAAGGAAGAACAACCTTTAGGCTTTTTAATGATGATATCATCCCTATGGTTATAATAATAATGTTTGAAAACATAACTGTATGCTTAAAAAAAAAAAAAATTTCCTTCCCACTGAAATAGCATCCCAGTAGGTAGATCAGTAGTCTTGGTTATTTTCTGAGGCCCTGTCACTGGACCCAACAGTGTTCCGGTATCAGAATTAAGTCACTGCTCTAAGTTGTCCTTTGCAATTGAATGTCTGGTTATGTGGCTGAGAAGACTCTTAAGTTAAGCAGAGACTGTAACTCTCTTCTTCATTGACTTTCTTTTCCATACTCTTCAAATCCGTTAAGACTCCTATCCTCTTCCTAGGTCACCACTGAACTGGTTAATAATTCTTCCAAGCCTTTCTCAACCTTCTCTCAGCTCCTCTTTGGCATTTGACATTTTAGCTCCTTCCTGTCAGAACTCCCATCTCGCTTTCTCGTTACGGTACCATCTCTGTTTTCTCCTTCCTCTGCAACTACTTCCCTGCCCCTGGCCTGTTTTCCTGGCTCCTCTTTTTCCTCTACCTTGGATATTGGCATTCTCATGTTTGTTTGGTGTTTGTTTTTATTCTTGGTCACAGCGCTTTTATGGTACTTTTTCTTTTGTTCTAAGAGCTTTCAATTCTTAACCTCTCTGCAGAAGGCAACAAGGTCTTTTCATGTTGTGCCGTGTGCCCTCCAGCCCAATTGTTCTAGGTACTTTTTTTTTCCCATTCCCATATATCTGAGAGATAATAACACATTACCTCACTATGATGGTTCCCTTAGGTAACAGTTCTTAGCCGTGGGTGAGCATCATAGCTCAGTCCCACCACCTCCACCTTGGGGAACAGCATGAATGGTTTGAAAATCTTAGCACAATAGTTCTGACACATGACCTGTGGCCATGTTCCTTCTCCTAATCCTGATCTCTGCCTTTCCTTTCAACATTGAAGAATCACCCTTCTGCCCACCCCCCCAAAAAATTTCATCTCCAACAGGTTATGACTTGACTTGATACTCCATTATTTATTCTTATCTCTTAAAGCATGTCCAAACCTTTAACTGAAGGTTTAGTTTATATAAGTAGTACCCATGTTGATCACATTTTAAATGAAAATCATCATCGAGTTGAAGAATAAGAAGGTATTGAGATTTACAATGTACCAGGTACTTCATAAGGTCTGGAAGCCCAAAGTAACAAATGATAAACATCTCTAATCTTAAGGAGTCTACAATTATTAGGATATATATAGACTAATGCTATGCTAAGAAAAGTTGTGAATGTTATAGATATAAGCCAGTTGCACTAATGAGAACAGAATAAGTAGAGTGATCACTTCTACTAAAGGGCAATACAAAAAGAATATTTGAGCTGTATCTTTGACTGAGGAGGTCTTCTCAGAAGGAATAGGAAGTGTAGTAGTATATAGTAGAAAGACCAGTTGGAATTAGAAGGGACTCCGTATGAGTTGCCACCACTGTTAAACAGTCTTAGGCAAAATTACTTGGATCTCTTATCTCCCCCATCTTTTAATTACTTCCCATCATATGACTTATCTTTTCTTTATAACATTCACTGTAACGTGAAATTACCTTTCCCTGGCCCCCCCAGTCTGGTGTGTCCATCTATTAGAATGTCAGCTTCCAGGGTCAAGGACTCTTGTCTCTCTTGTTCACGGTTCTCCTCAATGTCTAGAACAGTGCTTGAACTCAATACATTAGTGAGAATTTTGAATGCATTGACCTGGATTCTTGTGAAGATTAACAGATTTATTTACAGGTAATACTTTCGTGAACAAACAGGCCATCTGATTCTAACTAACTCTAGTGCTTAAATTCAGCATAACTGAAGATAAAGAGTTGTAAAAATTCATGGCTAGTTTCACAAGGATTGAGTACCTCGGTGTGTTAAATTTAGGAACACGGATAATAATGTCAAACTTCTGACAATTGAGTAGAGGGACCTTAGAACATTCATTTTGATCCTCCTTCAAACTTAAACATTCTGTTGATTTCTAATCTTTCAGTTTTATCAATTTATGAATTAGACATTGGTATTAATGTAGTGTTTACTTAAATCTACAAGATTTACCAGATTCTTCCTTACTATTTTATCTTAACATTTCATATTTTCTTTGTGGGATCTTTGAATATGTTCTTAGAAGGCATTTTAGTGAAGTTCTAAAACTGATAAATTTTTTCTTTGTAATCTGAAACTGGATTCCTTTCGTGCTTATTTATTAAAAATAGTTTTTCTAGATAGGTAATTCTGGATTAAACAGGTTTTCGTTACACTTGGTGGATGCTCTGTTACTGTCTTCTGGCATTCATTGGTGCCTTTGAGAAATCTGTTTTTAGATAATGACAGATAATGTAGCTTTTCCTTCCCCTCTGGCTGTTTTTTTGTTTGTTTTTGATATTCTGCAGTTTCACAATAGGACGTATTAATGTGAATTTGTTTAAGATGGTTTTTTGTTGTCTTTCCTTTGGTAATTGCTGTCTTTAACCAGGTCTTTAAAAAAAAAAAAAAAGTCCCTTATCTAAATACTCTCTCTTGCTTATTATGAGTCTTCTATCTTTTGAGGATTCCAGAAAGATGTTGCACTTTCTCATTTTATTCTCAATGTCTTTTAACCCTTTTCTCCTGGTTTCCATTTCATTGTCTTTCTGTGCCACATGGTAGGTAATTCCTTCACCTTTGTCATCCAGTTAGCTTATCTTTTTATCTGTGCCTTGTCTGCTGTTTAATTCATCTGTGCTATTAAATGGGAGTAATCTAATGCATGAATTAGTCTTTTAAGAGATGCAAGTAGTCTTTACTCATATTTTACTGGATTTTACCCAAAAGAAATTGATAGACTCCAGAAATTCTAATTTTTAATGTCTTTCTAACATGCTCAGCCATATTTGGTATCTTTCAAAGAATAGTGTATTTCTGTACTTTTATTTCTTTTGTGGTACAAAGTCTGCAATGTCAGGTGCTCCTATTAGTCACAGTTAAGTACATTTTATACTCAAATATCAGTTGAGAATAAGATGCTAAGTAACCGGGTCAATTATATTTATAAGTCATTAGTTACCTGTTCTCTGACTTGCTGGCTGGTTATACTGTGAATTGCCTGCATATCTGCTACCTTCTTCTGGTCTTTGGTAACACATGACTTAATCCCTTGTCTTTAGCTTCACAATGTTTTGACATTAAGCATTTATTTTTGAGCTTTACAACATTTTTTTTATCTTACCAACTTTAAAGATTTTTTTTTTTTTTAATTTATTTGTCAGAGAGAGAGAGAGAGTGAGAGCGAGCACAGGCAGACAGAGTGGAAGGCAGAGGCAGAGGGAGAAGCAGGCTCCCCGCGGAGCAAGGAGCCCCTTGTGGGACTCGATCCCAGGACGCTGGGATCATGACCTGAGCCGAAGGCAGCTGCTTAACCAACTGAGCCACCCAGGTGTCCCTATCTTACCAACTTTAATCCTAAGTATTTTGCCTTTTTAAAAGTAAAATTGTGGTGTTGCCTTTTCTGCTCTTCATTTTTTGGCGTTTATTGCCTAGATTGATTTTCCTCCTCTTACAGTTTTTCGTTAATAATTAGGTACTAATTGAGAAAATGTGTAGACTTAACCATGCTCTTATATAGAATCAAGCTTTATACTCACTGTCATTCATTTTGTTATTTTGGTGTTCTGAGAGCTTTACGAAAATCTTTATGAAAATACTTTGTACAAAAGTGAAAATACTACAGATTTGTAAGTTATTATTTGTAATAATTTTTGTAACTTCAAACATTATACCAGTAACTTCCAACTTGGTCTCTCCTGTGGCAGTCAGAAAAAGCAGTGGGTAAATGGAACAGGAAACGGGTAACAAAAAGGGGTCGGAATATAAAAGGAAAGAAGTGGGGGAAAATGATGAATAGTGGCCAACTCCAGACCTTTGTGCCTGTGTTTTACATTTACCTCACATGACCTTGACCTTCACTTCCTCACCCCCACTTCTCAAGTACCTCAGCTCTTTCCTGACAGAAGTGAAAATGATCAAAGAAGGTAGAAAAGGCAATTTGACCTTCAACTGAAAAAATATTACACTTTTAACAGTTAAAACTGTTCCTCTGCGAAGCGTTCCAGAGCTGGACACACACGTGTGTGCACATGAGGGCACATACCTCCAGTCGCGAGAGACAGAGCCTCCCACGCGGCCCAGTGAGAAACGAGGGGAGCCGGAAGCCCTGATACTGGGGCCCTGTCTCACGAGTGGCATCGGGTATTGGAGGAGCTTGGAATTTAGGAGTCAGCGTGAGAAGATTTGCTGTTTTAGCCCTGCAGCTGGTTAACTACCTGAGCTCATACAAGTCTGTATCTTCTCTACCCTCAGTTTCTGCTCTGGCCCTGTTGTACACCTTGTCAGTCATTCACGGAGGGCCTTTTAGATACGAATACTAATGTCTAGTTTGCTTATCAGTGAGGCGGAAGTTTTAAAATCAGGGTTTTTTTTCTAAGAGGGTCTCTCACCTTGTTTAACCTGCAGACCCGTAAAGCCCAGTGAAAGGTAAGGACAAGAGAAATGGATGGGGAGGGCACAAATCCATTCCTGCAAGGCTAGAGCGGCGATTTTAAATTCAGCCTCCAGACAAATCTTGGAAGATGGTGGAGGTGGGTCTTGTTAAAATGCAAATTCTGATTCTGGAAGTCTTGGTGGGACTTTCTTTTTCTTTTTTTTTTTTTTTTAATCTTCAAAACATTTTATTTTATTATTTTTTTTAATTTTTTATTTTTTTTCAGCGTAACAGTATTCATTGTTTTAGCACCACACCCAGTGCTTCATGCAACCTGTGCCCTCCCTAATACCCACCACCTGGTTCCCCCCACTCCCCCACCCCCCGCCACACCTTCCAAACCCTCAGATTGTTTTTCAGAGTCCATAGTCTCTCATGGTTCACCTCCCCTTCCAATTTCCCTCAACTCCCTATTTCTGACAAACTCCTGGGGAACTAACTGCTATGGTGGTTGGAGGACCCCTCTTAAGTAGCAAAGCTTGAGAGGGTTGGTGGGGGAAGAGAAAGACTTTAAAGGAGAAGGACAGGGAAAGTTCAAGAAGAGAGATTGCTGGAGGCAAAGTTACACAGTAATTACAAAGAGGAGTTATGGGGAGAATGTGAGACGCAGATCTCTGCTGTAATCTTGTATAATTGAGAAGAGTTGGGTATGATCATATGTACTTGGGAATATATGCACTTAGTAAATATATGCACTTCCTAACCCTTTTTTATTTGATGCAGATTTGTTTTAGAAGTGTAACATTTCTCTCAAATTTGTAAGTTGAAAGGTTAATGACTAGTGATCAGAGCTGTATTAGTTTTTTATCTTTTAATAATATCTAATAGGCAGTAGGTGGGAGATAGTGTAGGGATATTCCTGATTTATTTAAATGCAAGATCATTTAGCTATATGTTGTGATTTAGTAAATTATAAACTTGTGCACATTCATTTATTTAAGAAGCTAAAGACATTTAAACTATATTCTCATACGTGTCTGTGGAAGTCTCACTTTCTTATGTATTACATTCCTAAGTGAAACATTATTTCGGGTTTTGTACCTTGAAAATGTTTGTATGCCAAAGGAAGATTATTTTAGCAAAAATGATAATGAGATATTTTGTACTTGAAGCCTATTGTCTGTCATATACTGTCAACATACCTTAATTTAATAGACACATATAGCTGATGGCTGCCATATTTGATAACACGATTAAAGTTTTCACTTTGTAGACAATCAGTGAGATTAAGAGGCACCTTCATTTCTCTTCTTTTTCTTATTTCACTTGGAAAGATTGTAATAGCTTGCTAGTTGTATATAAAAATACGGCTTTTTATAAACAACAGATAGGTGGTGCCCTGGTTGCAAACTTTGATGGATTCTCAATGAAATTCAGCTTATCTGGGTTCTTATAAATATATTTCAGTAAATTTTATAAAGATTGCCTTACATATGCCATAAGAGGTAGAAATTTTAATGGTAAAAACTTAGTGTTTGGCATTCACCTTTAGATGTTGGGTAGCTCTACTACTATGTCTCCGCATTCAAACTCCTGATGATTTTTATGTGCTAAGTGCATAGATTTACTGCTGCAGTCTGAACATTTTTAAATTAAAATATATCTTTCATTCTGAATGTATTGATTTACACATCTCTGTGTCAATATTAAGTCAAGCGAATTTTCCAATAAGTTGAAAAGATCTGGCAGGGCGAGTTAAATTTATTAGATTTGCTAGAGGTTTTTTCCTTGTCTGTGTTTAGGTAGCTCTCTGCTTTTTCTATTCTTGATTATAATTTTGTTTTTAAAATAGTACTAAAATTTTAATAACACACTTTCATGCCTCTTAGTACTTTAAGTGATTTTTATTCTCGAGAATTAGTTGCCACTGGAACCCTTGTTGCATTCTTGGCATTCTTTGCTACTGTTTTTTAAAAACAGTGTACTTTTGGTTTTCTTCTATTGTTGAAAAATATATTACTGTTTGAAGTTTAGTTGAATCACAAAACTAAGTCCTTTTCCTTTATGTCCTTTTTTGTAAATTTTAAGCTTAGGAAAATTTATACCTTTTAAACAATCAGACTATGAGACAAAGTTACCTCAGTTGTTTGGAAATAGGAAACATTTCATGAGTATTTAAAAATTTGAAGCAAAATACACCAGAATTTCTAAGTGTGCATATGAATAAGGCATTTACTTTTAGATATTTTAAGTGGAAACTTTGTCTATATATTTTGACTTATCCAAAATAACAGTTATCCTAGAATGGAGAAGAGGGTCGCTCACTGACACATTAAGGTAGAAACCAGTAGCACCAAGTGACATTTTCATTAGATTATAATTTTACTTAAATACTATTCCAAGTTCATTGGTATATTCAGTATATTATAATTCTCCTTCAGGATTTTAGACTGACATAAATATACTCATATCTCTCATATTCCACCTAAAGTTCACTTAAAAAGATAAAGGCTCTAATGAATATACTATAATATCAAAATATGTGTATGGTGTGATAAGAGTAGGGTGACAGTGTTATTTAGTCAGTAAAACATAGTGTGTAAATGGGTAAAAACTTTGATGTGGGAAGAAAATGGCAAAAAAAAAAAAAAAAAAAAAATGGTACCAGAAACTTTAACCAGGATTTAGTGGACTAATGAAACTGTGGAGGAAATGTTTGTATTTAATACACCAAAACTATTTTTTGTGTGTCATGGTGGTATTATTTGCAGTTGAGGCTGGTAACCCTCCCATCATTAAATCACATCTGCTCGGGGCTTTGTAATTTTTTTTACCCCCTAAACAGAGTGGGGGTTGCAGTGTAAAGGAAAACCGGATTTTATATAATACTTGGGCAGTGAAAACTGATACTTTTATGGATTCCTTGACTTTGACCACTTAGCACATTAAGAATTCCAAATGATCATGTAACAAAACTGAATTTTATCTGTAGACAAAATAACTGTCTGATTTCAGTAGAAATATAGCACTAACATTTTATGATAGCAAAAAGCCAACAATAATAGAATACTATGCTGAGCACACTCATTTAATCCTCTCAGTAAGGGTGTGTCATGGGTATTCTATCTCAGGTTTACAGATTGGGAAATTAAGACATAGAATAAGTAATTCCCTCAAGGTTACAGACTAAAGCAAATGGCAGAGCCCAGACTTGAAACTAGGTCTTTCTAAAGTCAAAGGATCGTGCTCTTAAATATCACACTATCCTGCCTCCTAGTGCAGCAGAACTGTTGTGGTGTTAGACTCACTTGACTTGTATCATGAGAAAAGATAACAGTTTTCAGGTTGCAATCAGGGAATTTTCGGCTTTGAAATTTTAGCAGATTTTTTAAAACCTCTCATTTAATCTCTCCAGGGGTCCTTGATGTATCAACAGATACAGATTTTTACGAACTCTTTTCTGTTGAGTATAGACTTGTATAAAGTAGTACCTAACGTGAAAATATTTTGTATTATCCGTCAACAAATATTTCCACATTCCTGTTTTAGAATTGTAAAATACTTTGTGCAGCAAAAACAAAAACAGTGCAAAAAAACTAAATATGATCCCCACTGCTTGCGATATATTCAGTCATCTGCTTAATCCTCATCCCCTCCGCATTGTCAATACCCATCTAATTCCACTTTAACAACAGTAATTGGCTGATGGAGTAGAAGATATAGATTTGTTTTCTTGATGACTCCTTGACTTTTTTTCCTCTGGTAATACTAATAGAATTCCAAATCCGTACTGGTGTGATCATGTCGTGAGTAGGTCAACAGTCATGTCAAGGTCCTATTGGAAACCTCATAGCCAACATCTTAATTTAGACTTAGCTATCTTTTTCACTTGTATGTGCAATTGTAAGCAATTTTTTCAAGTCTCCACTCTCCATTATAGGAGAATTCATTTAGTTCAAAGGGGGATAGCCCTGCATGTGAATTTTGTGGCAGGCTACAATTGAGTAAATAGAATATATAAACATCAGGGAACCTCATTTGCATGGGTATACATGTGTGTTTCTTTTAAAGTTGCATAGATTGAACAACAATGGGAAAACTCTTAATAAGCATTATTTTATATTATATAAATTGTGGTTTTGATGAAGCATGTGGTAATAATGAAGCACAAATGATTTAGCAGTATTAAGTTCTAGAAAAGTATACTTTCTCTTGAAATAGATTATTGAGTTATTACCAGCCAGTTTGTCCTCACTGTTCCAGTTTTATTTCATTACATGTGACTAGAACAATAGTATTCATATGAAGAAAATGCATTGTTGAATTATTAAACTACTTTGATTTGGGGGGATGGGAGGTATATAATCCAAGCTAAAGCATTCCATATATGAAAGGTTATGTAAAATGTGTATCTTTATACCTTTGTGTGTATATGTTTATCTGTGTAGAGCTATATGCCTTATATATATTTCCATTTTCTCATAACATTAATAAACATATTTCAATCAACTATACTATTTTCTGTATATAAAAATACCCACTGGACTCACTGTGTTTTGAATAGCAATAAATGATAATAATCTGAAGCTTATTAGGTTTGGATTTTTCAAAATTTCAAAAAAACCTGAACTAAAATAAAAATGTTGGGTTAAAAGATAGAGACTGTTAGCTTTTAAGACATAGAGATGGATTTCTGTAGAGACTTCAAGTGAAGACAATCTGATTATTCAAAAATTCTTCAAAATTTTACATGATATAATTAATTCAAGTATTACTTTATTGCAGTCTAGAGCAGATCTTTACACTGATACTTGTTTGTTTGTTTGTTTGTTTGTTATCCTCCCAAGCACAGAGATTGTACACATTCAGGAGCGAGGCTTTATTATCAATCATACTAATGGGTTTCTGGTACTTCCATTTATTTGTTTGGAAGGCCAAAGCAATCAAATTGGAAGCACATAAAGAATCAGTAACCGTTTTCTCATGTCATGATGCATTGATCTTTTATATCAGTTCTATTTTAAATCTAAGCCACCTGGAATTTTGACTGATAAATCCAGATTTTATTTTGGTTAAATAGCTTACCCAGTTTTTCTTGCTGTCATTTGATTATTTTTTAAAACAAAGTTGATACAGACCCAGGTGACTGGTTTCATTTTAAGATAATGATTGAGTATGCTAATTTTTGACAGTACTTTAATGATGGTCTCATGGTTGTATCATGTAGTTAAAATAACTAACAGTTAAAACCTTTCCCAGAGCTGGGAAAAAACAAACAAAAACCCAGAACTTTGTAATGGAAAAAACTCTAGGTCAGATTGGAGGTCCAATCCTAGCTTTGCAAAAATCTGGCAACATGATTTTGGGCAAGACATTAAAGTGCTTTATGTCTTTGTTTCCTCATTTGTAAGAATCAGGAAGCCTTAAGGCTTTTATCCTTTTTTTTATTATTATTTTTTTAACCTATTAATGTGTAAGAGTCACCATAGGCCCAAATCACTCCTCAGATCTGGGGAAAAAACTCTTTAAGTATCAAACTCCCAAACCTGTGTGTGGATTTATCAAGAATTAAAGGGGGAGGGGCACCTGGGTGGCTCAGTGGGTTAAAGCCTCTGCCTTTGGCTCAGGTCCTGATCCCAGGGTCCTGGGATAGAGTCCCACATCGGGCTTTCTACTCAGTGGTGAGCCTGTTTCCTCCTCTCTCTCTGCCTGCCTCTCTGCCTACTTGTGATCTGTCAAATAAATAAATAAAAATCTTAAAAAAAAAAAATTAAAGGGGGAAATGTGTTCATTTGCATTTCAACTATGACTATATGAGATTCAGTTTTATATTTTCCTTGCCACGACTTTGATCCTGAATTTCGCTTTTCTTTGTAGTTTTCTGGAGAAGCGTGCTCCTTGGAGCCAAAAGACCCAGCCAGACCCAAATCCTGCTTGAGTCTGTCACTTGTGACTGAGTTGGGATTGTTTGCCTACCCTCTCTGCACTCACTTTTCTACTTTTCCAAATGGGAATAGTAGTGTTTACCCGAGGAGGTTTATGGGAGGAGAGAGGTTGAATGAATATTGCATTGGTACCTCATAGCGAAGACTTCCCCTTATAGGTGCTCGGAAATGCCCCCCCTCCCCCGCCTTAGGCCTATGATTACTCCATGCATCGTTTTGTCTCACTTTGAAAAATGACAAGGCAGCTATCCACAAGCAGATAAACCATCCAGAAACTCACGGCCGTCACCAATGTCAGTCTGCTTTGCAGGCATCATAGAAGCAAACTTCCTGGACCTACACTTGTTGTTTTTGTTTTGTTTTGTTTTGTTTATTCTGCTTATTTATTTGAGAAAGAGAGAGCACAAGCAGGGGGAGCAACAGGCAGAGAGAGAAGCAGGCTCCCCACTGAAACAGGAGGCCGATGCGGGCTTGATCCCAGGACTCTGGGATCATAACCTGAGCCCAAAGGCAGACCCTTAACTGACTGAGCCACCCAGGCACCCCATGTACCAACACGTGTCTTTGAGCTCTGTGGGCCTCTCAGTCAAATCTGTCAGTTCCAGGCTCTCTCTGGGGCACCCCAGTATCCGTCTAAATTCCCATGGCAGCTGCTGAGGCACTGTCTGGGCTGGGGCTAGGGCAAAGGTAAAATCATTGAGAAAATAAGACCGTTGTAACGTGAATATATAAAAACATGAAAAAGGCACACTGTATCACTACCCTTCAAAAGACGTTTTCTTGGCCACTCTGTTTTTCTCATTTGTCCACTTTCTCAGCATGTGAGAAGCCCTCTAACCTAAGAAGTATTATTTCAGTATTACATACTTCTAAAAATAATTAGCATTTGTATTAATATCCAAGCAGTGGTTTTTATCCCGTTTCCAAGTCAAGACTGCACCTTCCTTTTTTTTTTCAAAAATCGTCTCTTCTGATTTCACTTTAGCAAAAAGCAGATCATTCTCATGTTCTCTGCAAAATAATTAAGTAAACATTTAGCTAAGTCATTAACTGGGCTTTACCTATAACTTGTTCTGTGAGCATTTTAGAATCAGGCCGTTAACATCATTTGAATATATTTCTGTAATATAATTAACAGGCAAGATAGGTTGATTCTGAAAAGGACATGTACAGTTTTGACACTGAGAATTAATTATAAGAGAGAAGACAGATTTGTGCTCTGGCCAGGATTAACTAGCAGTTCAAAACATAAGCAGTCACCTTGGACTCTTATAACAAAAAATGACACTCCTTCTCTTAATACCTAGCTTGTAAAGTTTCTTTAGACGACTCATCTGCTTGTCAGCGCTGTCTTTTTCTGTGTAATTAAGTTTAGAAAATAGTACTTGATTTTCTTCGACCACTCCAAAGTTCATGTTTGTTGAATTAAAAAAAAAAAAATCACATTTTATGTGTGTTTGTGTTTAAATGGTTCAGATACTTATCAGAGGTCATTCATTCTAGGAGGAAGGGGATGACATTCAACTTAACATTTCTTCCCAATTTTAAAGAGTATCTCTTTAATTAAAGAGCTGAAAACTGTATTAGTTGTTTGCAAGGAATGGCATACGTAAAGTGCTGGCATGGTATTTTGCTGATTTTTTTTTTTCCAAGTGACCACAATTATTTTAATGCTTTTAATGCAACTTTTCTCATTTTACAACAACAAAGACCCTCTTCAAATATCTTACATTGGTTAATCCAAGAAACACTGTGATAGTGGGGTTAATTTTGAGTGCACAAAGAACCACTGGAGGGTAGAGAGAGGGCATCTGTTGGATAAGCTTTCAATATGATGAGAATGATAACAGATCTGCCACTTGTGCAAAAGACAAGTAATCTTTTGCAGTATTTGACTTTAAAAAGTGTCATTTTATTTGTTTAAAAAGCATATTTTAGTCGAGTGGGTTATGAACTTTAGCATCAAACTTCCTTTCCTCTTGTACTTCTAGTGTTTTGGATGTCAGATATCTGGACTTTGTTTTAATATATCTTAAGTAGGTACAAAATTGCCTTTGAAATTTATTTTTATAAAGATGCTTAAACATCCTATTTGCCAAGATTTCTTTTTACCTTTCATTATCACCCTTTCTGTCCCTAAGAAAGGTAGCTTTTCTCTCCTACATGTCTTGCTGTGTCTTCACCCACTAGTTTAGGAAGTCAACATACAGGTCTCAGCAATTGGCCTCATCTCAGGCCCATTAAATTGGAACCTCTTGGGGGTGGAACCCAGACAGTAGTATTTTTAAAAAGCATTGAATGATTTTAACATGTAGCAAGAGTGAGAGCTACAGAAGAAAGAAGCAGGAAGACCTATGCTTATTTGCTTTGAAACCATGGGCAATTATTTTAGCTTATTAAGATTTTGTTTTTTCACTGCGTAAATTGTGCAGATGAAGGGATTATGGAGCACTTGGTGTAATGGTTACTCTGCATAGTGGAGGTGCCCGTGAAGTCTGGAAACACAGATAACGTATTATTGAAGACTGAAGCTGTTGTTGATAACTTGTATATATTTATTAGCCTTTGTGTCAAGACCTTATGGAGACGCTGTGCATGAACGTATAAGGTTTTAAGTTTTTGTTTTATTTTCATTTCTTCCCTATAGTGACCTGAAATCTAGCTTCACAGTGTAATTGGTTCTAGTTCTCCCTCTGGAATTAGCAGAATAAATCGGATTCCTCTTTACCACAAGACAAAAATTTAAGTGCCCGATCCTCTGCTAGCTAGCTGTGTCATGTCTCCCGGCCTCAGTTTTTTTCACCTGTAAGATTCATAGAAAGATGTTAGGAAGTGAAAGGAATTAAGAGGTCCCTGTGATGCCCCCACAGACACTTGGACAGTCTCTTCTCTTCTCCTTGTCGTACTGGATCACCTCATTTCTTCCCAGTTTTATTTTTCTCATTTTCCAAAACCCACCCAAGCTTCTGATTATTCTCTTAAAAGGTGCTTGTTAATGTCTTTCAGATATGGTATCTAGAAGTATAATAACACTGGATTTATTGGATATTTTTCTTCTTTTACTCTGGGCACATGAGTTAGTAATATTGGTTCATTTGTGGGCGCCTGGGTGGCTCAGTGGGTTAAAGCCTCTACTTTCAGCGCAGGCCATGATATCAAGATCCTGGGATTGAGCCCCGCATCGGGCTCTCTGCTCAGCGGGGAGCCTGCTTCTGCCTTTCTCTTCTCCCTTTTTCTGCTTGCCACTTGCCCTCTTCGTGTGCTCACTCATTCTCTCAAACAAATAAATAAAATCTTAAAAAAAATAATAATTCTTCATCTGGGGATAGAAGTGGAGAAGAGGTTTGTTACATTACATTTAGGATAACATTTCATTGAACACATCTCAGAATTTGCAATTAAAACCCCTACTTTGTACACTCTTCTGTCAGCCTACAAGTCTTCCATTTTCTCTAAGTCTCTCTCTGTCTCTGTCTCTCTCTCTCTCTCTTAGATAATTGCACAATTTAATGTCTCTATTACTTTTCTTCTTTTTAGTTAAAGGCTGAATGTCAGATTGCCAGGGTTTTCTTCCAAATCTTGATTCTGTCACTTAATGTGGTCTTGCACTGTTAAATTTGAGAAGCATACTTCCTATATTTTCATTCCAATACTTTGGTAATAATGCTGATTAACCTGAAGGAACCCAGATTGCCTGCCACTCGAACTTCTTCGAAGATTATTCCAGTTATTAATCCATTTTCTTTCTGTAAAGCTGCTGTCCCCTCTGTAACTCCACCTGACTGAACTCTTAGCCAGCCAGAGTTGACTCACAGTATTGCAAGCAATACTATTAAAGACTTTTTAGATACCCTTTTGAAGTTCTAATACACCATCTTCCTTTTGCAATATAGTCTTTGCCTATAAAATCAAATGTCATTCCCTTGGCAGAACAAATTCTTAGTGAACCTATGCTAGCTCCTAGTGATTATTGTCTCCTCTTCTAAGTCTTCATAAACTCTGTTTGATACTATGATGCAGATTTTTACCTTCACTTGCCATCACTGTGCTGGTTATTAGTTTATAGATTCTTAGACATTTTACTGATACAAAGAAAATGCAGTTTGAGGGTCATATTCGAAATATCTTAGAATATGTGTATGAACCTAGAGATTTATAAGTTCATTTAAAAACTCAAAACTGCATGGAACTTGTGATACAAGAACATCTAAACATACATGTCTATATTAATAGATTATAGTGTCGCATAATATTCTATCATGTGGTTGTAAGGTTTTTTTTTTTGTTAGGGTTTCATTTTACTTATTTTTTTTAAAGATTTTATTTATTTAGTTGACAGGCAGAAAGGCAGGCAGAGAGAGAGGAGGAAGCAGGCTTCCTGCTGAGCAGAGAGCCCAATGCAGGGCTCCATCCCAGGACCCTGGGATCATGACCTGAGACAAAAGCAGAGGCTTTAATCCACTGAGCCACCCAGGCGCCCTGGGTTTCATTTTAAACTATTGTAAATAGTGCTTTGTACCTGAAAGTTTGTACCATCTTTGTACCTGAAAGTTTCACTCTTCTAAGAATACACATGCACACACTCACACAATCATTTGCGTAGAAGTTCATTCAGTAAAATTGCTTTGTTGAAGACCACAGATCGTCTTAAATAGTCAGAGTAGAAAAGCTTATACCAGTTCATTAGTCGTGTCTATGTAGATGTTTCATCAGTTTCCCGTCAATATTGCACCTGGACATTTCTCTTGCAGCATGTATGCATGTTCATAACGTGAATCGAATCTAGGAAAACATTATTTTGAACTGAACCAGCTAAGGTGAGGTGCTTTCCCCCATAGATCATAGTTGCATTGTTTTAGTGGCTTGTGCTTTATCGTAGATGATTTAAAAAAAAAAAAGAAAGAAAAAAAAAATATATATAAGCCCGTAATGCTGATTATAAACTGATAACGCTGATCCTGAATTAGAAAAGAAAAGCCAATACTCGTACACAAAAGCTAGATACAGTTAAGAGCTCTATTTACTAAGTGATATTTAGCTTTTATAGCTCTCCACTCATAGTAAAAAAAAAAAACCTTGTTATATTTAACTATTTCCCCAAAAATAAGTATGGCATTGTGAGTCTAAAAGTAATCCCCCAGCCACATTTCCCATTGAAATAATTGCTTTAATTACATTAAAAATTGTGGAGTTTTTAGGAGTACAACTCCAGCAGTAGTAAAACAGCCTGTTTCATATCTTTTACTATGTGCTTTGTGTTCAATGAAAATGTGGCATAGCAACGTTTTCATTACATACTTTAATTGCATACCTTAAAAATAATTCATACTCAGCCTCTAAGAACTAATTTAAACATCGCTTTTGGATACATGCCTTTCTTGATCTTTCCAAAGTGGTTAATCTGATTAAATGAGTAATGGAAGAATGCAAACAAAAGAATGAATATTTTCCCATATATTTCATTAATAATTGGATTCATCAATTAATTTTCCATATACTGGATGCGATATCCATTCATATCCTTTGCCCAAGTATTGATTTGCGTTCACTGTATATAACAAATATGGTAATTCCTTCTCTGTCATATTTGTGCATAATTTACTATTTCAGTACACAAAATAGAGTGGTAACACATACTCAGTTTCGGAACTTGTGATTCAAGAACATCTAAAGAATAAGCAGCCTACCCTCCTCACAGCTGGATGAATGTGTACTTGGTGAGAGCAAGTGAACAGAAAAAGAAATTCACACTTTTTATTATCTTTATTTTATACCTTTTCTCTGTATTTGAATTCTTTGAGCCAAGGCTGGATGACTGCTAATCAAATGAATAAAGTTTCTGTGTTGAGAAGTAAACTTGACCAAAGAATGCCTTTGTAAGAACAAGCAAGACATTGGTTCTTTCCACTTGTGTTTCACTTAGCATCACTTGGACTAGAGAATGAAAACCAGTTAGGGGGCACCTGGGTGGCTCAGTGGGTTAAAGCCTCTGCCTTCGGCTCAGGTCATGATCCCAGGGTTCTGGGATTGAGCCCGCATCCTCTCTCCGCTCAGCGGGGAGCCTGCTTCCCCCTCTCTCTCTGCCTGCCTCTCTGCCTGCTTGTAATCTCTGTCTGTGAAATAAATAAATAAAATCTTAAAAGAAAGAAAGAAAGAAAGAAAGAAAACCAGTTAGACCACAGAGAAGCATGGGACTTTATTTCTGATATATCTTCTTTTTAAGTCAAGTGTCAGGGGCACCTAGGTGGCTCAGTTGGTTAAGTGTCTGCCTTCGGCTCAGTCCCAGAGTCCTGGGATCAAACCCTGCATCGGGCTCCTTGTTCAGGGAGGAACCTGCTTCCCCCTCTCCCTTTGCCTGCTGTTCTGCCTACTTGTGGGCACACTCGTTCTCTCTCTCTATCTGTGTCAAATAACTAGATAAAACCGTTAAAATGTATATATGTAAATAGACTGAAGTCTTGAAACTTTATGTATGTGTAAATATGTATATTTATATATATAAACAAAGTCTTGAAACTTTATGTATAAAAAATATATAAAGTATATATAAAATATATGTTATAGATATATATGTGTGTATGTGAATATATATATATATAAAGTTTCAGGACTTCAATCTATACCTTAGGACAGTTAGCTCCCTGAGAATGTGGAATTATTGAATTATCTTAGTGGCTAAAGAAAAAGAGAAAAAAAACTAATATATCATGGGTACTTACTTGCTAGCTTACAAGCTTACAATGTTAACATAACCATTTTTGCAATGAAACTTTGTGTGACGTGCATGCATATGTATCTTTCTGTTCCTAATTCTCTGAGACTCTGAAATAATTTGCTATTGTTATGATAAACAAAATAAAAGTCCTGGGCAGTGTTGTTTTTCTTCGCAGGAATTTCCTTACATTTCATGCAGAATAGTGATTATTTGTTTTTGAAAATTGAAATCCCCTATTTTGGAATATTTGTATATTCACTTATAGGTTAAATTTTCATTTTTCCCCCTACTAAAATATATTAGTGATAAATAAATTCATTTGCCTTTATAATTTGAATGTTTGAAACTCAACATCATATGTATAGGTTGAAGTTTAATTGGACTAACGCCATTCCAGGAACTTGGGGTTCTTAGGACATTTACATAGGGTTTCTTACATTGTCAGTAACAAATAATTCAGTGTATAGAATCTCAAATGATAAATCAGTAATCAAATGAGCACTACCTTTGGAGTATAGAATGAAACTCAGTGCTGGGCTTATTCATGACAATACAGGAGCCCACCAGGTTCTACTTTCCCTGAACATTCTGCTGCTGCTTTTTACTTTTTTGTTTTTTAAGATTTTATTTATTTATTTGTCAGAGAGAGAGAGAGAACAAGCAAGGGGAGCCGCAGGCAGAAGAAGACAAGACACAGGCTCCCCCATGAGCCAGGAGTCTGATGTAGGACTTGATTCTAGCATCCTGGGATCATGACCTGAGCCAAAGGTAGACACTTAACCAACTGAGCCACCCAGGCTTCCCTCTGCTGCTGCTTTTAAACTCTGCTCAGTCGTGTTTACTTTTAAGGAGATAGAATAGCTTCTAAATTCAAACCAATGAAAACTTTTAAGGCAAAATATATGAGCTCACAGTTATCTCGTTAGGCTAGTATATATTTAAAAAACTTAATGTGTATAACCAGCACATTTTAAAAACTATTTCTCTCCCAAAGTGTCTTTTGGAGATACATTAATAACCTAATAATGATCGCACCCAGGGTAGGACTTCACTCACGGTTTTTTCTTTCTTGATTTTTCTTTATGAAAACAGAAAGCTGCTCCAAAATCGATTGTAGGCTTGGGAATTTCATGCCCTTGACCATCCAACACAGATACACTGACTGTACGAATTGGCCATAAACCAAAGAAAGTTGTAGCTGAAGTGGAGAAATAGGACATTCTACCACATTTTGAATATGCTCTCAAAGTGTTGCTGGAAGGTGAGCCTTGACTCCGTGATGTAATATGTGGAGTCAAACTGAGTATTTGCTGTGCTAGAGAAAACTAATGGAAACATTCACTTGGGGTAAGACAAATGGTATTAAATGAGAAAACACACCATGAATTGCAAATGGAGCTGAGTTAATTTGTTGCTACAGTAGTGTTGCCCTACTGTTAAATGAAGGCTGTGTAATTATCTTGCTGGCAGAGATAATGTCAAAACCTCATTTCTCCTTACATGCCTCGTTTTTACATGAGGGCTAATTGAGCTGCAAGGTGACAACTGATTATATATGGTCATCTTCGGGTCCTCTTGCTCAATTTGCAAATAATGTTACCCTTTTTTTAAGTGAGGATTTTTATCAGACTTCAAGTAAGGTATTAAAGAAACTTCTCGAACTGTTTGAGTAATTTGCAACATCCTTTTCTATCTGTAAATTATTCTGGAATAAATTACCCTTTTTACATATACTTCTCTTAGACTTTCCCCTTGCGCGTCGGACTTGGTTATACACTGTAGTTGAAGGAGATAGCGCTACTGGTTTATTTTCTTTCATAGAACATTTTAGTTATGTTCACTCAAAAACTTGTCTTCTGTTTCTTTCATTTCTGGAACTGTAGAATTTCTTAGGTATTGAAAATAGAATGGCAGAAGTTGAAATAATAGGGCGAAAGTGCTCTTTTTAGTAAAGTCAACTGAATTAAAATATCGTATTTCTTTCTTTTGGCTATCTGGTGCTGTCCTCATTAGCCTGTAAGCCTTTTCTGTCTCACTGTCTTGGTGGGTCTTAATAGAAGAAGAAAGGTGTTTATTAGAACTAGTCTCGTTCAGTCCTTGAGGAGCATTTTATACAGTAAAATTTTCTAGTCATGAAAAATCTGAAGGGTTGAACAGTGTGACTAGTTTTTGTGGTTGTGGATGTTCCTGAATATATACTAGACGGAATTCATTACTCAAGGAAAAAGCTAATAGCGGATGTATAACTGTAGTTCAAGTAAGTGGATGAATTGTTGCCCTGCTGGGGAGTCTCTGGGCTTCATGTGAAGTTCTGAAAAGGAATTCAAGGTGAGATGATCAAACCAGGGCAGCGGGAAGGAGGCTTTTCCTTTCTTGTGGAATAGTTTATCTTTAAGAATAAAAATCAGACGAGTGGGAATTTTTTGGAATCACAGAAACCCCATGGCAACTGGCAACTTGACCAGGGTCATTGTCAATAACAGCAATAACCACAAAAGGTTAATAATATTAAAAAAAAAATAGTGTGTGTCCAAAGGTTTTATATTATTTTTAGAATTTTCAAAGTTTACTACTAGAAAATGGGAGAAATAGCTCACCTTTACTGTTTCCTTATGTGCGAATATCTAGGTTAATCTTTCCAGTAACCCTATGAGATAGATGATACCCATTTTTAACAGGTGAAGAAACTGAAGTGTAGAAAAATCAAGTAGCTTATTAGAATCACACTGCTAGTAAGCCACTCCTCTGAATCTGTGTTTGGGCATATATGTCTATCTCTAGTTCATTAATGAACAAATGCAAGCTTATTGAGTTGATCGACTTGTTTCGAATTAGACATTAGGTGCACAGCCGCGGTTCACACAGCAGTCCTTTGACTCTTAACTTTGTTGCTGTCGCTCTTGTCTTTGTTATTCAGGCCTTAACGTTTTCTTGATCAGCGTTTTCTGTCCTAGTAGTTTTCCAGCTGTGTTCCGTGGAGCCCTTGATTTCCCTGTGAAGGTTCCAGGAAGTGGTTAAGGGGATAGGAATTCAGCCTGCTGTCAGTCATAGTAATTCATTGACCCTTAGAGTTCTAAGCAAGAGTTGATTAGGAAAATTTCCACTGCCTAGAGAGTCATAAAATAATATATCCTACTCTGTGTAATTTAAAAAAAAAAAAAAAAAAAGGCATCCTTGAGTGCCACCATTCAGTGGTATTTCCAGACTGTTTGTCTCCTCCCTAAACACTGCGGCACTTATCAGATCCTTTGGGATTGCTAGAGTCCAGCCTGACTCCTGAGGCACTAGTATGGTGGTGGTTCTTTTACACCCATGGCACCTGGTGGTGAACAGGAGAATAAGTATATGATCAGGGTCAAACCTCAGCATGCCTGATCAAAGAGGTGTATGGTTTTTTTTTTTTTGAAATTCCCATATACCTGCTTCGTGAAACGCAAACCAGAACCAATCCTCAGAGAAAGGAATTTTCTGTCCCTAAGAGCTGTCGTTACCCAGAAAAGATCCTCTGGGTCCTTTCAAAAGCAAAGCAAATACCTAGCCATTCCCTACAAAGGAAGGGTGTCTCTACCTGCCTAGCCTGTTTGGCTGTTTTGTTTCCTACACTGGTCAGGGGCGAGGAATAAAGAGGACGATCTAGCCACGGGGTCCATGGTCTGTAGGCATGCCTCTCCGAATCTCAGCAAGCTTGCAGATAACCGGAAATCTCAGAAAAAGTGGGGAAAACTGGGGGCGCCTGGGTGGCTCAGTGGGTTAAGCCCCTGCCTTCAGCTCAGGTCATGATCTCGGGGTCCTGGGATCGAATCCCGCATTGGGCTCTCTGCTCAGCAGGGAGCCTGCTTCCCTCTCTCTCTCTCTGCCTGCCTCTCCGACTACTTGTGATTTCTGTCAAATAAATGAATAAAATCTTAAAAAAAAAAAAATGGGGAAAACTCCATTGGCAGAAGAGGAAATAAATATACCAATTTTGGAATACCGAATTTTGGAAAATGAACTTAGCACAGAGCAAATTTTGAAAAGAATAATGGGATTTTTTGATGCACTTAAAAGAAGTCGCTTCAGCGGAACATGGTGGGCTTGCATGAAGTAGACGCACACAGACCGGTTTGACAAATGTCATCATAAATCTTCTCGCTGCTTGAAGTGCCACATATTTTTCAGTTTTTTGCTCTCCAAATTTAATTTTATCACAGTGACTGCTGTGCATATGTTTTTAGATAAACCTTTTCTTCAGTTCTAATGACATCAGAGCTCCTCCTGTCAGCAGAGCATTGGTGTTTGTGATTATTTTATTAAGTTTTCTAGCAGATGCAGTTATTTACCCCCGTGTTGAGTTGTAATTTTAAAATGTCTGGTTTGATTCTGCCTACAAGGAAAAAATCAAGTATATTGCAGAAATGACTTTGAAAACCAGAGCATTCCAAAAAGGTGTAAATAATTCACAAATGATACCTTTTTTTTTTCCTCAAAAGTGAGTGGAATTGTATTATCAAAACTTTATTTTCTTTTTCCATTTTTTATTAGTATAAAAAATGATATATCTTATATAAGATATCATTGACATGTTACATTGTATTAGTTTTAGGTGTAACAATTAGATATATGTCTATATTGCAAAATGATTGCCACAACGGTTAACATTCATCACCGCCACAGCTGTCCATTTAAAACTTTCTTTTTCAAACTTCTCATATTCCCTTGTCTCTTGAAATGAAGTTTCAACTGAGCTTTTTGTTTTGTTTTGTTTTCCCCATCCTGTCAATAACCCATACCACACTCCATCTATGCCAAGTTTAAAATCTTCAAAAAGGAGCTGGCCTGTACAGAAAGAAAGTCTAAGATGAAACTTCAGCTGATTAGTATATGTAGAAAGTGAAAATTACTGTAATCTAGCGGTTCTTAAGCACCAGCAATTTGCCCTTCGCCAGGGTTAGGGGAAACCAACCAGCGGTGGTTGTCAGAACAAGGAGGGGTACTGCTGGCATTTGGTGGGAAGACGTCAGGGATAACGCGAACCATCCTGTAACACACAGGTTAGTCTGTCGCCGGAAGGATATACAAAAGCCATGGTTCATAATTGCTGGGGCAGTATATTCAGAATATTTGAGTTTCATTTATTCGTTTACTATTTTATTTGATAGCATTCAATCTTGACTAAAGGAAATCTAGTTAAGAAATGTGGGTGTGTGCGGGCCTCCTGGGTGGCTCAGTCGGTTAAACATCGGACTCCTGATTTCAGCCCAGGCTGTGTTCGGCCCAGGTCATGTTCCCGTGGCTCTTGAGATGGAGCCTCTCATCGGGCTCCAGAGCTGAGCTGAAAGTCTGCTTGCGATTATCTCTCTCCCTCTCCCTCTTCCTCTCCCCTGTCCTCCCCACTCTCTCTAAAAATAAATTAATAAATTGTAAAAAAAAAAAAAAAAAAAGGAGTGTGAGTGTGTGTGTGTGTGTGTGTGTGTGTGAATTATATGTGAGATTAAGACAGAATGTTCCTTCATTATACTTGGAAAATTTTGGAGAAATTGAAAAACAGGAGTTTTCATTCATTCAGCATTTTTTTTTTAAGATTTTATTAATTTGTTTGACAGACAGAGATCACAAGTAGGCAGAGAGGCAGGCATGGTTGGGGGGCAGGCTCCCCACTGAGCAGAGAGCCCGATGCGGGGCTCAACCCCAAGATGCTGGGATCATGACCTGAGCTGAAGGCAGAGGCTTAACCCACTGAGCCACCCACATGTCCCTCATTCACCATTTATTAAATGATGATTAAAAAGGGGAAAAAATACATCTGAGGAATTTGCTGTTAAGAGATGAAGGTCATGGAGAAACTTGAAGTTCTCTGCTAATGGGAAAGACAGGTCCTGTGGGGTGCGCAGGAGGTCAAGTGATGTGCACTCACAGTGTGGGTGCCGGGCGACTCTGCAGTAGAAGACCCCTGAGCTGAGCCTTGAAAGACGAGTAAGGGTAACCGGGAGCCCAAGGCGGAAAAAGAGGAAAACGCGCGCCAGCCACTGAACAGCCATGAGAGACAGGGAGGAGGATCTCTGAATTTGTGTCTCCCAATTACTGAGTCTCTTATGAGACTCTCCCTCACCCCTGGGCTCTTGCTGGCGGTCTGGCTTCTCTCTTCTGCCAAGCTCAGTCTCTCTGTCTCCCTGCTGGCTGGTTCTTGCCCCTCTCGGTGGGGGTCCCTCTGGCTTTCACTGAACACTCAGGTTTGGGCTCTTGATTCCACCCTGCCTGGTGGTCAGGTTTTTGTTTTTGTTTTTACCATTCCTTTTTTCCATTCCTTTAATCCAGTTTATCTGTTTGTAATGTGACAGATAAGACAAAGGTAAGGACAGTCCTTTGTGAAGGACACGAGAAGAGCAGAAAGTGGCTGAGAGAGAATAAGACTCTGGGCGGTTGGCCAGCTCTCAGAGGACAGTTCATACAAGGAGTTTGATTTTTCATGTCATCAGTAGAGGCGACCTATACCGAAGGACCTATGGTCAAAATACATCCAGAATCATATGACTTCTCAACACCTTGTCAGGGACTTTTAACGGGGGTGATAATGTAGAAATGTAGAAAGGGAACTCGTGGCACGTGGCGTGGTGCGGTATTGAGAGGGGTACTTTGGTGTTGGCTGATCTAGGGTGAATTCTAAGTGTAGTCACTAAGGCTGTGTGATCTGAACCTGTCACTTCACCTTCTCCTGCCCCCTTGTCTCAGCTCTAAAATAACTGCGTTGTTTTTATACAGTTTTGTTGTACCTTTCAAGAAGATTAGGTCCAGTTTTTAATTAATTGTTCCATTACTTGTATCAATTGATTTATACTTGTATAAATTAGTATTACTGTGACAGGGCAGAGCTGTGTAGCCAGTTGGCGGTTCAGAGGGAGACACGTACCTGAGAGAGCTTGAGTGGATTTGGTGAACAGGGTTTGAGTCCCTTGAGGTAGAGTTGGGAGAAGGGAAAAGGAAAGAGGAGTCAGGGCGTGACTTCTAGACTTTTGCCTGGGTCTTGATTGATTGTGGTCTTTTCTTTTCTTTTCTTTTAATAACCCACCACTTCTTTGAGTTTTAATGAGGTGGAATGTGGAAACCCTAAACAGGGAGGGTATTAGAGTTGAATTTTAAAAAAACAAATGCTGAGGAGGAACTGCGTGGCCGGATGGCTTGTGAACTTTTTAGGTTGGTCCTTGGCTTTTTAGAAGTCCATTGGATGGACTGAGTCGCCTAAGGGCTCCACAGTGCATTTAAGTACAAAAAAAGATAATTAAATTGGTACATTTGCTGTCTGGTTCCATTGTTTCATCTTATCACAGATTAAACCCTATTAATAAAGATACCTGATTTCACTAGTATTCAGTGTTAAAATCTATATAATTTATTTAGTGCCTGATGTATGTCAAGCATAGTGCTAAGTGTTTGAATATATTATCTCCTGCATACAGAAACCCTTTAAAGATAGTGGTAATCAATGCCTCAGAAGGTAAATGACTTGCTCAAGGTTATGTACATAGTCTTAATAGAAGTCTGTTTCTAATCATTTTCGTGTTGTGTGACTCCAAAGCCTGTTTTCCACAACAGTATAAAGCCATTATATATAATTAGTATCATGTTACCTTTGAGATTGATGAGATAACATGAAAATGTTTTGAAAAGTCAGTGGGTTAGAAAATCATTAGTTTGAGAATCATAAGATGCGGATTGTGATTCAGAAGCATTTTACATATTAACTTGTGTCTTCAGCTTATTATCTTGTTAAATGGTAACAAAGTTTGACTTCTTATTTTACTGTATGAATATCATGTGCTGAAAATTTTTAGGAATTCAAAATACTGTCTTATGAAAGGTGCATAAAGGGACAGTTGGACACTGGTACAGGAATAAATAAATGAAACAGAAGAAGGAGTTCAAAACAAAAACCACACGCAAATAGTATCATTTGATATACGACGGAAGTCATATTACAGATCAATGGGAAAAAGATGGACTTTTTAAACCAGTGATTTAATTTTTTAATCAGCGACAATGAATTATTTATATGGAGGGATATGGAATTGGAATCCCTACCTCACGGCACATAAAAAATGAATTCCAAGTAGATTAAACACATAAATGGAAAGCCAGAGCTACAGCACTTCTAGAAGAAATATTGAAGAACAATTCTAAGACCTCAAAGCAGTAGAATTTCTTAAGGCAAAAAAGTGTAAACCATAGAGAAAAAGATGGATACATTTACATGAAATTAACAACTCGACATATATAAAAGCCGGTGAAAACACACACATGTGCATGCGCATCCTGTGCCACACCCTGGGAGAAGCTTCTGGGGACACAGGAAGCTCTCAAAGTTTAGAATCTAAAATAGATCAAGAATATAAATTAGTAACTGAAAAATAAACTCTTGATAGAAAGATGGGCAAACTAAAACCACCAGTATTTTACAAAAGAGGAAATGCAAATGGCCTATAAACCATGCAATGTGCCCAACTTTATTAGAAATTAAGGAAGTGTCGTTAAAATCACAATGAGATATGATTTCTTCCTCATCAGATCAGCAAAACTTAAAAAAGAGGCAATGCAGATTGTTAGCAAAGTAAGGATTAATGGAATCTCTGAGACATTGCTTCTGAATGTACCCTGATACAACTATTTTGGAAGGACCAAAGCCAATGAATAGTGCATACCTTATAAATTTGCAGTTGCCCAGGAATTATATGCCCTACAGAAACTTTTGCACTTTTGTGCTAAGAGTCATGTACAAAAGTATTCAATCTTTCTAAGAGCGAAAAACTGAATGAAAGAACCTCACCAAGATGTATTATCAGGAGAGTAGATAAATTGTGGCATACTCGTTGAGTGGAATACTGTATCAACAGTAGAAATAAATAAGTAAAAAATAAATGAATACAGCTGCATAGATCAACAATAATATATTTCAAATTACATCAGAAGAAAAAACGATTTGCAGGGTAATATATACAATATGATTCCATTTTGAGATCGGAAAAACTAAGCTGTATTGTTTAGGAATACTAAACCAGTGGTAGGAGTAATGAATAACGAAGAATGATTCTGTCAGAATTCAGGTTAGACAACTCGGGAGGAGTAGGGGGAAGATATAAGTGGGATAATGTGGGTGGGCCATCTAGAATGAGTTAATATTCCAGTTCTTGGCCGGGGATAGGTTTCGTAAATGTTCAGGTGTTTTCGTACAGTTTTAACTATGTAGGCTATATTTCAATTTTTATTGTAAAATAAGACATATGTTATTACTTTTTCGGTATTTTTATTTCTCTATGTTAGTTGTTCAAATTCATGTTCTAGAAAAAAGATAAGATAAGCTTTCTTGGAGAAAATATAAAGACTTTAAATCCATCATTGCAGAATCCCCCAAATCTTTAAAGTATTATGAAAGAAGGGGCAGTTGCCGTGATTTTTAAACTGAATTATTTTTGTTCTGTCTGTGGTTTAATACAAAGTAAAGAAATTGGAGTAAGACCTGTGGTCAAGACCCAGCTCTACCACATAGCCAGTTTTGTGACTTTGGAAAAATCCTTTTCCTCTCTGAGCCTCAGTCTCTCCTTCTGTAAAATTGATCTAATATTAATCCCCACGTCCTAAGACTGTTGGACAATAGTATAGTATTTGGGAAAGAAGTTTATAAACTTTAAGATTTAGTACAGGTGTTAGTTAAAAAATACATGTCTGAAATCAAAATTCTGGTCATACGTCTCTGTGCCGTAACCAGCTCCTAACCCAAACAGGAGTTTTATTTGTGGAAGCTGATCTGAAAATTGTGACTTTTTTGGACCCTATTAGTTCCCTCAGTGGAGACAGGCAGGGATAGACTTCCTCATTTGCTGTTGCATTAGTCCTAAGTCTTGTAGAGACACCCCCTCTCCTCCCTGTCAGCCTTCACCGCAGGTGGTTGGTAAGTAGTTCCTGTCCCTCCGTGCTGGTCCGCAAAGGGGAACTGAGGAGATGGGCTTTCAGGCTCTGGTTCTCTGCAGCTTTCCAGCAAACAATAACCCACTGAGGTGTTAATTTATGTTAGTGATGTCATTGTTATGTTTTTGAAGAAGAGATTAGATTAAGTATGGGGGAGCACTTGGCCATCAATCCCTGTACCAAGGGTTGAAAGATCACTCCAAACTTTGCTGTGGAAGAGAGGAGACAGCAAGCAAGGGGGTCAACGCCCCGAGGCAAAGACCCTTTTCTCTTCTTCCCTCTTGGTTTTATCGTTCCCTCACGATAATCGCAAATCACAAATCCTGTCACAAATAATCACAGATCCTTATCACTATTTCTCGGGCATGTGATGTGTGAGGAGAAGTCTTACTTAAACTGAGAGGCTTTCGTTTTGGGGAAGGATCGGATATGCTAATCTGCATGTTCTAAGAGTTCTAAACAGAGCCTAAGGGACAATGCATACCTCTTGGATCACTGGGCTGCTGTTTGGGCTAAGAAAGCCCAGGAAGGCAACTCCCTGAGGCATTCCAACCACGGAAAGGTCACTCAGGACTCAGCATTCCAAAGGCCTGCTCTGCCCTTTGGAACCTTCCCTTACCCTCAGCCACCTCCGTGTTATATTTTAGCAAGCCAGGTAATATGGCTGATTTCATTTCAAATACCCCAACAAAGTATCACAGATATTTCCATTTCTTACCTCACAGTGCTTAGTGAAGGTGAGGTTCAAAATGGGACCAAACCTCTGTTGGTAAAAATATATGGTAGTACTCAGCCCTCCATACTAGAACATGCGAGCAGGAACAAAGCTTAGCCGAGTCTCCTCTCAGTGGAGCAGAAAGCTACAGCAGCGTATATGAGGAAGCCACTTGGAAAAGAAATTGCAGACAGAAACTTTCCATTTAGAATTTTGATTCCTCTGTAACCTTATAAAATAAAATCATTGAATATCATTAGACTCTGGGGAATAAAATAAGATAAAGGCAATCTTTATAAATAGTTCGGGTTTTATATTTAACTGTGGTGCTGGCTTACCTTTTTTTTTTTTTTCCGCATTACTTACCACGTTGATTTTTAAAAAGAGGACCTGGAACAACAACAACAAAAAATACCTATCTCAGTAAATCTTGGTTTTAGAAATCCATTAACAGTAAGGATGTAGAAACCAAGCAGTGGCATCATACCAAGCAGCAAAAGATTCAGGTATCATAAATTTTCAAGCCATCTGTACACTAAGTACACTGATGAGTGAATCATACATTTTAGATGAATGGAAATCATATAAGCTCCTACCCTTTGTAGCTGGTGGTAAAATCTAGAAAGCTCCGTAGCCCAGGTGAAAGCTCTCCAAAATGTTTCCACAACTTTGGAGGGAAAGTAAAAATAGACCTTTTTAAAATATAAAATGAATAAATGGAGGAGAGAGACTTAGTTGAAAAATAAGAAAATGCTTATTTTTATTATTGACCTTTTTTTTCCCCCGGAGTCAACTCATTTAATGTACTGGCGTAGTTACATTCAAATCCCAAATGTAGGAGGATTTCTTTTTTTTAATGTTTTGAAGAGAAACACAGTGTTGTCTTTACATTTGATTTTAGCTATCTGAGCAGTTCTACCAAAGTGTTGGTTGTGTTTATATATATAGGATTTATATTCCACCTGCTTCCAGAACAGATTTACAGTTGACTAGTTTGACATATGAAGATTAGAAGATTATATTAGATTAAATAAAAGAAATGTGCCTTGTTAATGGGTTTATATATTCCTGAATCAAACACAGAGTAACTATAGCATTTACAATAATAACAATAATGCTCCAATTGTGGCAGCTGTAATGGTTTCATTATTTCTTTCCTGTAGCAGTAATCTTTTAGTGTTTGCCATAGAGCACACTGTACTATAGATACAATTTAATCAATTGCCGGGCAATGTAGCATTATTAATGTGATCTCAAGAGATGCTCAAGTGAAGATAGAGCCCGAGTATTTCATACTAGAGGCTGCTGTGACTTTTGGGGCTCATCGAAGATGGGGCTGCCCTCGCTAGTGACCTCATAATTTCCAGAAGCAGGTGGAGGTGGCAATTATAGCTTCGGCCACTATCTTGAACTTTCTGTAGTAGGTGATGAATTGCAAATGGCTAGACCCTGTGCACAACAATAAACTCAAATAAATCTTCAATGTGTAATAATGACAAGACCAGAAGACTGGCAGCTATAACAAGGCTTCTGTTGTCACCCACTTTGCTGTAGCCTTGATATTCATCATTATCAGCTAGAGCCAGCTCAAGAGCTGGACAAGAAGGTCCGAAGAAGGATGAGTTGTTTGCGCTGAAGCGTCCAGTTGGTCCCATCTGGACGAGAGTAAATGGGATTTTTTTTTGCCTGTTCACTAGGCCAGAGCTGTCCATCATTGTAGGCAGGTATCTGATCACTTCATGCTGTGGGACAATATGGCTTTACACGGCTTGGCTCGCTCTCGATAGTGCGATATAACATTTTTCCCCTCTATGAAAGCTTTTGGTTACTTTTCAGTTACATAGAAATGCCGTTCGTTTTCACAAAACTGAGCTAATGCTATTTGCTCCATCGTTGACAAATGACTTCTCAAATGAGAACATAATTTTAACACAACCCGAATCATGGTTGAAATCTGTGTCGTGAATCATATGAAATTATTGTGTTCGATAATAGCGTATGTTTTCTTCAGCAGTAAGTAGAAACTGCTTTTAATTTACAAAGCAGTGATGTAGAAATACAAAAATTATTGGAACTTTAAGTTACTGTAAAATTATTACTTAATATTCCTAAATACTTTACTGTTGTTAATACATATGGTATACGTATTCTTAGTAATAAGAATGCACTGTGTCATTTCTGTCAAGATCAAGTATTCCGATGACTGAATACTATTTGATTTAAAGTAAAAAACCATATTCACTGATCCTTCAACATTTTAAGTCTGTGATAAGATCGATCAATATAATATTATTCTTGGATTGATTGTTCTCCCCCTTAGAAGACTATCAAGTTTTTAAAAGCCTACTTTGTTGAACATTCATTCATGGACATTATACAGTTACATATTTTGCATGTTGTCTGTATTACAGTTATGATGCTCTTAAATTTAAAATTTGAAAATTCAGTAACTGATAGGTGACCGATTTCCCTATTATCCACAGCCATCTTGAATAAAGATTATAAGCATCCTCCTAGTGTGTTTTTATTACCTTTTTTCCTGTTTATTTTCAGCCTTTTAAGGGAGCAGATCATATAATTGTTTCTTAACATTTTAGATTTGGTGTTGCTTTTTAAGAAAAATGAACCCAATAGTAGACAGTGGAACCCTTTGAGCATTTTTGCTTTTGATTTATTTTAGATGTGTGTGTGTGTGTGTGTGTGTGTGTGTATTTCTGTCATCGCTTAAATACCTATTTTTAGATAAACCTGTAATTGTATAATTCTGATTCACTTTAACTCCTGAGATGATTAAAAAGTAAGACGTCAGGTTTCCATTTCTCCAAAATGCAGGTTCATTTTTAGGGTTCAGACCCAGTGACATGCCATCATTCACTTTTGTCTTTTGTTGGTAATAGATCTTGAAGCCTTGAGGCACAAGACTCATGCAGATTTCTTTGCATTTTAGTTTCCTGATGGAATAACAACTTCCAGTTTCAAAGCTGCAGCATATTGTATTTCATCTCTGCAGACCTAGCTTCACCCAGTAGTGGCCACAGGAAAATACATGTCAAGAACACTGTTTTCTCGTATTGGAATTTAGGCAATTTGTTTTCAGACTGTGGGCAGTTTCAACCTATTTTTGGAACCCCTTTGTGGCCTGACCATTCGTTCTCACATAATTTATGGTGGCCCTGTAGCATACGAACTTTCCATCACTGTCCAGCTGAAATTCTCTGTTGTCATAGACTCTTCTCCCTTGCCTTCCTTTGGCTCCTTTCAATGCCTTTCCTGCCTCTGGACCAGGTAAACTGGCTTTGACCAGCTAAGTCACTAAATTGAATGATATGCATACACTTTAAATAGTATCTGTATGACTGCAGATGTGTCCTGTGACCCTGCATCAGAATCGAATGCATAGCCGTTTACTGAAGTGTCTTCTAAGTATGTAAAGCTTGAACTTGAGTTCAGATTACTTCTGTACTAAAAAAAAAGAAAGAAAGAAAAAGAAAGTACATGTAGTTTTTTCGTACACATCAGTTTGGGCTCTTGGTATGTGTATTTTCTCCAAGTACTTCACATCTAGACAGAGGACTTGTAGTGTGTTAGAATAAAATACTAATTGAAGAATTAGTATTGAAGAATTGAAGAAAACTAAATTGAAGAATTTTGTCCTAATTTCTTTACATTGCTGTTGGCGTCTAGTGTTGAGAAACATTACCAATAGGATCTAAGAGTATGATAGCTGAAAACTAAATAAGCTAAAAAACGGATGATAGTAAATGATGATATTCTTTTACCCTCAAACAAGCTCTTTTATTTACTAGCCTCTTGGCCGTCTGTAAATTATGTAACTCCTCTAACTAAATTTTGTTAATTCCCCTTGTAAAGTGAGTTAATAATAGGATTTCTCTCATGGCGTTTTACTGTTTAACGTGATTTCTAGCACACCGCTTTCAATAAAAAATTACACGTTATCGTTCAGATACAACACAGAATTACGCTTGTGTTCCTGTTTCTCACATTATGGCTCAGAGAGCTAAACTGGTTGGCGGAGGGAACCATTTGGCGCTGTTTCCAGGTTAAATTAGAAAGGGATAGCAGGCTCTATTCTTAAACGCATTAACCTGGAGCGGGAGTACCCCTCCCCTATCTCTGCGCATCAGAATCACCTGGAAGGCTTGTTCAACTAAAAGTTGCTGGGTTCCACTCCCTGAGTTTGTCATCAGTGGATCCCGTGTAGGGCCTGAGAATTTGCATCTCTAGCAAGTTCCCAAGTGATGCTAATGCTTCCAGGAACACTGATCCAGAGAGGCCCTTTCCTTAACTGATGATGAGAGTGAAATGAACTACCGGATACGCCCTGCATTTGCTGTTTGGTGGCGCTGGCACCAAGGAGAAAGCACACAGCCGGCTGCAAAGAGCAGACTTTTGTTTCCTGACCCACCAGATTTGTACGCCCGGCTGGCCCAGGCTTTTCTCTGTGTCAGTGAGGACTTAATGAAAAAGTTCTTGTTTTATTTTCTTAAGAGGGTGGGGCATTCTAGAATGATTTTGATTAAAATAAAATATTACTTCAAGTTATGAATCTCTTCAGATTCATAACATGTAAGTATGTGAAAATGTATCTGTCCATGTAAGCAAAAATTCTCCATAACATCTCTGATTGTATGCTGTGTAATTACACTTACTAATCATGTAATTGCATATCTTAATTATCACATGTCTTACTTGCCTTTCTACATGTATTTAAATAATTGTCTTAATATAATATATAATTACAAAAGTAACAGTTCAGTATCAGAGACATTTTATTGCTCCCACTGAAATATTTGCTTAGTAAGATTCTGTAAAACAGACATTTTGTCCAATAGGAGTAAGAAATGAATTTAAAATCACATTTTAAAAATGATATTATTTCCAGGACAGCCTAAGGCAGTTTATTTTTTTTAAGTAAATTTTACTTTTAGAGTCTCCATTTCTGCAGCAAGTTTTTAAACACTTTATTTATTAGTACATTTTATTTGTTTGTTTGCTTGTTTAAAGTAAGCTCTATACCCAGCATGTAGAGTTTGAACCCATGACCTCAAAATCAAGAGTCGTGCGCTCTACCAACTGAGCCAGCGATGCCCCCCACCCCCCAGCAGATTTTTAATTAGGTCATTGTTTAAACCAAGAAGTAACCAAAAAATGCGACTTTTTGTTGTGGACAGGTGTCCTTCACTAAAAGGAATTAACAATGAATGAGGATAACATAATCCGTTTGTATTTAACACTCTCAAATATTTTTTCACATGATTATGGTTGGTTTTCCTTCTTGAGAATGACAGCTTTGAGGGCAACAACTTTCTACACCGATCACTGCTGTGTCCCTAGGGTTAAAATTGCATACTCTGAGCAGGTATCCACCGATTACTTAGTGAATAAATGAATAATAGGAATTAATACTGGTGTCAGTATTGGTGCTATTACCTCTTATTGAGCATCTACTCTATGGTAGGTCTTTTCCTGGGTATTTGCATATGTCTTCAATTCTCATCACAACCTGCAGAGACTGATCTAATTAACCACTGAGCCTGAGGCTGAAGGAAATTAGAATCCTGTCCCCTTTCACAGATAACAGATGGTGGACTCTTGTCTTTCTGCTCTAGAACCTAGACTCTTGGCCAGCAAGCAATGAAGCGTCAGAGTCTCATATTCTGGGGGTAGGAAAGAAACGTCTGTAGTATTCAGAAAGAGACAAATGGAACACTTCTGAGACTGGCATTTAGGAAGAAGGAAACAAACTGGGGAAGAGACAGTTACCCCTTACACAGCTCTTCCGTTAAAGAATGAATCAGAGCAGTGAGGTGGTTGGCTTCGTTTGCACATAACTTAAAGCAGTTGCATCCAACGGAAGCATGACCATTACACCCTCCTAACCTGTGAACCTAGATGAAGTGGGAGTTTTCATTTTTTCAGCTGTTCTTTTTTTCTAGCCCCCATGCATTTGCACAGGGCAAGTTAGTTCTTTTTTTTTTTTTTTTAAGATTTTTATTTATTTATTTGACAGAGAGAAATCACAAGTAGTCGGAGAGGCAGGCAGAGAGAGAGAGAGGGAAGCAGGCTCCCTGCTGAGCAGAGAGCCCGATGCGGGACTCGATCCCAGGACCCTGAGATCATGACCTGAGCCGAAGGCAGCGGCTTAACCCACTGAGCCACCCAGGCGCCCCGGCAAGTTAGTTCTTAAATTCATGTGCTGATTATGAAGTTCTCCGACGTTTTGTGTATATTCCTTACCTTAACGATTTATCTCAGTTGACTCTTGGTTGATCTCTCATACATTGAACTGAGTAGATTTATCTGGCCAAGGAATATGAGGGACCAGTACATGCTTACAAATGAAGAATGAATAAACAAATTAGTAAATGAAAGAGGCCATAAGCCTTTTATTTCTCTCTCAATGGTCTTGGTGTGAGCTGTAATTCAGATGGACTGGAACCATTCATTTATACCATACGGTCAAAGGTGGAAAAGGAAGATATCAAATCAAATAAACTTTTCTCGTGGGATGCTAATCCTTCTATACATGGTAACAAGAATATCTTAAGTGCTTGCGGAGCATTTTAATCCCAAAGCAACATTTACCATCTTTATTTCCCAAAGGTTAGATATGACTGACAGTCCTGAAATACATATTCTAATATGGAGGCAAGATATATGGGAGAAAAAACCTACACCCCGGAGGGAAATATAAATTTATAATTAAGTTGCAGAATATTTTATAATATTTATCTGAGTTATCAGTTATCATCTGGTCATTAACTGAGATTAATTAAAACATATCACACACAGTGCCTAGCTCATAGTAGGTGCTCAATGAGTGATGCTGTAATTGAACCGGGAGACTTGGCCTTCCATCAGGGCTATAGAAACAGACCTGGAAAGACTAAGCCAAAATTTTAATATTCTGAAAAGAAAGTGTTTAGATACAGAAGGAGAAAAAGAACAAGCAGTTGTATGCAAAGGCAAATGCTTATTTGAGCCTAGCAGTTAAAACTCCTCTCATGTTAATTGCTCATAGAGTGATTTGGTTTTGGTTTGTTTTTAAAGAAAATGGAGCATTATCACCACGCTGAACTCATCCAGTCTAGTCAAAAAAAAAAAAAAAAAAGTTTCCATAAAAAGTGTATTAAATGAGTAAGCTCTTGAATCCATTTTATGAAGCCTGGAAATGTTCGAAGTATTCTTTTTACAATTGGTATTTTTTTTTTTTTATTTTGCATAGTTAGACAAGCAGGTGTCTCTCAGTATTTGCAGCCCGTGTAATCATTCACTATTCTTCGTGATGTAAAAACTCACCTGTAGGAGACTCTTTCTTTCACAAGTAGGAACAGAAGAGTTGGCCTGTGTTCAGACCCACCATTCGTGCCCCCCATTTGTCCAGCTCTTCAACCAGAGAAAATGACTGAAATGGCCTTGTTGGCTCTAGACGACACCAAATGTTTATTAACATTTATCCATATCCTCAGCAAGTGTATGTTGCAGTCTAGTTGTGCGTGACATAATTTTGTATGTGTCTGGTGCTTCACTGTTTATGATACCTTTTATATACTTAGTCCACTTCACCTGTAGGTCAGAGTGCCTCAAAATCCCAGTTTGGCCCTGTGGGTTCTCTGGCTGGATTTTGTAGCTCATTGTGCTTGGTGCCATGGACAACATAGAGAAAACTGGTGTGTAGTCTGCTGCCACAAAGCCTATCATCGAGAGTGAGGTCTTCAGACAACTGGCTGTTAAATCAAATTACTGTTTGGTAAGTGTTTAGACATTCCACGAAGGACAGATCATTCCTGATTGGGAAAATTCTGGCTTTCTTAGGAAAGCTCTTGTCCTTGGTTTTCCCTTTCTGCAGCAAGAGCATAGTCATGATGACTCTTTATGCGCCCAGACTGAGGGTGCCGCTCGGTGCCCTCTGTGACCAGCAGAGCAGGGCCGTGACCTCACCTTCAGCTCTCCGCAGCCAGTCCTCTTCCCAATGCCTCCCACAGGCCCCTGGAACTCTTGTCCATGGGTGGAACCAGCTGTGAAGAAACAAAGCTTCACTGTGGCACCCCATGCACATTTCTCAGTTGAAGGATCACCCCAAATCCAGGGCTGCGGGCCACCTTCCGCCAGATTGAACGTTTTTAGTCACCTGTGAGAAGCAGAGGCAGCATGAGTCGGCAGTTCTTTTGGAAACTTGAGCCTGGAAAGGAGAGAAGGAAAGGGGCAATGGCACCTTTCAGAATTCCGGCTGTTTTTAATAACAGGAAACCTGGGGTGTGTTTAAATGCTGATTGGGAAGGCTCCCACAGAACGACAGAGGTTGGGAACCCAAAGGAGATAGGCTGAGAGATCATGAGGTTCCTAATTCAGTGGACGATGACAGGAGCCCGAGCACAGACGAGGAGATTAGCCCTAAGCAGGGGGGAAGACATTTATTCCCATTTTATGAGGAGGAATCGGAGGAGGTGGGGATAGGTTCAAGTTAAGTATACACATTTGAGGGCGAGAAGTGAGAACGTGTTTGGATTTCTGTTTTATTTGTAAAACAGTAGCCAGATGTGTTTGCCAAGGCGGGGTGTGGGGTAAAGGAAGTGGTCAAATGTTTTGAGGAAATTTGAGAATGTTTTAACTGCCTGATGTGAAGAATGGAAGAGAACTAATTCGAGAGAGTTGGGATTGCTCACTGGAGGGGTACGGTTAGTGAGTTCCCCTCATCACAGTTGTGTCGTGTTTGTCCAAGAGTCGTTAACAGCCTGGGGTACTGGAGGGCAGGTAATGTCCGGGGGTATGGCGAAGTCTTGCTTTGCTCCTGACGGGGGTTTCATGAGGCTGGTGTTTGGGAAGGTGAGTTGACAAAAGGAATTGAATCTTTTTTCCAAAGAATGAGACGGGATAGAATTTTCATCAGAGTGAAATGTTGCGTAACTTCAGATACAATTGCATTTTCATTATATGAGGCGCACCTGGAGCCCTGAACGTCTCTAGTCATCGAAGCAGTCAGGGTGCTCTTACCCTTCTGTTTTTTTCTAGGCAGAAGAGTTTTGCTTGCAGTTTCCTATCAGTCCAGATGTCAAATGTAAGACTACCCGGAGTTCAGTTTTTCAGAACTTTATAAAAGATGGCAACTCGAGTATACCTATTCATACACATAAGTATATACATACATGTATATTCATACAATATAAATAAGATACAGCAACATCCTAAGTATGGCCTTCCAGCCCATTTATGTTACAGAACCAGTGTAGTCTTAGCCATCTGAGCTCAGAGAATCATCCTTGATCTGGTTTTCTTTCATTATAATTATAGCTCTTTTTGACTTCTTTGTCCTGTTCTTGTCTCATGAAACTGGACCAGACTGGTCATTTCCTCATTTCAGCTTATTTAATACTCTTTTGTATAATGTTGGAGATGTCTATTCACCATGGCTCAGTTTGGGGCTTTGTTTTTACAGCTCCCTGTATGCCAGGTAGTAGAGAAAACACTCCGTGAGTAACAATTCAGTTATCCTCACGCTGTCTCTGGAGCTCAGGTCAAAGGATAATTTCCATCACAGGTGGGAAAACTGAGGCATAGAAGGGCTTGAAAACTTGGACGTGGTCATACTTTCCAATGATGTGGCCTCTGAGACAAACTGAAAACCGACTTACGAGCCGACATCGATAGCTACCCCTGTGTACTGAATTTTTTTTTAAAAAAAGATTTTATTTATTTATTTGACAGAGAGGAAGACCACAAGTAGGCAGAGAGGAAGGCGGAGAGAGAGGAGGAAGCAGGCTCCATGCTGAGCAGAGAGCCTGACACGGGGCTCAATCCCAGGACCCTGAGATCATGACCTGAGCCGAAGGCAGAGGCTTAACCCACTGAGCCACCCAGGCGCCCCCCCCCCTGTACTGAATTTTGATCAGTTGTTTTCCCCGACCAGCTTAGTGCGTAAGGTGTCTCCCTCTCCTTCACGATACCGGGCAGGTAGGAAATGAGGTTAAACGAGCGGATGAATGTGAAGCAGGACAGCGCGTGACTCGCCGCAGGTACACTGCATCCCGCGTGCCTCCTGTACCTTTCTGAGCTGGGGAATGGTGCCACAGTTAGGGAGCTGTGGTGCCCTGACACCGTGGTGCCCTGCACTGCCAGTGCCAAACTACAAGAAAAACTTGCCAGTTAAGGGAACGTGGAATGGCTTGCCAAAGAAAAGAACATGTTGGCAAATCTGGAGGAGAAGGCCAAACCATGGGCACTGGTAGAAATCGCCAGTTGAGGACATGAGTATTAATCCTTAAGACTTTCCTGGTTACAAGAAATGGAAACCCAGCTCAGCCTGCCTTATGCAACTTAAAGGAAGATACTTACTGCTCGGAGAGCTGTAGCGCCAGCCACAGGCTCAGACATAGGCAATAGGACAAAGTCTTGCTCCTTTTATCTCTTGGCTCTCCTTTCCCTTGGGTTCACTTTGTTCTCAGTCAGGCTTTCCAGCTTATGGAAGCAAAATGGCTGTGAGCACTTGAAGCTTCTGTCTCATCTCTATACTCCTCCCCTCCAAGCTCCTCCTCCTCCCCCCACCCCGCCCCCAATAAAGAGGACTTTTGTTCCAGAAATACTCTGGAATTGGTTCTTAATGACTTCACACCATATCCGCATCCCCGAACCAGCTACAGTGAACATGGGACAGCGTGTTGTGAACACACGGGCCTGGCCATGAGAGTGGAGATAGCTTCCCTGCACTGCACACTCCAAGGAGGAAAAGGGTATTTGCACATCAGAGTGCTGTTATAAGAAGGAATAGATGATTTCACCCAAGAGATATGCAGCGCAGTTAGCCTAAAACCAGCAAGTATTCCTTTAAAAAAAAAGGACTTAAAATGTAAAGTCAAGACCTTCTTGACCTCAAGGGTATAGAACCCACCTTAGAAATGTTTTATGAAAGGGGCGCCTGGGTGGCTCAGTGGGTTAGGCCACTGCCTTCGGCTCGGGTCATGATCTCAGGGTCCTGGGATCGAGTCCCGCATTGGGCTCTCTGCTCAGCAGAGAACCTGCTTCTCTCTCTCTCTCTCTCTCTCTCTCTCTCTGCCTGCTTCTCCATCTACTTGTGATCTCTCTCTGTCAAATAAATAAATAAAATCTTTTAAAAAAATTAAAAAAAAAAAGAAATGTTTTATGAAAAAGAAAGTTCTTGTCATTTTTGCGCGTGAGTGATACAATTGGACCATAAGACATGCTGTTAAGAAAATAGGAAGTTTGGGCCTTCTAGAGGGAATACCTAAAATACAACTTAGGAAAGAAGTTTTAACACTTTAATCGAATTAAACTTGAGTGCTCTCCGCTTCCATTGCATCGTTCACCTGGAAGATATGTGCTGTGAACTTGCAGCTGAGATCGTCCTGTGATGTCATGAATTACTCAGCCCATTTTCCTGCATGTAATAGTGGTGTTTGCACGGATTAAAAAAAAAAAAAAAAGAAAGGATTTTTTTTTTCCTATCTGTGTACATTGAACTGTTGTTAATTTCTGGGGTACTTATAAGGTTGAACAAAGATGGAAGCTTAAATTTTATGATTTTGTTTTCTCATTTTTTTAATATAGGCTACATTGTAGAAACTTGCTTAAAAAAAAAAAACTGAGTAATCTCTTTCCTCAGATCAAGGACTTTTTGTATTGTCAGGCTTTGAGAGACTCGACTTGTCAGACCCCTAGTGACTCACAAGATTGTCCTTTTTAACTGCTATGACAGGACATCTGTACACCGTAAATTTGAAACTGCAGGAGAAGAAAACAAGAGCATTGCTGATTTGTTTTAAGAAAGTACAGGAGCCCCGTCATGTCTTGTTGCTTAATTGTCTTAAGTTCAGTGGAATCAGAGACTTACAAAGCAGCGTAGGCTTATTGGGGAAGTTAAGTCACAGTTCAGAAGAAATTGACAGGATTCTCACCATGTGGCATGTTTTCCTTTGTCTTCAGAGATCAAACCTTAGAATGACATAAGTTCTATCAACATAGTAGTGTTGCACAAAGAGTTAATGAACCTGAATCAGATTTGCCTATCAAGGAAAGAACTTATTGTACAAGCTACAGGTGATATATTTGTCCCAGATTTGTTCTAAAATGTCTGGCTCTGTGACAGAACCCTCTGTGCAGTGTGTGCATCCAACTGGAATTGTAACTATCATGCACCAAGTGCACAGGCTATTTCTGTCTCTTCAATACTAGTATTCTCACTGATTATCCAGTTACAATGGTGGTAGGCCCAACCTCAGCCTCAGTGCTAGAACCAATAGCAAGGATAGATTTGGGGTGATTATCCCTAGGATGGGTCTGGGGAGAGAAGGTGTGGACACTTGCATACCAGATGACACTTGGGGACTTTGTGTTTCTTTTCACTTCCAGTTACATGGTCCTGGCACAATGATCTCAAAGTCTGTAAACACTAGATCCCTCACTGTGAGAAATAAGAATGTTTTTTTCATATTATTAATTTCATCAAAGGCCTATCTTGAATGTGAAGGCAAATAAAGGACTTGTTGAAACCCATTTACCATCAGAACGGTTCAAAGTATCCTCATGAACTGGAATCAGCATTGATCAAAGAGTAGCATTTTGTGCAAATACTGTGCATTTTAGTGTAATAAAGTTGACAAAATGGTTTTGCAGTATATCCTGAGAAGTAATCATGGCTATATTGCTTTAAAAAAGGAGAGAGTTCTGTGTTTTGTTTTGTTTTGTTTTTTTTTAAATTAATAGGCTATTCCCTGTCATTGCTGCCAATAGAAAAATTGATGTTATTCTACCCATAATCATGTAGTGTGTTGCTGAAAAATCAGGGAGTGGTGCTTTAGGATAAATTGTTATCAGAGGATGCCAAGCTTGCGGAGGAAGGGAGCAGCCTAAGGCTGTGGTCCCCAGTAGCTCCCAGTGGCTAGATGCGGGAGTAGCCATTTAGTTCCTTACTTTTCATCTGTCTGTCTTTCCTTCTGCTTGTCTTTCTCTTCCTCCTTCTGTTCCGCCTTCCCTTTTTCCTTTCTTCCAGCTACCTTCCTGCCTTCTTTCCTTTCTCAAATCTCTTTGTGATTGTACCATAATCAATTGTGCTTTCCTTATCAGTCGTGAAACTGAAGTATACAATTTAATTAAATAGCCTAACCTCCTGAAACATTTTGCTGTAAAAAATAGAAGAAGAAGAAAAGAAATCTCCCAAGAAATATAATTCTCATTTAGGTGTTGAAAATTTTTACTTTGAATCTGATTTGCTAATTTTCATCCTAAGCAATTTTATCTTTCACATATTAACTTAAAACCAGGTGATTATAACCAAAGTAGTGACTATTTCACAAATACAGTCGGCATCGATGTGTGTGCATTAAGTTTCTATATAAATACAGATATAAATAAATTGTAGAAACAATCAAGAAACCAAGTCTTTCAGGGTTATCTATTGCCATTGCTTCCTATGCATTGAAGCTCTCACCATAGCCATTACTATAAAACGTTCCCTAAGTACATAAAGGCTCTGATCGTTAAGATTTTTATTGCCAGCCACACATACAGAGCTGCAAATTGCCTTGTTTCAGATTTATTATGTATTACTCCAGAAATTCTATAAAGATCAAAAGAACTGATTACAATGTTGACCTTTGCATTAACTCATCTGAATTTAAATTCAAGTGTTTGATTTGGGAAAATAAGTCCATTTATCATAGGTCTGCTACTGAGGGGATTGTGCAGCCCTGATTGGGAGTGCTGAGACCAAATTTATTTATTGAGCGTGGGCTTGAAAATTGTTTGTAGGACAAGAGGAACAAAAGTTTGACCTGCCATTGTATAGTGCCAGGGGAACAATGTGGACATTGCCCTTTTCAAATTTCAAGTGGTCCGTCTGTTTCAATCTTGTTGATAGAATCGCCAGATATTAAGTTGAGCAAATATAGACTGTTTTAAAAATATAAATCATGCTTCGATTTAAAATTAATGGTCCTTCTTTTACTGAGAAAATAACCATTTCTTCAACATTGAGATTGTATTTTGGAGGAATATTGAGATGCTTCTCCTTCTGCAATTAGCCTTTGTATTATACCTGAACTCACATTTGTCCACTCTTTGTTTTGTTTTCGGAGTTACTAAGAAAAACCTGTTTGTAGTAGTATCTTCCTACATGGAATTATACAGATTTAGTTAACTTTCAGCTATTGAACTACAATTGAACTGTTCCATTTTAAGCACAAAAAAAATTCAAAATTTGAACCAAGGGACTATTTAATGGTAACCCCCCACATGCAAATTGCATATCTCATGCACATGGATAAACCTTTTCTTCTGCCTTTAGATGGGCAGAGAGTTCTAGAAAGTGCTTTGATAAAGAAGGAGGTGACGGCAGTCAGCAGAAGGCATCAACATGTATCTTTCCCTAAATACCCAGGTTTTTTGATAGCATGGCATTCATAACTGTGAAAAATTAGGGTCTGGCAATGTTAAGTATGGTGATGATGGACATAACTTGGCTCATAATAACCTGAAGAACCTACTGGTTAAAAAAAAAAAAAAAAGACATTGTAGGTTAGGATTTATGCCCATCTTAACGCCTAAGGTTCAGCTCTTCTGCTCCTCATGGTGATTAACCCTCCAACCCAAGCCACTGTCAGCATAGAGAGGCCAAGGTATTACCCATTTGCTAAGTTTCACTGGGCAGGCCGGAAACAATTACAGTAGACCCTTGACATTTGCAGGAGATTTGCCCTGAGACATCCCTGTACTGCACATAGGAAAATGTAACATAGCATGTTATTTTCCCTATCAAATCCAGTAAAGTAAAACTAAGAAAATTAAGTGACCCTTCAGGCCATTCCATCACACAAGACCAAAGTATTTATAAAGCTATTAAGGTAAATTCTGCCACCAAAATAAACTGCATATCACCTAACAACATGATTCTCGTAGCATTAACCCCAAATTTACAGAATCTGCAAATGGTGGACAGTATTGGTGTAATGATGTCAGGGATAAGATTGAGATGTGAATGAACGCTCGGCTTTCTTGTCTTGAACTTGCTCCATGCATCTGTTCGTGTTAGAACTGCCACAGAGTCATAAAGGACTATATCAGAGACCTTTGGGGCTCTTGAATAAATTCTTTTGTGAGGAGGTGCCCTGGGGGGTCAGTCAGAAAAGCATGCAGCTCTTGATAATCAGGGTCATGAGTTCAAGCTCCACTCTGGGTGTAGAGATTACTAAAAAAATAAATAAATAAACAAACTTTCGGGAAAAAAACACAAATTCTCTTGTGAAACTTCTTTAGTTTGTTTTTTTAAGGATGTAGACTTCCCAGTTATTGATACCTATATGAATTCATCTAACACAGAGTCTGTCTAAAAGAAAAGAAAAAAAGAATCCATCTGTTTTGTGATGAAAAGAGAGGGCTGAGGTAATAGTTTTACACTTACTGCTCTTTGTACAGTCTAAATATAAAGGGTCCTGGTAAGGGAGACCAGTAGATCTTTGTAATTAAAACCAAGTGGTTTCGCCTGAAAAAAATAAGTCCGTAAGACATTCAGAAGTTATAATCTGATCGTTGTTTCCTTTTTTTTTTTTCCAATTTCTTGATTTTTTTAGTTTTTGAAGTTTAAAAATAGTATGTTTGCAGTATCGAACTCTTCTTTGTCAGTTTGAAATACTTGGAATTATCCAAATTATTGGATTAGTGGGAAAGTTGTATTTACCAGTTTAATTGAAGTGTTTCTTTTTTTCTTATTTAATTTAAATAGGACTCAAAGTCCTAAGTGGTTTGGCTGTATTTGAGGAGTTTGACTCTTCTGTTTCACCAACCTTATTGTTTGAAGTGGTTTTATTTATCGTAGTGATGAGTCTTTTCACTTCTTATACTTAAGTATTTCGAATGGTGTCAAGATGTTACGGAAGTGGGAAGTGGCAGCTTATGAACAGAGTTGTATAAAGAGTACTTGTGTTCAGTACAAAGCAAAATTTTTATATGTTCTTTGCCAATTTCAAACCTTGTAAGCTAATTAATTCCAAGTTAGCAAATATATATTGAATCCCTACTATGTGTTACATGTTATCTTAAGTAACCCCAGGTACAAAGATTAATTGAAACAGGCTTTACTGTCCAGAGATTTGCTATCTAGCAGGGTAGATGTACTTAATCTAATGTTGTAAGGAAAGTGCTTTATTAAAGGAATGAACAAAGAACTAAGGAAATTCAGAGAGAAGGAAGAAGCCAAAAAGGACTCCTTTTCTTTGATTTCTAATCTTTATGAAAATGATCTAGGCACTCAACTTAAAATCACAGAATGCTTCTGATGTAAAGGATTTTAGAGAAAATATTGAATTTTCTTTAACAGATTAGAAAATTGAGGTCCAGAGACAGGAAGTGACTTATCAACGCTCATACATCTGGGTTGGGTTTTTTTCCACATTGTTCTTGATCAAGGATTTAGTAAGCTCATAGAGGTTACCATTTAGACAAAACCTTCCTAATGACTGGAGAGCAAGCAGTTAAGTTCAAAATTGTATAGTATTCTCCGTAATGGCAGTATGGTTTCACAGAAAGAAGAGGAAAATGTAGGCGGATAGAAATGGGGAATGTGCCAGAGATGATGTCAGGGAATTAGGCCTTCTGTGTAGTTAAGGCCTGGACTGAGCGTATAAAAGGCACAAACCAAATAAAAGAAAAAGAGAAGAAAGAGGCCGGAAGGAATTTGAATTTTAAGAGTGACAATCCCTGATACAGAAGTCTTGATAAAATGTTCAGTGTGTGTGTTTGCCTGCTCTGAGCCAGAGTGACGTGCTTCCTTTTTTCCTGTATGTTCCCTGTTTTTAATCCTTATGGAAAACCTGCAACATGACCAATAGGCCCAATTATAGGTGAGACTAATTGAGGTAAAGAGAAATTACTTGATGCAGCTAGGTTGTTTAGTTAACAGGCAGCAGAGCCGAGATGACTTCATCTGACCACAAAGTATTCATTCTCTCTTCTACTCAGGATGGAAGATCACAACCAAAGTTTTCCGAGTTAGGTGACTCCTGCATATATTCTCATTTGTGAGACTAGAAATATGCTAACAATGACCAGTCGCCAGAAATGCATACATATGTGCATTCATTCATTCATTCATTTTTAAAAATTAAGAATTGAATTTCATGAGGGGAAGTTAATTGGAGAGGGAATTTAATGAATTTATTTGGTTATAATGAGCTTGAGATGATTCTAACCTTTCCAGAAAGAAATATCCCAAAGGGATCCTGGAAGTGTGGGGCTCATTGTTGGCAGTATGGAACTTCAGAGGAGAAAAAGCTGTATATATGTGATTGATCAATAAGAAGGTGATGGTTGACGGTAGGAGAGTTAGTGCCCTTTTTCAAAAAGCAAGTATATAGAGAAAGGAATGAAAAGCGAAGGAGATCACTCTGGAAAATGGGAAGAGGAGGAGATAGAGAGGTGTGTCGATATGATGGTTTTGTCAAATGATCTGGCACGGTATTCTTTGTTGTGCTTTTTGTCTTTTGTTTTATATGATTGCATCACCATCATAAACTACCAAATTTTACATATACTTTCCTCTGTAGTTCAGGAAGTTTCTCATGCATAGTGATACACAGGTGGGTTTAAAATTTTGCTAGTTGTGTGAGGATTCCTAGTGAGTAACCATACAACCAGGAAATTCCGCAGGATTTGCATTAAACCATGTGAAGAAGAAATTAAAAAGTAACATGTAAGTGATATAGAGAAGAAAAAGAGGAGGGTAAAGTGATAAGAAATTAAAAAATTCTGAAACATCTTTGGAATCTGAAATCAGTAGAGGTGTTGGTGGTGAATCTATTGCTAGATTTTGTGCTAGGCTGCTCATTCCTTTCTCGTTGGTTTTTTAATTCCAATTCCGAGTATACTGAACACCCACAGAGAACCTGAGTCAGTTGTCCACTCACTCATTCAACAAATATTGTAGGTACTATTTAGATACAGTAAGGTGCATTTTTGACTCTGGCTTAATTCTATACATTAACCTAAAAAGAAAAAACCAACTTCCTCCTTATTAGACTATTAGACTGTTACCTCAAAATCAAGAACCCAGGTAGGCAGACCTGTGACATTAAGATAATAATCGAATACAGAAGAAGTTATTTTTTTCATTTCAGACTGATTAAATCAAGTCATTGTAACTAAAAACCCACAACAAAGGAATGAATAGCCCTACCAAGGAGGTCTGAAGTGAAATGTTAAGCCTGTTGATAAAGCAGACTGGGTCTATGAAATCTGGATGTACTACTATTTACAATAGCTAGCATTTCTAGTCCTTCCTGTGTGCTGGGCAGTTTACCAGGATTTGACATGTACTATTTTAATTCCCATAAGAGACCTATGAGGCAGGTATTACTCTTACTGCCCATTGCCCTTTTACCCATAAGGCAACGAAAGTAAAAAGAAGTAAAATAACTTGTACAGGTAGAAAGTGGCAAAGCATGGATTTGAACAAGACAGTAGGACTTTAAAATCCCACACCGAGCTCCAAATATTTAATACTAATTTGAACTAAGTAGCTGAGCCTGGTGTTTGTAGTATCCTAACCTGAGTGCAGATAGTACTTTACAGTTCATATTACAATAAATACTGTATGTACCTTAGCCGACTGTGTGGTCATGTGACATCTGGTCACCCAAGAGAATTGGGAGAGAACCAAAAGGGTCCAGATTTAAAGAGGACAGTTGATTGTTGCTTGGTCCAAGTGGTCATGGGATTGTAGGGTGCCACTCATGAGCTTTTATTATCTTTAGACATCCTGAATATTTTTGCACGAACTATAAGTAGCTTAATAAATACAAGGAACAGTTTAAAGTAGAATTTCATTTCAAATATGAAATGTGGTTTTGTTTCATATTGGAACATCAAGACCCTGATCACTATAAGATGGGCACTTTTTGATTATGAAGCTAGTACCTTACCCAGTTAATAATAATTTTAAATTGCAGTCTAGAGTCTCTGATTTAAGAATTAATAAATAAGAATTGTGGAATATTCTGAAAAACAACCTGAGGGTTTTGAAGGGGCAGGAGGTGGGAGGTTGGGGGAGCCTGGTGGTGTGTATTAAGGAGGGCAGGTATTGCATGGAGCACTGGGTGTGATGCAAAGACAATGAATACTGTTACGCTGAAAAGATATAAAATAAATAAATAAAATTTAAAAAAAAAGAATTGTGGAATATTTTTGTGGTTGCTCCCGTATTTTCAGAATGTGAGTGCTTTGGAATTTTTTTTTTTTAATATGGGGTGAAGGCAATTAACTGTAAGATCTGCAAGAATCCTTTTGATAGATCTTATTTTATATTCATTGAAATATTTCCATACATAATTAAAACAGCATGTTGAGTTTTCCCACTAATTATATTTGTTCTTTCCATTGTCATTTACAAGAGATATGTATCTGTATCTATATTCAGTAACCAAGGGCTTACTGAAAACAGGTGTACTTAGGATTCTGTTATTTGTGTTTCAAAGCAATTAAAATATCAGTCATGGCCTTTGTTGAGATTTCAATGTAGATGTCAAGATAAAGCATAAATACCTAAGTCAACATGTGAATTTTGCTTCATTTCATAACTAGCATGTGCCAGAGACTGTACAATGTAGGGAAAAACAAAGTTGAATAATACCTGGTTCCTAGTCTCTATCTAGATGCTTATAATCTGTCAGAGGGTTAGATAAATAAACAGCTAATTAAAATACAGTGTAATAAATAATATAAGTATAATGATTATATAGAAGTTGCTAGGAGCCCAAAGGAAAATTATTATATCATTATGGATACAAGTACATAATAATGTTATGGGACTTAGGTAAGATTCAGTGAAAGGAACCAAAATATTATTTGGTGTACGTAGTGACAGTTTTTAGAATTAAGATATTAATATGCATCACCAAACAAGCTCATTTTTTGGTTCCTTCATACTGCTAAACAAGGCTTGACAAGTTATGTGGAGTTATTCCCTTTAAGAATTATTTGTGAGAACTGAGATAGGATTCAATAAAAATTAGCTTTTTTTTCTTCACAAATATATTATCTTGGTTAGCACCTTTGATATGGTTTATTATCTCTGGGTATCCATATGCCTAAGACTGACACTTTAACCCCAGTGCTTTTGGTATTATTCACCCATGAAAATTGACATTTGGATTTGCTACTGTACATATTTGCAGAATCTGTCAGTGTTTCCCGTTTTGCCTCTTCAATTTCCATCCAGTCTGAAACCTTTGTTCAACACCCTTCTATTGATCTCCTTCTGGCTGCAGAGGTTTTTTTTTTAACAATTTTCCCCCTGCATTTAGTTTCGAGCTTTGTATTTATGCTGTGACAGCCAATTTTTGCATATTTTAAAAGCATTTCTTATGACCTCCCTTTTGATGTTTTTCCCACTTTGTCCTACCGTCTTCAGTCAAGTCTGCCACAGTGGTCGTCAAACTTTTGCGAGGACCAGAATCACATGGAGGGCTTGCTAAAACACCTTCACTCTCAAAGGTTCTAATTCAGTAGTTTTTGGGATAAGACCTGAAAATTTGCATTTCTAACATGATCTCAGAATGATGTTGGTACTCCTAGCCCGGGGACCTCCCTCAGACAACCATGGTATATGGTGGTGGCTCTCAAAGGATAGTCAGGGGATCCCAGAGAATCCCCGAGTCTCTTTAGGAGGTCCATAAGGGCAAAACTGTTCTCACAGTAAGTACTAAGATATTTGTCTTTTTCACCTCAATTTTTCCTGAGAACATGGTGGTGTTTTGCAAAGTCTCTAGGAAGAGTGTTGAGGATTATTGGGTTTCAAAATTAACATGGTTTTAATGTCCAGTACAGCAAGTGTCAATACCTATAAACCATATAAACAAAAACTTTTGGGGGACCTCAATCACTTTTAAGAGTATGAAGTTTGAGGGGCGCCTGGGTGGCTCAGTGGGTTAAGCCGCTGCCTTCGGCTCAGGTCATGATCTCAGGGTGCTGGGATCGAGTCCCACATCGGGCTCTCTGCTCGGCAGGGAGCCTGCTTCCCTCTCTCTCTCTCTCTCTGCCTGCCTCTCCATCTACTTGTGATTTCTCTCTGTCAAATAAATAAATAAAATCTTAAAAAAAAAAAAAAAAAAAACTCTGTCCTAAAAAAAAAAAAAAAAAGAGTATGAAGTTTGAGAAGTGTTGGTATAAAGAACAGAGCACTACTTCTTCGAACTGAAGTCGCCCTGCGTGTCCTGGCCCCTTCGTGCACTCTGACCTTACACCGTCTGGGTCTTTCCTTGCCCCCACCCCGACCTCCTCGCCACTCCTTCCTTCCCTGCTTCCACACCTTCCTATGCTATTGCCTTTGACTAGGAATGTCCCCACTCCTCCTCCTCCTTCAGAACTCAGCTGGGCTTCCACTTCCCCATCACGTTCTCCTGATTTATTTCCTTCATAGAATTGACCACAATCTGTAGTATTTCTGTGTATTTGTTTGTTTGTTTATTCTTGTATAATTCATTGTGTCTCCGTAGACTAAAATGAAAATCCCATAAATGCAGGGTCCTAGTAAGTCTTGTTCGCCAGTATGTCTCTTCCTCTTCCTTTTCCCAGGACACATAGTCAAGGCTCAATATTTTCTTGTTGAGTAGATGAACCAGACATTTCTGGACTCAAATACTGTCTCCACTACTTGTTAAGTAGGTGGCTTCAGGTGGGTGGTTTTAATCTCTCTGAGCCTCACCTGCGAGATTGCAATAATAATTAACATCTTACAGAGTTGCGAGCTGGAGTCACACTGGAAATGCATGCAGCTTCTGGGAGTCCATGGCACCCAGAAAGTGCTCAATCAGTGTTTGTTAAAATCAATAATGATAGAGGCTATTTACTTAGTACATACCGGGCTCATCACAGAGGACAAAAGGAAAGAATAAAACAGTTATCTCTGCACTTGGACTTGTTCATGGTCCAGTGGAGTGTGCTGCTTGGCATTCTGTTTGTATACCCAGTCCCATAGAGTTGGGTTGTAGTGACATGATGTCAGTGTTTCACAAACCCACCATGTTGGAAGATCTCATTGTTTCTGATTTCATGGTGTGGCTTAATGGCCATGGGGCTTGGAGTTAATACCTATGGGACAGTTCTAGAATAGTTGGTCGTTATCAAGTCTCTTAGTTATATTGATGCTGAGATGCTACCATTGCTTTATGGATAACGTCTAGAGTGGATTTTAAGAGCATTTAGTATTCTACCATTTTCTTAGCACAGGCTGATATTCGACGGGCTTCTTTTTGTCTGTGAATTCTCTTAACAGTGCGCTACTCCAGAAAGGTGAGTTGCCAACTCTTTTTTTTTCTTTTTTCTCATAGTCTTTTTTCCTTATTATATTTGACCAACTTATATGAAATTGTTCGAGGTGTTCATTAAAGAATAATTGCATCTCTTTCTTTTTCTGTATTTTAAAAATTGCAGACTATTATTTATGCAAAGGACTTAGTAAATTATATTCATTTACTCCATTTATTCTCTGCATACTTTGTACTTGGCTTTATCTTTTGCATTATTTAATTTTGTAGAACTGCTTTTAGAGTGGGTTTAGCCAAACAGATAGCAGCATGGTTTCTAAGACAACATATCTAGATTTTTAAAGACTCTAATATGTAACCTGCATGTGACATATTTGGAGCCTATACTGAGTTGTCTTATGACTATCCCAAAATGCTGATAAGCAACAGTGAACAATATTTGTGCTTTCGATGATTGCAACACATGGTTCTGTGTGGGCCCACATACCAGGTTCTGTTGGTGGCACAACAGTAAATTAGTCAAAACCCACCACTCATGAGAAATGTGTATGTTTCTAGAGGAGACCGACACATATTTGCAATTTTAACATGAAGCGATCTGTTATGTGACATAAGATACAAGGAAATAATATGAACTCAAAGTGGGAAGAGAAATTACTTCTGTTGTGTGTGATCAAGGAAGGCTTCAAGGTTTTTTCAGTTTTTCTGGGTAAAATCAAAGAAAGTGTGTGTGTGTGTGTGTGTGTGTGTGTGTGTGTGTGAAGTTGGACACAGGAGGAGATGCGTTGCCTTTATTACTTCAATAACCTGTATTCAAATGGTCTGACAGTTCAAGTTTCTTTCAGGCCCTTAGAATTGGCCAAGAACAGCAAATCAGCTGTAAAACATTCAATTTAGAGACCATTATTATAGATAAGATACTTAACTCTATTTTATTTAAACCCATGACCTTTACGCTAATTGAAAAGCATCAGAAAAGCACCAGCCTATGGCGTCATGAATAATGTCTTTGTGGAAATTACTGAATGAAGTTTTGTGATTTAGACTGGCTACTATGTCGTTGTAACTTAATCGTAAAGTGCCTCTTCTTTGTAATGCGGTGCTTTATATATTAAACATGTATCTACATGACTAATCTGCTCAGGAAAAACAGTTGCTCAAATGATGTTTATCAACCCTAAGAAAGAGTTTTTCAAGTAATTCCCTGAAAAGAATGATGATAGCCCCTAATAATGAGCATCTCCCATTGCTTCCTTGCCCTACATACACACCCTTCTCATTCCCAACTTTCTCCACCCTATAAGCTCCTTACTCCATGCTTATATCTACTGTCATACTGATTTGTGTCATCCTATTATTGGAGTTGGATCTTGCATTAGACTTTGAGACAGTTAGTACCAATAATAATAATAATAGGCTGACTCTGATCTGTGTGCTTTTCAGATTGTCTCATTTAATTCTCATAATAACTATATAAAATAAATATTGTTTCCATCACCATTTTAAAGATGTGGGAGTTAAGGCAGTCTTAGAGCTGAAATGTGGAAGAAGCAGGATTTGGACCCAGGCAATCTAGATTCATCTAGATTCATATTCAATCTAGATTCATAGCCCATACTTTTAATCACTCAACTGTTTTCCTCCTAAGAACCACTTTATACTGGAGAAAAAGAAACAGTGGGTGAAATCCATAAGTTGTAGTTGATTTTGTTAAACTTGGTGGATTGTGTATCCCGTTGTGATCACAGCATTGGACAGCAAGAATTACTGCTAAGACTCCGTATTACTTTGTTTTCTAATCTTATCTTAAAAGTATGTTTTTGTCACAATTGATTTTGTAACCTGCAGAATGAAAAATATGATATGTATTATGTGGAATTTTGCTGTGAAACCAAGAAAGAGCTTAAATTAGTAACATTTATGCTTTACTGCTTATTTATGGATCACACAGAAAGATTTTCATCTACTCTAATGTAAGGATAATTCTATCTATGACTATTTTAAAGAGCTGATGTCAGTTTATAAGTGTAGCGGAGCAAAAACTTAAAAGCTGGACAAAAGAAAATGTATGTTCTTTATTTAGGACATTGGATATTTCTCATGAGGTTTCACTTACAACTACTAGGGGAAGGAGGGCATGGAGTGTGGAGCAGGGGTTGGGGAAAGTGATACAGATTTGCCAATCACTGTATCACAGTATAGAATATTTCTTTGGGCAGCTGACCCTTTTTCTAACAAAGGCTTGGTCCTGTAGCTCTCCCCCTCCCACCGACTTCTCTCCGTGATGGCAAGGAGGAACTTGGATGCCGTGGAGGTCTTGGAGGAAATTCCCGTAGTTTCTGTCACCATCTTATTGTCTGTTCACTATGTTTGGTCCTTGCTGATCTCCGGCTGGCTAGTCTAGTCTAGTCTGAAACCCGGTATCTCATTCACTCACATGAATCTGGTTCTCTCCGGTCTTTTGAGGTCTCATGCTTGTACCCATGATTGAATCCCATGGATTCCCATCCTTTGCCCCTGATCTCCAAGTCCCTGTGTTCTTTGAGCACACACACACCCCCCTCCCCAACTAGGTTACAGAAATTCCTGAGTCACCCAGGCTGAGGGGAACCAGTAGCACTCTCAGGCTATCTCTAGCCCCCTTCTTCCACAGATGGGGCATTTTTCCTCCTGTGCCAGTTTGGGCAGGGTGCCAACTCATATGTGGCCTCTCCTGGAGACTTCCCTCCTTACCAGCTGTGCCTCAGGAGGCAGACTTGCCTTAGTTCCCTGCACTTCCCTGATCTTGCACTTCACCTTGCCCCAGACAGGCGGGAGCAATCAGAACCTGGGTTCCTAAGCTCCTCCCCCTACTTCAGCTCAAGCTCCTCCCCCTACTTCAGCTCAAGCGCTGCAGCCCAGCCATCCTCAGCAGAGGGGGCTGCTCCCAGGCTCTTGGTAGAGAAACCCAAAAGCAGCAAGGGATAGGGATTTAGTGAAGATGAAAGTACAGTAATTTAAAATATGAAATTATTACTTCCTTTTTTGTTTGTTTTTATTCATTTTTATTTGGGACTCTCTCTTCCTAATGGAGTTGGGCAGTATCAACTAGGTGGATAATCTAGCATAAGCTTGGAAGCCTTGCATGTAGATTATTTTACAGAATAAGCCATATTTGGATTTCTGGATTTCTGAAACTTGATTACTTACCCAACTTTTTTTTCTTTTCTCCTAGCAGACTTCTGGTCTAGTCAGGCTTATGTCTTTGTTTCTAAACGTATATACCCTTACAGTCCATACCTCATATCTGTGTTTAGCATATAATTCTCCTCCTTCCTTTAGCTTAAACCCTACCCATCTCTAGCACTCAGCATAAACCACATCTCCTCCTCAAATTTGTTAGGTTGGGCCATAACGATCTCTCTTTTGTGAGCCGCGATGGCAGTTACGATCTCAGTGCACACAGTTTAGCACTTGTTTAATCTGCATTGGTTTCATATTTTTTAAGTTTGCAACATAGTAGCTAGAAGGGTTTTTTTGTTTGTTTTTTGTTTTTTAAGATTTTAGTTATGTGAGAAAGAGATCATGAGCAGAGTGAGGGGCAGAGGGAGAGGGAGAAGCAGACTCCCCGCTGAGCGGGGAGCCTGATGCAGGACTCAATCCCAGAACCCTAGATCATGATGGGAACCAAAGGCAGACGCTTAACTGACCGAACCACCCCGCATCCCTAGCAGGGTTTATGTTATGCAGTCCTTCAGAATCTTCTACCACACCTAGCTCTGTGCTAGGCATATAAATTAGATTACTGAGTATCTCTTTCAGTGTACTCCTGACCTTCTTAATGGCATGGTTTTGGTTTTTTAAGAAGAAAGGTAGAATTTAATGGCAATAATGGCATCATCATTATTATTATTATTCATGAGGGATTAACCTTGCTGCATAAAGATGCTGGAGTAATGGAGGCTTGAACAAGGGTTTTGTTTTTTCCCCCTCATGTTATGGGAAGGTATTTGATGGCTTCATTACCCAGATAAAGGATAGTAGGATGGAAACCTTTGATTCTTGTCATCTTTTACTCCTACACAAAAAAACGGATGTTGTTGCCTGTATCCCAGGCGACCTGAAGTGCGAAGATGGGCCCAAGTCTCCTGACCACAAAGTAAATCCCACTGAGAGAACTTTCCTCAGAGGCTCCACTTGTGATTGCATTTCCTTCTTATTGGCCAGAACGGTCTTCACATGGCTGTCGCCGGCTGGCCCAGTGATGTTATTGTGCAACCAGAGTTCAGCTAGGTACTGGCTTCTTTGCATTTCAAGCAAATTCTACTGATAAGCTTCCCAAAAAATGGAGAGTTTTACGGTGTGATTTTTTGCTTGAAATATGTGTTGGCCAAAAGATACTAAAAGTTTAAGTTATTACTTGGGATTTGTGCTGCGAATCAAGAAGAAGGATGGTATGTACTATACTAAGATTTTACAGTTATTGATGAACTAATATTTGATTTCTTAATTAACTCATTCACTCATTTATATTTTAAAAACTAGTTTGCCTTTTATACCTTAAGAGTTCATTTGCGTATGTTGATACTTGCTCTCTCTTTCCCTTTCAAGTCACTGTTATGTGCTTTTTTTTTTTTTTTAAGTTATAGAAAGATTTCAGTGCAATTTACAGTGTAACAGTCAGGTCTTGAAATACATTATAGAAGGTTGAGTGTTTGCCTGCATGTTTGCTTCAAGAGAACGGTTTATAGACTATAGTATCTGAAGTGTTTTATTTGCTAAATATAAACCATATTAAGATAATCAGCTTTAAAATGTGAAGACTATTAGCATTTTTCTTATCAATTACTATCAATGTATCCTTGAGAGTCTTAGAAACAATCTTTTAAACATCAAAAACAGCTGTGATTTTTTTTTCTTTTAATGTAAATTTAGATTGCATACAATATCACTATCAACTTCAGGTAGAAAGAAATTGACTAGTTTATTAAAAAACATTTGAAAATGTAGAAAAATAATACACAATTAAAAAGGAGATATGCACAACTATTGATATTGTGATAAATTATCAATTAATACAGAAAAAATGATTTTAACTACTGAAGTGTTGATCATGTGTTTTAACTATAGTTTAAGTCATTTATAACTAAGCACTTAAACATTTTCTGAGTCTGCTTATATTCTTAAAGTAAATTTTTTAATGTACATGATAGAATTTTCACCCAAAAAGCCATCTTAATATTTTTATGTTATCAGTTGTGTTTGCTGAATATCATAATTCTCTTTACTGCTGTGTTACCCCCTGACCTCTTCTAACTACAAAAAAAACCCAATTTTACATGTACCTAGCTTTTCGGTATGTTGTAAATCTCATTAGGAATGAGAGCTGTTGAGTCGTCTTTTTGTTTTTTAAGTTCTGTCTTTAATATAATAGACTCTGTATAAGCTAAGCTTCAAAAAGAAAACACTTTCTAGCTTTTATTTTCTGTATATGTGACTCTTTTTTTTTTTTAACTTCTACAGAATAGTGGGAGACAAGAGGGGAGACTTCAAAGCACCCATTAGAATTTGTATTTATTGTCTGAAATTCCTTTAAACAGTTGAACATTACTTTTAAAAGCATTTTGAATGTCCAGAGAGATAAAAGGATTTTTATAAACAAATTCCCTGGCAGGAGCTACATTACGTGCTATATATTTCAGGCTAATAATAAGGGCTTACTGTGGGTCAGTGTGTCATATCCCAGCGGTGTCTAGTGAGATAGAGGGTTATCTTATATGTCAGCTAGCTAACCCTGTGAACAGTTTTGAGCAGGCAAGATAATGGGACTGAATTCTGAAATGAGGGTTGAAATATACTGAAGTATTGTCACATGTGAGTACAATAACTTTTTAAAAATAAATGTAGTCACCTTTTGACATCATTAGGCATATTTGATAATAATTTTTAATGGGGTATATTTTAAGTGGATAGATTGGTAGAGTATGAATTGAATCACATGTAATTAATAGATAAATAAAAAAATCATAAATTCTGCCGTGTACAGGTTTTTATTAATAGAAAAGTACTGGGTAAAATTGGAAACTTTTTTTCTTTTCTATTATGATTACTGAATTAACATTACTTGATACTAGTAAGATTCAGCTTCTTGATTGCAGCTTTAAGTTTTGAATATAAGATTACTTTTACCCAAACATAGTTGCAATAATACAGAAATCTTTAAAATTGCTTCGCTTTATTGCACTTCCAGGACAGTATCTCCATAAACCATTATATAAAGTGTATTAATGCCTTTTTTAAAATTAATTCCTTAAAGGATTTTTTATTCATTCTTTCTTTTATTTCCCTGCAAAGTCAGTAACCAAAGCTAAATGTACACTTAATTTTGAGAAAAAGTTTGCATGCGTATGCAGGTAAATGTCATGAGTCTCAAGAAAAATATTTATTTTTTAAAATGTGGGTATGATTGCTCAGTATGAATTGAATAAGATAACCTACATACAATCATGGCATATAAACTAAAATTTTAGGCGATGTATAGATATTGAGTATAACCTAAATATGTTGAATTGGGGTGAATATTATAAAGTTTCTTTACACCATCTTGTGTACATGTTGTTTATTATTTGGCATTTGCTTTTATAAAGGGCAGGTCTTTATGCACACTGGATTTTGTGTAAATATATGTGGGCATAATCTTATTTTTTCGAAGCCCATAACATGGCAAGCATCATAAATGAGTGATTTAGGAAGCCTTTGGTCAGCCAGCAGAGGCCACTCACAGCTTGCTACTAAACTGGACGGCAAAGTGAACCACCTTTTTTATTTGCCATCATTCCAAGCTGGTTAATTTTTAGTTTCTTACTCAAAAGAAATTATTATCATGGAGCAGTATGAAAAAAGTTGTTGCTGTATTTGTTTTTTAATTATGTAGTGATTAATCTTTTCTATTAAAGCATTCAGATCATTCATTATTAGTGTATACCAGAAATGAGAATTTATGCACTTAATAATTAGAAGTATTATTATTCTAATAGGCCAATCATTCTAAATTCTTAATTATTAATGCTGACTTATTTTAACTAGAAAAAAAAACTGTTAAGGGATTTTAAATAATGACATTGTTTAGTTTTAGATTAAAAACATAACTGTTGCCAATGTTGTTATATGTATGTACACATACGTATTTCTAAACCTGCATCAGTTTAGTATAATTCAGCTTTTGACGATCCTTTAGAGAAATGTATGTGCTGTGTTACTTGAACATGTGCCGGGCTTAACTTCCGGGTACCCAAAGTCTGTCTTCATTCACCTCTTCTGGTTGATTCTGGCCGTGGAAAGGTTAGCATCTTCTCTTTGACACAGATGGATTCTTGCTAGGAAGACTAATCCGCAATTGAAAGGCAGGACTTGTGCTCCTCTGTGCTTTATTTCATTTGATTTTTTTTTGATTCTTCATAAAACCTTTCTGGTTTGAAGGTATAATCTCGCATATGCATTGATACCTGCTTCTGAAGGAAAAAAAAAAAGGTACGCGTTCTCTAATTTTTCAAGTTCCTTCGTGTATTCTCATCATGGAATGCTTACCCCTCTCTAGCACAGTTTTGAATTTTTGACTACTTTGGCTGTAACGCCTTGTAGTAGAGCTATTTCTTACTCAATCCATAACACATGCCAGCAGCCTTGTTTGGGCCACTGTGCTCATCCTTGTCTATATCCAAAATAGCCCGCTACGTTACCCAGAGTTACAAGTGAGAGCCAGAGTACCATCCTTGGATGCCTAATTCCAGGCTGAAGGTTTTCCAAGAGTATATTCTAGATTCAGGCAAGCGTTTCTTGCAGCAAATCCTCAAATACAGAAAACACTGGCTTTGGTATATTGTCTCCTTTGTGTAGTTCTGTAGGGGAAAAAGCAGTAGGTTGTAAATAGGACAATTGAAGTTCAGATCTAGCTGTTTAGTCTTTGTGATCCGGGCATGTGCCGTCATCTGGTATTTGAGAGTAATGATGTTTCCTCACTCTGTCCCACCTTGCCTGTGAAAATATCTCACAAGCAGGCAAGAGCTATAAAGTTTAGGACAATCATTATCATGAGTAATAATAATAAGATTTCTATCAATTATATTAACTCTTTGATGTGTCATGGTGGTCATTATCACACTTTCTTTGTTCATTTATTCATGTTACTCAGGAAGGATTAAAAAAAATGCTAAAAGTATAATGGAACAGTACCTTGACAACCAGGTAAAATCATCAGATTCTTGCATTGTGTTATATCCACTCCAATATAATTTAGCTATCGTGAGGGCTGGGAATAATAGAGGACACATAGATCCTAATAAGGGGTTTTCCCCCCATAAAAGTCTTCCGGTGTGAAATCTGATAAGAGCAAGGTTGTTTGTGAATATTGGTGAATTTTAAAATGAAAACCTGGCATATCCTTCTGTAATTTATTGTGTTTTATTAAATTCTAAGGGCATTTTTCTTAGTTGGTGAATCAAGTGACAGTGTGTAAATTTAGTCATTTAGTACAACAGTTTTTGAAATCTCAGGTAACTCATTTGCCCTCGGAAATGGATCATATTCCCACCTGAGTATTCCTTCTAGGAGAACATTGTCTGAAGCCAAAACTCCTGATGGGTAATGTTTTACAGTGACCTCTCCCTGTATGTGCTGATCCAGCACATTCCCAAACACCCATCAGGCATTCTTCATGTACCTACTAATTCTTAGTTTCTTGTGGCCAGTACAGAGGATTTCTGTTAGTCCGGTGTAAAATAACGTTTTAGTTTAATAGAAGTCTAGACAAATGAAGGTGAAATATGAATTAGCACATGAATTATTGCCTGTTTTTGTTTTCTTTTATTCTTTCAAAACCATCTTGGAATGAAAGGGGTTCCTTAAACTCAGGACTTTATCAAGACATCCAAAAGATCACTCAGTGTGACAGTATAATTAAAATCACCCAACAGAATGGGAACTCTGTACCGTTTACTATATAGTAAATATAAGTATAATTTTACATACATAGTACGTAAATATTTGGTGAATTGTATCCAGTAGAGCAGTTTTGGGTTAAGCACATGGGGAGCAGCCAGTTACCACGTGAGCTGAAGGATCACCCTGGAAAGTCAGGCTCGGATTAGAGAAGGACTTTGACTGCATTTCTCGTTAGTTTTAATTTTACTTTCAGCGTAGAGCTATGGATGGCTCTGGAATGAGAAAACTGACATGCGAAAAGCAGCGATTTAGAAAGTTGAGTCTGGCAAGTTGGTAAGATGGATTGGAGCAGGGAGAGATAATTGCATGCAACTCCCTTCTCACAGGTGACTTCCCCCCCCCCTTATTCCTCTTAAATCAGATAACTACTCTTGTTTCCCTTTAATCTTATAAATGATACCCATTTATGCTACCTGAATTGCCATTTTTTTTGTATTGCCTTAAAAGTCATTCTAAAGTAATTTTTATTTTTTCTGTATGTTGTTTTAAAAGTAATTCTACTGTTATCTTCTTGATGTTTTCCATTCCCAAATAGATTGTGCCTTTTGTGAATTGTGACCATTCTGTGATATTATATATGCGAATAGATGACACAGTGAAATATTTTATTCATTCTCCACCTATCTCGTAACAGAACTTTTTGGAACACCGATATAAAACTCATTTGAAATCCTTTTGGGGAATCTTTGTGTTTATTTTTCTGGAAGGGGTTAAAAGATGAACATTTTATACATCTGTTTTAACAGCTATTTGTTAAAATCAGTTACTGCAAATCTTTCAGGATACTATTTTCTAATGATTGATTTTTAATGAAGATAAATGTGTAGACAAGCAACTATAATAAATTCCCTTTCATCTCTTTGCCCTCCTCCCTCACCTCCTACCCCCAGGGTTTCAAGTCCTATTTTGAAGCCTGGCTTTGTTGAGTTGTTTTCCTTAATATCTGTCACATATATTTGACTGACACATTTGTTGAATGTACCAGGGGGGGTCCTTCGTGCAGAGCTGCTAAACTTTGAAGGCTTGTTTCTTTCTTCCAAGAAAGAGAAGTTGAGTCAAATGAACACTGGTCCTTAGAGAAGCAGAAAACTTCCGGGTCTTGACACAGGGGCAGGGAGGCTCATGGGATGAGCTCACGGACTGTCTCCTGGCTCCCTGGAGGCCGGGCAGATTTGATTGACCGGTCCTCACAAAACTGAAAGGCCTTCTTTCGAATGGCAGCCTGCCACCCTGAGTATTTGTCATTGTGGCCATTGATGCAGAATAGCATTTAGAAAGCGAATAAAATGTAATTGTATAGAAGAGCAAAGTTGAAGGAGAATGACTGGAACAGAGGGAGAGAAGAAAGAGGAATGGCTTCCTGGACGTCTGTGGGGCCATCACACTTCACTCATTTACAGAAGGAACCTTAATCCTTGAAAATATGAGTAGGATACCATCTGTACTGAACAAACTTTTCATTAATCCTCGGAGAGTGTTGTATCTCAGATACGTTTACCTGATTTGGGAAGTAATTTTTTCAGTTATGTCATTGTAGAAGAACGGGATGGGTTTGGTGACAACAGAATGACAAGGAGATGTACAACCCAGTGTTCTGCTTGTCTTTTGAGGAAAGTTATGAAATTGGTGGTCAATAAATCAGTGATAGAAAGAATAGGAAATTGCCTTAATGTATCTAATGAAATGGAGAAAATAGGTATTCTGTCATTGATGCCATTTAGCCTAATGTCCCATATGTTCTTACCTACTGACCTTCTGAATTTTGACAGTGGCACTTTCTTGTACAATGGTTACTCACTTTTCTTCTGTCACTATGACATTCCCATTTTCTGAGGTTGATGACTTGATTGTAAACAACAATAGCAAAAACCAAGACCCGCGTGATCTTTTAGCTTTAGTTTATTTCATAATCCGCAGAGGCTGGAAGTGGGCAAATGCTTTGTTATCTAGCAGCCACCCGTTCCTTTCTAGGTTGCAGTATCTCTTTTTTTCATTTATTAATTTGAGGGATAAACATAGGTAATGAATGACTGTAGTCACTATGGATGGAGTAACATTTAAAAATGAACTGGAAGAATTCTGGGCAGATAGTGTGATGTCATCAGTAAATATTGGCTAATTATATAAATGTTTCCAGAGTCCTAACAAACAAGAGCTGGACTGTGGAGATATTGTTTCTCATGAAGAACAGGATACCTGTTACCTATCCAGTCTTGTGGAATAAAATCTGCTTTTTCTAACAAATAAACTTTAATATGTGAATGTCTTACTGGATATTTTAAAGAGGATTTTTTAAATGTGTTCCTTCTTTCTAAGACATTCCTGGAATAATGAAGCCGTGTTTTTTGGAAAACTCAGTAATTGCCATACTTGCTTACTAGAAATTATTCCTTGAATGTAATGTTTCCAACTGCTTTATTTATTTTTATAAAGATGATTATCTCAGCCTAAATTATAAATTTTTAGAAAGAATTTTATAACAGTGTTTCTTGATATTTATAATACTTCGAATTATCTACTAATAGTCCATGCCTCCACATTTAAAATAAATTGGAACTTGACTATAGTCCTGCTTTCCACAGGCTGAATTCTGTATTAAGATCTTATTCTCGGATTTTCAGTATGGGGTGTCTAGTCACAAAGTCACAAAAGGTTCCCAGAGTAAAAACATTTTACTTTTGAGGCAGACCAGTGACATGAACCCTGAGAAGCCCATCCTGTGGGAATCTCAGCGTTGCATGATTTCATTTAAATATAAACTTAAATTGGAGCACTTGGGTGGTTCAGTGGGTTAAAGACCCTGCTTTGGGCTCAGGTCATAATCCTGAGTCCTAGGATTGAGCCCCACATCCAGCAGGGAGCCTGCTTCCCTCTCTCTCTCTCTGCCTGCCTCTCCGTCTACTTGTGATCTCTGTCTGTCAAATAAATAAATAACATCTTTAAAACAAAAAAACAATAATCCTAAATTATGGCTGTGGCATATCTTCCAAAGTAAAACAAAAATTGACTTGAAATAACAGTAAAAGGTATTCACCCCTATTTTTTTTAAGGAAGGGCCACATGTTATGTAAATATGGAAAGTCATTTAAATGTCTCTTTCTGATCCTGTAAATCTTGTGTGAGTCATTTGCAGCAATTGAATTGAGCTTATCATTTATACATATATGATTTCTGAGAAATACACAATATGATTATTTCTGACTAGATTGAAAGCTTACATTTGTATTGTGGGATAAATTAGTTAGAAATTCTGTTTTATTGTATTCAGTTGCATTGTTTTCATCAGGCAATTTATCACATGGGTATATGTGCAATTTCTTCATTTATTAAATTTCAGATTATGTATTTCAAGCCAGAGCAAGACTTAAACATTTTTCCATAAGTATAGCTTCAGGTAAACAAGCAATTTTAGCCCTGAAAATAGCTTCTGCTTCTGTCAACACGTTGTTTATTCTTTCTCTGAGATAAAAAGTTCAGTTTTCTGATATTTGTACCAAGATAAAGTCAGTAAACAAGATTAATATAGTGTGGAAAAGGTTGTCAGCAGCCCTGGCAAAGGAAATAAGTTGCCTGTACATAGAACATACTGTAAACTGAATAAAAGTGTCAGGTCCACCACGAGATAATGCGATCATGAACTTCTAACAAAGCATGACATAGGCACCGTCGGCTTTTCTCAGAGCCACAGTGTAGAAAATGGATTACTGTATTCCTGGGATGCCCACTGGAATAGCATGAAAACCTCATTTTGAGGTGAATGCAGGATGTGGTCCTGGAGTTGAGCCACATGTTTACTTGTGGTGCTCCTGCCGTGGGGGTCTTCATGTCATCATCTGCACACATTTGCAATATTGGCATTTCTTGGAGTTTAGAGTGTGTGCCGGCATCCTTGTGACCCAGGCGATAAAGGGATAAATTGTTTTTTTGAAAATGTTGGGTTTGTTTTCAGAGGTATTTTTCTGCCTCTTTGGGTATTTTTCTCTTTTTTTCTTTTTTTTTTTTTAAGATTTTATTTACTTATTTGACAGACAGAGATCACAAGTAGGCAGAGAGGCAGGCAGAGAGGGAAGAGGAAGCAGGCTCCCTGCTGAGCAGAGAGCCCGATGCGGGACTCGATCCCAGGACCCTGAGATCATGACCCGAGCCGAAGGCAGCGGCTTAACCCACTGAGCCACCCAGGCGCCCCGCCCCCGGTATTTTTCTGATTGTAAACTTCAAGTGGCACTTTTATAGTTGCAGAGGGTTTTTATTATTATTATTATTATTATTATTATTAATTATGGCAGAGCATAACTTAGGGCTTTTTGTCAGAATACAGGTCTTGTTGACTGTGGCTGTAGTAGACACATTCTTTTTTTTTTTTTTTAAGATTTTATTTATTTGTCAGAGAGAGAGAGAGGGAGAGAGAGTGAGAGCGAGCACAGGCAGACAGAGTGGCAGGCAGAGGCAGAGGGAGAAGCAGGCTCCCTGCCGAGCAAGGAGCCCGATGTAGAACTCCATCCCAGGACTCTGGGATCATAACCTGAGCCGAATGGTGCTGCTCATGCTCCCTTTTGAGAACCCACTGTAAAATAAAAAGTTGTGCAGTTTTTGTTTTTGTTTTTTTAATGAGAGTTGCTTCTATTGTGAAAAAAAATTTTTTTAAGATTTTATTTATTCAATACATAGAGAGAGAAATCACAAGTAGGCAGAGAGGCAGGCAGAGAAAGAAGAAGGGAAGCAGGCTCCCCACTGAGCAGAGAGCCCCATGCAGGGCTCGATCCCGGGACCCTGAGATCATGACCTGAGCCAAAGGCAGAGGCTTAACCCACTGAGCCACCCAGGTGCCCATATTATGAAACAATTTTTGAACCTTCAATTCTTTAGCACATTTTTAATTTTACCTGGAAACAGGGATAAAATATTGTTCTTTTAGGTGAAATTACATTTTGTTCTGTGTAAATACGCAGATTATTCCTGACCTATGGGAAAACTATGAAAAGGACTCCTGACTCCTTCCTCGATATAGGTTTTTGTATGCTCTGAAGAAGTGTGCGCTATAAAACATGTTACTTATATTTATGAATTAACTCTGGTTAATTGGTTTTTGGAAATACCGCTTGCTCAACACTAATTAAGTGAGCCTCCTTTTTTTCACATATGATTAAATATATGCACAGTTGAGCAGTATTTGGAAACAAGAGTCGGTGGTCTACTGCTTAAGAAACTTTTTATTATAAAGGTACTTTTAAAATAGTCTTAAAATTCTAACAGAAGACCTACAATAAGTGAAAACAAGAGACCATTCTTACCAGGAATGAAATTTCCCTCTTGGCCCATGCAATGTTGATTAGCTTTTGAGAATTAATATTTTATTCTCCATTTTAGATTGGAATCCATCAAATGGATTTTTTTTTTTTAAGAAACACATCTGTGACATTTTTTGTTTCACCTCTCCTTTCAGGTGAGCACCCCTGGTCCTGTCAGTAACAAGAGGATGGTTCACTTTTCCCCAGATTCTCATCACCATGAGTGAGTACACCCTGATTTGTAGGATCTTGTTGGGGTAGTCCGTGTATTCCTTGCAGGAAATTGAGAGCTATTGCTCGTAAAGTTAGTTTAATTTCACCTTTTTATATTTCTTTTAAGATTTTATTTATTTATTTGACAAACAGAGATCACAAGTAGGCAGAGAGGCAGGCAGAGAAAGAAGAAGGGAAGCAGGCTCCCCGCTGAGCAGAGAGCCCGATGCGGGGGCTTGATCCCAGGACCCTGGGATCATGACCTGACTTGAAGGCAGAGGCTTTAACCCACTGAGCCAGCCAGGCACCCCTGATTTTGCAGCTTTCTTAAGAAAGAGCAAATACCTTATGTCTTTGACAGTTGTACAAGAACTATTTCAACCCATGGCATAAATGTAAATAATTGTTTTTGAATATAATCATTCTTTTATTTATGATAGGATTTGAACTGCATTTTTATTACATTAAGTAGCATCAAGCTCTCCTACTCATCCTTCCTCTCTCCCTTTCTCCCCACTCTTTCTAAAGCACTCAAGTGCAGAGGACGTGACTGTTTAACTCAGTACTTCTCTGCTCTCTGCTTCTGCCCACCATGAACTATGAGGGGACCAGAGTGTATTTTCATGGAGCAATAGAAAGGAGAGTCTAATTTACTTTACTAAATGATTGTAAAAATTAAGCAATCGAGCTTTAACTTTGATGAATTATTGGGTGAATTTCTAGATGCTAATTCTATTTCTAAATAATATCTTTATTGGAAGAATTTGAAAACATTATATATTTTGGGTCAGTAGCATGTCTCCTGTGAAGGTGGTGGAACTTGAAAAAGGCTATAAGATGTGGAAAGACATGAATTAATAATTGAACAAATTTTTTTTCTGGCTAGTAATCCTGTTAGGATCCATTAGATCCCAGATTTTAAATCCATTCCTTAACCAGTGTAGAAGAAATTATTCTTCATCTATAGCTTATTTTATACAGATAATGAGTATAAATATAATCTGTATAATATAAAATAGTATTCATATAGATTATTATTTCCTATAACATTTATTTTATGGATTACGGTTTATGTTATTCATTTGTATTATCCTATTAGACCTTTTCTCTGTTTTCCTCAAGCAGAAAGAAAAAAGAGTGAAGCTTTTATTAATTCAGAATGGCAGCTAAAGACTTGTATATTTTCTTCTTAATTTTTTGTTCTGATATGAATCAGGAACTGTAGCAAGTATATATAGAGCTGTTTTCAAACCAAAAATTGCATTTGGTAATGATTGTAAATGCTCCGAAGATAGATCTCTTTATCACATTGGAGTCCTGTGCTAACAGTGCCCAGTGGACAGTGAATAGTTTTTGGGTGAATGAAAACATGAAGGTGTGAATTTAAAATGAGACAAGTTGGATAATGTCAACTGAGTATTACTTCTCACATTAGCAGCTATGACCCTCATTGTTTTTCCTGAAGTCCCTTACACACCAAGCTCCCCAGGGGTTCTTAATCAATTAAATAAGATTCTCTGATATCTGAACCCCAATATCACTATTTTTAGAGTTTTAGAGTTTCCTTGGTTGCCCCAGTGCATTTGCTTACCATTCAGTCCACAGTCAGGACTAAAATGGAGTCGTCTTACTACCTCGCACCCTACATGCTGCCAGTCCAGTCTGGTCTCTTTAGTCTCTTATGCTGACCCCATCTTTTCCGTTTCCTGCCGCATTATTTTGAATAAGCTCTTACTTTTATATCACTATAGGATCCTAGGGAATCTTTCTGTGTCTGTTTTCTCACTGTTTGAGTACATGTTACTTACTTCTGCACTTCAGTTCAGTTGTACTTCTTTTATTCCCCCACTTATAAACCCCCAGTATTGCCTCTTGACAATCGAGTGGCTTCTCTGGCATGTTACTGAACACTCCCCATGACCTGTTTCCAATTACCTTTCCACCTCACCGCTATCTGTCCCTCACAGGTAACAGTCCAGCTCTCTGGTCTGCCTCTCTTAATATGACCTTTAACTTCACTGTCCCTTTTAGCATGGGATTTTTTGCTCTTGCAAATATTTGGAAAAATATCTATTTGGGTACTTTGCCCATTTTTTAGGTTGGATTATTAGATTTTTACTATTAAGTTATAAAAGTATCCAGTATATTTTGAATATTAACCCCTTATCAATATGTCGTTTGCAAATATTTTCTTCCATTGCATAGGTTGCCTTTGTTTCTTGTCATTGGTTTCCTTTGCTTGGCAGAAACTTTTTAGTTAGATGTAGTCCCACTTGTTTATTTTTGCTATTGTTGCCTTGGCTTTGGTGTCAGATCCAAAAAAAATCATTGCCAGGATCAATGTCAAGGAACTTACTTCCTGTTTTCTTCTAGGAGTCTTAGGATTTCAGATCTTGTGTTCAACTGTTTGATCCATTTTAAGTTGATATTTGTGTATGGTACAGTAGGGCTCCAGTTTCATTCTTTTGCAAGTTGGCTGTTCAGTTTTCCCAAACCATTTATTGAACAAACTGTCCTACCCCAGCATACATTCTTGACTCCTTTGTCAATTAACTGACACATATGCATGGGTTTATTTCTGGGCTCTCTATTCTGTTCCATTGGTTTTTCTGTCTGTTTTTAGCCAGTTACATGCTGTTTTGATGACAATGGCTTTGTAATACAGTTTGAAACCAGGAAGTGTAATGCCTCTAGCTTTATTCCTTATTAACACTGCTTTGGTGATTTGAGGCCTCTTATGGCTCCACACAGATTGTTTTCTTACTTATGTAAAAACTGCCATTGGAATTTTTATATTGAATACATTGGATCTGTCAATTCCTCTGGGTAGTATGCACATGTTAGCCACATTAATTTTTCCAGTCTGTGAACGTAAAAGATCTCTCCATTTATTTGTGTTTTCTAACAATTATTTCATTAATATTTTGTAGTTTTCAGTGTACACATCCCTCCTTCATTAAATTTATTTCTAAGTATTATATTATTTTTGATGCTATTATATATGGGATTGCTTTCATAATTTCTCCTTCTGCTAGTTTGTTGTAGAAACAACGAATTGTGTGTATCTTGATTTTGTATTCTGCAACTGTGCTGATTTTGTTTATTAGTTCTAACAGCTTTTTGTGGTAAGAGTTTTTAGGGTTTTCTCTTTATATATCACATCATTTGCAAGCCTATATAATTTTACTTTTTCCTTTCTGATTTGGGTGCCCCCCTTTTTTTTTTCTTGCCTAATTGCTTAGGATAGGACTTCCAAAACTGAGTTGAAGTAGTAAAAGGGGGGCATCCTTGTCTCATTCCTAATCTTAGAGGAAAAGCTTTCAGCTTCTCACCATTGAGTATGATGCTAGCCGTGGGCTTATCATATATGTGGCTGAGGTACATTTCTTCTATATGCTGAGGTACATTCCTTCTATAACCAGTTTATTAAGAGTTTTTATCATGAAAGGATGTTAAATTTTGTCAGATGCTTTTTTCTGCATCCATTGAGATGATCATACAATTTTTATCCTTCTTTTTGTTAATTTTCTATGTCACATTTATTGATTTGCAGGTGTTAAACCCTCCCTCATCCCTGGAATAAATTCCACTTGATCATTATGTGTGATCCTTTTAATGCTTTTGGTTTGCCAGTATTTTGTTGAAGATTTTTGCATCTATAATCATCAGGGATATTGGCCTATAATTTTCTTACAGTGTCCTTATCTGGCTTTGGTATTAGAATATAATGCTGATCTTAAAATGATGCAGTGTGGAAGTGTTCCCTCCTTTTTAATATTTTTAATATTTGAGAAGGATATTGCTTTCTTTTTTATTTATTTTCAACTTAAAAATTGTATTTGCTTGGAGTCATTAGAATATCAACAAAACAAGGTGCAACTTTTTTTTTTTTTTTTCCAACTACAAAGAGGTATTGAGTTAACAGAACAATTACTTTGTATTAGCTGCCTCAGAGACAAGGGAAAATGAGGACAGTACCATTCCCAGTGATAAATAATTTGGGGTGTGCACCAACAAGAAGCTGCTCAAAATCTCCATGCCCGTTTACAACCCCATCCTGTGCCAGGCAAGGTTAGTGGCTATTGAAAATACCACCAGGACAAGGCTATCTAAAGACACATTTGGTATGTTAACTGTACAGAAATAGACACTGAATAGTTTAAAACCATAACTTACACAACATTACATTTTAGTCTTTTGTTTTTAAAAGGAATGAGTTGTGTATAAAAGGGGCTAAATGCTTTATAGATAAGAAAAAAGCAAACCTTGCTAGAATCAACTTATCATCTTCTTCCTCTTCATCGTCTTCATCTTCCTCATCTTCCTCCTCTTCCATTTTTTCATTTATTTTTCAACCTTGACAACTCCCTTTTTTGCCTCAGCAGGCTTTCCTGTGGCTGGGTATGCAGCAGTCTCCTTTCTGCACTTTTCTTCAGCTTAGCAACCTTCTCTTTCATAAAGCAGCTTGTCATCTGCTGCAACTATCCCCCTTCTCTCCCCATTTCTTTGCAACATCACCAGTGCATAGGCTGGGATGCTGATTTGGGGATGATACTCAGAACAAAACAAGAAAAAGGCCACAAGAGTCCTCTTGGGTACATTGTGATCCTTGAACTTTTTTTGGTTTCCCCTTTAGGAAGGATGTAACTTTTCATTTTTCTTTCATCACCGGCCCTGTCCACCTTTGCCATGTCTTCAATTCTTTTTTTTTTTTTTTTTTTTTTTTTTAGATTTTGTTTATTCTAGAAAGAGCACACATGCAAACACGGGGAGGGGGGTGGGGGGTGGGAAGAATCTCAAGCAGACTCTGAACTGTGTACAGAGCCTGACATGGGGCTCAGTCTCCTGACAGTGAGATCATGACCTAAGCCAAAACCAGGAGTTGAACGTCTAACTGCCTGAGCTACCCAAATGCCCCCATTTTTTTTTTTTTTCCCATTTTAAAAGACATGGTTTTCCTACCTCTCTGAACACTTCTTAGAAAACCCCGAGAAGTTAACTGAAACATCTGGATGCTTCTGTGCTGGAAAGTTTGCACAAGGGATGCATATGATGAAATTTTGCCCCTCAGCTTTTTGGGACCTTCTTTGTCCATGTTTACTTATTTTTCTTCAATGAGGCACAGTCATCCAGTGCCTGTCTGACTCTCCCTTGCCCCAGAAGTGTCTTTGTGGAGTTCAGTATAGTACAATGACTGTCTATTAATTCTTCTTTAAATGTTTGGTAGAATTCACCAGTAAAGTTGTATGGTCCTGGACTTTTCTTTTCTGGAGAGGTTTTTGATTACTGCTTCAATCTCCTTACTAGAAGTTGGTCTGTTCAGATTATCTAATTATTATTTGAAATTGGTAGACTGTATTTCTAGGAATTTATCCATTTCTATGGTATCTAATATGTTGGCATGTAATGGTTTATAGTAGTTTCTTATGATCCTTAGTATTTCTGTGTTAACAGTTGCAATGTCTTCTCTTCATTTCTGATTTAATTTATTTTAGTTTTCTCTCTTTTTTCTTAATCTAGACAAAGTGTTGTCTGTTCTCTCTCTATAAAATCTAGCTTTTAGTTTCATTCATCCAGTTCTGTTATCTTTTCTATTTTGTTTACTTACACTGTAATCTTTGGTATTTCCTTCTTTTTGCTAGTTTTGGGCTTAGTTTTTGGGGGGTTTTTTGTTTGGCTGATTTTTTCTGTGTATACCTCCTTGAGGTATAAAGTTGTTTACTTGAGATCCTTTTTTTCCCCCTAATATCCTAATATAGGCTTTTATCACCATAAACTTTCCTCTTAGAACTGTTTTTGCTGTGGTAAGTGTTTGCGTGCCCATTAAGAACTGCCTGTTTGCTTTCTATAGTCCTATGTGTCTTGTGGACAGAAGCCCCATTGGTTTACAGAGGTAGATGTTTCAGGGCCCCATCCCAGGGTGAGAGTCCTGAAAGTTTGGAATACTAGGAGTATGTTCCAAACCCTGTGCCCCACAGGGAGAAGTTGGGAATTTGGGGTTTCTTACTGAGTATATGGCTTAGTGCTGGGGTGGGATTATGGTGAGAATGTGTCTCCTACCTACTTTCTCTGTTTCCTACCTACTTCAGTGTGAGTTTTTTCCTCATCTGCTCGACATGTAGGAGTCACTCAAGTAGTTTATGCATTTCTCTCAGAGGAAATTATTCCACTTATAGATGTACAATTGGTGTGTCTATGGAAAGGGAGAGTTCAGTGGCCTCCTCTGTCACCATCTTTGTCCCTAGCAGCCCCTTTCTGGTTAGTGACTATCAGCAGGAGTTTAAAGTCACAAGTGGCCATGTTGTTTGTTTAGGCATTAGGATTCCTTCAAGAATATAGTAGATTTCTGTTGTGTTTATAGTTACTATTCCTCGCCTGGAAATGTTAGTGGCCATGATGTCTTTCCTATATCCTTACTTAGCTTTTATGCTAAAGGCTTTTGCCTTGAGCCATGTAAAACAATGTCCTCCAGAGGTTAGGTACCATCTTTAAGAAACCTCTACTCTGAAGAAGGTCTAGACCAGAGCCATAGTCATGGCAGTCATAGCCCTGTTCACTCTAGCTTCCATGCCACTGCCTGCTTCCACATGGGAATTCCAAACCTGACTTTCCCTAATTATGAGTCTCTCCTTAAACTTGAATTGTAATCTCTAGACTGAAGTACCTCTTTTAGCAAATCTGTATTTTTATCCCTTTCTTTAGGCCTGCCCTTACCCATGTAGAGCAAATGAAGAAGGTGCCTTGTAGTCCTCATTCTACAAGTTTCTTTTTGGGAGATACCATAGGATACAGCATTATGAGAATTTTATTTTATACAAATAAATAAGTGTGCAGGCATATTTTGCACTACACACACACACACACACACACACACACAAAACACACACACAGTCCCATTTGAGTTATCTGTTAGTGCTGGCCTCTTTCTCTAGTCAGTTTAAAAACTGACCACATTTGTGCTTCATTTTGTCTCTTTCATTATCTTGGGGAGGAAACCCAATATCTGAAATTTTCCTAACATTTCCTTTAACAGGAGAGGGTATATAGTGTTTGAGGTAAGTACGGACATAGTTTTAGTTATATGCCTCCCTGACTTTCTTCCCAGATAATTAAGTCCATACTTCATTCAACCTGTTCCTTATTATAAAGTTAGATACATAAAACTGACTCCTGCTGCCACATTTGGTGTCTCATAATAGAAAAAAAAAAAGATATTTATACCCTCAGGATATGTAAATAATTTCTAAGGCAATCCTGGTCACCAAGAGTTTTAAGGGAGTCAATTTCCAGATTCCTTTGCTTCCATATTTATAGACCTTCTTTCCTGAAATCATTAGACTTGGTTACTTTGCTGATTCTCATTTTTCACAATTGTTTTTTTTTCCACTTTGGAAAAAAAGACACTCCCCCTCCAGCACCCCCCCTCCCTCCCTACACCCTCCAGTCCTACTTTTACTTTGGCACATTGCTTCACAGTGTAAAATCCTTTTGGGTTCCAAACAGAGGGACATTCCAAATACTGTGCTGATATTGTATGTTGACAGATTGAATCTAATGACCAAATCACAAAGCCTTTTACAAATTAGGTAGATAGTTTCTAATTATTTTTAGTTGTTGGATTGTTAAAAATTCTCTTTAATCTATAAATCATTGTGTGATTTTTGGCATAAATCTCTGAAGGAGTTTGATAATGAAATGATTGCTCTAACCAGATTCTTTTTATTTCCACTCACTTGTGAACAAGGTTTCTGAGCACTCAAATTGATAAAAATAAGAAGTGTGAATAGAATCAATAATAAAGGATAATACTCATCAATGGTTACATGAACTAGTTTGGAGGAAAAGGTTTTTTATGCCACTCCTAATAAAATTGTATTATGTTTAGGGCTATAAAAACATTTATGCTGGTTTCATTAATTAAATACTAATGATAACTTTTTCAGATCTTAAATAACTTATCAACTAAGAGTAGTTACCAGTGTTGACTGACCAATATATTCATGAAAATAATTTATTAACTCTAGTTTTATAGTCACAGAAATTTAAGAAAACTAGATGGATGGATAGATAGACAAAGACACACATTATTGTTGCAAAGGAATACGGCAAGGTTACTAATAAAAGACTTTTGAGCATAAAAAGATATTACATTAGGATAAACTTCTATGTGAAAGTGATATTGGAAATTCAGGGAGAAAATAAGCCAGGTAAATTTTCAACATTTAAAGAAGTGCTTTTCATAGTGTTTTGTTTTGTTGTCAAAGCAGATATGAAATCAGTGATGATATTTGGATCCCAAAGTGTATATTTAGAGGAGCGGTGTAATGGTTTTCTTCTAAAATGTTAATATATACAGTTTCAAGAAACTCATCTTCTGCAAATATTTAAATTTATGGTGAAAAATTTTAGGTTTCTACCTAAAATAGGTGAGGGGGATATTTTCATAACTGTGCCAGACAACATGTATGCAAAAGTGGTTGAAGACCCATGTTGAACAGAATGCTTGCAGGAAAAAGTAACAGGATGTTCTACAAATAATGGTTTAGACAAATTGCAGTTTAGTTTACTGGCATGACTGGAAGTCTGGAAGTGTAGGCATTTCCAGGGCTGTCAAGGAGGCATTACAGCGTTTCAGGAATCCTGGGCATTTTTCACAGAAGTGCCACTAGCCATTTTCTGTGCCTTCTATATTCTCCCTTGTGATATTTATTTCTACCTGATGATAATACTTACCACATTATTCTCTAGACTATAGTTACTATATACAGACTTCATTCACCTTAGTACGAATCATGAGTTTGCCGTGGTTAGAGACTTCATCTTCTTTAAGTGACTGTATGCAGCACGATGCCTTAGGCATCAAATCATGGGCTCTGGCTTGAAGGTTAGCCAGTTCCACTACTGGCTAGTGAGGGAAAGACACACTCCCTTCCTGATATTTGCCCAAAAGCATAGGGAAAGCACAGACTAACCGTCATGGCCTCATGTCATCCCTACTACAGTTTACCTCAAAGCTGTGATAACTCATCTAAAAGAATGGCTAGAAACGGTCATTAAATTACCAAATATTCAGCAACTCCTAATTGGAAGTAAGAACAAGTACTGCCCTCAGTCAGTTAACGGATTCTTCTAAGTCGATACATGTTTTGCTTTAGAAGGTCACCTCAAAAACAGTCTGATATAGCAGTACTTCAAATAATTTTACCTCATAGCATTTCAAGCTTAAAAACAGATTCTAACGAGTAAGGGAAAAAATATTTTAAAGGCTCCAACACAATAGTGTATAGGAATTTCAGTTTTGAAACCATGCTTTTATATGGTCACATGATGAACCAAGTTTAGGGTAGGGGATGACCAGTCGAAAGAAGCAGGGCTGCTGAGTTGAGAAGTGAAAAAGAATGTTTTCAGAGTTAATAGAGCAAATGCCCAGCAGGGCACTCATTGTGAAAAAGCCTACGTCACAGAAGGTTTTCAGCTCAGTTTATGAAAGTCCTAGAAGTTGATGAATAATAGTATGGATTGAGGCACCTGGGGGGCTCAGTCACTAGTAAGGCAGATGCTTTCAGCTCAGGTCATGATCTCAGGGTCCTGGGATCGGGCCCCATGTCGGATTCCCTCTTTGGTGGGGGATTCTGTTTCTCCCTCTCCTTTACCCTCTGCCACTCCTCCTGCTTGTGCTTTCTCTCTCTCTCTCTCTCTCTAATAAATAAATAAATAAATAAAATCTTTAAAAAGAAATAAAAGTTTGGATAGTTTCTATAAAAATTATATTTGACAATAACTTCAATTATTAAAAAGACTTACTTATAGAAATTTGGTGAACGGCCAACTTTGCTGCACACCTCAGATTATGGAATCTCAGTTTTAAAGGTAAAATGAGATGTGGTCTGTGCAGATAGTTAGAAGGCCTGCAGAATTAGGAAAAGGTGATTGTTAATAAAATAATACCTAGCTGCGTATTTAGATTTCATATAATCGTATATAACTGTATATATATTGCATAGGTAATCCAGTTGTTAATATATGTTAGGGCTCTTTGAATAGCAAATATTTAGCCCAGATACATGAAATAGTCATAAAAATAACTATGAAAAGGTGCACAAAAAGTGACAAGATACCCAATCCAACTAAAGCAGAGACATTTGTATCTGATTTCTGCGAAGTAACATTTTGTTTTAGAATTCACGTTTAATTATTCTGTTGACTTTCTGAAAATGTAAGTAAGAAAAGGCAGAATATAAAATTAACATATGACAACATTTTCTTTTAAAAATATTGAAGACTTTATTTTTGCAGTTACTTTCTGTTCACTCTATCTCCCATTCTGTGCTAACCCTAAATGGTTCCAGAACTTTTTTCCTTTTTTCCAATCACTTATGAGATACCTGTTTTTAAATTGAGTAAATATGATATATTAATTGATTTTTTAAGTGATATTTGTGTTTGCTTTTATTTCATTTTAAAGAATAAGACTTTTATAAACCTGCAGTACTATATGTAAATCAAAACTTATTTTAAATGCAAGTGGGTAACTTCCTGTAATCCTATGATGAATTCCTTTATAAAGCAAATATTTACACTTTTTTTTATCTTTTGTATAAATATCAAGTTTGCTTAAAGCAAGATTTGCCTGAATTAAAGGTTAGTTCGTTGGGAATACTTTTGTACTTTGAAATTTGGCATCTATTGCTTTGTAAAAATAAAAGTGGCTTCAACTTCAGATTAAGATAAATAAAATATACTGGATTAGTTCCTTTTCTGATTTACTGTGATTCCCTTGGGAAGTCGTTTTAACTTACATGTGTCTTAATTTTTATCTCTGGAATAAGGATAAGAACAGTCCTTTACATAAGACATTTTTATAAAGTACTTACGTAAAATAACAGAATAATTATTAAAGCAGGTGTTTTAGGTTGATGATCATGATGATGATGCTTTATCTGGATAGTATATTATAGTTTCCAGAGTATTTTCATATGCACCGCTCTCTCTCTGCATATTTTCATATGCACAGTTTTTTACTGCCTCTCTCAAGCAGTCCCAACACCCCCATTTTATACGTAATCGGACTTTTGGAAAGTCACACAGTGTATTCTATTCAACCAAAAGTCAATTTAAAAGAACTGTATTCAGCAGTGGAGTGGGGGGGGGATCCTGTAAATATTACACTTGAACACTAGTGTATCTACTGACATTTAGGAATAAATAGGAAGTTATTACAAAAATTCACAGAGTAAAAGTTCACATATTACTGTAATTCACCGTGTACTATAGGAGAAGAAAATGAATATTTATTTTAAATACCTACTCTATGCCAGGTTCTTAGCATGTTTAAGCTTCCCAATCCTGTAAGAGAAGTAGGATTAATTTTATTGTATAGGTGAAAAAGAGACCAAATATAATAGAAAAACTCGGATTTTTCCCTCCTTCTTTTTCCTGTGTGTGTATGTGTGGTTTTTTTAAAGATTTTTCTGTCTTTATTAGAGAGAGACAGAGATAGCACTAGAGAGCAGGAGCGGGAAGGAGAGGGAGAAGCAGACTCCCCGCCGAGCAGGGAGCCCGACATGGGTTCCCTTGGCAGGACCCTGAGATCATGACCTGAGCTGAGGGCGGACGCTTGCCCGGCTGAGCCACCCAGGCGCCCCTCCTGTGTGTCTTCTCTAACACTCATACAGAACGTGTCATTTCTGTCACTGGCTTTTTCTCATGACAACAAGCAGGTGTCCAGGACACCAACTGACTGTCCTGTTTCAACTTAGTTATGCCACGAGGCACCCAGACATGGCATCAGATGGTACAAGGTACAGGTTGAGTCCTACGACACCACCTTGCCCCCTAACGCCCCACATCTTCAGATGCCCCTGGCAAGCCCAGGCTGTTCCCTGTGCTTCTGACCCCGCAGATACAAATCGAAGGTTCCAACGACTGCCTCCAGCTCAGGACCCCAGTCGGATTCTGGCTATGAATCCGAGGTCCCTACATCACCTTCCTTGGGTTTATTTAATTTGCTCACAGAATTCAGAGAAATGTCTTACTTACTAGATTGCTAGTTTATTATAAAAGCATATAACTCAGCAACAGCCAGATGGAAGACATATACCAGGGCCAGGTATGGGAGAAGGTGCGGGGAACTTTCCGGGTGTATACCACTATCCCTGCATCTTCTCTCTGCCCCTATCTGGAAACTTTCCAAACCTTGCCTTTTTGGATTTTTATAGAGGCTTTATTACATAGGCACGATTGATGAAATCACTGGCCTTGGGTATGGATTCAACCTCCAGCCCTCTCTCCTCCCCAGAGGTCAGGGATTGAGACAGAAAAATCCAACCACCAGTCTAATAGTTGGCTCCCCTGGCCACTAGCTCCCAGGCTCAGGGAATGTCCAAAAACCACCTCATTAACATAACAATGTCACTCTCAACACTTGAGGAAATTCCCAGGGTTTTCAGAGCTGTGAGCAGGGAACCATGGAGTAAGACCAAATATATATGAGAAATACATTTTAATCATCCGAATAACCAAATATATAGTTTTCCTCTAAATCCCAGCATTGCACCTGCACTCAGAAAATAAAAGTAATTTGTTACAGTTCACCTACCTAGTAAGTACTGGAGCCTGTATTCAAACCTAGATCTTTCTGATTCTAAAACCCATGATTTAGCAGGCACACTGTTCTGAACTTCCTGGGTTTACATTTGCAGTTTTATAAAAGAAATGAAGGTTCTCTTGAGCATAGTCGGAGCATAGTTTTCGAATTGACTTTTTGTTTCATAGAAAAAAATAATGAGGAATATCTTTACATCATGGTCATCCGGTCCCCAGAACATGAGAGACCCCGAAAGAATATGGAAGACCACCTAAGCCATTGCTGTGATTCTTCTCATTTCATAGAATAACATGGTGCCTCTAGTTGTTAAAACTCTGCCCTGTATCTCAAGCCATTCATTTATCCATCCATTCAGAAAATATCTGTGAGGCCTACTATGTGCTAGATCTGTAGTAATGAACAAGACTGACATTGAGAAAAGAGAAAAGAGACATTGATCAGTAAGCACACACTTAAATGTGTATGTACAGACTGACACACAGATGATGATTATATAGTGAGCTGAGTACTCTAAATTTAGAGAATGTTTTTAAATAAAGATTTATTTATTTATTGAAGAGAGAGAGAGTGCAAGTGGGAGAGGCATGGGGGAAAGGGAGAGAATCTCAAGCAGACTCCGCGTTGAGCACAGAGCCCACCATGGGGCTCGATCTCACAACCGTGAGACCCATGACCTGAACCTAAACCAAGCGTCGGAGGCTTAACCGACTGTGCCACTCAGGGGCCCATGTAAAAGACAACTTTTAAGAAAAAGAATTTGAACTAAAGATAGAGATAGATAAAAGGCTTCCTTAAGGAAAACAAGCTTGAGATGAAACCTCCAAGAATTAAGGAAATAATGACAAGAGGAGCATGTCAAGCAGAGAGCACAGCTCTGTGTTCAGAGGATGAAAGCAATGTTGGCCGTAAGCACAGAATGGGAGAGAAACAGGGAGTTTGGGGTGAGACGGGAGGAAGGGAAGCAAGAACTGATGATGCTGAGGCCGGTGGGCCCTTTAGGGATTCTTTCTCCTGAGACCAGTGGACAACCCTTCAGACCTTGGTTTGCGTTTGTTTATTTATTTGTTTGCTTGAGGTAAGGGTGTGAATAACCAAATATTCAAAAAATGGAACTTGGAAGCATCACAGTAGCTCTGCAGTATGAGAAATGGAGTCAAGTTAGCAGGTTTAAGAAAAGTAACTTGCTGGTGGTTTGGATAGGGAAGAGAAAGGGGTCCAAGCTGAGCTTAGTTGTCCTTTGGAAGGTCGGTGCCGCCGTTCACTGGGCTAGTGAACTAGCTAGATGGAGACTCGGTTTGTGACAAGAAGAATCTTAGCAGTATTTATGTATTTATTAAAAAATATAGTAAGCCCAGGGGCACCTGGGTGGCTCAGTCGGTTAAGCATCCAACCCTTGATTTCGGCTCAGGTGATTTTGGGATTGTGAGATTGCACCTTGTATTGGGCTGATTAAGATTCTCTCCCTTCTTCTTCCTTTGTCCCCCACCCCCACCCCCATTCTCGTGCCCATATGCACGTGTACATGCACATGCATATTCTCTCTAAAAAAAATTTATATATAAATATATAGTAGGCCCATTACATGTTAACTTAAATAGCATACTTTTAGGAAAGTATGCTATTTTTTTCGCCCAAAAAAATTAGTGAGAACATGCTATTGCTTGCACAAATTACTTTAATGTCTGGCTTAATAGAAGACAGCTTAGATTCCTTTCAACCTGGGGTGAGATGTTGCTTTGGTTGAAGCATATGAAGAAAATCCAGCCTCACACAGATAAGTAGTTGGACAAGGCAGGAATATATTATTAGCTTTTTCATTCCAGATCTTTGTGGCTATTCTTTGATATGATATTAAAACACAAAGAGCGGTTATTTCTCAAAAGTTCTTTATAATGTCTAATCCAAAAACATATCAATGATTATTTTTTCTATTAAATCTACTGTTCTGCCTTGAACTCTGAAAGGATCACTTATACACCATGATTTAGTAAACCATACATTGGTCATACAAAGGCACAATCCCTAACAGGGGGGAAATATATTAGTCGGGTTGTCTGGGTGAATAGCTTGCTTCTAGTTGGTTATTAATCCAGATGTCATTTACAGATACCAAAAGTGTCCATTCCACATCAAGGTAGAATGTGACCTGCCAAAGAGCATCACCATCTATGAGCTTGAGAAGTTGTTCCAGTAAGAGCAGAGACAAATCCTATTAATGTAGAGGCTGTTTATTCCCAGGTGTTTGTACCACAGAGGCTGGAGATTACATCAAAGTCTTAGAAAATCTGCCCTTTTAATTTAAGTGTCTTGTCCTTCTGCAGTATAGTATGGTGGGTGCGCACCGTGGGCAAATAGCCTAGTGTCTGCGCCTCATTTCTGTACCTGGAAAGTGAGAAGAACCTTGTAAGGTTTTTATAAGGAGAGGAAATAATACATGTCCTGTGTCAAAAGAGTGCTTGGGAAACACAAGTCCTCAATATTATTGTTCTCTAAAAAACAAGTAGCATTAATAATAACATTGGTATCGTTCTCTCTGGGCTTTTTGTGGTTTATTTGCCACTGGGTTTCTCTTGATTTCCTACCCCTTGATGCTTGCAAGTAGTTTTGATGCAGAATACTGCCGAAGGTCTAGGCGGGCAACTAATCACAACTCCCCGGTTGTGAGGTTGAAGAGGCCTCCCCAGATGGGTCCCTCCTGAGGATCCGTGGAGTACGGGTGGGTCAGGCAGGGCAAGGACAGCTCGAGAAGGGAAGCGTCAACTCTGCAGCGACTTCCATGTTCGGAACGTTGTTGTTGAACTTGTTCTCAGCCAGAACACAATTTGTTATCATAGTGGAAGGATCAGGTTCAAGGTACCTCTAGCTTGGACTCTCCAGAATTTACACCAAGGGCTTTGTGTGATTGTTCCTAGGGGCAGAGCCAGAGGATATAATATTCTGGTATTTTTAATGTTTTTTTTAAACTCCGGCAATCCAAAGGTCATAATTTGTTGTAACGATGCTATAATTAAGTTGTGGTAAATGATAGCATTTGAGGATTTTTATAACCAGAATTGATTCGTAAAATGAATACAGTCCCAGCAGTTTATGTTAACATAATTAAATGGAAATGTAATTCTAACTGAGTTTGCTTATTAAATTGAAAATTACTGGGTTATGAGCACTCTTACAATTCTGTCAAAATTGGTGTAAGTCTAGAATTACATGAAATATCCATTAAAATAAAGCATATTTAAGACTCTGTTGCTGGTGGCGAATACATTTCTTAAAGCACGTGCAGACGGGTCGTGTGAGAGCACGTGCTTTTCGTTAGGCTCATGCTAACTCCTTTTCTCTTTCCTCTGCAGCCATTGGTTTAGCCCTGGCGCTAGGACAGAGCATGCCCAGGTAAGGAACATTCTACCCAAAAGGAAGTTTTTTAGTCTCTTTCAAGTATCAACGGTCTCCCTTCAAGGTAGTGGATCAGCTCTGTGAGAAAAGATAGAAATCCCAGCTCATTGAAAAAGGAGTTGATTGTGTCCGTGCTTAACATACTAACCAAATGCCTCATCCTCAGTAAGCATCAGAATGCTCCCTTACCGCCACTTTCCCCTGTCATGAATGTTACCTCCACGGGAAGGCTGTGGGAGTCACTTGTCTGTAGGACTTCACCATTTACATTTGTTTTTCACAAAGTTGAGGTATCAAGATAGTATGTATGCTCAAAAAATTCCTTAATATTAAGTAAGGTCAGCCAGCAAGAGAATATTTTTATTTTTGAAGTTTAGAAGATGGTCATAGTTTCTTACAAGTTTACATTGTATTTTTCCATGAGGTTTTTTTCTTTTATTGCTTAGTAGTATACATGGCAGCACAGTAATTAGTTACCTTAACAAAAACTTTTCATTTCAATGAACTTCACATACAAAATAAGCACTTTTTTCTTTTTCTTTTGAATGTATTCGTTTTCTCTCCTCAGCATGCTGTGGTAATTTAGGGCTTAGGTTTTTGAGAAGTTTTAAAGCATATGCATTTTACAGTTAGCATCCTTGTTGATTTTTTTTCTCATTATGAATTATAAAAGTTACTAAGTAGGTCAAAAATATGTAAGAAATGCCTTTAAATACATGAGAATGAACAACCTCACATCCACAGGGATGATTTTCTGTGAAGGGTAGGTAGGTAGATAGGGAAAGAGGTAGGTAGGTAGATAATACATTCATGATGTTTAATTTCTTAAGCTGAGCCACAGTTGATTGTGTATGCCGTAGTTCCTTTTACTCATAATAAGAAGGTGTTAAATACTGCATTATAAACTATACTAACTTTTTAACATACATGAGCCTAGCTAAAGAAAAATATCATGTAAATTCAGCTTTAATAGTATTTTGTGAACTTGCCCTTTTCCATAGGAGTGATTGTCCCCTTTAAAGATATTTCTCATAATAATAGTATTATAATATGGACTGCTGTTTCTAAAGATTTGGAAATTAACCAGACTAAGTTATGTCTGCGATGTGTTTATCTTATTATTCAAAATGTAAAAATTAGACTTTTTGCTTTCCCAAATGGTTCATGTCTCTCTGTGTACCTATGTACAGTGCTTACAAGAAGATGCTGCTTCTGGGTAATATGTCATATCAGGATATAGATTATCCCAAAATATAATTTTTTGAAGCTCCTCTTCTACCTTTTAGAAATACTAAAGTAATGTTATAAAGTTGTCTTTCATATCACAGTATAACTGGTTGCTTCTAGCCAAGATTTTCTTCCTACAGTTAAAAATCAACAATGCTAATATCATAAAGAGAAAAAAGTTGAGCAATTCTTTTTTGCTTTTAATTTTTAAAATCTTTTTGACCAGTTTTCAAATCTGCCTTTCGTTTAAACTTTGATACATCATTTCAGATTTCTGTCTTGAATGTAGGTTATTAATTAATGAGTACAGTTGATTCTTACTATCTACAGTAGCTGTGGTTTATAAAGTCGATGTGAACCCTATAGTAGCATATACTAAAACACTACTCCTAGGGAAATACAAGGTTAGGTTCCTGAGAGGTCATAAGATTTTCATTTACTGATCAATACATATTCTTATTTGTTGTATATTTATGTTTAGTGATACCTTATTTAATATAGATATCATTGATTCTTAATATCTGAAGGAAGCTTGTTTAATGCACATGTTTCCTCTGTAAGGTCTCTGACAGCCTTGTACTTAGGAACACCAGACAGCACCTCAGCTTTATCCTTGGGGGCCACTTTAAATGATTAAATAAAAAAGAAGAACACAAAAATCCAAAAACTGTAGCACTAAACAGACTGCTTGTTCACACTGAGAGCTGAAACACCGAGCGAAGGATCTACTCATCAGGCCTCAGCTGATGAGCGTGCAGGACAGGGGACCCAAATTATTGCCGCCCCGTACGTGTCTGTGAAGGACTACAAAAATGTCGGAAGTAGGATCTTGGCATTACAAATAAATTTTTGCAAATAGGCAAATTTGTAAATATGGAATCCATGAATACTGAGAAATCATTGTACCTAGGTGAACATATACAAACCACACAGAGACCACTTATATTCTGAGGGATGAACGTTTCTTAATTCTACTCAGATCTAAGTCTAGCACAGTAAACTTGGCTAAATAAACCTCAGTGCAAGTGATGAAATGCAAAAACGTAAAGAAATGCAAAATCCTTCACCAGATTGTTGAATGAATGACTGTTGGCCTGCATGATGACCTTTTACTTTTCCCATACCAACTTAGCAACATAAAGAAAGGGTAACATTCCTCACTTTTTGGAAAGCGCACCCCTTTCTACTTCCTCTGTCTTACAATTCCTCTTTCCATTCTTTAGTCCTAAATCCCATACCCATTGACACCATGTGTACTTCTCACTCTTTCATTTACACATTCAGTAAATAACTATTATCCATCAGCCATTATCTTTCAGGTACTCTCTATCTTTATGAAGGAAGGTATTTAGAAAAACAATGTAGCTTTCCCCTGTGGTGGTTATAATCTGGGGCAGGAAAGCAATAATGACACAGTCTGTTGTGAAATGTTTGAGAAAACCACAGAGAGGGCAGTTATAAAGGCCCCAGAAGAGCAATAAAGTTGGTTCAGAAATGGAAGGAAGGAGAAAAAAGCAGTTATATGAAACACCGTTTTTTCTGGTCCTACTTTATTCTGATTTTTCCTCTTTGAACATCTAATGATTTGACATTTTGACTATATTTACAAGTATCTTAAGGAGTCCTAGGCCACAGTTTAGATATTACTTAGTTCTCCTTTTAGGGTGAGGACACTGAGAGCCCACCTGTGAAGAGATTCAAAATTCTTTGGTAGACACTTGAGAAATTACAGAGAAGTGGCTGCTAACAGAAATATTCCTGAGCGAATGCCTCTGAGTATCAGGTGGTAAAGAGAGCGTTTCTGTGGAAAAATTCCTCTCTTGGCTTCTTCTCTTGTATTAGGGACTTGAAACTTTTAATAATCTTGTGAAAATATTATGAAGAGCCACAGAAATCCCCTGCTCCCTTTCTGACAGTAAGAACCATCATCCACAAGGAACACTTCTCTTCCTGGTTTAATGCAGTAGTTTTCAAAACTGTCAACTTTTTGTAAACCTCACATTGTACTAGGTTTTGTGCTTATGAATTTTCATTCTTATGTGGGTCATTTTTTAATATACATCTGCAGGTCACTAATCAGGGAGTTGTGTCTCCATCTGGCCTAAGTTCAGCAATCTGAAAGTTGGAAGGTAAGAAGCACTTCGCACCATATTCAGAAGTTCTGTTATTAATCAAAGTTGGCGTGGTCGAGTCAGAATCTTAAAAATTGACCTCACTTGTGACACTGATAGTAGTTCAGGGAAACAGAAAAATCATCAATAAGAAGAGCGAGGAGTTTCTCATGAGCTTCTCTTGCTTATTACAGCAGAGCTCAAGGATTCTTATGTCTTTGACCATGAACTCAGGACCTGACTTAGCCTTCTACCCCACTGCACCCTGCCATCCTTTTTCTTGTTCTTTGGGACATAGCAGAAATGTGTTGAGAATCTTTCAAATACAAATACATGTTTTCTGTTTTAATAACATTCTGGATTAATTTTTTCCTCTTTGCCCCTTAGTAGCTTCCCATACTAATTAATTGGATTCATGACCCATAGATCTGAGTTTGTATTTTTTTTTATCTTGGTTTGATTTTAAATTTGCAAAGTTGCACCTAGATTTATAGTTTTATTGATTAAGTGTGAAAATTTGTGATGGCTTTTTAATATAGAAGCACTGTATTAGATAATTCCGATATTGGCCTCCTTTTGTATACAAAGCCCATCAAAACTGTAAATATGAGGGAGAAAATAAATTCTCACATGAATATCATAGAAGGAGCTCTAACATTAGAATTTAGAGAGGGCGCTATCTCATTTAAGTTGATCCAGTGGTGGCCTCTCCGAGAACTATCCAGACCTAGTAGGTACGGCCTAATATTTATTTTGGTCCTTATAGTTGAATTTTCAAAACTAAACTAATAGAATTCTTATTTTAGAATGTCGTGTTTAGGATTTTGAGTTCTTTGCTGTAACTGTTTTAACACAAACCGCCGAAACAGCATTCACATATCTTTTATCTTAAAATTAGGCAAGTTAGTTAGCTACTACTATTAATTTCAGGTGGATGTAGAGATTTTATCATCTCACCTCTGGCTATCTGTGTCACAAATGTTGGTTTGTACATATGTTCTTAAAAGGCACTAGACTTAGAAATGCCAAGAAGAGCATAATTATTTTTATTTTCAGAAACAATTTTGTTTCATGGTACGAAGTGTTTCTAAATTGAAACACTTTCAGATTAATGGACTTAAGATAAATGGTTGCCATTTTCTATACATAGTAATAATGAGATCAAGCTTCAGCTGCCTATCAGATACTAGATCTCACTCCCTACTTCTTTATCACATTTATTCCATCATTCATTCATTCAACAAATGGTTACTGAGCACTAAAACTGTACCAGACACCGTGCTGGACCTTGGAGATGCAAGAATGAATAGGGGAAGCAAAGGGCCGCAGGTGAGCGAGAATGTGGTGCGCACGGCAAGCTAGAAAGTTCAGTATGGCGGGGCTATGTAAATTAGACAAGAGGAGGTTAGTGACCATCACCAGAGGGCAGGTGGGTGGAGAGATTTGTGAAATAGGCTCAGAGGAAGGAGAGTGGCCTTATCACAGTGAGCACTGAGTAATGGACAGAATTGTCGAGTCACTGTATTGTACACCTGAAACTAACAGAACCTGTGTGTTTACTATACTGGCGTTAAAATCAAAAAGAAAAAAAAAGAAGAAGTAGTAGGAAGGTTAGGTTGGGGTAGGAGGAAACATAAGAAATTAGGAGTTTAGAAATGTAATCAAAGTATGAAGGGCCATGAAAGGCTTGAATAAGATTTAGGGGTTTATCCGCAGAGAGTAAACTAGATCTAATTTTAGAATTACTGGCTGCAACATGGAGAATAGATTGGATAGGAGTGAGTCTGGAGGCAGGGAGGCCTTTGCAAGTAAGAGAAAATCATGGTACTCGGGTGGTAGTAGTGGGGAAGGAAAGAAGTAGATATTTAAGAGAAATTTAAGATACATGTACTTATCATTAAGACCGTCCTGAAAGAATAAATAAATGATTTAACTACATTGTTGATGATCTAAGTTCTGTTTCCTCTCAAAGGTGGCCAAATGTTGCTAATTATTAATTCCAAATAATGGCATTGAATAGTTTAAAGCAGTTTTTTTTTTTTTTTTTTAAATCAAAAGGTATTGCTACTGGTCAGACAATACCCACTGACCACCAGGCTCATTAATTACAATCATAGTGGTAGTATTTGAACCATTTTGCTCAGCACTTCTTGTGTTTTGGTCATAGTGCTAAGCATTTTACATGGTTTCTCTTGTTTAACCCTCCTGGCAACCCTATCAGTAGATATATTAGCTCCTTTTTACAGATGGACGTGAGGGTTAAGTACTTTGCCTCAGACTGCCCAGTTTGTAAATGGCAAATCTGTTCTTAAAACCTAGTAACTTGTTAGTTACAGGCACAGCTGGGATTAGAACCTAGATCTATCTGCATTAGTACTTTCAAGATTTCTACTTTTGTTAGAGTTAATTTCTAATATGCTGTGCTTCCTCCTTTTGGCCCAGTCTTGTGTATAATTATATTTCTGCATAAATAAGATAAGCCACAGTTTGAGCAAACACATAGTACAGAGTATTGACTACTCGGGGTTTTTTTTCTTTCCAATTAGTTACGGCAAAGCCAAGTGTGAAGGGAAGTGGATGGTAAGGCATTTTGAGGAGGCAATCAAATGTATATACATACTTTCTAATTATGTATTTCCAAGCCAATAATTTCTTTGAAAACAAATGTTTTAAGTGTGTTTCTTAACCATGTTAGGCCAGGAGATACAGAGAAAATATTAGATCTTTTATGTCAGCGTAAATGACAAAGTCTCAAAAATTCACAGCTGAACGCAATGGTAAAGGCCCTTGGCAAGGGAGGTTATGTGACTTTAACCAAGACTACTCCAGAGAACTCCGATAAAGACTGAGTTCTAGAACCTCCCACCCGGAGCAGTCTCGCTGTCAGGGAAACGTCAGATTGCCAACGCTTGCTCCCAGTTTTGTTACAAGAGTGTCAACGGCATCTCCAGTGAGCCCAGTGGTCTTTCTTGTGAGAGAAACCAGTAGAAGGCAAAAAAAAAAAAAAAACAAAAAACGTTACTGCAAATGCAGGAATGGTGTCCCTTTTGGAAGTGGATCACCCTTCCACTTCCAAAATAATACAATGAAACTATTTTTGTTTCTACTACTTTGTCTTAACACTTTGTATAGCATCAGCTTCTGAGAGATAACCGAGCTGAAAGAGGACACAAGAAGAACTGTTCTGTGAAAACAGCCAGCAGGTAAGCCATTCGGATCATTTTAATTCTGCTCAGTAAGTCATGTGCTCTTTTTCTCCCCATACCAATATGAATGGATGAGTGATAGCTGAGTGGCCTTTGAAGTTGCCGTCTAAAGAGCCAGTGTGAAATATTCCAACCATTGTTTATTAGAGTCGATTTCAGGATTATTAGTAATGAATAGAGAGATACCATTCAGAATGAATTTTTAAATGAAAAGAAAATTTCCGTTTCTCATAACTAATCAATACGAGATCAGGATTTAGAATAATAATTTTAGTTTTCCATTTAAAAAAGTAGAATAAGTCTTTTTCCCCTTAACTTATAGGTACTTAGACCTTATGAGAGAGCAACATGTATATTCTAATAATATATAAATGAGTCTATAGAAAATACACTCATTTTAAGAAGTGCTTCTGGTTCTTACTCATTTTATATTGCTGAGTTGATGTTATTTTTTTCCATTAACAAAGAATTTGTCTCAGTCGGTTGTTTTAGATGTATGTTTTCAAATTTTGCATGTGGCGTTTCTGAAGACTTAATTTTTATTTAGATGAAAATGGTTCTCAGAATATTGATCAGAACTACCACCCTGGGATTTACACTTACTCAATTTTTAACAAGATAACTGACTTAAGATAAATTGTATCCCATGGTTTCCCATTGGTAGGGCGCTAGCTGCTGTGTTTAACTGTCCCAAAGAAACAATAGAGCTTTAAAGTATAATGTTGTGCAAAGTAACCTCAACTGAGAACCCACTAGATCTCTGAAGAAGCGAATATAAATCCTCTCCAAGCATGGCTACCTAATTTAGACAATCAAAAACTGTCAAATGGGGCACCTGGGTGGTTCAGTGGGTTAAGCCTTTGCCTTCAGCTCAGGTCATGGTCTCAGGGTCCTGGAATCAAGCCCTGCATTGGGCTCTCTGTTCAGTGGGGAGCCTGCTTCCCCCTCTCTCTCTGCCTGTCTCTCTGCCTACTTGTGATCTCTCTCGCTCTGTCAAATAAATAAATAAAATATTTTAAATAAAGAAACTGTCAAATAAATAATAAGTTGACCATCAGTGATAGTCAACATAAAACCAATATATTTACCCCTAAGAATGTCAGCTCCTAAGATTATAGCAATATCTGTATAAAATGTATACAGTTTATAAATAACTGTGGATGAAATATTTATACAAATAAAATAAGCAGACAGCAGCTCACTATTGGAATTAATCAGGCAAAATGGAAAAAAAAACATATAATTGTTAGAAATGAGAAATATGATTATTAAAGAGATAATTAGTGAAATGGAGATACGGCCAAAGAAATAGACCAGAATATAGCCTAGAAATACAAGTAGATGGGAGAGTAAGAGAGTCCTTAAGAGACACAGAAAAAAGTCCAAGATATATTTAATCAGAGTCTTTGATGAAGAAGGGCTTAAAACACACGCACACACGATATTTAATGAGATATTGGTTAAGAATCCCCAGTGTGAAAGTTATAGATCTGTACTTACACATACAGAAAGCACAATGGATACTTAGTACAATAAATTAAAAAAAAAAAAAATCCAGGGGCACCTGGGTGTCTCAGTCGGTTGGGCATTTGCCTTTGGCTCAGGTCATCATCCCCCCACATACGGCTCCCTACTCAGCAGAATCTGTTTCTCCCTCTTCCTCTGCTTCTCCCCACCATTGTGCTCTCTCTCACTTGCTCTCAAATGAATAAAAAAAATCTTTAGGAAAGAGAAAAGAAATCCACACCTAGTGGTATAGTGTAATACACCCAAAACAAGAGAAAATCTTAAAAAAATCCAGAAAGAAAGGACAAATTGTCTAGAAAGGAATGGTAGCTATACATCAGATGTCTCTGTAGTAGCAAGGAACCCAGAGCACAGTCGACTCATCTTCAGAGTTGTAAATTAACAGACAGCCTAGAACTGTGTACCTAGAAAAACATCTTTCCTGGATGAAAGTGAAGTAGGCACATTTTCAGATTTTCACAAACTAAGAACATTTACTATCAACAGACTTTGGCCAGAATTTTTAAAGGATGTGTTTCCAAACAGTGGTCACCACCCCCCCCCCCCAAAAAAAGTCTGAGATTCAGGAATGATGCAGAGCCAGTAAACTGAAAAAGATGTAGGTAAATGTAAATAACCATTGTTTGTATAAAGTGATAATGATGTGTGATTCATAGGCCTTTTCAAAAGACAATCTAAAATAGTGGACAGCAATAGCATTGGCAAGAAGCAGATGAGTTGTGAAGCATGGGCATGGGACAGGGCCAGTGAGGAGCTAGAGGGAAGGGTTCCAGTGAGGCATATAGAAGGTCTTGGGATGAGGGTATTTTCATTATCTTGAGTGTGCTGATGGTTTCACATGTATATACCTATGCCAAACTTGTCCAGTTGTACACTTTAACTGTGCATTTTTCTTATGTCAACTACACCTCAATCAAGATCTTCTAAAAAAAATTTGGGGGGGCCACCTGGGTGGCTCAGTCGGTTAAGCATCTGCCTCCAGCTCAGGTCATGATCCTGGGATTCTGGGAGCAAATCCTGCATCAGCATCCCTGCTCAGCAGGGAGTTTGCTTCTCTCTGCCTCAGCCCCCACCCCAACTTGTTCCCTCTCTCTTCTCTGTCTGTCTCTCTCAAATAAATAAAATCTTCAAGTAAAAGTCAAAGTCTTTATGTTGGCCTTCAAGGCCATTTGTGATCTGGCCCAGATCTTTTCGCTTCCTCCTTGACATCTTCTCCCACTTCACTTCTTACTCAACCCTCCTGCACAGTGGCTTCTCTGCTATTCCCCCAGCACCCAATCCCACTCATGTCTCATGGCCCTTGCACATGCTGTTCGCTCTCACTGTAACTATCTTTATGGCTTGCTTCCTGTTTCCTTCAAGTCTCTCCTCAATGTAAAAAAGGTTCATTATCCACCAAACCCATCAAACTCTGTCTATTGATCTGTCTTCCTGATTGTCAAAGAGGGACAATCTCTTTAAGCTTCATGAAAGCAGGGTCTTTGCTTTACTCACTAGAGTATCCCCAGTACCATAAACAATGCCTGATACATGGGCAATAAATATCATTTCATAAAATATTTGTAGAATTCATTTAAAGTCAATTCTATGCAGTAAAGTGCTTTGTTTGAGTCCTTGTGGGGACCTCTACAGTTAGTGTCTGACTCTGGTCCCCATGTCACTACTTATAGGCTGGGTGATCCTGAGCAAAAGACTTAACTTCTCTGTCCCTCAGTTTACTTATCTGTGAATTGAAAATAGTCAGACCTACTTCATAGCACTGTTAGAAGGGATGAGTTAGTGCCTCTAAGGCATTTAAAATGGAAGAGCTCAAACATTAGCTCTTATTTCAAGGATGGTCTTGTTATCTCCACCTGTGTGTTTTCTCAGCGCTTGTTCAACTTTATTTTTTTATCCTATTTTTCTTCTACCTAGTTTAGAAACTCAAATTATTATTCTATAAGACTTAGGACAAATATGGCAGCCCCCAGCCCTGTCCTTCCCCATTCTCCAATTTCACCCTCCAGAGGAAACCACTTTCAACCCTTTTAGCCATTTCTTGAGTATCAAGCCAAACTGCATGCTTATATTATGATTTCTTGATGTTCTTACTTTGGTATAACCTACTGACTTCCTGCTGTACGTCCTGTACATACACACATGCATGCACGCCCCCTTATCTGCATTTTTCTCTTTCTAGTAGCTATCTTTTAATTGTCAGACCAAATCAATATTCATTGTTTGCATTAATGTGATTATGTATGTAAATATTATTCATAGATGTATCACTTTCTTGTTGTCATGGAGATAACTGTCTTGCTTTTCATTTGCTTTGTTTCTGTGTGCCTCACCCCAGTTCATCAACCACCACTACGCAGAAATGTAGTTCCTCTCGATTCTTTTTCTGGGGGGCTTCCCTCTTGGAGCTGTCCGTTTCTCAGATCCTTTCTCAGCTGTGTGCTGTCTGGACCTGCTGCACAGCTCAAGTCCCGTGATCTCTCTTCATGATCATCCTGGGGCTGTACTTCATCTCTCCTACACAGGATTTCCTGTTCCCTGGCCTCCACGATTTTTCCTGAGCTTTCTGAGAAGGAGAACAGTTGTGGTTAAATTTGGGCACTTTGCATATCTGAAAATCTGTTTATTCTAGTCTTAGGTTGACTGATTCCGCTGGGAATGGAATTCTGTTGGGAGCCATTTGCCTCGGGACTTCGAATGCATTCCTCCCACAGTGGGAGTTGTCTGTGGTTTCCATACCGCGCCCCCCCCCCCCCCGCCACCCCCCTCCCCCACTCTCTTGGGATTTGGATGTTGGAGTGCCCTCAGGTGATGCTCCAACTCTCCTTAATGTCCCTTTTATATATTGTTGTCTTCAAAGATTTCTGGGCAGTTTTATCAAAGTGATGTCCCAGACCTTTTATTCACTAAAAAAAATTCTCTTACACTTTTCATTTCCAAGAGCTCACCTTGTTCTTTGAACATTCCTTTTGAACAGATATCCTCTGTGTCTTGTTTTGTGGGTGCAGTATTTTCTTGTGTCTCTAAGGGTAACGTTTGTGTGAGGCACAGGGCAATTCGTGGAGGTGAAGTAAGCACAAGGAGAGAAAGACTTACTCGAGTTTAATTTTTGTTACAAGTATTATTAAGTGCAAGACAAAAAAATCTTCACCTTTCTTATTTAAATGTATTTTTCTGCGTTGCTGTCTTCAAAGCCATTTTCTTTCTAGTATTTTCAATATTGGCTTGACTTTTCTTACCCCCTTCGGGTGAGTGACTGCACTTCCCTTTCTCAACTTGTGGGAAACATAAAGGTTAGAGAAGAGAACTATGATACATTAAATCAATAAATTTGGGGATCATTTACTCCTGAAACATAGGCAGGTAAGAAAAGATAAATGCACCAATGGTCTGCCGCTGGTGACTCACAGCTGAGCCTCTGAAGCTCTTGGAGACAGCTAGGTCTTCAGGTGGGCGTTTCTCACCGGAGCTCGGCATCATTCTTCCAGCCGGTGGAGGGTATAGTACATGTCACCCTCAGCTCCGTGGGGGAGTTTTCAACACCGGATTTCAGGCCCTTATTTCCCGAGGCCACTAACTATAATGCACTTGGGTAGATTTCCAGATACCCAGTTTATGGCATTTTTCCTTTTTTGCCACACCCACTTCATCCAGGCTCTTCAAATCCGTGCAGGGTGCAGGGGAATTGTGTCTTTTCCAACTCTGAGACTCCTATGTCTAACAGTGCCAAAGAGGTGACAACCTGTGAAAGCCGCCTTTAAACAAACAGCTACTTTGCTAATGACAGTCTTTTCTCTCAGGAACCCTACTTCATCAACAACGGACTATGTTTTTCAAGGGGTCCCATGCTGCTTCCTCTGAAAAGGGCAGGGGGTCCTTTGGATTTCACTTTTCTTTTCTCTTCTTCCTTCCTTTCTTTCTCTTTTTTCTTCTTTCTTTCTTTCAAATTTTATTTATTTGTCAGAGCATAAGAAAGGGGACAGCAGAGGCCGAGGGAGAAATAGGCTCCCTGTTGAGCAAGGAGCCCAACACAGGACTCAATCCCAGGACCCTGGGATTATGACCTGACTGAGCCAAAGGCAGAGGCTTAATGCCTGAGCCACCCAGGCATCCCCTTTTGACTGATTCTTAACACAGATATAATGTAAACTAATATAAACAAACTCTAATTACAAACAGTGCTGTAATGTCATCTCATTGATCCAAATGGTATTAGTCTTACACATCTTCCTTTTAGTCTGTTGCTGCACTTTTTTTCCCTGGGGGAGCCTTATCATACAGCAGGTGTGTTAGATATTAAGTGGTGTGAAAAATCTTTCAGCCAAATATTATCCTCTTATATTCATTTTGTGTTGGCCCAAGAATTTGCATTGCACTGCTTGAAGTGGCGTGTTTCCTGTCTTGTATTCATCCGTGTTGCCCATACCTTACTGATTATTCCCATCTGATTCTTCCGTTGGGTTAGTCTATGAGGTTCTCTTTTCTGCCCTCCTTTCATTTCTTCAGAATTCTCTATCCATTTTCCTACTGTGGTGTTTTGTCTTAGGCTTCTTGTGTATTATTTCTCATCTAATATTGAATGAGTATCTCCTTGTGTACTTGAAAGCCTATGAAAACAAATAAAAACTTAGGGAAACAAAATTATTTCAAGCAATAAATGCATGAAAGCATACTGGATTGTAATTTTTAAAAACCACTTCTTATTACCTATCACTGTCAATATTTAATAATTAACAGGCATAGTTTTTGAGTGGTCATTGCACGTACTAGATTATTAGCCCAAGTTAAACACAACACACACATATTCACACTCACACACTCAGCCAAACCTTCAGGCATTGCATCTGAGTGTTTTATAAAAACAATAGTGACATCTAAATCTATTTCTTCAACCCATATCTTTCTCTTAAATTCCAGACTTTTTTTTTTAAGATTTTATTTATTTTTCTGACAGATGGAGATCACAAGTAGGCAGAGAGGCAGGCAGGGGATGGGGGTGCGCAAAACAGACTCCCTGCTGAGCAGAGAGCCCAACGTGGGGCTCGATCCCAGGACCCTGAGATCATGACCTGAGCGGAAGGCAGAGGCTTAACCCACTGAACCACCCAGGCGCCCCTTAAATTCCATACTTGATATCCAAATCTTCCACTTTTTTATCTCAGTAGTCAAATATAATTTTATACTTCTCAAAGTTAGGAAGTTCTTTTCCTCTGCCTTCATCTCAAACTCCAATTAAATAATTTCATATTGTTTCTCATGTCATAACCTTTGGTTAGTACCAGAAAGTTCAATATAGTTTCCCAAATTGAAAGGCAGTAAAACTTGCATTAAATGATGCCTGATTCTAAGGGATGTGCCATTCTTGAAAATGTCTTACTTTTTAAAATACCTCTTTATATTTATGATTAGTCTTTACTATTCTAAGAATCCATATAAAAAGATTGATAGTTTGACAAAAATTGACAGCAATTTTATTGAATTATTTAGATCATGTCACACCTTTCCTTTTAGATCTGGTATTTTTTTTTTTAATCTGCTGTTCTTCTTTACTTAAATGAGTTTTGTCATTTACTCTTGGGAGGCACAAAGGCCATCCAGCTGTCTGATATGTAATTTGAAATTAAGTAAAAATGCTTTTATTGTTGATGTTATTCAATTGTATTTAATATTTAAAATGTCTTTTTAAATGTAGCTCAGTCGGTTAAGCGTCCATCTTTGGTTCAGGTCCTGGTCTCAGCGTCCTGGGATCCAGCCCTCTGTCCGGCTCCCAGCTCAGCGGGGAGCCTACTGCCTCTCCCCTCCTGTTCATGCTCTCTGTCACTATCTGATCTCTCTCTCTCTCTCTCTCTCTCAAATAAATAAATAAATAAATAAATAATTTTTTAAAGACTGAGGGAATATAAATTTTAAAAGATAATAATAAATAAAATGTCTTTTAAAAATGTGTTATTTCACTTTTACTTAGTTTGTAGTAGCATTACATTTTTCATCTACTTAGTGTCAAACAATTTGATAACCCCTGGATACTGTGTGTTCTGTTTCTTATGTTAGCAATTAATAGTGAGGAAGAAGAAATCAACCTCTTTTTTTTTTTTTGGCTATCATCTTGCCTATTAGTAGTAAAGAGTCTCCTAAAATGAAAAAAAATGACAGTAGATTTCATCACAGAATCAAAACAAATCCCATAATATTGACATACAAACACATTCATGTCAGCCTTCTTCCGTCAGGTTAGAAGAACATTTCTATTTACTTTAATACAGAGCATATTCATTTTTATATGATGATACAAATCATTGTGTTGCAGCTTTAACAAATAAAATTATAGCTGTTTTTTATTTGATCTTCTAAAGATCCAAAGATGTTCAAGGTTTGAGTTTACTTAGTCTTCCGCATAGTGTCATCTGTTACTGGAGAAGGAGATCTAATTTGCAACAGATACAAAACTATTTGTCATTTTGCAGGTTTGCCAAAAATAAATGAAACTATTAATTACTACATTTTTGAGCAGCTGTTAATAAATTGGGACAGGATAACTGTTCATTAGAGTACTGGTTAATGACATGGACTATATTGGTTCAGTGTTGCTTTTCACAGAAATGTATCAACAAGATTAAACCTATTAGCAAAAGTAAGTGAAGCTTTATGTAAATTTTTAAGATGAGAAGTTACATACCCTGTGTTAACAATTTGCCATTTTAAAACAAATCCTCCTTTGTCATATTAAACTAATGATTCAGTACCATAATTTAAAACAACTTATACCACTTAACATTCATGTTTTATATACTTTATGTTTATATGTCCAAAATAATGGCTTGAAACTGCTTTTAAATAGTAATTTTAAAAGTAACATGTCTAGTGTGTTGTTGTTCTACTTTCTAAACCTAATATTCGCATTAAATTTCATTGTCTTAAAAAAGTTTACCCAATCCTCCAGACAGAAAATATCTTAAAAAAAAGAAAATGTCTTTTAGATTTTTAAATCCATTCATACATATGCATGAATAAAGACATAGAATATATTTACATATTCCCTGTAACATGAATGTATACATTCTATACTTGTTTAATTGGAATACATTTAATTGCATCTGTGTTCTAATTTAAAAATTTTTTAATGGCTTCTAGGTATGGATATTTATAGTAGCGTAATTAGAAATACACCACATATACAACATAAAATGGTTTTTAAGGAATTTAATCTATTTTATACTATATGACGAAATTATTATATTAAAAAAAGGAAGTAGTCTCAAATTGCCACTTCTCATGCCTCCTGTCCTTTGGGCATCTAGAAATTCTGACCTACCTTCCTTGCCAAAATTTTAAACTAATAGTTATAGGGAGTTATTTTAAATCGTGACTGTACTAAATAAAATTTCTTACCAGCCAGTTAGAATTTTCAGAGATTGCTTTTCAGGGTAATATGAATAACCCACACAGACAAAAAAAAAAAAAAAAAAGGATTTGTCATTTGGAAATATGTAATGTATCCAGTGTGTGGTAATTAAAAAAGCAATCAAGTCCTGGTAAAACATTCATGACAATGTCTTTCTTGAAATCTGGTAGCTCTGTTAGATATTTTCACATGACTAAACGCATGCGCAGCCTCTCCCCTCCAGAACAGCAGTGGAATTTGGCCATGGTCACTAATAATGGAAAATAGCACATGAAAGCCATTCCAGTAAATTTGTCTTGTGGAGTCCATTTCCTTCAGACAGGTGTCTGTTTCACAGCTGGCTCTCTCCAAATTGGTCCTGTGATTAAATGGACGTGGACACAAAAATAACCTTTAATTCCCAGAGATGGCTCCCCTAGGCAGTGATAGAGGTCCACCTGCAGGACCATGTATTAACAGCAGCTGTATCCTCACTGCTGGCTCAGGTCATAACTTCATCGGGGGTACGTCTTAGGATCTGATCATCCGATGCATATAGGTGCCAGAACACTCCCCAAAACATCAAGCATTCCTCATTTATTAGGAAAAGAATTGCTGTAAAAGTTAATGTTTTAAACCAGCAATACAATAAGCCAGCAACACAATAAACAATAGCTTCTACTTGATAATTTGTACCTTGCAGCCTGGAGAATAAACCTCGTAAATTCATCAGCCGCATTGACAATGCTTTGAATTTAAAAAATACTATTTTGTGTCCATAGAAAACCGATTATACGAACTCTTGAACTTTGACATATGTAACTGCTCATAATATAACGGGGACCATCCTGTAGTCTAAAACAGTTACTGCATATATAAATAGTGGCTATATAAGCATAAATTATGTAATAATTTATAAAACTTTTCAAATATTAAACACTTAACTGTCACTTGTTGTAGTTGATTTTAATTACCTTTCAATTAGGAGGCAATTTAAAAATAAATCTAAAAATCACAAAATGATGTCTCGTAGAGTTAGAGCTATGTTTTTAAAAGAATCCACTTCTTTATAATCAGAATTTTTCCTTGCCCTTTCTCTTCAGAAATATTTTCCATCACTCTGTAGTGATTTGTTTGTATACCAAGATATTGTTGGGAATTTACTTTGTTTATTTCATATACTTCTGATCAATTCCAACTCATGCCCAATTATATTACACTAAATTAACATAATTCAACAGATGTTGATATTTAAATGTTTTCTGGCATTCAAATCTTGGACAGCTGTCTTTGAGCTTGGGGAAAAGGCAAACATTTAGAGTTAAATGCTGAACATATGCTTAAATTACTAATTAGAAAGATGGAATAAAAACTATGCATTATCCTTTCTAAGGACAATAAACCTCAGATAGGGATTTCTGTAATCTTTTTACATCAGGTTACAGTCCAGAGGTGTACTCAGACTAAAAAACATCAGACTCCATGGATAACTTAATTTAATTTCAAGTTTGATCACTTAAAAATTATGGAAAGTGTCACTAGGATTTGAACATCTAAAATGACTTCATACTGGCAGTTTTAAGAGTTGAAAAGATGCTTTTCACTTACAATGTCAGGATGGTAAAAGCAGTTTTTAACAATATTTTATTGTGGAAAATCTATCATGTGCAGAAATACAGAGAAAAATATAAACTCAGTATGTCTCAGCTGGCTTAGATCAGGGTATGGCCAACCTAGTTTCATGTGTATCCACACCCAGCCCTTCCTCCAAACCCAAAGCCCATCTACCATATTACTTCAACTGAAACTAACAGTATGTTCTAAAAAATAATAACCTCTCTTTTTTTTTTAATATTTTATTTATTTATTTGACAGAGATCACAAGTAGGCAGAGAGGCAGGCAGAGAGAGAGGAGGAAGCAGGCTCCCTGCTGAGCAGAGAGCCCGATGCAGGGCTCGATCCCAGGACCCTGGGATCATGACCTGAGCCGAAGGCAGAGACTTTAACCTACTGAGCTACCCAGGCGCCCCAATAATAGCCTCTCAAAAAAAAAAAAAAAAAGAAGAAGAAGAAGAAGAAGCCACAGTACCATTACCATATCTATTAAAAGAGCAATCATTTGTTAATACATGTTATTTCTTAACATATGCTAATATATACGATTGATACTCACATTTCTTCAGTTATTTTGTAATGTTTTATTTTATACGTTGTTTGGATTTGGATCCAAATGAGATCTGTCTCTTATAATGGGTTGACATACATCTCTTTAAAAATGTTCCCTTTAATTTATAAATATGCCCTCCCCAGCCTTTGGTTCTCCTTGAAAGTTTTTGATTGCAGAAATCAAATTGTTTGTTCTATGAAGTTTGTCACCTCCGAGAAATGTTGCTGATTTTACCCCACTGTGTCATTGCACATACTCCTCTTGTCCCTCCCTCCTGTAATTGGTATTTAAATCTAGAGAATTGATTTAGGTTCAGGTTGTTTTGTTTGCTTTGTTTTGCTTTGTTTGGGCCAAGACTGTTTCAGAGATGATATCTTCTATTTTTCTCACTTCCGTGTCTCTTTCTGTGATTGGTTAGCCATAATGATCCCAGATTCATTGAATAAGGGTTACAGAATGGTGATATGTTAATTCTGTCATTCAAATTTTGCTTATTGGTTGGATTACTTCCGTTAAAAATATTTCCCACAGGGCACCTGGGTGGCTCAGTGGGTTAAAGACTCTGCCTTCTGCCAGGGTCCTGGGATCAAGCCCCGCATCGGGCTCTCTGCTCAGCGGGGAACTTGCTTCCTCCTCTCTCTCTGCCTGCCTCTCTGCCTACTTGTGATCTTTGTCTTAAAATAAATGAATAAAAATCTTTAAAAATAAAATTTAAAAAAATCCCCCTCTTCAGCTACTTGATTACTGCAAGGCACAGATCATGTAGGAAAAGAGAGAGAAATACTTGATCACTTCCCTTGGTTATCAGTTTTCAAAATTAATTGGTTCTTTACATTTTCCAGAGATGAACAGTGAAACTAGATTCTATTTTTTCTTTAACTCATTTATTTTAAACATATTTGATGTTTTTCAGTTCTTTAGTTATTATTCTAATGGTGTTAAAATTGGCCCATCTTTGGGCAATGGAAGATTGTTTATATAGGCTCCTGAGTCTGTTTCCTTTCTAGTGGATTTTCTTAGCTTTCTTCCTTGCCATCTGGTATGTTTACTTTTTCAAGGCTACCTTGTACCTTTTCTAGCCTAGACCAAGAATCTGCCATTTCTTTAAGAAGGGAAGTAGCTTCAGAAACTACAATCTGGATGTTAGAGCTATAATTATTTCTAGCCCTTTTTAATGGAATGCGTTAGGATTTTTTTTTTTTTTTTAAATGTTGGCTCACTCGAATAGTCTTGACTCAAATTCAAGACTTCGGTATTTTTGTACTTTCCATTATTGATTATAATCTCTTTTTTCAACATTGAAAATACTACCTCTCAATGACACCATATAGTTAACAGCTGTCCCTTGAACAATGTGGGAAGGTTAGAAGCACCCACCCACACCCCATGTGGTCAGAATTTCTTTGGTGACTCTTTACTCCCCAAAAACCTACTGATGGCCTACTGTTGACCAGAAGCCTTACTGAACATAAACAGTTGATTAATGCATACTTTCTGTGCTATATGTATTATATGTATATAATATATAATGTAATATATAATACGTGTATATAATATATAATATATATAATATATATGTAATATACATGTATGTATATTGTATTCCTACAACATATTCCTACAACAATGTAAGCTAAAGAAAAAATATTAAGAAAATAATAAGGAAGAGGCACCTGCGTCTCAGTAGTTGAGTGTCCAACTCTTGGTTTCGGCTCAGGTCATCATCTCAGGGTCATGTCCTCAGGGGTCCTGAGATCAAGCCCCGAGTGGGGGCTCCACACTCAGTGCAGAGTTTGCTTGAGGTTCTTTCTCCCTCCTCCTCCCTTTTCTTCTGCCCGTCTCTCTGCTCACATTCTCTCACACTCTTCCTCTCACTAAAATAAAGTCTTTTTAAAAAATCATAAGGATGAGAAAACACATTGATAGTACTGTACTGTATTTATTGGAAAAATTCCTTGTATAAGTGGACCTGTGTCGTTCAAACCCATGTTCAAGGGTGAGCAGTATTCCTTTTATCTAACCAGTCATACACAGAGCAGTCTCAGAATCACCTTATCATCATGACCATCAAATAAAATAATTTTTAAGAACAGCCTAAAATTTTCCCTTTCCCTATTTGTTTTATAATTCTTATATATTTCACAAGGAATATGTAGTCAATCCCTGTGTGTAGTTAATTTCAAGCCCCTTGAGGGACCCCTGGGTGGCTCAGTCAGTTAAGTGTTTGCCTTTGGCTCAGGTCATGATCCAAGGGTCCTGGGATGGAGCCTGCTCAGCAGGGAATCTGCCTCTCTCTCTCTCTCTCTCTGTCTGCCCTCCGCACTGCTTTGTTTTTCTCTCTCTCTCTCTTAAGTAAATAAATAAAATCTTTTTAAAACTAAGTAAAGTCACTTAAAATAGTTCCTAAGTATAGATATACCAATTTGTAATTAGGTTCTTTAGTTTCATTTTAATATTCAGAGACTTCTCTTTAAAAATATATTTAATTTTGTTATATAATGACATAAACATCGTTATAGGTTCTATAATCAAATCTCCACCAAAAACAAAAAAAAAAATCATTTTCATAGAGGTCTAACCTCTATCCTGTCCCCTCAACAGGGGGCTGGTAGCTGTTGTTCTGTTTTGTTCTATTTATGGTTTATCCTTCTGTTGGCTTTTTTTTTTTTTTTTTCTATTTTAGAATAAGCAGCTCTATCTTTCTTCCTTTCTGTGTTTCCTTTTCCTTGCTGTTACTTGCACTCTGGTATAACATTTTACATTTCAGAAGACTTTTATTTTTTCTAATAATTACCTTTGCATTAATACTTTGGGCAGGAGAGGCTGTTTGCTATTGGTTCCCTGTTGGGACCTATCCTGAAGTCAGCTAGTAACCTCTTTTGCCCTTCTCATTCCTCTCCCAAGCACTGGATGTAAAGTCGATGATACTCTGCTAATACCTGTAGGCCAATCAGCAAACTCACTCCATCTTCCTATATACTTTTCATTTCTCTCCCTTTATGATATGTGTACTCTGTATACATTCTCGGAGGCATGAACCATCCATCCTATGCTGTCTTCTTCGTTTCAGTTCTAGTTTTGGTTCTAGCTCCGTTCATTTGGTATAAATTAGGCAAATAAATATAATGATCCCCATCACATCTGCAGTCAGTGTTTCTCTGTTCTTTTTGTTTTCCTCTGGAAGGGCTCGTGGAACAGTGTTCCTTGACTTCCATGACCTGTACATGTCAAGGTCACTTTGGCCAGATTTACAACCCCTAGCTCCTGTCTTCTTTCCTCAATAAATAGGTTCCTGCATTGTCTGTATAAAACATTTGTTTTTAGTGTCTACTGGAGTCTGGTTTCCTTTCATGTTTCAGTGGCTTATTTTTGCCTGGATGCTCAATGATATTTTCTTTCTCCTTAAAGCCCAAGAGCTACAATAGACTGTATTCTGGTAGGGTCATTCAAGGTATTTTTTTCCCCAAGGACGAAGTATGCTCTTTCTGAAGGTAGTTGTTATTATTTTGGAATAAATTTTAAGATTTCCTCCAGTTACAGTTTTTCATATTTATATTATTTCATTGCTTTCTTTGGTTTTGCTTCAAAAGTTTCTCTTATACATATACTGGATCTTTTTTGCCTGTCTTTTGTAGTATCACTTATATGATCCTTTTTTCTCTTCTTTTATTTTGGATGTTTTTATACTTTGCAGCCTGTGTTTCATTACCTTCTATTCTCTTCCATCCTCTTTATTCTCTTATATTTTAGTCTAGTTTCATTTCTGGAATTTTTTTTAACTTTCTTTCTAATTGTTTTCTGGATGCTGTCATATCTCTTTGGCTAGCTGTTGTTGGGGGGTTCGGGTTATGCTGTATAGATTCAGAAACAAGAGTGCCACTGCCACCATATTCCCAGAATATTCTAGGACTTCTTCATGACCTGCTTATTTTTAAGAGTGGAAATAAGTGATTAGAGCAATGCATGGTCAGGGCTGCATTTCTCTACTGATAGATCTAGTGTGTCATGATTTTCTAGTCTTCTAGTATAGTAATGTCTGTGTTTCTTTTAACAATGATGCTTCATACACTACTTCCACACACCTTTAAGGACTTTTTTTTTTTACCAAGTATATAAAAGCCACTAGTCTAGGTGATGTGTTTGGAACCCACGTACCGTGTACAATCTCTGCATTCCAGAATCTTATATCCTCCTACTCAGGAAAACCTGGACTCCATCCATGGTTCATTTTAGCCTCTCACTCTTGTGCCCTTCATTTAGTCTCCATAAAATAGCCAGAAAGACATTTGGAAAACCCAAATCTATTTGTTGTACTTAAAAATTCTTAATGGCTCCTAATGCACTGTTCCTGGGTTGTAAATTGGTATAGCAACTATGGAAAACACAGTATGGAAGATCCTCAAAAAAATCAAAACAGGACTATCATATGATCCAGCAAGTTCATTTCTGGGAATATATCCAAAAGAAATAAAAAGACTAACTCCAGAAGATATCTGCACCCCCATATTCATTGAAACATTTTTTACACTAGCCAAGACATGGAAACAACCTAAGTACCCATCAGTGGATAAATGGATCAAGATGCTGTGTGTGTGTGTGTGTGTGTGTGTGTGTGTGTGTGTGTAATGGATTATTTAGCCATAGGGGAGGAAAACAGAGCAAATCCTATCATCATTTGAGACAACATGGATGGACCTTCAAGGTATTATGCTAATTGAAATAAATCAAACAGAGAAAATACTTTATGATCTCATTTAAATGTGAATTTAAAAAGGGGGAAAAAATTCAGATTTATAGTTACCAAAGACAGAGGGTGGGGAAGGGGAAATTGGAAGAAGGTGGTCAAAAGATAACAAGCTTCCAGTTATAAGATAAATAAGTACTCGGGATGGAAGGTACTGCATGATGACCATAGTTAACTCAGCTATATGACACATAGGGAAGTTGTTAAGAGAGTAACCTACCAATCTCATCACAAGGAGAAAAGTTTTTTTTTCCTTTTCTCTTTCTTTCTTTGTTTTCTTTTTATTGTAACTATATGAAAAGAGAGATGTTAGCTCAACCTACTGTAATCACTTCGGAATGTACGTAAATCAAACCATCGTTTTGTACACCTTAAACTAATACAGGTATATATGTCAGTTATTTTTCAATAAAACTGTAAAAAAACAAACAAACAAGTGGAAACACACAAACACATAAATTATTAATGGCTTCCCATTGCCTTTAGGATCAAGTCCTAAATGTGGCTTGCAAGGTCTTTCTTGGTCTACCCCTCTTGATGATTCCAGCCTCACTTTCCAAATACTCCCTACCTTGAATGCTATAAACCAGCTGCAATGAGCTTGTTTTCATTCTTCAGATAAACTCTGCCCTCTCTGCAGTAGAATTTAAGATTCATAAAAAAGATATAAAGTACAGTGGAAAATCAGCTTGACAACTTCTGATTTGGTATATCGTGTTCTGTTGTATTTGCATACATGACACATTTGTATGTTTATAGAATATATTTAGACCTTCTTAGCTAATGATAAATCTGTTATATTTCCCCATTCATACTCTAAAAACAAAATATGTTCTGGTTCCCAGAGTTTCTCTACTTCTTTGGGCTTATGATTGGGACAAGAAAGCGACAGAATCAATACAGTGTTCAGTTTACCATAAACAAACTCTCTTGTCTGTGGGGAATTATAGTCAAGACTTAACTGAGAGCATGCAGTGAGCCACACATTCAGCCCTCACATCAGCTCTTTGAGAACAGTTCTACCATTACCTCCATTTCTCAGATGGGAAAGGCAAGGTGTAAAAATTAAGTAACTTGCCTAGGTTTGCCCAGGTTTTTAAATGGAGAAGCAGCAATGAAACTTTATCTCTTGGCTTCAGAGTCCACACTCTTAACCACTGTGCTGTAACACCTCTCCAGATATGCAGTTAAGAAGGATCAAAGACAGGGGATTTAAAGTATACTACCTAAAATTGAAGAAAAAATTTCCCCATCATTTTTCTGGTTAAATACCAAAATAGCTGAGATCCCCTGAGTGTCAACAATGCATTTATTTCATCTCATTTAATTTCCAAAATTAACCTCTGAAGCAGATACTGTTATTTTTCCCATTTTGCATGTGAGGAAGGAGAGAGGGGTGCAGTAGCTTTCCCAGCTCAAATGCCAGGTAATTTACACGGTAGTGTCTTTTTCCTCGAGTCTTATTCCTAAGACATATAAAAATGAACTCGACCATCTTCTTAAATCTGCTATCTCATCTTTAAGCAAAACTGTTGACTCTTCTAAAATAGTAATTTTAAAGACTTTAGATTATTTGTGCATTATGTAACAGAGATAGTGGCAGCATTTTGAAACCATGACTAAAACGATTGGTGTTAATTTGGCATTCAGTGTCTGAAATTTAAAAAATACAGAGGCCTGCATGTTTTTTAAAGAAATGCAATGTAAATGAGAAAAGAGTAAATGTAAATGAGAAAAGACTTCATTTTTATTTGAAGTTAATTTTTGGTAGAATATTTCTCTGTGGACATTTAAAGACAATAGACCTTCCAAAATGAGAAAGGATTTTTATTTGAAGTTAATTTTTGGTAGAATATTTCTCTGTGGACATTTAAAGACAATAGACCTTCCAAAATGAGAAAGGATGTTTGGTCAAAGATCTTGATGGCCTAACTGATTCTGAATATAAGGTAATGCATTCCAACTTTATAGGTATTCGAGTTGAATAGAACTAGGAGAATCCTGAAATACTTTCTCTTGATCACTGAACATTTAGTGTTCATGTAGTCAGTACAAGCCCCCAATAGCTTCCCTAGCTATTAGAGTATATTTCACAGTCTAGGAAACATTTGCTAACAAGTGTGTAAAAGTTTTATGTACATATTGTTCATTCGTCTGCCAAAAACCATCATGGAAGAGAAGGCACCAAAAGGATTCTTTTCATAAAGTTACACTTAGCAACACGCAAAATTATGTAAAGGGAAACACTTTTGCATTAGATGCCTGCCTAGACTTTAAAAGCTGACTTACATATATACAAGTTTGATTTTGCACATACTTCCACCCTGAAGCCCAAGATAGGAACTGAATTCGTTTTGTGATTTTCTATTCCCATAAGTAAGCATTTATTTATTACAGAAATCGGAACCTCAATAAAGATATTGATTATCATAAAAACAAGTTACTATCAAAACTCTGGCATGCCTTGTTAAATTTTATTCAATAATGATTTAATAAGTGCCTGTTATTGGCAAGGCTTATAAGTGCTCAGGGAAATCTACTTAAAAGAAATAAATCAGATGTGGGCCCCACTGCGTTCAAGGAATCTACAGTCTAAATAGAGTATTGGTTCATGTAGATATATAGCTGTAGCTTAAAGTAAAAATCATTGTTTTCTCCAAGGAGTGAGAGATTATTCTGACAATGACAGTCAGATAAGGCTGCCTAAAGGGGGTGGCATTTCAGCTAAGTCATAGATTCCCAATTGAATTCCACCAATAAACAATAATTTAACCTAAATTCAAGTAAGTTTGCATCTAATGGCAGTGCTGTCTGACATATTCCAGAGTAGAAATAACTCTCTACATCTTTCAGAACTTGAAGACATTCCAGCATATTATTAAAATATCCAGTGTTTATTACCTCAGTGTGGAGGTGAAAGTGGTAGCCACATCTGCCTTTGCTCTTCAGTGGTTGTACTCTACAGATGTTCATTACAGCAGATAGAATTAGGACATTAGTCTCAGTCCCCTTGCAACAAGTCATCATGGGACACTTTACAGAACACCAAAACTGAGCTCAGTCTTGAGCCTGTATCTGCCAACTCAGCCGTGAAAGTAAATTGTAAACTCTGTTGAATGAACAGAGCCTCTCAACTTCAAAAGCTCCCTTGGAAATGGATCTTCATGGAACTCCATCTCTTCACCAGGCCAATAACTTCCTGACCGTAGCTACAAAACTATCCAAAGCTACTTCTACAAAGAAGTAGGGACAGACTTTTTCCCCCACTGAATTCAACTGTTGATTTAGTTAATAAACTGATTAATTCAGTCCAGCAGGCATTTCATTCCTTTTTTCTAGAGAATTTTAAATAATGGCAAATGGACAGATTCATTGAACTTCTTAACATTTGATGTGTGCAGGGAGGTACTTCTCCCCCCATGTCTCCATATGTTCTCACTCCCGTCTTGTTGAGCTGCTCCTAGAGCCCCAAAGATGGCATGCGGTACACGCGCTTCAAGGTAGTCGTGCCTCTCCAGATGTCTTCTCTCACCGAGGGTCCTGGAATGCCTTGCACTCTGGTTTGGAATTCTCTGAATATTGAGTTGAAATCATTTTCCCACATGATCAGTAGACTTTAACCCCTAGAAAATGAAAGCCATATCTTTTTTATTTCCCAATCCTGTTTTACGGCATAGGGCATGGCATGCATTACATTTTCAGTAGACATGTATTAAATGGAGTATAATAAACTTAGTTGAATGAGGCAGTATGGTATAGGGGAAAAATTATTCTTTAGAGGCATGCATTCCTTGGCTCAAATAGAATAACTTCATTTCTGTTTATGTGATCTTTGACAAGTAACAGTTTCTCTGGACCTTAGTTTCCTCAGACCTATCGTATGTGAAATACTTAGCATAATACCCCATATGTAGTTGACACTGAATATGTTTGGATATTCCTGGTAACTCAGTAATAAATTCTAAGATTTAAGAAACTAATATGTATTCAAACTAATAAAAAAATAACAACATATTTTCTGCCCTGCCCCTTTAATTCCATCATTCTCTGATGCTGGTGAAAGAAAGAAACTCAGCACACCATTCCAAAATACTCCCTAGGAACTGCACTTATTAAAGCTTGGCTTAGAGTCAGAAAGAGTGAATAGGAGATTATAGTAGGAAGTCAGTTCAACAAACGTACAAGTATTATATACGACACTGGAGAAAGTGGATACGAAAATGAGTAATGCATGGATTTCCTCAAAAAAGTTAGGAATATTATTAAGAACACTCCATAGCTTTATTAATGAACATTATAAATGCCAACTGTTTCATCTTAAGAAGTACTATATGGTGTCATAATCAGAGAGAATGTGGTGTTATATCTGAATCTGTGTCTGAATTGATAGTTCTTCTTTGTAAGATGCAAGATGTCATCGGGATCGACATCCCAATTTTTAAATGTAGACACATATCCTCTTGCATTTAATGGAGATATTCAAAATAATTGTGTTTCTTTTGCATAATTTTAATCCCTCCTAAGACTTAACACTAGCTTTGTTATATCATTTTCTAGAGGAAATTGGAATAAATTTATTGTTGAAACTCTATACTACATATCATTGATAAACAGATTCCAGAAATACATAGTTATAGCTAGGGATTGAAGAAATTAAATCAATGTCCGTTTACTAAGTGCCTACTATTTCCTAGGTACTATGCTGTGAAGAATAAAAGAATATTCCAAGATGCCTCAAATATCTTAGATTCTGCTTGGAGAGACAATATCCAAATTTGAACTCAGGCGAAATGAATTTTTCTGTTTCCCCAAAGAGGTGGTCTGCTACCATAACCTTATGGACTTATTACACTGTATAGTAATTTCTCTTTCTTGTGTTTCCGGCATTATGCTATGAGCCCCTTGATGGTAGGAGCTATATTTGTCTTTTCTTAGCATCTAGTAGAATACCTGATCAAGTTTTGTTAATTGTTAAATGAATGTTTTTGAGTAAATTTAAGAAACACTTCAAGGAAGAAGTGTTATCACAAAAAATGCATGATTAATTGCCAAATGAAATGTTGAGGCAACAGTTTTTACAATAGTTTAATTTGTTTTAGTTCAGTAAATATTTATTGTGCCTCTAATATATGACAGAAGCCAAGTTAGATTCCGTGAAATTGCACATGGTTCTTGGCCTTAAGTTGTTCCAGTGTTTTTAGCTGACAGTCCCCTCTAATCTGAAAACAAGTTGGGCCAGACCATATGATATATGTAACAACAGACAGAAACACAGATTGCTATGAAATGTAGAGGAAAAGTTCTTAGAAGGAGAGTGAAGTTAGGAAAGTTTAAAAACAAGAAAGAACATTTAGATTTGAGGACTCTGGGAAAACTGTGAAGGGTGAAAGATTAAGTTCTCAAGGATGGTGGAAATTAGGAAACATAAAGAGGAAGTTTTCTCAAGTGGGTAGAATAGGTTGCTCCAGTGTTAGGTCATGTACATGGCCTTGGTGACCAGCAGTTCCTTAAAAATATCCGTAGGGCTTGGACAGATATGGGAAGTATGGAAGCCAAGATGTAACAGCGGTTCTCCCAAAGAGATTTTTTGAAACCTTATGAATAATTTGCCTATGAAAGGTTTAACTCTCTTCTAGATGTGAGAATGTTCTCACCTAGATATGCTCAGAATGTTCTAGTGATCATCTCAAGATATCTACCTAAATGGAGTGAGACAGTCACCACCACCTTTTAGGTACCCTTTGTCTAGAATAATAAGGAGGTACAAAAAGAAGCAGCTTTTATAAGAGCTGTTTAGGGATATGGAAGTTGGGTTTAATAATTCACACTAAAGGAATGGTAACAGAATAGCAGACCCTCGGGGCCTTAGATAAAGCATGAACACACCAGTTGGAGGAAGTAAAACTTCTTTGACATAGAAGTACCAAGTGGTGGCCAAGAGAAAATTTGAGACAGTGGGCTTCAGAGTTGCAAGACTCTTCTGGGTTTTTATTGAGTTGTGGGGTTTTTTTTTGTTTTTTTTAATGAAAAATGAGGACTTACTGTTACAGGCTATGACACATTTATAAACGCAGACAGAATCAAACACTAAAGAAAAATAAACTTTTTTATTAACTGCCCCAAAAATACCTACTTGTTATTTAGAAATGATCCTAATTATATCCTTGTTTTAGCACATTGATAGTGTTTAGATATAATGAGTTCATAATGTCTTTATTTGGTATCTGTTTAGTGACACTACGCTAGACCTTCTTTTGGTTATATTACACCACAGAAGCCTCCTATCAGTTCCCCGGATCCCGCATCAATTACTTAACTTTTCTTTGCCCTGGGCTGCTTCTGTGAAGCATTTCCCAATCTGAGAAGTGGGGACGAAAGCCACGATAATATAGTAGCCAACAGTTACTGATTGCTTACTCTATACAGGCACTGTGCCAAACGTTTGACACAAAGGATTTCTAGATAAAATCTTCAGATAAACCTTTGAGGTTAAGTACTAGTCTAACCACAGTACTTGAAGGCAAAGAAATTGAAGCAAAGTTTAAGTAACATTCCAAAGACTGGTAAAATCCTCTTTCAAACTTGACAAATACAGCGACAAGTAGGCTTTTTGAGAGAACTAGTTGGGAGAGAAATGGCGATATCAGAGCGAACAGGTTGTGGGACCACATGCAAGTTCCCACCAGCTCCGCCATCACTCCCCCTTCCTCAGGACAGCTGAGCCACTAGAACACTGCTCTGAGGAGCCAGAACGTCCTTGAATGGCTGGGCAGAGAGGCCCTACCCTGAGCTCCCCAGAGGCCTCCTGGTGCAGCCTTCCCTCCCTCACACTTGCCGCCCACACTGGGGGCTACGCAGGGAAGTGCTTATCAGCACACACCGAGGCACAGAAGAAACTCAGAGTAACGTTAGCTCTGGCCACAGCCACTGGTTACTGGAGCCAGCTAAAGCAGACTGGGAAGAAGTAGGTCTGGACTAGAACTCTAACAGGGCGGAGGGGCACCGACAGGATAGATTCATCGGCTTTTGAGAGGAACCCCACACGGGCAGGCCAGATCACTGTCGGAGGGGTCACATTCAGACCACAGCTAATGGGATGTTAATGGACACAGTGTCAAGATGTCCCAGCCCAGGTGGGCAGTGAGCAGAGAAGGGGGGACAGGGGCAGCTGATGCTTGGGCTAGGGTCTGCCAGCAGCATTGGAGACTGCCTCAGTCACCAGGTTGTGCTTCAGGGCCAGACCTTAGCCTTTGGGGATATCCAGGAAAGACCTAAATCCAAAACAACTAAGGTGCTGGGAGGCTTATGACTGGTAGGTACCTAAGTCCAGAATAAAGCAAGGGCTCAGCAACTGGGACACAAGTACTAAATTCGGTGCAGTGTTTTAAACCTTAAACTCTGACTTTCTTAAGTCAGGATTAGTCCAGGGAGAGGGGAAATGGACTCGAGGCAGAACATGAAGTCAGATGACCAAAGCCACAGAGAGAGAAGGCACCAGAATCAGGTAGGGCATGATCGACAAGACTAGATACAAAGTGTGCTTCATGAACAAGAAGGGGCTTAGAAAGAAAAACCATTAAAAACCAGGACTTCATGCAGTGCTCACAGTTAAGAAATACTTAGACTAAATGGTAGTTAATGCTTCATGTGTGTTTTAGTACAACAGAAAAAGAGATACTGCTGTCAACGCCTTCGATTTAGTATGTTGAGACATGGAGACATCAGAGGGGAGGAGAGGGTCATTTGGATCTAGAAGAGGAAGTTCCCAACGGAGCTGGGTTTTCCAGCCCGGAGACTTCTCTCTGCCACCAGACACCTCCTCCAGTGACACCGCAGACCTGATTCATTTCTGTGCAGCTGATGCCCTGTCCATGCTTATATTTTTCTAACTGACAATGAGTGTTCTTGCCAAATGCCAGGGCCCATAGTCACATCTGTTTGTCGCTCCTCTGAAGCTTGTCTGAGGCTGCTTGGGAACACATTTTATCCAGGGGGCAACTTTAACTAGGCCTAATTCTCTGAAAAGCCTCTGTTTGTAAGTGCATACGATGAAGAGACAAGTCCTTCCTCTTTTCCCTTTAATATTATTGTGTTTGACACTGCCGGCTTCTGTCCCTGTCAGCCCATGTTGAAAGCCAAGTTTTCAGGCAAGATGGTTTTCACTAGGATTTTTGTTTTGTTTTGTTTTCCCTTTTTGTTTTTTCCTGTTTTTTGTTGTTGTTGTTGTTTTCCTCCAGATAAAATGCCCGGTTTCCTATCACCACACCATTTAAAAGGATGAGGGGATAAACCATGTGAAGTGTGTTTCAAAAGCAAAACAAAATGAAGACTTCATTCTGAGTTCTGCTTTTCTAATATTTAATAGGAAAATCTTCAGAATCAGTATATGAGAAACTACGTTTCACATCATAACTAAGTGACAATACTTACTAATCCAAAACAAAAACAGCATTATTTCTTGATCCTTTCCACTTAAAGGTATGTTTATTTACCTTTAATAGTAAAGGTGTGAGTCATTATAAAGTTATTAGGCTTGATTGGTTTCCCCTCTTCTCCACCGCAGGCAAATACCGTTAACAGAAACACACACACTGGTATCGTTGATGGGTAACTTCCTTGCAGCGCCTTAACAAAAAAATCTTAACGTTGTTTTTTAATAACTTCGGGTCTGTTCATAAGACAGTGCATTATCCTTCTTCAGAACACACACACACACACTCAAACGCGTGCGTGTGCACACACACAAAGCCAACTATCACCTTGAATAGTAATCCAAGTATTCTGCATTGCAAAAACAAATGACTCATTTAGACTGAAGCAACAAGGCTTCCTTTGAGGCACTCATTGATTTTAAATTAAAAAATAACTGCTACGTTTTACATTAGGAGTGACAACGAATAACAGAGGAGACCTTACTCCGCGTTATTCGTAGCAACTTCAGTGCGCCTGTCTGAAGGAAAAGGGAGATGGACAAGTCTGAATGGGGCAATCTTACTGATCGATAATCCAGATCTCGGAATGCGCTGTAGCAGGTAGTCAATTCCTGATAGAATTACTGAAATGCAGCCAGCTGTTTTTCTTATGGCTCAGGTCTTTGGGTTCAATGTACTGACTTTATTAACTTGAACTTTATTCTCCTTGAATGTTTGTGTGTCTCCTTTCCTTTATGTGGCTCTGCTGGGAGTGGAGGAGGGGAGTTGAGTGAAGATCTTGTATTCCATTTATTCTGTAAAGATGACTGAAAGGGAATGTTTGGTCCAGCAGATGAGAAAAGAGGTTGAAAAGAGAGATTGTTCCTAAGATTTGTTTTTCACCGTGTTTGTAAACAGGCCTTCCTAATAAGTCTTAATAGTATTTAAAAAAAAAAAAAAAAAGATAAAGTCTTAAAGGCAGTATTGACTTTGGAGAATTATTTTTCAAGCAGTGAGAAGACTCTGATTACATACCATTAGTACCAGAACAGCAGACGTGGAAGCCAGCAATGTTAATAGTCATTATGTTAATAGTACTTATATGTGTCAGGCCCTCACGTATTTCTTCTAATTATTTCCAAAAATGTATTTCTTAAAGAAGGACCCTCCTGACTAATTTTTTTTTTTTTAACCTTGGTTTGAGCTTTAAATCTGTCTGAAAGTAAGAAAACCTGGCATTGGGGGTTTTTTGGGTTTTGTTTTGGTTTTCGGTTTTTTGTTGTTTTTTTTTTTTTTTTAATAATCCAGAATCAAGACTTTTCATGGGCTGCCTGCCCACTTCCTCTCTCAGATAGACCAACACAAAGAAGTTCCATGATACAGCAGCGTCGTGTTATTCTCAACCATGACAGAGAGGAGTGACGGGAAGCAGTTATGTGTCTGGATTTTGCAAACCTTGTTGCCCTGCATCTCATCAGTTTCAACCCTAGCCAACCCTGCTCTCTACCGGCGTCCCAGGATTCTAACCTGCCCAACCATCTCTCCTGCTTAATGATCTTTAATGACTCCATGTCAGCTATGAAATCCAGACAGCTTCATGGCCATATGTAACATATATGGCCCTGATCCAGCCCCAGCATTCTTCTTCCTTCAAATTATATAGTTCCTGCTTGGAAGATTGTTTCCCAGACATCTCGGACCAGAATAAACTCTTTATTGTTTAAAATACTTTCAGCAAAGTGATGCCTGACTAGCTCAGTCAGTAGTAGAGCATGAGACCTTTGATCTCGGGGTTGTGAGTTCAAGCCCCATGTTGGGTATAGAGATTACTTAAAAATAAAATAAAATAAATACTTGGAGCAACAGGTATAGAAAACCTAACCAACAATGGCTTAAACTAAGGATATTTATTATATTTCAACAAGAGGATCAGAAGTAAATGGTCCATGGGTTGGTGTTTACAGTTCAATAACAAAAGGGCCATGCCTCAGAATTCAGATTCCCACTTTATTTCCATTTCCAGAATGTTCCCTTCCCCTCCTTAGCTATTGCTGATATCTGAGCCTGTCTGGTATACACTCTACAGAGTCAATGTTGTTGCAGTCTTTTGCTAGGAGAGGTTTCCAGAGGGATCACAGATGCCAAAGGATAATATTGTACAAAAAGGTAAAATCATGACTCTGTCGCAGGTATAAAATGAATAGGTGTTTGAGATACTGTTTAACTCATGAGTTAATGAGGGAACCAAGCAGATCTTTTAAGGAGTTCAAAGAAGGAGTCAAAGAAACACAGATTTATAAGGAGTAAGGAGTGTAGATGTGAATGGGCAGATGAATGCAGAATTGACTTCTCCACAGGAGGGAAGATTGTCCTTCCTCAGGACAATTCATTTGTATTTCTATAGACTGGAATTATTTCCCATTGCTCTCAGGCATCCGTAACTTCGAGTTGTAAACTAGCTTCCATAGAATCAAGAGTCTGATAACAAGAAGAATATGCTCTAAAATTGTAGTTTTCCAGTAAGGCACAAATATTTCCCTACAAAAGAAAAAAGGTATATTCAACAAAACATGTTTCAAATTGTTATAAGGCCTCAATAATATAATCTCTAGTGATAGCCAATAAAGTTGGTGTTGCCCACCACTGCCACCACTGTCCCTGAGTATTTCATGCACTCTGTGACTTAAACTTCCCACTGAGACTGTAAATTCCTCCTATAATAGGAAGTGAACATTCCATGTCCTTTGTATCTTCCATCTCTTCCTTCCTACTCTTCACTGTCACCGCCTCTGTGGGATCTTATGCTAAGTCCGAATAGATACTAATAAATGCTCGCTGAATAAGTGAATTCTTTGATTTTGTATAAAAAGGATGTGTCTTCTTTGATACTATTGTAGTTTTTTAAAATAATCTAACAGTTTTTAAAAAGTAAATGGGATCATAATCATTCATTTTTTATTTATTTAAGTTTTTTTTTTTTGCGGGGGGGCATTGGAGCCAGGACCACACCTCAAAACCCAGACAGTTTTGCATGTCTAAAAAGATTTTGATATATGTGTGTGTGTGTGTATTTCTACAAAGTTAGTCACTACCTGAATGAACTAATTTTTTAAAATATTTTAATAAGTGTATATATTTATTCTCTAACAGAGAAACAGTATGCACTCAAAAGGAAGAGAAAACTAGACAAATTGTCTGTTGCTATTACCTATATTGATAGATTCTGACAGTGTTTTTATTTGATTGTGGATCAGCCAGATCATTATTGTACTGTACTTTGTGCCTTATAGGTAGAAACTATAAGTAAATTTTACTTCCCAGTAAAATTAGTGCCCAGCTTTTCATTATATTTAAATACCTGAGAATATGTGTATAAATATATATCTTGGTTTTTACCTGAATCAGTTTTTTCCTTTTAAATTTTTCTCTAATAATCTGGGTACGTAGGGGAGAAAATAATTTTTCTCTGTCTTTCAAGATTCTTCTAGCTAGATTAAAAATCAAACTGATAGATTAACAGGAAGAAATCAAATTAAATTCTGTACATACAGGGAACCCACACAAGCATGAGATTCTAAAGACAGTGAGGCAAAAGGAGGTATATATGTCATCCTGAACTAAGGAGAAGGGAAATAGGAGTCTGGAACTTAAAGGGAAGGAATACAATTCATGAGAAGATGAAAAGGAACAAATGTTTGGTGAACAAAGTTTGTTGGTCTATTCAGAAATAACTAGATATAGTGAAGACTGATCCAGCAGGCCTTGCTAGGTTAAATATGAAACGTCAGGATACTACCAGATATCTCTGTGAATTACTAAAGGAACATGTGCTATAATAAACATGCAGCATTTATTTCTGCTTCATGATCCCCAGATACTATCCCAACCCCACATCAGGGATTATGATCCAGGAAATGAACAGAGTCCTTTTATAGCTTGAAATGTTTGAAGACTTTTAAATCCTTTCCATCTTTGTATAATTTTTTTCTTGATTTCCAATTGGGCCATTTCTAATTTTTCCAAAACTTTTTAATTTAGGAGTCCATGATTAGGCAAAATAATCCAATTCTCACTAACTTTAAGAATAGCATAAAGTCTGCTTCTCAGTTCTTATATATATATCATGTCTTTATAAATATAATCCAGTATAATGTGGGCATATTTAGGAGAAGAAGACCAACATTAACACATTCAAAATTATGCTTCCTCACCTAGCTAATAAACAATTAACTAAAGAATTCTAATCATACGAATTATGAGAGAACATCACTATTTCCTTCTGTCTGTTTAAAGTGTTTTAAGAAAATTCACTGCCACATAATATCCTAAAAGAAATTGATCATACTTTTCCTGTAATAAATGTTGCTCTGACAGTAAAGCATTAGTAACCAATTGATAACCTAGCAACAATATTGTGATCTCTTTAGATAATTAATCTTAGCTATTTTCCTGTCAGAAGCAACAGTGCTTGATTTTATGTTGAGCTAGAAAGATTGCCAGTTTTGAAAATTAAAAAGCATTCCTTTTATATTATTCATTCCAGTAACAATTTATGATGGCGCATTTAGCTGCTGAACGCTTGTCAACAAACGTAATTATGTTTCGATATAAACAAGATTGGTGGTTTTACTATGCTGCTCCATCTTTGTTGAGAATGTTTTGATTTAGGTTCAGATTATACAAGCTGTGTATTTATGTGTCATTTTTTTCCTCCTTTGTTAATAGTTTTTTCTGATAATTACTTGTAGGCAAACAAGCATGCATTTAGGATCCTTATGCACAGGAGATATCAAACGGAGAAGAAAAGCTGCACCTTTGCCTGGACCTACTACATCAGGTAAAGCAAAAAGGGGTTGGGCCAGAACACAAATATAAAGTTCATAAATCATCGACTGGAAAATACAGATAATTCTAAATCACTTACACTGAAGAAGAGGCACAGTTTACAAGCAACTATTAAATCATTTGCATTTGGTGTCAGGATATATTGCATGTTCCTTGTTTAGATTTTTCAGGCGGCCAATCAATAAAATATTTGCTACACACCTACCCGAAGGTAAGACTCTGTGTGAGGTATTAAAAGGATACAAAAACTTCAAAAGCTGTGTCTTTGGCCTGCGGAAACTTATAGACGGGTTGGGACAACAAGGCATACGTAGATGAAAAGGCAAATAACTCCAGAAGAAATTAATTGTAAGAAATTCGAAAGTATAAGGAGCAGCCTCAAAACACAAAGCCCCATATTACGGAAGATGGAAAGGTAACCATGAATGCATCGGTCTGGTTTCTAGTCCCAGCTCTGCAACAGTCCTAGATTCGTCTTCCCATATTTATACATGGGTGCGTGGCTGGCTCTGTCAGTAGAGCAGGCAACTCTTGATCTCAGGGAGGTGAGTTCAAGCCCCATATTGGGCATGGAGCCTACTTAAAAAACCAAAACACAACAAAGAAACAAAAAAAAACTGCATTCGAATAAAAAAATCACATCAAAAATCACATCCTTCTAATAATATTCCATTCTAATGAGTGTGAAATAGGGGAAACCACAAGTGCTGAGCAGAGAGAAGTCACTAGACCAGAGGGGTCAGGAAACCTTAGAAGGGCAAAGGCCCAAGCTTAGTAGTGAAGAAGATGAATAACCAACCGTATGTTTAACAAAATCTCATGCAAGAGCAATGATAAGGAAGGCAGAGAGAAAAACCAGTGAAAGGAGGAAGAACTGGGCATTGAATGTAAAAACCCACCTAAGAATAAGGATTTGTGTTGCAGCAAACTGACTCTAAGAAATGTTTTCAGTGTAGATACTTGGTCAGTTACAAAGAATAATAGCCTTGGCCTATTGCCTGGGATCCTTACCCATTCATACTTAAAAACTTTAACTTCATTTGGGAAGCACTTTATAGGAAAAGTTATTTTTTCCATGATGATTTATAGAATATGAAAATAATATCCATGTCAACCAGGAGAATAAACGATGAGAAGGAGAGAAGAAATCTTGACATGGTCATTACAAGGAAATAAAAGATGTAAAGCTTTAATTCTCTATTTAGGAGATCTGTCCTATAGTTGAGTACTAAAAAATTGAATGACTTAAAATTGGAGCAGTTGTTCCATCTAAATATAAAATTAGAAATTATGCATGTGATTATGAGTAAATATAATATAGATCATCATCTTGTAGCTATACTGAATTTTCAGAATTTGGAAGTAAGAAACACCTGTGTGTGGAATGTGTATTTATGTAGAATAATATTTACCACTTACTGGGTGCCTACTACGTAACAGAAAGTTTGTTATTTCATTTTATCTTTGTAACAGCTTTATGAGCTAGGTGGTATTAGCATCACTTTACACCGTAAAATTAAGATTCAGAGAAGTGATAGGTTTTTCTTCGTTCCCTAAGAAGAGAGTAATTATTGAATGGCAAAGGGAGGTTTCAAGCCTACATCTCCCTGCATGACTCCTAAATCCCTGTTTTTTCTATGACAACGTATGGCCTTTTTGTAAGAATATATTTTAAAGACTGTTCTGTTGCATATGTTTATTTGAACCTGCTATGATATCTTAAGTTTCATAGAAGAGTTACCTAAATATTGCTAGGTAGAGATGCAGAACATTCATGAGAATGATTCTAATATATCTTTCCACGGGAACATATAGCCACTTTTAGATCAAATACATGTCATAAGTTCTTCAATTCAAATCTTTCGTAAGGCAGGTGTAAGATTCTTTAATATCCCCATTCCAGTTGAATGGTCCCCTGAATTCTCTTATCTTTCAATGATTCAAACATTAGTGGCAGAAATAGTACAAGAACAATCTTAGGGATGGAACTAAAGCACCTTAGTGCCTGCAGTAAGGAAGAGAGAATATCAGGGTCAGGTTCTAACACTCTGAACATATGTGAAGTGAGAAGGAAAACGCTTAATGGTTGAGGAGAGGATAATATAATTATTTCTACAAGGTGATTTTGACGTTACAACTCAGTAGCATCAGAGGAAATCATTTATACGGAGTATGGGTATAAACATTAAACTTTAGCCTAAAACATTCATAAGCTTATACCGGCATATTCCAAACGTTGTATTTCAGAACTGTTATGATTCTCTTAAGAGTCGGGATTTTGGTTATGTTACAAGATTTTTTTTTTTTTTTTTGGCTTAAAGAATAAAATGCATAGAAATTTAATGCATTTTTGTAATTACAGTAGTGGAGTAAGAGAATTATGTTACTCATTTCCAATGCATTTTTTAAATCCATGCATAACTGTTCCTCTCAAAGAGGTAGAGAATGAGGTTATTTAAAAGTCCTCAGTTTTAAAAAGAATATCTTCTAATACTAATGAATCAACTCTAAGGTGAAGATTATTATCCAAATTCAAGTAAGAAATGCTTTTGCATAAATACACTTTGATAATGAGGTTATGAATCCTTGATCATCTTGTCTCTGAAAATTATAATTTTCAAATTCTGGAGTATATTCAGCCTTATAATAGTCAATTATATTTAAGCTTCCAGAGTTGAGTTAGCATGTAGAAGTATTTCAAAGTGAATACTCTCCCCATTTTATAGGCCCTCACAGACCTCCCAAAAAACACATTGAATTGAGATATGTTTTCACACATCCTTTTGCCTTTAGTCAGCATTCCGTCTAAGCAGGGAAAATGCAGGTAAAGATAACTATGTCTCATTTGAAATAGGGAATAAGAGTTAAAAGGCAAACAGCTCAAATATTATGTAATGATCCCTCTGATTTATATGTGAAAAGTTACACAGTTAAACAGCAGGTTTAGAAAACATTTACCAGAACACTATCAGAAAACTATAATTTGGCACTCTTAACTTTATAATCCTGAACAGGGTTTATACAACAATTTAAGACTCTAAGAATAAACAGTTACATATTGTATACATAATAAATACTTTTTAAAAGTCACCTATGAAATTAGTAACTCAAAATCTGATCTTTACCTGCTAGTGTGTTGAGAATTTTACTCACCCTGTGTTAGCCGTAGCATTGAGGCATAATGTCATTTGCTTTGTAAGGCTCGAGACTAGCCAGCAGTGTTATCGGTTGAACATTTATTAATTGTGACAGGAACACCGAATTTATTTCAGTGCTTTAGCTTATTTACTGCTCTTTCACCTTTGTATTTTGTATTGACAAAAGAAAATGAATATTGATAAGGTTAGCTATTGATTTTTAAATGTATGGCTTCTTCGCTGCCTCATTCAAAGTCACAAACCAAAAGACAGTAGGTGTCTCAGTAGCAAAGGATGTAGATTGACTATTATAAAATTGAGAACTGTTGAAGCAGGAAGGTTTGCCAGCAGAATGCATTTTATAGTTTGAAAAATGTCATCTGTAAAGGTGAAGAAAAGCAGCGAGCGAAATAGGAAGGATATTATTAACACATTCTTAAAAGCCAGTCAGCAGTGTTGGTTATGGTCTGTGTTTTTGGTAGAAGTCTTAGCTTATTAAGGATCTGATAGTGAAAAGATGTGAGTATGCTTTTTGAAATATGGAGGCTACCTCAGTATTAAATGTGTTGTTATCCACAATTAGTATTTGCTGTTACTCTTTTGTTTTCTGTTGAACTGATATCCTAGGGAAAATAGTCATCATAGGGAGTCCACCTTTTTTCTATGTATTTATTTATATTATATGCCTAGCAAAGTTCAATTTCTTGGTATAGATATTGGTTCAGGCTGCACTGTCATGGATACGCAAGATTTTGGCAAGAGGTTGCTTTACAGCTTTTTTGTGACTTTCGGAGTTCTTCCTCAGCATCCTACTGATATTTCAATAACAAAATAATCTCCATGAATACTTAAGGCAATAAAGGCAACTTGTAAATCATAATAATGGATGAAGATTTTTTTTAAGTGTGCTTTTAATTAAAAGTCATACTAATCATAATCAGGAAATGGTCAGTATAGCCAAGTGCCCTTCCAAGGTGCTATATCTCTTCAGTTGTCCAAAATTTATTTATCAATAATTATGTTTTTATTTTCTTTTACCACTGGATCTATATGACCACTCTAGATTATCTTATCTCTCCCAGGATTTTAAAATGGGCACTTTGGGGAGAGATGGTTGGTATTAATTTTGAAACCAAACTACACTGAACCTATAGCAAAAGCCTAAGAAACATATCACCTCTGTCCTCTTGATATGTGCACCACCAAACAGCCTTTCAGTCTGGTGTTTTAGGAGAGTTTCAGACAGCTCTCCATTATCATTTGGTACAAGGAACACTTAAGGAGAGGGTAAACATCCACATTAGATTAAAAATAACTGTGTTCCTGACAATATAAAAGCCTAAATAAAATAATGAGAAAGTATACAAAGTATACATGGCCTACAGAGCAGCAGGCCATGCTGAACAAAATACGAAGCCATCTCTTTAGATGCATAAATGATACTGAAAGAAGGAAATTGTTCAAAACCAGGAATGGTCTTTAGCAGCCCCCATGCCCATGCCCAGTTTTGCCAGTCTAGGTAATCCTGAGGTAGTTTGGTTAGTGCCCCTGTAGGAGGGCAACTAAGCTGAGGAGTTGGGTATAAGGATCCTATCAAGCCAGAACCTCTGGAAAGCTCTATCCTTAGAAGAGAGCAGACTAGGAACAAAACTTACCCACAGGCACAGGAAAATAAAGAATCTCATTTATACCCAAGCTCCAAGTAGAAGAATCTGAAAATGCATAACCAAGAGCCTACCTCATATGAGTTTCTAGTTTAAAATTATACCAAGTCAAAAAATGAACAGAAAAACTGGTCTTTGAAACAAATGCAGAGCCACTTTGGTGGTACATGGTTTAAACCCCAATGATTCTCTTCATTTCACAAATGAAAACCTAGTGAAGTCACCTTCATAAACCAAAACTTAAAAAAAAAAAGAAGAAGTTATAGACAATTTAAAAACAAAAGGAAGTAGCTGTAGAAAAACGTAAGATAGGTATGGTAAAGAACCAAGGAGAAATTTGAGATTCTTACTTATTATGAAAAAATCTTAAAAATTACAAATTCATTGGATGGGTTAAACAACAGGCTCAATACAGACAGCCAAAATAAAATTAAATTAAAAATTTTAAAAAAACTGCGAATTTTAAAAGCAATCTGAAGAGATTACCTAAAAGAAGCACTGAGATAAAAATATGGGAGGTAGAATGGCTGGAGGACTTCGAGGAGGATGAAGTTCAACATACATCTGATAGAATTTCCAAATGGAGTAGAAAGAATAGGGAGGTCCATTATTCATGGAGCATCTTAACTGAATTCATTGAAAATGATAGAATTCTTACAACTGAAGAAAAATGTGAATATTCATATTCAAAAAGTACAAGTCTTTATCAGAAAATAGTAAATATAAAAGTAGTCATACCTAGACGCATTGTTTAAAAAAAAAAAAAGAAACAAAGAAAGAAAAATTTAAGAACACCAAAGAGAAAGAAATTAGCAGCCAGGGAGAAAAGATGTAACCTACATAGGAATGATATTACACTGGCAGCAGACTTAAAAACATCAGTAAAGTCCAGAAGATAAGAGATAAAATTTTCAAAGTGCAGAGATAAAATAACCATCAACATGGTGTTTTATATCCAGTTAGACTATTCCCAAGAGTGAGGATGAAATAAAGACAATTTCAGGTAAAAACCAATTATTACTAAGCTTAATACTTCATGTAGAAGAATGGAATTCCTTAAAAAAATCAAAATCAAGAAGAAATTGTGAGCAAAGAGATTGTTAAACATGTTCATAAAGCTAAAATGTTGAATATATAAAAGTTAATAATGATGATGACATTGCCCATAAAGATGATTAATTTGGGTGTATTAAGAGTAAGATGGAGTAAGCCTGGGTGGCTTAGTCTGTTAAGCATCTTTTTGGCCTAGGTCATGATCTCAGGATCCTGGGATTGAGCCCTTTGTCAGGCTCCTTTCTCAGCATAGAGCCTGTTCCTCCCCCTCCCTCTGCCCTCTGCCCCTCCCTCCTCCCACCCCCTGCTTGTGCTCTCCCTCGCTCAAATAAATAAAAATCTTTTTTTTTTTTTTTTTTTTTTAAGTAAGATAGAAGTAAAATTCTGGACAACAGTATGGAACTGTGAAGAAATAATAAGTCAGGTATGCATGTTGATATTTAAAGGTAATCACTAAACCAATAAAAATATTTTAATTTTCAAGCTGATAGAAGCAAGCAAGAGACACCAGAAAGGAAGAAACAAAAATACAGAGAATTCCACAAAAAGGTAGAGGAATATAAGATAAATAACATTAAATAATACAAGAAAAACAGATCCAGATACACCAGTGATCACAATAAATGTAAATGGAATAAATGCATTAGTTAAATTCAGAGATTATTATAATAGATCTTTTTAAAAACCTGTAAATGTTTATAAGTACATCTAAAACTTAAATTATAATTTAAATACCGGCCAGATAAACTGGATTTACAGCAAGCAAATGAATCTTTAGGTATTTCAAGAGAGTTGAAACACTGTCTTCAGAACAACTTGGTATCCTAATTTAGACTAATAATTTCTCAGGAGTTTGAAATTTGTTAACAGTGAAATCTCAGTCATTTGGGAGAATGTACCAAAAGAAATGACATAACAAAGTATTGGTTATACAATATTTTAAGTCAAATGTTCAGTCAGTGAAAGGGTAACATATGGACTCAAATGTAAGTCCACACTGTAAGTGGGACACTTTCTAGGTAGTTGACTTCTGGCAGGTGTGTTACTTCTTCAGACCTCAGTGTTACCAGTAAAATGGAACTGATAATACCTATCTTTTAGATTGATAAGGAAGATCAAAAGAAATGGTGACTATGGAACCGTTTGTAACCTGAAGAGCTGCAGACATCATTATATTTTGTTATCCAACTGTGTTAGTGTATGTTTGCTGTATATTGTCCTTATGCAAATTGAGAGAAGTTATTACAATTCAGCTATAACCCAGTTAATTTTTTTTAAGTTGTTTGAAGTATCATTGTCACTAAAAAAATTTTTTTTAAGATTTTATTTATTTATTTGACAGACAGACATCACAAGTAGGCAGAGAGGCAGGCAGAGAGAGAGGAGGAAGCAGGCTCCCTGCTGAGCAGAGAGCCTGATGTGGGACTCCATCCCAGGACCCTGGGATCATGACCTGAGCCGGAGGCAGAGGCTTTAACCCACTGAGCCACCCAGGCACCCGTCACTAAAATTTTTTATTTGCCATTAATTCTCATGGGAAGTGTATAGGTTCTTGGAGTAAACTTAAGCAAAGTTAGAATCTTGCTTAATCACTGTGTAGTCATGGTCAAATGATACCATGTCTCCAAGGCCGACTATAATTCCTTCCTAGCACAGTTGTTATGAGAAATGGATATAATGTATGTCTTATGCCTAACAAGTAAACCATGTGCTTGGTACACAGTAGGCAAACCACAAATGGTCCTGATTATATATTATTGCAAATAAACATCTCCTTGTGCCTTCAGAACCAACAGAGTTTTAAGAATTTTTTATTTTAGTTTTTTTAAAACACTCTTCTTTGATTTATAATGATTCCATAAAAAATATATTTCTGTACAACCAAAATATCTATTAATAAAAACACTTCTAGGGTGCTGTTGGTGCCTCACTCAGTTGAACCTGTGCCTTCAGCTCAGGTCATGATCCCAGGCTCCTGGGATGGAGCTCTGCATTAGGGCTCCCTGCTTAGCTAGGAGTGTGCTTCTCCCTCTTTCCCTGCCTCTCCCCCTACTGGAGCTGTCTCTCACTCTTGCTCACTGTCACTCTCACCCCCTCAAGTAAATAAAACCTTTAAAGAACGAAAAAAAAAAAAAAAAAAAAAACTTCTCCAAACATGTCAATATAGATTATGTCTTTCATTCTTTACAAAGTATTCATCACTTTGAGCGGGGGAAAGAAATTAGTTCTACATTAATTTTTTATTATTTAAAAAGTATGTGCCTTGTATTTTAAGCAGTTAAGGACTTGAATGGATTTGATTTAGCAAAATTCATGTCAAAGATGCCTACAGTATTGCAGATAAAATGCAGAATCATCTGAATCAGGCTGTTCTATATTAAGAATGAAATCATTAAAACATCTGACAAAGAGTAGTAACACCTACCATTTTCTCACATCTTGTGCTAAATGCTCTTTCCTTTCTTAACAGTAATCAAAAAAATCCATGTCCTTAAATTAGTTACGGAGAACAGAGGACTACATTATAACTCGTGATTTTAATAACCAATAGTAATAATAGCCCTGCCCCCCAGCTGGCTAGTAAAGTACTAGGGAGAAGGGGACAGGAAGAAAGAGTGAGCGCATCCTGCAAATGCTCAGATGCGCCCTGAATACGGGGGAGGGACTGAGGCAGGGTGCACTAGCTGTTATGTAGGAAGCAGCGTGTGTCACCTCCCCTTCCATTGGCTGTTTATCCAACATCAATACAACACTTTAGGAGCCAAATTACTAAACAAGCTGCCAATTAGGCTTGCAGTCATCTGGACAGATTAGCAGCTAGGAGAGGCCGATACAAGATTTTCATCTCTTGAGCCAATTACGCAAGTGAATTACCATCCACTAAACTCCCAGGAAGACGTGAGGGGGAAAGACCCACTCAGCTGTCAGAGAGAGGCGAGATCCCGCATGAAGGGGTCTGGGGTCGGGAGCGTGGGAGGGTGAGCAAGCTAGGTATTGCTAAAATTGCCCGAGCAGGAGGAGAGCTTTCCAGGAAAGGACTTAAAAGATTTAGCACTGCCAGGAGCAAAAGGAAAGGAAATTATGGTTGTAGGATGCTGTGCGGAGACTGAGTTGTTCCAATCCCAAGTCTTAATCTCATGAAAAGGATGAGAGACCAATAGTAGATCTCACTCGAGAATCACTGTCCATGAAAAATGAACTCAGTTACCTTGTCTTTAAGGTTGCATAGAAAAGCTGTTTTTCTTCTTTTTGGGAATCCATGTTTCTATGTGGAAAGGTTTAGCATTTGAGAAATTAAATGTTCTTTTTTTTTTTAATTTTTTTACTTGAAAGTACAAGATACCGCTTTACCTTATTTTATTTTCATTAAGAAAAGAGACGGAAGCAGCACCTAAAAAAACAGAGAGAGAGTGAATTCTTTAACATCTAGATAAAAAACACAAGTATGGGACCACCATGCTTGAAATAATCAACATTTTTAAATGGTGATACTCAATTACCATTTGCTGTTCCCTTTAGAACTGAGAAATAACTGCAATTTAGCCATTTTTTAAGAGATGTATTAAATTGGCCTCATATCTTTTCTTAAATATTTAATTTTAAACCTGAACTTTAGGGGCCTGGGTGTCTCAGTGGGTTAAGCCGCTGCCTTCGGCTCAGGTCATGATCTCAGGGTCCTGGGATTGAATCCCGCATCGGGCTCTCTGCTCAGCAGGGAGCCTGGTTCCCTCTCTCTCTCTCTCTCTGCCTGTCTCTCCATCTACTTGTGATCTCTCTCTGTCAAATAAATAAACAAAATCTTTAAAAAAAAAAAAAAAAACCTGAACTTTAGTAAGCTTTTGTATCCAAAATATGATTAAACAGATGTGTAGCCCAGAACACCACTAGACCTCTGATGCAATTTGAGCTTATAGATGGAATTAAACTAATTTGTGACAATCACATAAAAATCAAGGATGTGGGATAGGATGCCGGTGCATTGTTCAGCCTTATATACTTGATCAGTGGCTGTTCAGAAGATATTAGCTATCTTGGAGGTCGGTCTGGGTTGCCACCATAATCATAATTTCAAAATAAAATTCTAATGGCTCTTTTTCTTATATTAGGGAGGAGTTTTTTTGTTTTCGTTTTTGTTTTTTAATTTTTTATTTTTTATAAACATATAATATATTTTTTATTCCCAGAGGTACAGGTCTGTAATCGCCAGGTTTACAGCACTCACCATAGCACATACCCTCCCCAATGTCCATAACCCCACCCCCCCTCTCCCAACCCCCTCCCCCTCAGCAACCCTATTAGGGAAGAATTTTGACAAAAGGCTTTTCTTCAGTTTTGTGTGTGTGTGCGCGTGTGTGTAACTAAGGGGTCCATTCTTTATATTATATATATGGGTGTGTACATACGTGCACAGAGAGATATTTTATATATACATATATATATGTCTATTATATATATTATATATACACACAAAATGAATTATGAATTTTTTATATACCAGTCATTGTCATTCAAGCTGTTCGCAACTAAAAGGTTTTTTTTCCATTACACGTTAAGATACTTGTTTCAGTGAACTAAGACCCAATTTAACAAATCCAAAACTGACTCATTGTGGTAACCTGGTTCTTATTTATTGCCTGTTACTAATTCAGCAAATGTATTCCATTCTCAGTCCCACAACATACTGAAGATTGAAACTACCACAATGTCCAATAAAGGGCTTTGAAAATCAATTGATCAGAGTAAATGAATGTCCATTATTAAAACTGATTTCTAGCACTTTGCAGTTTCTTTCTTCTACAACTCAGAATCATGGGGAACAATCCACTTGCTCTCCCCAGAATGCTAAGTACAAAGTACCACATAAAATAAAACTGTTGGTTCAACCTTGCTATTTCGTATATTATGATTTTTTTTACCATGAAATACGTATCCCAAAGAACACATGGAAATGCAGAGGGACTGTTTAAAGAACGAAATAATTTTTTTTTTTAAAGGATGAAATAATACACTGACCATTTCTGTAACCACCATCTGGGCCAAGAAATAGAACATTATACAATGCAGCCCCGTATGTAATACTTTCGTTATTGTTATTGGTGCTTGAGGATCCGTCCTAAACCTAATCTAAGAGAAGGAGAGGGACTGAAAGTCCCAGCCTTCTTGGTTGGGGGCAGAGGACAGGGATGGAGTAGAACGTGCCCTCATCATCCCCAGTCAGGGAGGAAAAATTAATGATGTTTGAAAAGGGGTAGAGGGGGCTTGTGGGGGTGCCAAAGAGAGTAGTGAGTGGTCTTGTTAGCAGCTCCCCATTTCAGCCCTCAAACTGTTCCTGGAAACAGCCACCCAAATTTCAGAGCAGAAATATGCTGGACCCCAAGCTGAGCTACTATATACACAAGAGGCATCCTCGGAACTTTGAAAAGTGAGATGATCTTTAGCCCTGAAGGACTAGAGAGGGAACGGTGAAGCAACGACAGCATTCCTGTAAGTTTGTGACCTTGGAGTTCTACAACTGGCTTGTTGGAAAGCTCTGGTGTAGGAGGTGGGGCTATGTATGTTCTCATTAAAACAATGATTGTTTTAAGATGCCCTCAGCCCCTTTCCCCCATGATTTCCAGTATTAATTTGATGATCACTTCCTTCTGCAAGGGGAGTAACCACAAGACATGCTCTGAGAGTTGACAGTTGTGATTGCTTTTAACTGGTTGCTTCTAGGTTGGCTAGGTTCCCCTTTCCAGCTGCTGCTCCAGGATGAACAGAAATGGACCCCTCGGAGCCCTGGCCTGCTCTACCTCAGGTGCACACAGCCCAAGGCCAAGTGTGTGGCTAAAGGAGGGAGTCAAGTTCTTATGTTTCCTTGACTTTTACATCTGTTAATGTCTCAATTCTTTGACTTTAGATAATTGGTACTTCTGCACTTTCCCCTAGAATCGAATGTACATTTCATAAGCTCAATTGTTTCCATAAGAGCCTCCAAGAATGGGGCACCTGGGTGGCTCAGTGGGTTAAAGCCTCTGCCTTCGGCTCAGATCATGATCCCAGGGTCCTGGGATCCAGCCCCGAATTGGGCTCTCTGCTCAGCAGGGAGCCAGCTTCCTCCTCTCTCTCTGCCTGCCTCTCTGCCTACTTGTGATCTCTGTCTGTCAAATAAATAAAATCTTTAAAAAAAAAAAAAAAAAAAAGAGCCTCCAAGAAAATTCAAACTAAAAGTCAATCTTTGAAAATGCCGTCAAAAAGAAAATGCTTAAAATAGGTACATCTCTAAGTCATCTTTGCTAGGAACGTACTGGAAACAAGAGCTATTTCTAAATCTCACGATAAGCACTGCCCAGTCTCCTTTTCCAAAATAAGAAATGGAGGTAGGAGATCAGGGATAGAGGGAAAGGGGAAGAATTATTTTATATACAGCACCATCTGTAACTTTAATAGTTTCTGTGTTTATTTATTATTTTATTTTCCTCTATGTTTTCCCTTCTTGTCTGCGTCTATAGTGATCAAAATGTAGAAATGGCGGAAGGAGAAAGAAAAGACTTATTATAGTCCAAATCCCAAATAACAAGAAGAGGATTAGAACAGTGTAAACAATTCCTAGGAATTAGGGATGCCAACAGTTGTGCTTTTTGTTTGGTTTGGTTTTAGTCTTGGTTTTATTGAATGACAATGCCGCAGGCAAATGTACAATACTATGGTGTTAGGTTGGTGATTTTCAGAATTCCCGTTGAGGCTAAGGCAGAAATGAAATAAACCTCTTTGTATTTTATCATTTACTGACGATACTTTTCGTACAAGATCTCAACTGATGCTGGCCACTTTCTGTGAGGTAGACATTGTTCCACCTGTTTTATAGATAAGGCGACAAAAGCCACAGGAAGTTAAATAACTTAATCAAGCTGCTGATTAGTAGAGCTGAAACTCTAAATGAGATCTTTCTTCCATTCATCCCTCTACCCCATTAAGGTCCTCATCCCAAGATGAACCCTTGCCCCCACCACCAGCACCTCCCACCCAGGTACCTTCTTGAAAGAAAAACTTAGGAGAATATGATTTTCTTAGCTTGGGAGTATCTTCATCTGTACTAATGTGTTTTGGGGATTGTGGATTTTTGTTCTGTTTTGTTTTACTTTTTGTCGTTTTGTAATTTCAGGATTTGTAGGGGAAAACGCCCAGCCAATCCTAGAAAACAACATTGGAAACCGAATGCTCCAGAACATGGGCTGGACACCTGGGTCAGGCCTTGGACGAGATGGCAAGGGGATTGCTGAGCCCATTCAAGCCATGCAGAGGCCAAAAGGTTTAGGTCTTGGATTTCCTCTACCAAAAAGCACCCCTGCAGCTCCCACTCCCAATGCAGGAAAATCCGCCTAAGAAGAAAAGCAAAGAAGAAATGTTTTACAATTTTTATTCACGATATAGATCCCCATTGTCCTAAAATTACAACATAGCTTCCATTTTTGAAGCAGAAATCTCCATGGCCTCAAACTCATCACTCTAGCGTCCTAACCACATACCGTCCAGCCACAGTGAGAGAGATGGGGCTCTGTCACAATTCCTGGTGCTAAAGTGAAAACCTTCACCTTTTGCAGTTTTCAGCTATTTCTAGGTATAAGGAACACTCATTTCTCCTATTTATTTTGATCTCATAGGTCAGTCATTTCTAGCGTGATTCATTCGTGTGTGTGTGTGTGTGTGTGTGTGTGAGAGAGAGAGAGAGAGAGATGCCCAGGCAAATGTGAGCACACCCACAGGTTTCTCGAATGGGATAGGCCAGAGAGGGTGGTGTTTCTATCATCCCTAGAACTTGAAAGACCTCGCATTTCATCAGTGAAGTCCTAAGATAATCTTCGTGTGAAAGGCTTGCCAATTTCATGTTCTGATTTTGGCTCTTTTGTAAGGATTCTGTAGCAGGGTGGTCCCAATTATCTCTCCTTGGACAGTGTAGGATAAAGTTCACAGTTGACAAACAACAATTAATATTTCCCTCTGACATTCTGACCAAAATAAACCTCATCATTGTAATCACCAGAGTGCCCACAACATTACCTTAATGCAGATTTTACAAATTTTACCTCATCTAGAACAGAAAATAATTATTGAAAGAAAAATGTATTTTTTAAATTCACCATGACTGAACTGTAAATTCTATTAATCTAGACTGACTTCTACCTCTCTCTTCCCAAAGGTTGATATTTTTTTAAGATCAGTGCAACTGTGGTAAACTAATTTTCAGTTTTAACCATTGGAGACTAGAATGATCGAATCAGTTTGTTTGAAAATCTAAATGGCTCTTCCAAGAATTCAGATTTCTGCCAATGACCCAGCCCATTTACAAGGTGAACAAGAAAATGAATGGTGATAATTTGCCATCTAACATCTAGGTAGTTACTTTAAAACCAAGCAAAACAAGTCATTTTTATTATGTGCCTCCTATTACTATTTTTGAATCATCTGCTTTGTAATGCCAGAGGTTCTAAATAGCTCTTAGCTTAGGAGATGATCTTCATTATTAAGGACTGATAATATATTTATAATGGCTTTTATTGGTTGAGTAAAGGTCAAGCTAACACATGTGAATCACCTTTCTGATGGAGTTTTATAAGGCTTTTTTTTTTTTTTAAGAGCAGTTTTAGGTTCACAGAAAAATTAAGAAAGTACAGAGATGTCTCATATACCCTCTGCCCCCAAACATGCACAGCCTCCCCCATTATCATCCAGAGTGGGACTTTTGTTAGGATCAATAAGCCTACATTGACACATCATAGTCACCCAAAGTTCACAGCTGACCTTGCAGTTCATTCTGGTCTTGTACATTCCACAGGTTTGGATAAATGTCTAATGACGGGATCCACCATTGCAGTATTCACACAGAGCAGGTTCACTACCCTGAAAATCCTCGATGCTCCCTTGTAGTAGGTTCTAGAAAATTTTGCAAATGTTTTTTTAAAGGAGAAAGGAGGTTTGTGCAGATAGTGGACCTTTCCTAGGTGGTCTCGTAACTGCCAGTTGGGGAGAAAAAGGTCTGTGGTTTGCCAAATGTACACGTTTAAGAATTCTTTTCTTTCCTAGGGGTATTGTGGGTAAGAGGACAGGTTGGTTAAGAGATTATAGACTACACAGGTAAATTGCTCTTTTGAGGCATTCTTATTGGATAGAGTAACCCTGTAGTATGATTACTTTTATAAGTTTGTTTCTTGGAAATTTGTCACTTAAAAAAAATGCTTTTTGCTAAATACTCGTTCTAGCTCTAAGGGGGGGAAGCTGGAGGAGATCATCTATAATACCAGGTTAAAACTTCTCTATGGTCGTGTAGAGTGCTTTAGGATCTATTCAAAAGATTTTATTTTTAAATCCATTGCCTGAAAATCTTCTGAAACCCAAGAATGTTGAAAAGCCAAATTTGAAGCTGCTGATAACACACATTAAGTGTATTGTGAGACAGGTCCCAAACTCCTGAGGACAGCCTTCTTTTTCACTCTGCAATGTTCTAACCCTCATAGTGAGGAACAGCAGAATGTATACCAACTGGCATGGGGAAACTCCCTCATAAGACATTACAGTCTTTATGAACACTTTGTATTGTTTCCCTTAGGGACAGGTACTAGTCCTCTGAAGCAGACCCTTGGAGATGCTCATTTAGCTTGGATATTCTCAAACACTCCCTCCAAAGTAGTATTTACATTATCAGCAAGCAAAAGGTCAAATTCTTGACGTCTAGAGCCCTCTATGTGGCTCTCAGAAGACTTAAACTATTTTTTAATGTTTGTAAGTATTTAACTTAGTCAATACTCCAAGTAGATATTATCACGGAAACATACATCAGAAGCACATACATCCCTTCGCCATTCAGTCCTGAAGAACAGTCAGTGCAGACCTGATGTTCTATCTGTACCCAAATGTAATTGGAGAAATAAACACAATTAAAATACTGAATTTTTAATGTAAATCAAATATCTTTCAAGATAGGAAGCCCACTAATTTATGTTTCACTTACAGTACCAGTTAATTTTTACCTGCTTGTTACTATGCACATAGAACCCAAAGCATCCAAAGGAATTCCTGATTTAGAATGCACATTCATGTCTTCTGAAAAAGGTGGTAAGATTTTCCTCTGCTCCTTTGTGAAGTCACTTTTCTACTCTACAGTATCTAAAGCCCATGTCAAATTAATCAGTCATGCTAAACTGTAGAGAATACATAGGTCTCTTCCTTTATGGTCTAAATTATCTCTAGCTGTAGCCAAGAGGGGCTGAACATGACTACCTTAGCAGTTCAACTTTTTTTCTTCGTATGCTTATTAAACTTGATACTGATGAGGCGGTGTGTTCGGGTCTTTTCCTTCCTTCCTTCCTTCCTTCCTTACCCCAAATGTAATTTTTAAGGCTATATTCCCCTTAAACTTGTTTGCTTTCGTTTTTCAGTTACCTGACACCCCTTTAAAAGAAAGTACGTAACTAACTGAAATTTACCAATTAATTAGTGTCAACACTTGAATAGATAGACTTTATAACCCATACCGTGGTTATCAAACAGAAGTAAAGACAGTAGAGTTAAAAGATATGCACAATGTATACATATAGGTGTGTTTACAGGCACAAACGTGTGCAACAAGCAGACATGGTTGCAAAATACTGCATTTTATTAATACGTTCATTTTAACATTGTGAATTGATGTTCTTGTAATGAATTGAACTGACAGTTGCTTCTCTTCACATTTTCATTTTGAGCCATAATTTCACAAAAGAAAATAATTTCTTCCTGTATTTTGTCTTTCTAAAAACAAAAAGTGATCTCAATTAGTATTGTAAAATGAAGTTGGTTAGCAAAGATTATTTTGGATTTTTTTTTTTTAGTTTTTTTTTCCTTTTGATAGAAAGCTATATTAATAGTACAACAAAGAATGAAAGAATAAAACTATGTTTAAAAATGTTATTTATAAGCAGTCATTGTCTTTGTGCTTTAAATGTTTACCTCTTAACCTTAAAGTAATAAAAATAAAGTTGAAAGTACTCTAAAAAAATTTTTAATTACTACCCTTTGACAATTCAGATCTAATAATTAAATTCATTGCTCATTTCTAAACCCTGGAACATTTCAGTATTTTCAAAAGATTTACAGAAAAAAAAAAATTGGTGAACATATTTGACTCACACGTTTATTCACAGCTGACTGTGACCTGTTTTACCACATTTTCATCATGTGTTTAATTTCTCTGAAGTTGGGCTAAACTGTCTCAAGGCCTCCTTCCACTCAAACATTCACTGATTCTCAAGTAGCAAGTACACACGTTCTCTCTCCGGCTGCTTGAAATATCAATGAGAATCTTATATGTTCCAGTCACTCCATTTCTTCCTGGAGCATTGTACCTTTCATAAGCATGCTTGGGTATTTTAAATATTCTGTAATACTAAAGTGTTGAGTTTTGTTTGCTGTAAGAAGCATCTCACTGTGTTGATAAAATGGTATCATCTCTCCCGAAAAACTAAGTAGTGTTGTTAGTTTTTTTTTTTTTAATCCAGTAGGTATTAAATACTCATTTATTTAACAGGCTTGCAGTAATATATACTCAAATGACAAGTGGACCATGAAGGCTCCTTCTGCTGGGTTCCTACTAAGCACAGACTCATTACTTTACACACCTGACATTTTAAGTAGATCCAGATTTGTCTCTAGTGAGCCAGTGCCATTAACTGCCAGAAGTATGATCTACTATTGCCACTTTTAGTTTTATCTGTACATTAGAGTTGTCTTCTGTCTTCGAATTGTCAGACAGTTTAAATCATTCCCGGATTCACAGACCTCACTCCTGTTCGTGATCAGAATGTCCTATGTTTACCCCTTAATCTTTCAAGGATGAAGTTGGCTAACAATTGAAGGTGATTATTATGTTTGTTTAGTTTAGGTTTTGGCTGGGGGGGGGGTTGTTTTGTTCTTGTAGTTTGAATTTTCAAAATAAATCACTGGAATTTTAAATGCGTGTATGATACTTGATCTTTCGGGTGTAAGATGGTGTAATTAATCTGCACAACAAGACTGCGTTGTGATAGTATCCCAGATAAAAGACAACCCCCTGCAACTATTTTTTACCTATGTTTCATCTTCCTATTAAATTTCTAAGAAATGTTTATTCTTACTGAAGGCAATATTCTTTAATAAAAGCAGAAAGGTGAGAACTAGTATGCTAACTGAACATGTACTTAAAATAAGCTTCCTAAAATGGCAATTTCTTACATCCCTTATTGAGGTGAGTTTCTTCACATGCTAGAATTTCATGGTTCTGATAAGCAAATGAGTTTGGGGTGACAGTGGGAATGAGGGTCTGTTTGATGGCCAACGTGGCCAATCTGGAATTCTTAAGTTCTTTGTGGATGGCTATAATTCATTATGGACACGATAAAAAGGACGTGCACAATTTTGTATGTGGATGTGAAGGCCTTGGGAGCACACGGTAAGGGTGTGAAATTCGAAGTAATTCTAACACAAAGGCTATTGTGTCTGGTCCCTAAATTTGGAAGGCTTGGTTCTTGACCCTCGCACAACTTTACGTGCCTTTCCTCTTACCTGGCGGCTTTGGATTCCTCTCCACACATCTTAGTCTACTTCTCCTATTTTAATGTCACCGGACAGCCTTCCCAAGAGGAGACAATCGCCAAGCCCACAGGAAACCAGCATGTTTTGACTCCTACGCCATTGCATTTCTCCATTAGGTCCCTTAACAACTCAGCTAGAAACAAGCAGCAGATTTTCTCCCCCACTCAGTGAGTAATTGTCTGCGCCACAGTGACAGATGTGCAATATAGCAGCTTCTTCAGGAAAAAATTAACAGTTTGTCCAGCATGTCAGCTCGCTCTTTTTAGTGCTTGGGAGGTCTTGGCCCCATTATGGATGATTTAGAAATTGAGGCAAGCAAAGACCAGCTGCCTTTGCTGAAAGCCTTCGTCAGTCCTCCTCATCTGCATTCCAAGACTCACTTACATCCAGAAATTGGTGGAGCCCCTCTGGCCACGAGATGAGTGTGGGCTGACAATGCCTTGATTTGTTGAGAGAGAGAATAAATGGGTTTTTCAGAAGATGAGGAAATATCACCATTACTGGCCAATTTGCAGCATTTTATCTGTTCTTCAAACATGTCACTTTTGTTATTGTTGCATGGTAATTACATAGTGAAACGGAAAGAAAACAAATTCTGGTTACGTATTCAGATGGATTGCAAAATCATATAATCCTGATAAATGCCCATTTATGATACACACGGATGAAAGGTTCATTTTAATTTTGAATGGCTAGCTCAGCCATAATGGGATATAGGATTAAATCCCAGAGAATCTGATTACCTAAAAGCAAATAGTCTTTCCCTTCACTTCCTCAGATCCAGGAAATTCAAGGGGGCACCGTAAAGCATTCTCACAAACACGATTTTCCTGAGACGATGCAAAAAGTGCATTCAAGATTGTGTTCTGAAAAGAACGGAACTTTCTGTGAAACCAGCATGTCATCTCATCGTGGGGATCATCAGTCAGTCAGCCCTGAAGGCTGCTGAAGTCCAGAAACGAGCTGGGCCAAAATCTTTCCAGCCTTGCATTTTGAAACTCAGGTACCTGCTGACTTCTGCAGTCTCGCCAAATATTTGGTATTAGAAATCGAATGCTTTTCTTATGTCCCTTTTCTCAGAGTTTTTCTCCCCCATTCCCAGAACACATTATTGTAAAGAAATGTTGCCAGTGGAAGTCTAGCTGAATGTACAGATAATGCAAAGCAAGGAAACATAAAGGAACGGGGCCAGCACCCCAGGATTGCTACTTAAAAGTGTTGGGTGTGTAAAGTAATGTGTCCTTGCTTAGTGGGAACCCAGCAGAAGGAGTGTTCATGGTCCACTTGTCAGATGAGTAGATATTATTGTAAACCCGTTAAATGAGTATCTAATATCTATTGGCTCCCAAGCTTGCTGTGACAGGGAAGGAAGAGGCATACCAGCTCTTCACTGCCTTGGCCCCAGGGGAATCACGTGTCACTTCTGTTCAGAATCCATCAGCCAGTACTTGTCACATGGACCCAGTTGGGGGTCCTTTCAAAGAAGCTGAAGAAGCTAGGAGAGCACATGGCTATTGGTGAGCACTATTTCTGCCACATAAACTTAATAGGACATGTCCACACTATAAAACAGTGAAGTAGTATCTACCATATTTTATTGAATGTTAGATGCCATCGGTTGGAAGAGGTACCTTAATTTTATGTACCGTTACGGGAGAAAACAAAACGCTGACCAACAACAAACCACCACCCATGGCAAGATCCATCCCAACCTCAGAAATACTAAACTGTGAAAACACGACAAAACACGTTCATAAGTATCAAGTAAATGGCGCAGAGAAACAGCGCTGAAGAATGTCAGGGAAGGCCACACGGATAGGTGGGATTAGATGGGCTCCCTGAAGAAAGCTAGGGTTTAACTAGAAACAAGGAAGGCTCGTCTTTTAGCTCCCGCTGTGTGTGATACAAACAACCCAGGCGTGGGCGTGATTCCAAGCTGGGTTCCAGGCCCGGCGCTACCGCCTTCTGTGTGATTAGAAGCAAATGCATGAGCTTTGGGCTTCTTTGCAAAAGTTGGAAATAATTGCAGCAACCTCATTTAGTGTTGAGGGTTAAATGTAATAATGCATGTAAAATACCCTAGTACAGTGTCTGGCACATAGAAGGTGCCTTCAATTTGCTACACTTTTCTGCTTCAGATGAAGTGATTGGTTTTTTTTTTTTATTTACTCTTCCAGTTGGGAAGAAAAGGTTGGAGAGAAGTATTAAGACATTTTGACTTTGCTAGCAGTTCCTAAGAAAGACAGCAATACTCAAAGAGTCCTCCTAATTTCGTAGCCATGGATGACATACCCTTTAATAATAAACTTGAGCTGTGACTCCAAGTATTAGGTTTTAAGAAATCATTCAGGGAGTCTCAGTCAGTTAAATGGCAGACTCTTCATTTCGGCTCAGGTCATGATCTCCATGTGGGGTGTAGAGTCTGCTTGAGATTCTCTCTCTCTCTCTCCACCCCACCCCACCCCCACCCCCACTACTCTCTCCCCCTCTCTCTTGCTCAAAAAAAAATAAATTAATTAAAATCCATTCAACTAAAACCTATAAATGATAAATATACAGAATTCAATCACCTGCACTCAATAATTTCTTATGAGCTGACCAAAAATCATTCAGAAACTACTGACCATGCTTACCAAGCCATGGAACCTACCTCGGCTCTCATTGATGCTACTCATCTTATGAAACTGGGAGGCACAAAACTCACTGAGAGTCTCTCATGCCCAGGACCCTAAGAAGAGCTAATGCTTTAAGTTCCTCAGTTAGGTTGCCTGCTTAAGATGCTTAGTTGAAATTCTGTCTTTTCACAGGATCTCTTTGAGAATACATTCTAGAACAGGGCTTACCAAACTCTAAAGTATATAAGAATGACCAGGGAGCACTTAAAAGATCAAGGTTTTCCAATGGCACTCTCAAAAAGGCATCTGAACGTAGGTATGCAGTTGAGAAAGACTGTCCTGGAAGCACCAGATTGGGTCATCCTTCAACCTGTGCTACATCGAAGCCCAGGCTCCTATGATGGGCCCTCCTGGGTCATCCACTCCAGCTCTCCCTTTCTGGGAACTGTCCTCAACACCACTCTCCCACCCTTTCCCAGAGACAATTCCCAAGAATTGAAAATTAGAGGAGATTCTATTCTGCCCTTGGTGTGAATGGTCCCTTAATGGAGAAGCAAAGAACAGGGAAGCAGAGAAAGGCAGGATGTTCATGAGTTAAAGCAGGGTGCAAAGGAACAGAAAATGAAGATGAGAACAAACACACTGTCTGTCCCACAGCCCCAGAGCCTGGTATAAAGTTGCTAGATGTCCTCTTCAAAAAAGACCAGAAGACCATGACAGGGAAGGTGGACTGAACATTTTTCTGTAAGAGAATATAACCTCTCTTTTCACAGGACTGGCCTTTTGCATTATTGGGCAGAATACTCACCACATGGGCCCAAACATCTTATTAGCAAACAGATGCATCAGAGGGTGAATCGTTCGCATTACACAAAGATTTTTCATGTTGTAAAAGAGCACAGGGTCCCTTTTGGTAGCATTTTCTCAAGTGCTTATTTACAGATCATTAAATACTTAACAGAGGGAAGAAGTAAAAGCTGAAGTGCTTGAGCCAGTATTTATTAAATATCCCTCATAGATTCAGATAAAGCAAATCTAAAATCATAATGACAGTTAATTGTCCAGTTTTTAGGTTTTTATGTTAGCAGATAGGAAGCTAAAATAACAGCCTGTCCAGGTTAATACAGGACTCCTGAGCACTCTACCGTGGTTGTAATTCTTTTCTGAGGGCTTATCCTCAGTCCCATAAGACACCCCTTTATCTTATAATAGATGTCCTTTTTTTGGTAGAAGTTAAGCTTTCCGTTATTTCCGTATAGTACTCATTTTCTGCTGGATGTTAGCTAATATATAAATGTATTATAAAACACCAAAAAGTACTACCATAACTTGACCAACTGAATTTTTTCTGATTGTGCAATCATCGAGGAATTTATAGTTTTTAAAGGAGCTATTACACCTTATAATGCTTTAATAAAATTCCACCTTGTAGCAGTGAAGTATTTTAAATGACTTGGCCTCGTTTGCCTTTTCTTTTCTCAACTGAGCCCGACTCTATCAAATTCTAAGCCGGTGGTTCCCGTCTGTGGAAGAGGCCTGTTACCACAAAGGACTCTCAGAAGCCTGAAGAAGAATTCTGAATATTAGTTACTTTACTTTTTAAATATGTTAATGGATATATAGCCTAGAACATTTTTCTCTGAGCCGTTTTCCAATTCTTCTGTGTCACAGAGGAAGGAGAGCATGACAAATCTGTAAAATATGATTAGAAGCCACCTCCTGCAGCCTTTCCATCCCGCCTTACAAGGAGCTGGTAGTCACACGTCCGGGCTACGGAGTTCAGCTGGTTGTTGAGGGAAAATGGCGGCCGCTGCTAAGATGGCTTCCTTTGAAATCGGCAGCTGCCCAATTTCCCATCCAGCTCGTCACCTGCCTCCGGCTTTTCAGATTGGAGTTCCAGGAGCCCGTCTATGGAAAGGAAGCAAGCAAGCCAGCAAGAAAGGTGGGCAGAAAACAGTGCGCAATCCTCCAGCTCCCATGGTTTGTTTTCCCTTTATATCTGGAACCCAGGGGCAATACCACAGCAGAAGGCATGCTGAACCAGGAGATGGTGAACCTGATTACAATTAAATGCATTTTGCTGGTTCTGTATCCAAATTTATCAAAATGACGAGGTTGGATAGGAAATGGAATTGGTATTTCTGAGGGCCCTACAACATGCTGGGAATTTCATATGTAATGTCCCTGTGAACTTTCGCAGATATGTACAGTTGCCTCTCATTGGTCCTTCTCAATTATAAAGATTAGACAACACTTAACTTCGACAATACAGACTAACTGGAGGAAAATATGTGTTCCTAAAATAGCAGAAAGTCCAAATACTTCATATTTAAGGACACATAATGTTACTGTTTACAGGTAAATCATTAATAACTCAAACTAGCATTGAATAAATTTTACTTAAACAAGTAATATTCAAATCAGTGTTTGTCTGCAAATAGCATCTGTATGGTAGCAAGAGTTCTGAAAATTTTATTTTCCCTCAGTATTTTATTCCCCTTTGGTATGGATGTTAATTGACTAGATAAAACTATCATTATGGTGAACAGGCATACACTAGCCCAGGTCAAGTCTCAATGACCACAAATTCAAAATCTGTGGGGCCCATATAACTGAGATTTGATAATATCATTTGATACATAGTTTGTGATGTGTCAGATTTCTGATCATATAGGATAACCAAGGACAATATGACCTTGGTCAAGAGCCCAAGAAGAAGCAAGTGATGGTTTTGTGGGTTGGTTTGTTTGTTTTTTCCAGTTACAGAAGTAGGGTCCAGGGTAATGACCTTAACTCCATATAGAGTTTGAAGCATTGGAACAGGTTTAGAAAAACTCAAGACAAATGACTAAAGACTAAGGGGACTGACTTTAAGAAAAATATAGGCAATGAATAATGTAGAGTTTGCTAAATAATGACCCCACAGAAGGTTTAATAATCCCAAGAATATTTTAAAGACACAAACATCCAGAAGGAGTAGAATTATTTCAGGAATTACCCTTTCATTCTAGAATGAGAAAAGTATAGATTGGTTGGTTTAAATAGTTTTTTAAATGATGTTTGAGTAAAAGGAAACAGAAACGTGTCTATTTTAACATTAAAGTGCTCAAGGGAAAAACTCTTAGGAAATCTCATTCTGAATTAAATTGAAGCCCATTGTGAATCCATTGAAGGCAACGATTCCAGCCCAGCTCTAACATACCTGAGAATCGCATCTCCTGAGTCCACAACCAAACCACCTTGGCAGTTGGGTTGCTAAGCCAGGAAAGGTTTTGGGTGCATCTTCTCACTGGGCACAGGCATTCTGTCCATTCTTTTGCTCATGAGTAGCATAGGGTTTTGCTGGGACCTTTTCTGGGTCTCTTCGTTACTCTGACTTTTGCAGCTATGAAAATAACCAAAGTACAGCACAGGTCATTAGGCTAGGTAAACTGCTCATTACAGAGTGAAATGATACCAATGATAGTCATATTCTGCCAATGCAGACCGTGCCTACTTCCTACCATCAAAATAAATGACACTTGTGAAGTATTTTTGGAGCATCTACCATATGCTTATCACTGAGCTGGTCACTGTGAGGAGTCGTAAGAGTTTCATTGTGTATTCACTGCCCACAAGAGACTTAGAATCTTTGTAGAGACATCCAATATATATATATTCAGGATTGATATTTAAATATTTTGTAATGAGACTGGCACAGGTGCTGGCCAGTGAGAGTGGCTACCCATCTTATCTGAACAGATACCAGCGATAAGTAATTGATAACAGTGTGTGTTGGTGAATCCCAGCCCAACTTACATCTGATGATTTTTTAAGTTGGAGGAAAAAAACTATACCTAAAATGAAACATTGAATATAGTCCTATGCCGATATACGTGATGGAACATCAATGCTGTGTGTGCTGCCCTTCCCCATCCATGGTGGACAATATTGATCAATATTGGGCTCCTCCATGATGAAACCAGGTACAGTTCTTGCCAGTCAAAGGCAATCACAGTTAACTCGTGTGACAAAATCCATTCCCCATCCCTTATAGATGCCATAAGCATTGATCACAGAAGGGGGATAATGCCAAGACGTAACCATTCAAACCTTTAATGATACTTTCTTGATACTCTTTGGGAACTCCTTGTTTACCCTTCATCAAATGAATCTCCCTTCTTAAAAATGTACAGATATTGGCTGTTCCCATCCCCTTTCCTTTTCTATGCCCTTCCTCTTGTCTGGCTAAAAAGATTTCCCAGGTATATCTGTACATTTAGAATCAGGTTAAACCTCATTTCTTGCTACCAATCTTACCCTAATAATTTTCATACACCTTTCCAAAGTGCTGACCAGCAGAGCTAAAATAATATTTTTACTTTCTTTGGGGCAAGGATTAGGATTATTTTTTAATAGCTCTCTCATCATTCAGTTTGTATCTATCTTCTAACCTTATTTTTATTTTTAAGCTCCTTAGCCCAGAGAGTATATATTCACTGTTAATGGCACTGTACATAATGATAATTGGCCCATAATTGAAATTTAACTGACCAAGTAAATGAATGAATGAAAAGCAAAATTCTATAGGTCCAAAAGCTATATGCAAAAATTTGGGAGATTTAAAATCACCTCAAATTTTTGAGAATGCCCAAAACAGAATAGATGTTTGCACAATTTTATTTAAGGTAAAATGCCTCTGCAAGCAAATGTGGTAGGAAAGAACGTAAATATTTCACACAGTGCTGCCTCTGGCCGACTCTTAACAAAGAGGAAAAGTTCACAGAAATCTGTAAACACAACGTCCACCGGAGGTGACAAGAAGACATTCACTCCCATTCCCTCCAGTGAGTGTAATTTCTTAGTGAGGCTAGATGGCATTTTACCCAAGTTTCCCTGGTGTCAGACCTGCTGGTAACGGTGTTGTTCTGATTTAGAAATAAAGGATTGACTCAGAGGTGTCTATAAAATCATTCTGCAGGATGATAAATCCCAACTTTAACACCAAAATAAGAGGTCACCCATTCGCTCTGGCTGCTGTTTTGTACCTCGTGCTTAACTCAAATCTTCAGGCTGTCACTGTGGCCAGGGCAGAGGTCGCCGGGCAGGCTCCAGAATGGGCTTAGCACACGCAGGGCTGCACTCATTCTCTGCTCGATGCTGCGAACTGCCTGCCGAGGGTGCCCCCAGCTCGGGCCCCGTGCGAATGAATGGTCCGTAAGTCCACAAAGTGGTTTTTGAAATCTGAATAAGAGCTCAGCTATCATCTCCAAAATTGTGGCTCATCAAGTAGAAATTATGAAGAGATCCTGTTTTTCACTTTGTTTTATTGGCAAGCATCCTTAGTGAAACTGACTCTTTCCGTAATAAGCTGTCATCGGATACAATTGTTTTGGAATATGGTCTCCGTGTTTGATTGCAGGGTCTGCAGGCTTCAGACAGTAGGAATGAAATGCTTAAGCTTCTTCACTTATTGCCTGCTGGTGTACAAATATAGGATTTGGCAATTTCGCCTAAAGCCTTAGTCTCTCCCGCTGTATACACCCACTCTGGGAGGTACTGGGAATGCAACTTCCACAGCCTCTGAGACAAGAGGAGGCCCATAAAGCCAAAATCAGAGCCAAGGTGTGGGTCTGCCTCATGCATAATCAACCCACAAAATATAGTCTGATGGACCCCTTGCTATAGCTGAACTTTGGCCTCCCCACCACTGATATAAAAATAAATAAATAACAGCCAAATCCTCATAAATGCTGAAAAGAAGCAGCTGGTAGCCAGAAGACCACTTTAATAATAGGAATAAAAACAAAGCCGAAGCTGGGCGCACAAAGGCTTATATCTGGAAGGAAAAAAGAATTAACGTGAAGAAAGGGATCAAAGCCACTTCTAAAACATGCATCCTCGCCGCAGCAGAGAAAGAAACTTCAAAATCAGAAACTATTCTGACACTTCCCAGATCATGTATTTTTTTAAATCCCTATGTTAACATACTCTGCCAGGATAGCTTTAGGGTTATTTCCATTTCCTGCCTCAGTGGAGGAATCACTATATAACAAAAATGATGACGGAAACCCCCTCTTCTATGTAGACACCCCTGTGCTGACCCCGCCTGGCAGCTGAGTCTTCACTGGATTTTGTTAATGACAATGCTCTGCTATTAACTCTTTCCGAAGTCCCTTATAATTCAGCAATCTGTCTATTTGGTGAGGCTAGAGCCACTTTCATGGAGCACTGATTACCCACAACAAGATCTGAATACACATGAGATGAAAACAATGATCGGTGAAATTTATTATATTTTTAAAACTGTGTGGACACCATTTAGAGCAATCGATTTGTGTAAAACCGGCCCATATTTGGAAACTTTGAGACAAGTCAGCTAACTTTGTGTCCTTTTGCCCTCACAGCATGTTCAACCCAATCAGGAAAGACGAGGGTAGGATTTTGAGATGCAACATGGTATTCTATTTTTTTTTTTTTAAAGATTTTATTTATTTATTTGACAGAGAGGGATCACAAGTAGGCAGAGAGGCAGGCAGAGAGAGAGAGAGGAGGAAGCAGGCTCCCTGCCGAGCAGAGAGCCCGATGCGGGACTCGATCCCAGGACGCGAGATCATGACCTGAGCCGAAGGCAGCGGCTTAACCCATGAGCCACCCAGGCGCTCGCAACATGGTATTCTAGAAGAAGCGTCAGCGTGTGGTCAGTGTCCTGGCCTCAGCGCACTGTGTTGCCCTGGGTGGCAGGAATCTCTGTTCCTTTTTCCTCTTGCTTTCCGTAGAGGCTGCTTGTAGGTAACCAACTGGAGCATGAAACCTGAGTAAGGTGGAGAGGCCCACAGGGGCCACCGGATGAATGCAGACATGGCTATTGGGGGACCCACTTCAAAATATCCATAAGCCCTAGCTGACCAATGGGCACCAGAAAGGGACAATTACATATGTTCACAAACCCCTTCATCTCCCCTCCCCCACTTAACTACAGCCCTCCACCTCTGCCTCCGTCAGTCAGTCTCTCCTTTGCTGTCCTGCCTGGGGTGCCCTTGAGTTGTAGTCCCCAAACTTCTGTCTCCTTTGTTCTGCCTCGGGGCAATTCTTTCCACTCCTGAGCCATAGACCTCCACTCTACGGGGTTGCCCTGCAGTTCCTAAAATGGTCATAACAAAAATCAAATTAAACAGCATCCTGTAAAAGCACTTTGGAAATTGAAATGTTATGTACCTGTACGCAAGAATTTATGACCAGTGTCCAAAAATTTTATATAAAGCTATAGATATTCAGAAATTAAAGACACCTGCTGGGAGAGGTGATTCAAGATTAGTTCTTCCACTGAACTTTGAAGAAAATTAAGCCTTGCATTTGCAGAGGTAGCGGTAAACATTGTAGGTAGAGGGAACAGAGTGTAAATGGAGGTGGGAAAGTGTATACGTGGCTTATTAAAATTTAGAAGGTCGTCTTTTTCATGGAGAGCATGGGACAGATAGTATTAAGATAATTGTTGTTTTTGATGTCTGTATTTTAAATGGCAAAATTTCCCATCCTTTCATTTCAAATGTTAGTTACAGTGATAGTAACTACTCATATAGCACATGTCACATCTAAATGGGTAAATATTTACAGCTCAATCTGTGTTTTAGCTTTTTTTCCACAATGCTGCTCATAGTAGAACTGTTAACAGCCACCATAAAAAATTCAAAAATAGTCTCCCAATTTCCTTTGCTGTTCTTTGCTATAATGGCTGATTTTTTATGTTAATGTTTCTATTGTTTTAATATTCTTGCTTTTCTCATTCATATTCTAAGATTATTGTTAGTGCCAACTCATTTGATTTATCATTTAGAGAAAGCACTTGTTCAAAAAGTCAGCACTGGATATTAAATGATGATTGCCTGCAACGAATTCCTTCTCAACATCTGCAAAGAAAATTTTGCCTTTTCTTCTTCCACTTAACTCTAAATGAGAGATCTTAAATATACTTCAATAGGCTTCATATCTGCTTACAGAACATCGTCCTAAAATCTAAGATGTTAAAAAACGTCAGGTTTCAAATGCTCCATTTTCTTGGTTAAGTCAAAGATGCACACCTGTATCAAGGTAGCCTCGAAGTACAATACATGCTATCATTCCCTAAAATCCTAGTTAATACCATATAAATAAAATATTTCTCTTGCTTTTCAGATTATTTTTTTATTTATAGAGAGCTTTGTAATTTATCCACTGTTCTTAATTCTAGAGAATATTTATTTCTTCTTGACAATTGAATCATGAAAATAAAAGCAGGAAAGTATGAAGATGCTCTTTTAAAACAAACTTTCAGTGTGCCTGGGTGGTGCAGTCCTTGAGTGTTTGACTTGGCAAGGCTCAGGTCATGATCTCAAGGTCATAAGATGCAGCTCTTTGTCGGCTTTGTGCTCAGCAGAGAGTCTGTTTAAGACTCCCTCTCCCTCTGCGTCCCTGCCCAGCTCTCTAAAATAAATGAATAAATATTTCTTAAAAAAAAAATACAGTGAACTTTTAAGTTCTTTAAGCCTTCATCCAAACGGAAATGCTTACGTTGGAAATACTATGTGACAGCTCCAACTGTATTTTTAATGTGTATATTGTAGAGTTAATTCCTAACAGTTGGCTGGAGCTTCGTGACATTGAGGCTATAGTAAATAGGATAATCCTAAATTAAAAATGACATCTCAAGAGAAAATGCAGTTTAAACAAAAAATTATTTTATTTTGTCTTTAGAAGAGACATTATCATGGCCGGCAAACAGCTCAAAACGTTATGTTCAGTCCTTCTTTTTGTCACCTTTGTGATAGTATTTACTATTTGATTTGATGCTGACATTGTTGCTGGGTGAACTGGGGAGACCCCTTGCCCTGGGGCCTTGACCCAGCCAGACCTGAAGGAGTTGCCAAAGGTTCTTGGTCTTGTCATGAGAAAGAATTCAAGGATAGACATGCAGCACAACAGATAAGTAACAGAAACAGCAAAGTGTGTTAAAGTAAAAGATACACTCTCAAGAGATGACAGCAGGCAAGAGAGAGAGAGAGAGAGACCTTGAGGGTTGGCTGCATACCTTGGGGGTTGGTTTTTTTTATTGACAGCTGTTAACTAGGGGACAGAATATTCAGTACTTGGGGCAGTCCTGGTGGTCTGGAATATGCATATAATGGCTTTTTCCAGTTGATCCTTCCTTGGTTGTTATCTATTCTAAAGAAATTATTAACTCCTTGTCCTTTACAAGGAGGACAGACACAATTTGCATTATGAGGCACATGTAAAGTAGGAAGAGGGGTAGAGGGTGCAGGTCCTAGTAAGAATAGAAGCAGGAAAGATAGTAAAAAGCAGATTTTTATGGAGTCCTTTGTTTCCCTATCTCAATAGCAGAGAGTTGTCAGAGCATGGTCTTTTTTAAGGAAGGATAAATTGTCTGATAAGAGCAGAATGGAGGGATTTGGGGAGAAATGGCGTAAGATGACGATGGAGGTCAAGTGAGACCAGACAGAGAAAAATTATGTATTCCATTCTAAAAAGACTAGATTTCCTTCTCTACTCTGTTGATACTGGGGAGTGAGCGTCAACAAAACTTCTCAAGCAGAGGGTAAAGGCTAATGATGATGACTTTGGGAATGACTAACACTTAGAAAACACATACTCTATTCAAGGCATTATGCTCTACACTCCATGCATTATAATATGATTCCTCACTATGATAACTTCCTAAAAATGTTCTATGCTTAGTGCTGCAGTATTTCTATTTTACAGATAGGAAAACTGAGGCATGGAAAATTGAAATAAACTCTAAAGATCACTATAAATTATAGAGCTACGATTAAAACCCGACAAGTGCACACACTCTTCACCACTAGACCATAATGCATCATCACACTCCTGTTTTTAAAACAAACCTGGCAGTACTCTGGAGGATAGATTGAATGCAAAAGAGAATGAGCACATTTAAGAGACTGCACATGTATTCAATAAATACATAAAGTACCTACAGTCAGTGGGTCTCTAACTTAAATGCTGGAGATAACAACAGTAGACTAAGTAACATCCTTAGTCTAAAAATGGGAAAGGTCTAAATTCAGTTAGAGATAATGTTAGACCAAGAATAGGGAACCAAATCAGAAAGTATTTAGGACCATAAGTGGACAGGCATTGGTGACAAATGAAAAGTAAGCAAAGACAGAGAGTTGGAAATACAAGAATAATCTGAGTTTTCTAAATTGAGCTCTGGCTGGGTAGCAATGCAAGGTCCATTTGGGAAAACAATTTCAGACATGTTGAAATGTAGGTACCTTTGCAACGTCCAATTGGAACAGGAGGCCTTTTCAAATATTTTTGAATAAATAATTTAAAATGTTTTCACACTATTTTATACCCCCTCTTGCCAATATAAGGAGTTCTAAAATTATAATGCATGAGTTACAATACTAAACATATGCTTATTAAGTGTTTATTAAGGTTAAGAACAGGTCCAGGCACCAGAGACCCAGTGCAGAGCATCACAGACCTGGCCCCTGGCTTCCAGCTCAAGATTAAGCCCCTGCATCCTAAACGTGTAGAAGATAGGAGCGTCTTAAGTTAAACAGAGTCCCAAGTTCAAGATAGCCTTCCTGGTAGTTGTGGAAATGCAAATCAAAACAAGGAGTTGCCATTATTTACCCATCAGATAAATGGAGAACTAGTAATGCCCAGGGCTGGCAAATATCAGGGGAAACAGGCTTTCTCCTACACTGGAAGGCAATATAGCAATATCTTCTAAAATTCACATCTAGGATACAAAAGCAACGGTACCTATTAATATAAGTACAAAGATGTATTGCAAAATTGTTTGTAAAAGCATAAACTGATTTCAACTTGAGTATCCTTCAATTGAATAAATTATCATTCAGATATGACACTTAACACTAAGTATATCTTGAATGTAACATAAGGATGTGTGTATGTTTGGGTTTCGAGAGACCTACATGATATATTGAGTGAACAAAGCACTTAGGCAGAATACCATTTCTATTATAAGCTTGTTCCGGTTTTATGAAGAAAGACTTTGTATATCTATATTTGAATGAATAGGGGGAAATATGAAAGGAGGCTGGGCACCTGGGTGGCTCAGTGGGTTAAGCCGCTGCCTTCGGCTCAGGACATGATCTCAGGGTCCTGGGATCGAGTCCCACTTCGGGCTCTCTGCTCAGCAGGGAACCTGCTTCCTCCTCTCTCTCTCTCTGCCTGCCTCTATGCCTACTTGTGATCTCTCTGTGTTGAATAAATAAATAAAATCTTTAAAAAAAAAAAAAAAAGGAGGCTGATTCCCCCATTATCTCGGGTGGGTCCGACTAGAAGGAGGATGAGACACTATTGACTTGTCTTTTTCATAAATGACTTACTAACTTTTGTATCCTAAAATACATTTTAAAAAAAGAAATGAGACCACCTATCACAGTTTTTAAATAACAGTTCATTTGATGGCTCCAGGAAAAAAAACTTGAAGGACTGAAATGGGATCTAAGAACCTGCCCTAACATAATTAGGAAAAATGTGCTTTAGTATGTATCTATCTGGGGTTCTCGTGAAAACACTTGCGTATTATACAGTAAAAAAAACAAAAGTAAAAGGCAATCTGAGTCTTTCAACTCGTGATGTTTCTTATCATATTGTTTATAGTATGCCTAGCACAAATACCTAACAAAAAATTTTAAAAGAGTAGCAATTAATGAAGTGGGAAAACTTCATCATTTAAATATGCAACTTTACTGTTAACAGTTTTTAATTTTTATAGCATGTTCCTCTAATAGGAAAGCCACCACACCATCATGGAGAAAAATCTCAGAAATACAGAAAGGCACAAAGAACACAGAAATGTCCTGCATTCTATTCTCTACATGCACTTTTTTGACAGTGTAGAATATATCCTTCTAGGAATCCGTCCAGTCATCCACCTATCATCTAATTTGTTGTACATCATTAAAAAAAATTCACATATAGTTCCATAAGATGTTTTTTTATTTCACTTGAGAATATCAGGAACATTTTCTTGTGTCTCCTACAATACTCTTCTTACTGGCCACAGAGCATCCTTTCAAGTCGATGTATAATAACTTATTCAACTAGTTTTCAATCACGAGATATTTGAGCTGTTATGCTTTAGCAGAAGTGAGATAGGCATAGCCCTTCAACCTAAATTTTCATTAATGCTTTTTAACATAGTTTTGTGATTCTTTTTCATTTTTTTTAAGGTAAACATAAATTTTTGTAGTGGATTTAAGATTGTATTTGGTACGGGTGTCTCGAACTTAACAGGATGTTGGCAACTCCTGAGTTCTACAACAAAGCAAAACAAATGGATACAGATGGTATGTGTGGCTTGGTCTCTGGGGATTCCAGAGGGCAAAGTCACTGGAACTTCACCAAGACCTACACCACCACATTGTGACCTGGGGCAAAGATGCCAGGAGGCCCCATATCTAGTTCTTCATTTTGCAGTGGACTTGAATGAAAGGATGATAATTATTGATCCAACAAACTATAATAGCTTTCCCAAGTCCTTGGGGACTGTTGTGCAAATGTGTACTTAGGGACTCTTAAATACTGCTTATTAATGGCTTGACAGGCCTAACAGCTCTGAAGGAGCCATTAAAGACCATGGTGTAAATCCTTTTGAGTTCTTATTTCTTAGACCCAACCTGTGGGAGACAGCCCACATGCACTGAATCAGGCTGCTCAGGATAGCAAGTGATGCTCTAACTTCCGAACCGTCTGTCCATAGTATCCAGAACAAATTGGTGATTTCCCCTGAAATTCATCACTTCTTCCACTTTCCTCTGTTTAACGTAATGCATTTAATTCATTCTCTTAGACACTTAAAAACAGTGTGTGCATTTCCTTAGGAACTTCATCTCTAGTTTTTGTAATCTGTTTCTATAGATTTTAGAACGAGAGTGAAAAGGTTCAGATACTTAATACATAGCTTTACAATGACCAGAATGAAGTCCAAATATATGTATGCCTACATTTTTTACCTTGTTAAATATTTCATTCTGGATTGTCAACTCTATCAACATAGCCCAACCGGCACGAATCAAAACTTTTCATCCTCATCGTCCATTCTGGAGGCTTTAGGAGCTCGGGTAAATCGTCACTGACACATTCTCCAAGACACCCCAAATAGCACTGCAGGGGCCAAACCGCCAAGCAGATTCCCGCTTGGGCCCCACCAAGTGCTTGAGTCAAGCCCGCATTTCTCTCCTAACCAAGTTCTGCTGAGATACTTAGGGAGGCCAAATCACCATGTTTTGCCAGCACAGATCTCATTTTGAGTTACCGTCTTTGTTTTACAAATCTCATCTGGAGGACTGAACTTCCCAGGCCTGTGATATGTTGCCGGAGGAGCCCACAAGGGTTGAAATCGCCTCTTTTCAATGAGTTCTGGCACCGCAGCCTGAAGCCAAGACTTGTTTCTTAACTGGCAACCTGCCTCCCACGGACGGAGGAAGCAGATTGCCTCTTTGCTGAGCGCTTAAGACAAGGTACTGATATAACAACAGTGGACAAGCAGCTGGGAGCTGGGCTGTCAGCCTGTCACACACTGACAAATCTGTTGTTCATATCCAGGCAGGATGTGTGTGTTTGGCCATCAGGCTCATCCATCTCGCGCGGGCTGTGCGGGGTAGCCTCTCCCCCACACGCGCGCCGATGGACCGAGCGCTGTTATTACCTCTTTCTGAAGGGTCTCAACTAAACAACTCATTTGCTTTTTTATGATGGGGCCTGGCAAATGAGACAAGTAAGATAGCCTGCTCAATTTTTGTTTCTCGCTCTTCGTTCCACACACCAAGACAGCCTGGATTGCCACTTCGTGTCGCATACATAAAATCATAATTCTAAATGGCTCCGCACTGCTTTTCTGAAAATCCACAGAGCAGAAGGAAGGGCAAATATAAGAAATATTAAATTCAAGTGGTGCTGTTTGAGGGGGGGAGGAAATGATTTGAACAGGATAACACGGTATGGGGATGAGTTCTTCTGTTTTGTTTTTGTGTTTTCTTTTCTTTTTTTTTTTCCTCTCTTTGGGTCTTTTATTTTCCAGGCAGGGCTGACTTTCAGAATGATCTCTAACAAATTTCCCCTAGAGCCACTGAATTCGTAACACTCAGACTCTCACTCTCTCTGCAGATTCATTTCAGGCTGAATGTGAGGCCCACCTGAGACTAAATTTACAATTCCCTGGCCAAACCATATCTATATTTATATGGGCCTTTGTAAATCAATGAAATACATTTTCTTTTTTTTTAATGTAGGCATTTGGGGGGAATTTAAAAGTGATTGAAGCTATATCCTAGAGTTTCTGATATGATGTCATTTACCGTTTGTTGGTCCTTACCTGGAAAATTAAAAAAAAAAAACAAAATTCTGGCTATGGGTTATTGATTTGTATCAGTTAAACAATGTGTGTATATGTATGTGTGTGTGTGTGTGTGTGTGTGTGTATAAAATTTATCAGGTTTTTTTTTTTTTTTCAGTTCCCATGGTCAGCCTAAGAGCTTTTTATCTGAGGAAGTATTTTGTGCAATATTTCAGATAATCTGATCTGTAACAACCAGAAATGTGCACTAACTCAAAGAAGCAATGCAACATATTAAGTAAAGGCAGAAATGATGCCAAAAATGCCGTATTAACATTTTAGCGTGAAAGAAGTTCATATCCCTATGGTTCTCAACAATACACCACAGCAGTTTGCAATTTAATTTAAAAAATTCTTTCAGGTGAAAGACATTTTTTTCAGTAAGAAATAGTTAAGACATGGGGCGCCTGGGTGGCTCAGTGGGTTAAGCCACTGCCTTCGGCTCAGGTCATGATCTCAGGGTCCTGGGATCGAGTCCCGCATTGGGCTCTCTGCTCAGCAGGGAGCCTGCTTCCTCCTCTCTCTCTCTCTCTCTCTCTGCCTGCCTCTCCATCTACTTGTGATTTCTCTCTGTCAAATAAATAAATAAAATCATAAAGAAAAATAAAAATAAATAAAAAAAATAAAAAAAGAAATAGTTAAGACAATATGTACTATGTATTGAATTCTCACTCTTAGAATTTTCCTTTGCTGTGTTAATATTTGTTAGGAGAAAAGTTTCTATTAATATTTTAATTGGTGGAGGAGTAAAAGAAAACAGCTAACGGTGCAAATGAAAAATCCCCAAAGAATAGTTTTCTTCTTTTGTTCACTACTTCCAGTGCCCTATTAGAGCTACATAATTATTCCCATATAAACACAAACTCAGGAGTGATATTTACTACTGATTTTTCCTAAAAATTTTTAAAGGACATGAACTTTCAAGAGTTGCAAAGGAAGCAGATTATTGTGGTAAACTTTTATTTAAAGGTAATAAACTAAAATTAATTATATATATATACAAGGAAAAATATGTATCGAAGAATGGTCTATTACTTAGGAAATGCAACTACTGTTTCTAGCATAGCAAAATGTGAATGTACTCTTAACTGGGGAAATATCTTCTATTCCTAGATATATTATTATTCCCTCGATTTACCTTGGTTTAAAGTATAATATAGCTTTAAGCAAGTATTTTACTCTGTTACAATATGTTTCCCGCATTTTTATGGGTCTGAATGAGAAGAAAAGTGAAAATACGCTCTGTTTAAATCAGTAGTGCAGAAAAAATATGAAGGATTGATTCCTACTTTGGAAATGAATTTTTCCTAATAGAAAATAAACCATAAATATTCAAGAGGTCCAAATAACTCATGTCGACTTTAATAATACCCACATTAACCCCTCTATATATTTTCAAGTTTTAGAATTGTGCCTATTTTTTAACACTATAATGATGTGTTCCCTCTCCTTACACCATTTCTGGGTGCTCTTTCTTCTGTCCTGAGACTCCAGAGATTTTTGATTGACAGAAAGATTACCTAATAAACCTTCACTACAAACTAATTAATCACTTTGAATACAACACTAAATTGGCTGGCATAAAAAAGCAAATGAGGTGGGTGTTGAAGACCATTTTCAAAGGACCTTCGTGAAAAGCCAAGTACAGACTTCATTTTTCTTTCCTCCTCTCTTCTTCATGTTCCCAGAAACTGGGTCAAATGTACACTTTCATCCCCGTCTCTCTACATGGGTCTCCCTGTAACTGCCTCCAGACCGGACCAAGAATCAACAAGTATCTGCGGAGCTCTGGGATAAGAGTATGGTTACGTAATAAAACCTCCAGTTTTCATGTAATAATCGAGACCCTCTCCCCGCCCCGGCCTGTTGCAGCCCCCCCAGCACTCTGTCCATCTTCCTGTAATACCAGGAATGACTTTTTATACATGTCTGTGGGCTCCTTCCAGAAACATCTTTTATTCATTTCTGTATCCTCCGCACATGGCATAATCTGGCACTCCGCACTTGGGTAATGAATGCGTGCTGTCTGGAACAAAAGATGGTGGTTTTCACTTATCTTTTCTACTTGAAATGCCAATTTCTCTGCATTTTCATACCCACTCAATAAAGTCAAAAGGTGTGTTGTTGATTTTGGCTAGAAAGACAATGGCCCTTAATAGAATCAAGATCCCCTGTTCACGGTTGTTTGTTTGCTTGTTTTAAAGAGAAAAATAAATAAATTTTTTAAAAAAGAAAAAATCTCTTGGTCAGCCTGACCATTATGCCAACTTAACGTTATACACCAGATCCCGGAAGACTGAGACATGCTGGTTGTGTCACTTTCATTTGTGTCAGCTGATTTGGGGACAGAGGATCCTCTTGGGCTCTCCCTGCCTCATCACCACTAACATTTCCATTACTCTGGTCCCACCAGTCTGGGCCTCTGTTAAAGGGGAAAAGATTTTTTTTCGAATAAAGCAGAGGTTTCTTAAATCCACTCAAGGCATCTATCTCCCCAAGTCCCTGGTCCACTTTTCCTTTGCTGTTTATCTCAAAAGGAAGAGATACAGTCCTCCAGAAATCTACCTTATTCGCCACCATCCCCACTTCCAATGGACTCACACACACAAAGAAGGCCTCCATCTTTTGCGCCCTATGCCTGATGCGATCAAAGTAGGAGAGGTGGTGGTCTGCGACCCTGAAGGACCAAGCAAACATTTTGCAGATTCTCTGTTCCCACTGGCAACAAGTAGCCTCCCATGGTTTATCTGAGATTCATCTCTTCACCTCTGGCCTTAAAATAAATAAGGCTTAAAAGAAAAAAAAAAAAAAATCAACACTGGACGGTCCAAAGAAACATGGCACTTCTAATTTATCACTTTGGAAGGGAAGGGCTCCCCCCACCCCCCCAGCTCTATCCTGAGTTGGCCCCTCTCAGCCTCCCCGTGTTGCCTGCGGTAGCTTTTGTCTGCTGTTCTGGTTCATGGCTGGCTGCCTGTGCTGGATGAGTGGGTCTCGGGATCTGTCTGTTGAACTCCAAACACAAACATCGCTCCGACCAGACAAGCTGTGGCTTCCCGGGATACTAATGAGCCCCAGCTCTCCACGAGAGCTCCCCGTTCCCGGCCCCTCCCCCGCCTCCCCTGCCCGCGGCCTCGCTTCCTGCCCCCGCCCTCAGGCCAGCCCTGCCCCTTCAGCTGCCTCTCCTCCCTGCTTTGATCCCAAGCGCTCAGAGACCGGGAGGGAGAGGGGAATTATTTATTGTGCGTCTGTTTAAAATGAAAGGCTTTTACATTTTAATGAGCACTAAATAGGTGCGAGGAAATATTGTTCATTAGCTGTAATCTACGGAATTGCTTGAGTGAACTTCCTTTGGAGGCTGCTTTAAACGGTTCACTCAAGTAAAGCAGTTTGTATGGTAATTAAGGGAGCATTTTTCTGTCAACATCTGTGCTGCTATTTATAACGGGAGGTAGCTCGCAGCCACACCAGAGGAGCCGCAAGGGGTAGGTGAGGAGCGAGGCAGGTGGGGTGGGGTTGCTTCTTGGGCTGCTGGTGGCTCAACTATTTCTTCCTGGCACCTTTACAACGAAGACAAGCTCCTTTTTCTTGCTTTCCTTCCACTCAATGTCTAATAATTCTTTAAAAAAAAAAAATCATTCCCCACTCTTTCCAGCTAGAAGAATTATCTCTGTGACATCTCTCCATTAATCACATCCCTCCCTTGGCAGCCCAGGCAGGGAGATTCAAGCTGTTTTGGAGGAGCAAGTGGTCTTCAGCTTTGTCAGATGGTTTCTTTCGGGTTGTCACCCATTTTTCTCTCAATCACCCCTTTCCACACACTTACGGTGGCCGCAAGATACCAGGACCAGAACTTTGGGAATTCAAGGCAGGCAGAGAGCTCTGGAAAATGAAGAACTAAATTGGGAATTTCAAAGGTCTCCTCTTGCAGGGAACCAGTCATCTCTCTACAACACGAGATGTGCACAGCTCCAGCAACCGGTCTGATCTGATGTTTCCCTTAAGTGGTTTGGAGGACTATTTGCCTTCCCCCCAACTAAAGGAAGGCCGGGCTTGACATACCCTCAGAGTAGAGAGACCCGGGAGAGGGTGTCACTCTGGTAAGTTCCAGGGACAGGCAACTAGGGCAAAAAAGGTTTGTTAGGAAAGTGGATGGGCTTTGCTGAGGTCAAGACCAGGGAGATGAGCAATCAACAGACAGAAAGCCAGTAGAAGGTCAGGCAATGGGAGCTGGTGATCTGCAGTCAAGTTTGGGGCTGGGCAGTGCTCCAACACTGGGATGGATTACAGAGCAGTCAGAACCACAACTCTGGGCAAAGTGGGAATTACTGAATATAAAGCAAAAGTCACTGGATGAGAAATAAGACAAAAACTCCATTCTCGGGTCCAACGAGGTATGAAGTCTGAGCAAAACCAGCAGCCATCCCAACTGCATATGCTACCCTTGAACAACAAATAGGTCTTTTTAAATCTTCTCTGACTAAAGGCAGAGCTATTCCAAAATTCTCAAAAAGAGCAGTTATTTTTCCTAGCTCTGAAGGTTATAACAATACAGAGACAAGGGTCAAGCAGATCTTAACCACTGAAGGAAGAACAGAGATCATTTACCAACTTGATTGGGATTCTTAAATGCAGGGAAAATTTTCTGTTTGGCTTTCCATGTCTGCCTGCCTCCTTCTTTCCTTCCTTTCTTTCTGAGAGTTTACTCAAAATAAATATCTTTTGAATGAATGAATCTACAATTGAGGATTCTGTCAGTAATGGGAATGACATAATAATGGAAAAATGAAATAGAAGTGAGAGTGATAATTGACAACTTTTCTTCTCCTGAAGAACCTTTATTTAATCAGTGAATTAGGAAAAAATCAACAACCTTAAAATGGAAATGCTCTTGTTCATCCCATTCAAAATCCTGATTTGAAAAATACACTGAGCAGTTCACATCACGTGCCCGTTGGATGGGATTGTATGGTGCACACGGAAGCTCTACTGACTTCTGACCCCTCTCATTAGACCCTGAATATCATGAACTCTCTCTCTTTATTAAAAATCATCTTCACTGACAGAACTTACTGTTAAACGCAGTATTTTATCTCTATGCTATTTTTGTCTTAACTCTATTTGTATTTGATTATTATGTTTAGGTTCTGTGTCTTAACTCTATTTGTATTTGATTATTATGTTTAGGTTCTGTATTTTGTCCCAAGGCAACTTCACTAAATGACTGACTTTAAGTCAAATTAAGACATAAAAAGTGTAGTAAACATCAAATAAAAATAATTTATACTTAGCGATAACATGAATAACCCAAATCCACAAGTGACTCCCAAATTACTGTCCATTTAAAATAACTGCCTTTCAGGGCACCTGGGTGGCTCAGTCAGTTAAGCTTCTGACTCTTGGTTTTGGATCAGATCATGATCTCAAGGTCCTGAAATCAAGTCCTGTGTCAGACTCGTGCTCAGGATGCAGTCCACTTGTCCCCCCTCCTGTACTCTCCCAAAAATAAATAAAATAATTTAAAAGAAAGAAAAGAAAAGAAATGCTTTTCCGTACACCACCAATATAATTAGGCTGGGAAAACCTTCTCATCTGCTTGTTCTTCCCCACCATGATACAGTTTCTTCTCTAAGGGAAAGATCAGAGTAAAATAGGGAAGAGGAAGCAGATTGTTTAGATCTGGAGTTTGGGGAGAAGTCTGTTTTAAAAATGAAAATGAAAATCTAGGAATCCTCAGCCAGTAGGTGCTGGCTGGTGGGAGACATGGAGTGAAGGAGATTTCTCAGAAAGAGGAGAGAAGATCTCCAAAATGGGCCTTGAAGAGGTTACCATTGGAGGTTTGAGCAGACCAGGAGCAGTGTGGTTTTCATTGTTGTAACTGTGTCTTTCCACAGCACAAAATTCACCTGCCATAGACACATATGTGGAACTTACTGTTGGTAGAAAGCCAGATGTCTATGGTCATTATTTTTCCAGATGGACAGAAATGAACACATCCAGAGGGCAGTCAGTATTCATGCTTTTTTGGGTAGCATTTACTGCAAATTACCTGCTGTAGTCAAAGAAATTCTAAAGATGCTAGGTCTCTGCATTTTTCTTACAAATAAGATTCTAAGTTCCTTGAGGAGAGAAACCAGGTCCCATAATTCTGTTTTCAACTTGACAGAGTGCTTATAAATAGGTAATACAAAATAAATGTCTATCGATAAGAAAAAAATGATTCTGTACATACTCATCCTTAATAAAACATTTAATCTCAGTATTTTTTAACTGATCATTTTTTCATTTAATAAATATTTGAGTGCCTTCTATTTACTGTTACCATCTTATGGATGACACTTCAAGTGAAAAAAATAGGTCTTAGATATTTTCTTCTTTTATATTTATGGTTTACATTCACATTTTAGTTTTGTTTATGACTAAAGCAAAGATTACCTTTTAATTGGGATAAGAATCAATTTCTAAAAGTTAGTATGTTGATTTTTAATAAAACTAATCAGATATCATCTTTTAAAATGATTTCTTTTCGTGGTTGGCTTAATGTGGTTACTTGCTGAATTGTATATGTTTTGCTCACTTAGGTAAGAGAGAGTCAAATATTTTAAAAGATTTTCTTCAAAGTTGAGAAAGGGACTATCCCTTCATAGTCTTCCTGTTCAATTTTGTTAGGTATTATTTAGTAGGGAGGCAGGATATGATGCGTGTCGTTAGATTATTTTAATCTGAGCCCATTTTTATTACTCCACGTGAAACAATAGATTTTGACCATGAAATTCAACATATGTAATCAACAAATTGCAGTGCTTTGTAAGCTTCAGCTTCTCATTTAATTTAGTTGTCATTGCAGATATCATCACACCGAAATTCAGCATTAGGAGCCAACAGGGCATATTTTGGTGTTCCATTAGCATTTGCCTTGGAATTAAAACTTGATGCATCCAACCACCTGCAGCATGTATTAATGGGTCCCTAAAATGTGCCCCAGAGTGACATGTTTTAGTACACACAGAGAACGGTTCTTTAACTTTCCACTTAATTTTAATTGTTTCCCCCCCCCCCCGAATATTCTCTAGAAAGTGCTTTTCTCAGCCTAAACACACTCTTTAAAACATTCACAACTGGAGTATAAAAGACAATTAGAATGAACTTACTAGACTGCTTTTCTCCATTGTTTGGAAAACATCTCGATGAATATGTAACTGGAGAAATAGCCATCGCCACTGGCTAGAAACCGGAGGAAACTTTGGCTTAGATCTGAGTTAGAAGAGATGCCTTATATACATATTTCAAAGTGTTGGCCAAGGCTTTGTCTATGAGACCCTGAGTAGAACTGGGCGGAGGTTAAGAAGAACTAAATCACTTTGCATTAAAAGGGCAAATATGGTGAGTAAAAAAAAATAGCAGAAGAGTCTGAGAAGGGATGGAGAGAGTGAGAAGATAGATGCAAGCCAACGAAGCAGGCAAAATGAGGGCTGTCAGTAGGAAGGATTTGTAATGGCCAAGTTCTATGGGTTTGCTTTGTTGGAATAGAAATCCCCCATATCTTCAAACTTTTGTAAAGTTCGGTATGTGCACGAATGCCTCATGTGACTACTCTGTTGGACTGAGAATGATTTCTTTCAGTCTTTTAATTTCATATTGGAGGTAATGACACCTGGAAGAGGGACAGTCCATGTACAACAGTTCTGTCTGCAAAACTTTAGAGCCCATGGTGATCTGTCTAACAAAGAGAACTTCCCAGGAGAACTCTGGGTCTGAATCACAGCGCCTGCAGTTGCTATCTGGGTAACCTTCCAGTAATTACTTAGCTATTTTATTTATACTCTGTCTTGATCCATAGAAGATTCTAGCCAACGTGAGTTACTGAATCTGCAATAGCCTCAATTTCCTCATTGGTAAAATGGCAAGAACAATCCTGACAAAAATACTGTTTCGAGAAGCGGTTTTCAAATTTCCTTGTACTTTTCACAGTGATCCCCCAAACGGAAGGCTGGACAGCCCTTCCTATCTGAATCCAACCATCTTGGGTACATTATTCATAATAATTCCAATAACTGATTTTTAATTAGACTGGACTATGGAGAATTATCAAATGTGGGGAACTTCGGATATTATTCTATGGATCTAAGTCAGTTATTCTTAATATCACCACTGCTTTTGTGATTTAATGTCTTATGCATTATTCTCTGAAACTGGTTTCAATTCATAAGCAGTAGAGTTTAGTGGTTTGAATCCAGGCTTCATTATTTACCACTTATTAGCTGTGTGAGGTTATACATCTACTCCGGGATTTAGCTTCCTCATAAGGTTGACCTGAGGATTAAATCATATCTATAAAGCACTTAGAGTATACTCTTTATTGTAGTAAATGTTCTGTTCGCCTTCGTTTTTGCAGAAGGGGGGACGATCTTTTCTAAAAAATGGACTTTATTTTTTCAGAGCAGGCTGAGTTCACAGCACAACTGAGTGGAGAGTTCCCACATACATCCCTAGCCCCAGGTCTTTCCTACCAGGGACATCCCGTACATCTCAGGGTGTCACATCTAGACAATGGATGGACAAACATCAACATACATCATTATCAACCCAAGCCCATAACCCACGTCAGGGCTCACTCTTAGTGCTGTGCATTCTATGCACTTTGACAGATGTATAGTGACGTGTATCCCCCACGATAGTATCATACAGGAATAGTTTCCCTGCCCTACACATCTCCTCTTCCCCACCTGTTCATCCCTCCCTTTGTCCAAAACCCTGGCACCCACTGATCTAGTCACTGTTTCCACAGTTTTGCCAATATATTAGCTTTTATTAAAAATATTAATAGGTCATTACTGCACTCTCATAGGAAACAGGCATTTTATATAAATTATTTAATCTTAATCACGGCATCTTGTATAAATTATTTTATTTAATCCTAATCATGGATTTACAATGTATGGTTACTGTTCTTATTTTATAGATGACAAAATAAAGCTCAGACTTTAATTTCTAATGTCTTTCAGTACCTTTAATGTATTAAAATGGTTGAATGAAAAACAGTTTAGATTTTGAACTACAAAATCACTTGAGATATTGTATAATATATTATATATCCTGCTTTCAATTTAAGAAGCATGTGTATTCAAAGAATATTCACTACCACTACTATGCTGAATTCAGTACAGTGTCTTTATAAACCAGCAACTATTGACAAAATATAGGTATTAGTGTAAGATTTTATAATATGCTTACCTTCGTGTTCATATTAATTTATAATTGAAGAAATCCTTTGTAGACATTTTGTTAAGCAAATTCTAAGTTAATGGTATTGTATTGATAAAAACAAATGAATAAAACTCCTATTGTGTTTGTGGCTTAGTCTGAAAGTTATCAATAAAACATATTAACAGTATATTCAAATATTCATGTATATAATGATAATCCTATATTAAATTCATTTCTTTTTTGCCTTATTTAAATTGTTCTATTTGTTCTAACTTTTGATTATTATCAAGATCACATACTTTATTTAGTGATATTATATATAGTGATATTACGTATATTTATATAGTGACACTTCGGTCACTAATTCCATCATTACTATTGCTTTAAGCCATAATAAACCATGAATGGGTTACAAGTAAAATAATACTTTGAGACAGTCACATTACAATTCAATATTTTATTTCCTAACTGCATCATGAAGAGGTAGACTCACTCATAAGGTTTGATAAGGACATACATCCAAAAAATTTATCAATTAATCTAGTGAATAAGTAAAAATGTTCAAATATTACTACTCTACCAAGATAACTACTCAAAGTTATCATAGCTACTTGCTTTGGGGGCCAGTGAGTAAGCCTCAGATGATGCACCTTCAGAATTTTCTAAATTTTTGGACTTTTGCTGTATAAAAAAACAAAGCCAAGAATTTCTAATTCCTAACTCTCAGACTTAAAATGCACACAAAAAAATCAAACACTGAGAAAAAAATTTTAATATTCTGTGAATAGCAAAGCCTTAGAAATGATAAAGAATGTAAAAGAAAAGCATATGACTTTTGCTTACAAAAATCTTACAATATACTTGAGAAGTGAAAAAAATGTATATATGTACATATATACTTATATACATATGTATATATATGTACAGAGCCTACTGGGGAAAGATTATGGAGCAATATGCCTGCCCCTCTGTCCTTCCTCTCCACCAACTCAATTCCTGCCCATCTTTCAACACTCTTGTCAACACTAAAGTCTGAAGACTTTATCAGGAACCCCACAATAATCTCTATTTCAGAATTCCTTAAACACCTCAAGAGAAGGTCAAGACCATACTACATTTAAGCGGCTTATATTGGTTTCCACATACTGCATATAAATTTCATTAAAAAGCAGAACAAACGGCATATCTTAAGGGAATACACATGATTCCTTCCCCTGGAATGCTCTCCCATGTCACCTCTGGCTACCACACCTTTATCCTTTTGCTGTTACTTTCCTGTGGGAAACAGTTGTGCTCGGTGCCTCTCTTGTGTGCATTATCTTGTGGTTATCTTGGTGTGCCGGTGTGTGTGTGTGTGTGTGTGTGTGTGTGTGTGTGTGTGTGTGTGTGTGCAGTCAGTGGAGCTTCTGACTTGGTTTTGGCTGGGGTAGTGGTCTCAGGGTTGTGGGATCGTCCTGCATCCAACTCCACACTCAGCATGGAGTCAGCCTGAGACTCTCTCTCCCTCTCCCTCTGGGAGAGAGAGTCTGCTCCCCTCCATCCCTCCATCTCTCTCTAAAATAAATAAATAAATCCTTAAAAAAAATACAGTTATCTTTCACTGTACTGTACTAGACTGTTTGTCTCATCCAGTGAGATTTACATTCTCAGCTGCTGGGACCCTTGGTTTATTTTCTGATTTAAACTCAAGGGTTAGCAAAGTACTGAATACAAAGTTGGTATTCTGTAAATATTTGTTAAATTAGCAAATAGGATTTGTGGCAGCATTTTATTTATTAGAGGTTGAGTTGAAATGGTCATTGAAGGAGTGACTGCCAACTATTTTTGAGAAGTCTGGGTTCCTTTTTTTCATATCCCATATTTGTTCTTTCATAAATCTTTTAACTCTCTTTTATATCAAGAATCTAGCCTTTTCTCACCACCCCGACTTCTAAATACTCTCTTCTGTTCAACAGATGCTTTGACTAATCATTGAGCAAAATGGCTCCATCTTTAAAATTACCTCCTCCAGGGCAAAACATTTAACATGAAGGAAACTTCAAATCTGGCCAAAAGATACAATATACATCTATTTGTTGTCACTGCTAACATTAGAATAATCCAAGACATGTGATTTATAAAGCTTTTCAGCATTCAAATGTCTGATTTTGATAAGATGCCCTTAGAGTAGGTGTTCTGGTGCCTTAACATGGCTGAGGAAAAAAGCTCAGAAAGATAGAAATATGCCCAGGACAACATAAGTAATGAAGTAGATAGAATTGGGACTAAAACCAAGGCCATGTGATTCCTAGTTCAATACTGATTTCTCAGTGTTTCAAATTTATGTATTGTGTTATATTAGTATCACTAAAACGTTTTATGTTACCTAATAATTTCATGTTATTTTTTTCAAGCATGTAAATTAAAACTTCAGTTAGGTGTCCCAGGGGACTAGCTAAGCACTTCTTCCCCAAGTAAATATGGAGGGAAAAATGTGAAAAATACACATACAAATAATATTAAAATATGATTTATCAGAAAACAGTGCTCTCGAAAATAATCAAGTCTTCTCTCTGAAGTCTGCTGATTATAATGAGAGAATCGCCTTCAAGATCATGCAAAATGAAATTTCAGGTTTAATTTTGTTGCTTGGGATTACGTATCTTTCTACAGGTCATACTGTTTACTCCATGTCGACATTTGATGTTGACCATTGATTTTAACCTCATTTAGTGTAACATTATGAACAGTAATGTGTATGAAGTATTAAATATTAATAATTTATTGTTCTCTCTACTATTTGTATATAGGCAATTGATACCTTTTTCAGATGGATTTTTTTTTTCTGTAACTCTAAAGAAATTACAAAAAAGTGGGGCACCTGGGTAGCTCAGTGGATTAAGCCTCTGCCTTCAGCTCGGGTCAGGATCTCAGGGTCCTGGGATCGAGACTTGCATTAGGCTCTCCGCTCAGAAGGGAGCCTGCTTCCCCTTCTCTCTCTGCCTGCCTCTCTGCCCGCTTGTGATCTCTCTTCCTCAGTGTCAAATAAATAAATAAGATCTTAAAAAAAAAGAAGTTACCAAAAAGTTTAATAAACACTCAGAGGCGTACAGCGCTGATGGTAAAATAAAAAGCCTATGATTCACAGCATCACTGTTCGTCGGTGTTTGTTTAGAACCGATACTGGGGATATGCCCCTTCAGCTCATAGATATCTGTCTTGGAGGGTGTGCTCCTTCAAGAAAGAATGTAACCGTCCATCATCTTTTTCAACGCTCATTTGGCTGTAAGAAACAGAAATTCACCTACAGAAGCTCAAGGACAAAGCATGGAGAAGGTAATTTTAGAGATGGAGGAGAAACCTATGGAAACCCATGTTACTGTGGAGGGGACATAGCTACACTTCGAGGAACTGGAAAATTGCTCCAGAGCTACTACATCCATCTTTTTCTCTAGAGTTCTGTGGTCTATTATCTCTGCTTCTTTCTGTTTTTTTCTGTGTCATTATTTTCTCTACTGACTAATTTCTTCTGCAGGGCTCTGGTTTGTGCTTATTTAACCTACCGTGTTCTGGTTTGTTCTAGGTGGACCCTCAATGACATTTTACTTTCAGCTTCTGTGTATCTTAATTGGAGAAAGGGAACGGGAAGGGGATGAAAAATAAACAAACAGCAAAATCCTATTGGTTTGTGCTCAGTGAAGCTATTCATTCCCCTCGGGTTCACATATTTGCCTCCAGTCCAATCAGCAGAAACCAGGGGACACACAAACAGGGCTCCCTAAGCCCACCCACAGGGTCGAGAGGCTGGGAAAGAATTTTAAAGAAGAAAGCAGCAGCTGAGGGCAGTGATAATTTTTCTACTGTGTCTCTTTATGTCCCTTGATAGAGCCCCTTCTTCATGCACTGTGGATGACAAGCCTTGAAGAAGATGAAAAAGAAACAGGGAGAAATTTCTCCCCCCCCTTTCAAGCACACAGGCACATACATGTACCCCAAGATAATGGTTTTAAATAACCTTCTGTCTCCTTTTTCTAAACATTTTCCACAGATTTCACCTTGCCTTAATAAATATCATTCCATATGCTTCTAGTTTTATGGTAATGATGAGAAAAGGGAAGGAGAAAAAGGAGATATGAAGTCAAATTATTATTACAGTTGAATGTTGGAAAACCAGCTGGCAAGTTATAATTTACTGCTGTTCATTAATCAGGTACCGCTTAGATCTCAAATATAAGATTTCCTACATGCATATTCTCGTACAAGGTTAGGAGATGAGTATAATAAAGGTAAACATTCAATGATGATAGAATGCTTTGCATTGTCTGGTAAATTACTTGGCGAATGTTATAAAACTTAAGAATTTTCTTTTTGTTTTGCTTCTCTCTGGATAGAGCTTTTATTATAGATTTTTGTGTATACCATTGTAAGGCAACCAAATACCATAAAAGAAATAATATTTTGATCTCATGGAAAGTTGATGCAAGGAAAGAGGTTTGAATCTGGAAAGCTAAAAATAAAGAAATGGAACAGCAAAATAAAAACTGTCATGAAAGCATTTTAGGCTTGGAGTGGAAAGCCAACGATCAGAGCAAAATCAGAATCTGGATCTAGAATCTGGACATAGAGCACAGTTGGGCAAGTAGCAATTCTAAAGGTCAGTACTTGGCAAGCAGAAATTGGCAAGCATTTGCTGCTTGAAGACGGAATACCTTCTCAGATCACACACAAGCCATCAGTCTAGACTATAGGCACTTATAGCAGCAGACACCCAGAAATCTGGCCAAACAGAGACTGAATGAAGAGGGATTAGGGGACCCAAGCAAAGAGTCTGGCCAGCAAGTAGAGGGCACTAGTGCAAAGCAAAGCTTTTCTGGCCAGAGGGTTTCTGAATAATGGCTGTAACTGCTCTTGGCATGGGGAATAAAGAAATCCCGAGAGGATGAGGATTCCTGGGGGTGGGAGACAGAGGGAGAGATAAATCCAACACGTTTTTATTAGGAAAGACTTAATTCCGCTAGTATCCTGGTGTAGGTCTTGCAGAGATAGCTAAGAACATAATCTGCCCTCTGATCGCAACAGAGTGTTACATATGACACAAATATAGACATATTCAAGAAGCAACATACATTAGGAATACATTTTATGTAATTATAATCTTAGGCTGTAATATATTTATAGCATTGACCTGACAAATATCTTGTTCATTTGAGAAAAGTACTGTAAAGCCTTATTAAAGTTAACGGGGTGAACAATCTAGAGCACAGGCTTTCTTCTTTTTTATGTTCAATGTTTAACTAACTGGTTAAAAATACTGCTCTCTACACTTCGTTAGTAATATGTATTTTCAGCCCTCAAAAAGATTAGAATTTAACAAATCTGATCTGACTTTGCTTAATATCAAATTAGTAATACATATTTTTACAATGGTGAAATTCAATGAAAATTTAATATCCTAATCTTGGGGAAGAGAATTTTCTGACAAAGAGAAATCTGTAATATTTACCATGCCTGTTTTATGTACTATAATCTGTAATATTTAGCATAGCATTTGTTAGATCAGATAAATGCCCACATTTAAGAAAGTTTAAACATCACATTCTATAATACTAAATATAAATAATTATGTTAATAAAGTATGTTGATATGAGATATATTGGTACTATTATTTATTAATGTTAAAGTAATATTAAGTATTACTTTAAATTTTAATATTAATTTTAAAGTAATGTCTGTGAAACGTTGATCATTGGGTTTTTAACAAAGACTCCTTCAGGGCAAAAGTTTTTTTGAAAACCATGGTAACTTCTTTATGATTATAGAATGAAGGTATCTTCATTAACAAGAGCCGTAAGCAAGCTGTTTATTTCGTTTGTGTATAGGACCGTTTGGATTTTAAGCATGCAAAGCACCCTAACAGGGGATAGGAATCTTCGTTTTACAGAAACTTGATTAATTTCCTACTTGAAACCGCTAACTGCTTCTAATCATATCTTGCAATGGAATTTCATTTTGTTAACGGTGAATTTTGACTATGGAATTTTAAAAATAAGAATGCAGTATGGTGTATACTGAACACTGCACATGAAATATCCTCTTCAAATAACACACTCCAAGCCTATGCGATTGGGATACGAAACAGATATGAAAGAAATAAAAGCTAAAGGAGGCACAATCATCGCACCGGTTATAAAGCTCTTTTCAAACACGGTTGCGTTGAGAATTATACTGTTAGCATTAACTACTCTGCTAAATGTAATTTCAGAGCAGCTTGGCTATGCTGGGACCAATAATGTTTCAGCAGATGTTAACAGTGAGGGAATTTAAAGATTACAGAGTTTCATGGGTGTAGTAAAGCTGCAGTGGGAACAGAAATATTACCGTAGCTGTTATGTTCTGAGTGCGTCACATTTACTGACAAGTAATACATGAGTGATAGTGAGGACCAAGGGAATGGAACTTGATACTTACTGGTCAGCAGCATATAAATTCCATAAATTAAACAAAGTTTTATGTATTCTTCATTTCTTTTCAGACTGATCTTCCTCAGAGGGCCTTTGTTTCATGTTAATTCCATCATCAAAGCTTTGTTCAACCATACTGTTCTCTTTAGAAAATGTATATCTTCATTCAGGATTGGCTTGCACACATCTATCCCCATTATTTTTAAATCTTGGAGTGATCTCCGTGTGGAACTGCAGGCAACCTCAACATTTTTTATCATGGGCTTTCTCAGGCTCCCACTTCTGATGTAAATCCCATCCTTGTCCATTTAAAAAAGACAATGTTCAGCTTATTTCTTCCCTTAATGATCTGAAAGGAACAATCAGCTGATCTCTGAAGATGGGAATGGGAGAAAACTTGGCCAAAGGCATTATCCTTCCTTCAGCAGCACAATCTGGGGGTGAGGGCAGTAAATGAAAGGGGGAAAATGTCACTGTATTTACCTGGGGACAAATGGAGAATGGGCAGGAAGGTTCATATATTCCTTAGTGAGATCTCCAGCTTTTTTAATGGGGCCAGGTAATTAGCCATTAAACAATAAAAAGTTCTTGATGGGCTGAATATCTTAAATCCTAATAACCCCACTGGATTTCAGGACAAAGCCAAAGTTAGATTGCAAGACTGTGAGAAACAAGACTAAAGTTGTATTTTTATAACAAACCAAGTCAGCAATAGTTTTTAAAAATGTAAAGTGTATTGATGTTGAAAATTGTAAGAGTTAAACTAATAGTATTTGATGACTTCTAATAGGCAAAAAATTAGCCATCTACAAATCTATTTTTTCTAATTGTCTTGACACAAAGAGAGAATTTCATTGATGTTGGAACTCATTCCACCACACCGACCAGACATCGGAGTAGAATTTTTGGGTAATATGTCCCATTATTTGAAATATGAATCTCCCCATTTAAAATCCTGAGGCCAGCCATGCCCATATGGAGCCCTTATGTGGCACTTCTACCTTCTACCTTTGTCTTTCTCCTTCACTCATTTAGCCCATGTGTGTACATCTTTCTTGTTCCTAGGTAGTCAGCTAGATTGAGAACATGGATTATTTTATTTCTTGTTGCTCTTCCATCTACTAACATTTTAGCAGTGCTTTGTAACAGTAAGCAAAGAAATAAAGAGAGAGGAAGAAGTCATTGCTGAAGACCTTAGGTCTAACTAGCTAGAAAGTCCATACATTTCAGGCAATTGTGTGAAAAGTACTCTCCAGGTATACAGTTCTACGTAAGCACATCTTTCTATATTTTTATATACAGTAGTCTGTTGGCATTTCTATTTATCATAAATATTTCTTAGTATTTGCATAAACTTGTGAATTTAAGAGCTGGAAGGGACATTAATTAGTCACCTGATCTTTTAATTAATATTGTCTTTTGTCAGAAGACTGAGAATTTTCTCCCAGGGATTCAAGAAGAGTTCCCCAATAACACTCTCTAACAACATCATTATCTTAGCTTCACATTGCTTGCAGACGATGGAAATTAGCACACTCTTAGATGAGGAAATTTGGGGAAATAATGACTTTATGGTTTAAGGTAGGTGTTGGGTTCCTCTTTCTTCAAAAAATTAGACAAATTACTTTTCTAAGTCCACATTACTGTTGCCTTTTACAGATTGTGAAGGGTGTGAGATTTTCCCTATCTGTAAACTAAGAAGCTAGACTGCTTCTATCTGCTGGCAGAAGACAGAAGACACATGGGTCAAAGGAAAGGGATGTATTACTTATGACAAAAGCTGTGACCAGATTATTGGCATGTGCACCCTTTCCCAAATCCCAGTTTCTACAAGGCGGTATGAAGAAGGATAAGCAGCACCTGTGCTCATGGTAGGTTATGTTAGGGGAAAAGAAATCTGAGCTTCAAACCTGCGCTTTGCTCCTGATGGAGACCCTATTACTTTATTCCAAGGTTGTTTGCTGTGCAGACACCAGGAAAAGGCAGCCAGTAGCAAAGGCAGAGCATCCGTCTGCTTGCAGATGGACAGACATACAAAAGAGTCATGGGGAAATGTCTCAGGGCGATCACCCGGAAGTCTTAAGTTGTTGACCTTTTACCCAGAAGCAGTTTTACTGAAACATCATGCCCTGGGCTGCCTGCGAGGTAAGATGGCGACAGAGTTCTCTGACCTGAATCACTCCCGCATGGGCTCTAAGACAGATCTCCTTTCAAACAAATTCTCAGTCCATCGCCGGATGTCTAAAGGGTAGAAGTTATGCACTATTGAAATATAAGTGGTGAAAGCAGTTTTAATTTTCTTGCTGGCGTTATTATCTTTTAAGTCCTAATAATCTCTCTCATGCACAGGCCTTGAGCCTATAAATCTGTACAAGTTCAATTAGCAATGCGGTAGAACTTTTCCTCAACAGTGCAAGGCACTGATAAAAGCAAACAATACAATTCTAGCATGCTGCTTATTAAGAAGGGAGACACCCACACAGCCGACGACAGACGAAAGCCTTTTTATTTTGATGGTACTATTTCACTGTCTATCATAAACTTAGCGAAGCAAGCTTTCTCTATCCTGCTCTCCTTTTATTGGATATAAATCACCCCTGACAGGAAGTTTTATGCCTAAATCCGTTTACTGTCCTTGTTGGTAGTCTTTAAATTAATATTTATAAGCCGAAAAGGCCTAAAAGGATGCAGCAGTAAAATAGCTAAATGCTTCAGTTGGGCCTGAACTGATTTCCACCTCCTTGACCATTGACATTTTTTAATTACTCCTGACCCCACAGCCATTGTCAAGTCCAACCCTCTGCCTACAAATCACTGGCTTTGGTGGAATGGTGGTGGACAAAATAGGAGCTCAGCAGGGTTTAGCTTCTGCACTACACGTGAATTTTGAAAAGCTTTAGAGAGACAGAAGAAAAAGAAACTTAGAAATGAGCAGTGGCTGAAAGCAACGTTTTAGGAATTGTTCCGGTAGGAAGTGTGTAATGATGAATCTTTTTAAATTTCACGAAAATGCACAATATATCCTAAAAATTGCTTGGAATGAAACACTAAGCTAAATTAATTATTGGATTTTCAGGTACAACATTAGCCTAACACCCCGGAGCAGGCAATGTTGATACAATGACTTCATTCTTCATCACTGCCTTCTGATAGCAGCTCTTGTCCTATTAGCCTCATTGTGTCCACAATTTTTTTTGTTCAGGGATCTACACTATGATTCCTTTGCCTAGCCGTGTGGGGTAGGCAGGCTGGCCCCAGCCCCACAGGGGCCCTTTTGAATGGTCCAAATCAATTGTGGTGAAGGCATGAGAATGTGACTCAGTTCTGGCCAATGTGACATGAAGGAAAGTAGAGTAGGGAGTGCTTCCTTCTGGGGAATGCTTCCTTACTGTTAGTGGCCAGGATGAAGAATGGCCCTTTGCTGCTCCTTGTCACATCTAGAACTGGTGTGACCTTCTTGCCACTCTGAAGGGAGTCAGCTGGAGGTCTGATCCAACACATAGAGGACAGACCCAGTGGCATCCCAGACAAGCAGAGCTGAAGCCCTGACATACCCCTCATGAATATTGCCCTAACTATGGTTTTCTTGCCCTAAGGTAATACGTCCTTTATTGTTTGAGCTAATTAGAACCATCTGAAGTCATCTTTCCTTGCATCAAGGTAAATGGTATTATCTAGGACACCGAGCCCTCACAAGAAGTTCAACATTTATAAAAACAGAGTATTAAAATTAGATAAGCATCAATTCTCTGATTCCTTACTTCTTCCTCCCTAATATAAATCTATCTTTCTATGTGTTGAATCTCACTGGAAAGGCTTGTATCATAGGACTCTACCTTTCCTCCTCTGTAATCTCTTCCACATGATCACATCTGTTCTTGAATGTTGTCACACATGAGATTGCTTCCAAATGTACCTCTTCATCTAATAATCTTGCTGCTGCAAGTCCTCCTTCCCCAGCTGCTCAAAGGGTATTGAATTCAGGCCTGAAAGATACCAAAGTATTATCTTTCTCCAAATAAATTCTGCCTCTATTTTTTCCATCTCTGTCCATTTCACATTTCACATTTCCCCAAGTTGTCCTTACTCTCTCCCATTCAGTTAGCTGCTCTGACCAATCTATGCTCTCTCCTGATACATCAGTCACCAGAAAAGGAATCTGGGAATATTGTTCAAAATAGGAATCAATTGAAAGGGTAAAGAGGGGGTGCCTGGGTAGCTCAGTGGTTTAAGCCTCTGCCTTCGGCTCAGGTCATGATCCCAGGGTCCTGGGTTAGAGGCCCTCATCAGGCTCTCTGCTCAGCAGGGAGCCTCCTTCCTCTCTCTCTGCCTGCCTCTTTGCCTACTTGTGATCTCTCTCTGTAAAAGAAAGAAGGGAAGAATGGAAGGAAGGAAGGAAGGAAGGAAGGAAGGAAGGAAGGAAGGAAGGAAGGAAGGAAGGAAAGTATAGAGGGCCCAAGAAGTGATGGATGACTTACAAGAGCAAGCAAGAGGCAAGGGGGCTGGGACCTAAGCAGAGGAACAGTTATGTCTGTTCTCCTTCACTCCACTGCCACTGCAGTAATTCACCTTCAATTCACTCTATGTTCTTTTGCTACCTATTTAGGGTTCAACGTCCCATTTGTCAGACTGAAGTCCCATGCCCCATCCTCTCCTCCCATTCCTACTATCCAGTGGGATCCAGAGGGAGAACCTGGCCTCTTTAGAGCCCATAGCAGGAGAGAGAGTGATGGACATTCACCAATCAAAACCATATACAATAGGAGGTTCCCTCAAAAGAGAGATCAAAATACTCATAATAAGGAGTGAACATAAAGGATGATTGCTCAAAAGCCAAAAACCTACTAATGTCCATTAACCATGAATTTTATCTTTCCCTCAATTTACCCAACACAGCTTTAATCCAGATCCCTGCCACTGTGTGTCTTTGCTATGGAGCCGACAACCTTTTTGGTCTTTCTGCCTAATAGAACTGTCCACTCTCCACACCCACTTTAAACATCTTCAGCTTTCTAGATTTAGTAGCCTCAAATATGGCCTCAGTTTGGAGATTTTCCTGCTGAAGCACCTCTCTTTCTAAATCCGAGCAGCTCATCATCTACATCCCAAGTCCTCTTTCTTATTCTATCTGCCACTTGACCCTTCAACATTTCCCTACATGTCCTTATTATTTATATCTATATTATTTACTCTCAACTTATTTTGCTTATAACTTCTTTGACTCCTACACTTCCTTTTTTTTCTTAAGCCTGTGCAAAAGTATTCCTCAATTAACCAACCAGCTGATCAACCAATCAAGAAATCCATCCATAACTGCCTCCAAGATTGTCTCCTACCAAATCCCACCATCTCTGTGTGACCTCTTCATATCCAATATTCCTTAATATATATGTATGAAGTAGATCAGTAAGCAATGCAACATAAATTAGACAGTAACCCGAGAGGGGCAGGAGTTATGTCTATCTTCCTCTTGAAGGCTAAGTATTATAATAGCATCTGGAAGACAGAAAACATTTAATAAATATTTGAGATCACATTTATCTCCACTCTCAATGCCTGCCTCTTTGAGGCAACCACTTTCAATCTTCCTAAATGTTTCTTCTCCCCCCTACCATACACTTTTCATATTTCTAAATGATATGGTTTCTTAGTTTTTCAATTTTAGGTACTTATGACCTGCTATGGGAATGAATACACTGACTTCTCCGATACCCCATATGCCCCTTAACTCTACTTCTCCACTAACCCAACTTATCAACATACCCGTTCTCCTTGTATCTTTCCAAAATAGTTAAACTATTATTTTTGGCTAAGGCATTTTATAACAATTACACTTTTGGGTCTAAGTTGTATTTCATTTTTTTCCCACAGTAGTCTGTGCTATTAGCTCTCCAGGCTACTTCTCAGTTGGTACTGCTGGTAGTTCTTTACTGTCATCCTAGAAATCCCTCTTGTCCAATCTATTGCCTTCTAGATTCCATGCCTTCTTTTTTCTTCGTTTAGTTTTTATATACCACATATTTTAATAGTTTCCTGAGAAAATGGTACATGGGAGGTAAAAATTTTTTCAGAACCTGCATGTCTAATATATGCTTATTTACTCTTACACTTGATTGATAGTTTAGCTAGGAATAAAATTCCAGTCTGGAAATCACTGCCTTGTAGAATTTTGAAGACATTCCTCATCTGTTTTCTAGTTTCCAGTGTTACTATTGAGAAGACTTACGACATCCTAACTCCCAATCCTCTGTACTTCACCTATATTTTGTTCTAGCTTGTTTATTTGTCTTTCTGGAAGGTTTTAAGATCTCTTCACCCAAGAGTACTGCAGTATATGGCTCCATGCCTTGGTATGGATCATTTAAGAAATTCATTGTGCTTTGAATCAGCAGGACCGTCAGAGCTCAAATTGTTAAATTCCAATGCTCAATCTTAAACCCATCTCACTGGAAAATCAGCTGCATTTGACAGAGTTGGTCACTATTCTTTCTTTACTTGGCTTCCAGGATATTTTTTCTTCTGCTGCCCTCTCTGGTCACTTCTTTGCAAACTCATTTACTAGTTCTCCATTTCCCAGCCCTTTTAAATTGGTATATCCCAGAACTCAGTCCTTAGCCTTCTTTTCTATCTTCACTAACTTCCTTGGTGATTATTGACAAGCCACCTACCTTTGTATGCCACCTATAAACTTCAGATGAACACATTGAACAACATGTCCACTTGCTTGGCTCAGAGAGACTTTAAACAACAAGTATACTCCTGTCTTGGGACATAGCACCTAAGTAAGCTACCTGGAAGGTCTGCTTTTTAAACTTCTCTCATATTTACAGGAGTGGTTCTTCTTTTGATAGCATCCTAATTGTGTGTGTATGTGTGTGTATGGTTTCAATATATTCTCTTTCTGAGGATATTAACTACAGGATTTAAAAAGTTTTTTCATCTGTTTTACAGGATTTAAAAATATTTTATTTACTTATTTGAGAGAGAGAGAGGGTGCACACACAAGGGAGGAGCTGGAGGACAGAGGGAGAAGGAAAAGCAGGCTTCCCACTGAGGAAGGAGCCTGATGTGGGACTCAGTCCCAGGACTCTGGGATCATGACCTGAGCTGAAGGCAAATGCTTAATGACTGAACCACCCAGGCACCCCCTGTTTTACAGTTTTTATTAGTTCCCTGCATTTCCTCTTTTCTCTCCACTTTCCTTGTTATTAGCCTCTGCCTTTCCTGGTAAAGACTTTACTCACATGTCCAGTGATCACTTAACTGTTTATATTTCAGAATAAATCACCAGGAAGGAAGCTCACTGCAAGCCCTATTGGGTGACTTGGAATCTAGTAGACTAGGCCATTTCACTGGGGGCTCCTCAATTACAGAATCTTTTTTTCTTTTATTTTTCCCTTTTCTCTTGGATTGTTCATATTCCTCAATCTCCTACCTGATGGGTCTAAGTCTGCATTTTGATTATCAAGATGGGAGCCTAATTTTAGTAAGGACTCCTATCCTTGCCTTGCAGACTAGTGTTCCAGAATACAGTCTCTTGGGTAGACATTCCAGAGAATGGCCCTCATGTCTTTTTCTGGACTTGAGGAAGTGTTGCTGCCTAGATAGGATCCCTAGATCCCTTTCTAGGGAAAGGGATCTAATTATACCTTAAGGAAATTTTCAACAAATCTTTTTTGTTACCCCACTTGACACTCCTGACTGTGAGGTACTTTTTGCCTCTAATTCATGAGACAAGATTCTCAGGTAAAATCAGCCTGTCTCTTAGCTATTATAGTGATGGGTTCAAGTTTCAGCTTGCTGGGGTCTGCTAAGTCAATGGCCGCGTCTTCAACCATTTTCCAGTTTCCAAAGCATTCATTTCTTTTTCCTCCTGAAACTTCTCTCTGACTTTCTTTGTCGTTAGAGATTTATGCCCTTTTTCTTTTTTCATTGTCACTTTAGTATAGTTTTAGAAAGAGACTGAAATAAACAGGTGTGCTTATATAATAGATCTTCTTTTATTACATATTTGACTTGGAAAACACAGGAACTAAATCTGCTAAATAATATGCATCATCCTTCTGGGTAATGCTGTTTTTTGTCAAATGCAAACTGTGATGTGAAATAATGAGATTGGCTTTCTGATGTGGCTCATAATCCACCTCCAAAGGCAATTTAAAAAAATCAGTGTCAAAATGTTTTGAGCAATAGCTGTCTGCTTAGGATAAGTGTCTAACCTCCAAGGGAACTACTTTGTAGGGGACAACATTACTTTAGATTTTTTAATTCTGGTTTTGTATAAAAGTTGATTTTTTACTTTTCTCAGATAATGCTTCAAAATTTCTCTTTGGCAATTTCTCTTGGGTGTGTTTTGTCAATGAAATTATTAACTCCACCAAGGAGCTCTGACTCTCTGAGAGTGGTCATTGGACCATCTATACTAAAACCATTTGGGAAATTAGTAAAAAATGCACTTTCCTAAGCCTCAACTCAGGCCAGTTGAACCTGAATGTCTGGAGATTTGGGGTCTGGAATTATATTTTTAACAGGTATCCCCGGTGACCTTAAAGCACAGTGAAGTCTGAGAACCACTGCTCTGACTCATTGCATGATTTGCAGTAACCCTCTCTTAACATCTGTTGGGCCAGAAGCAAGAATACAAATGGAAGCTCATATAGCATGTCTAAATATTTAAAAATCAATTAATAAAAGGGTTATGAATCAGCCCAAGATTATTTAAAATAATATATTCTATTCTTTTTCACAAATATCTCTTATAACAACGTGGAAAGAAAATTTCAACATGTAGCATTCTCAAGCTTTTTAAAATTCCAAACAGATCTTGGAAATATAGAAAAAGCTGGCCCTAGGCCCTGACCCTAGCCTGTGGTCTCTCCCCCTTCTTTCCAATTACCGCTCAGATTTTCACCATGAATGACTTCAGGAGCACATGCAAGCACAACCCTACACCCAAGCTCTATGCACGACTCCTCTACAAACACCATCTCTTGGGAGCAGGGGTGAGGACATCAGTAGTGCAATTTATACTCAGGAGATTTGACCTGAGAAGAAAGCCTGTGCAGGTCCTGAAATTTGACTAGAGACCATTTGGGCATAAATTTCTAGGGTCCTCGGTACTTGGAGCATGGTCTAGGGGGAAGAGCATGAACTCACAGTGGTCCTACAGACCCCTCACCCAGCATGGGGTGTGGACAGAACAAGAACCTGTTAACTAAATCTGAGAGTGGTACTGCTCCTTCATGCCTGGTACAATGTGTGATAGCACCAAGTCTTTAGCTGGATGCAATATAAACGAGTTACAATCTGTGGACCCTCTGTCATAAAGTCCTCCTCTGGCCCCCATTCCTTACACCACATTTCCCATTATCTTAGCAAAGAAAATTTGTAATGTTTCTCATGGCAAGTGGTTTTGAGAAATGTATTCCATTTTTCTCTCGTATGCATCAATTTCTATTCCTGTTCTTCCTTTATTTTTAAGTGACACAGAACCCATATTGCTTACAATGTTCTCACTTCTGTGCAAGTTTGATAATTATATTTTATTATCATTTATATATTGTACTTAGCAGAGCCAAAAATGTACCAAGACCAAGGCCAGTCTTACAGCACTCATTAGCATTAATACTAACATTGGATAAATAAGACTCAGTAAATGAATGTCAGTGAGCTATAAAACACATGATAGTGAAATAGGCCTTCCAGCCACCTTTTATAGACAGAAGCTGGAAACCAAGAAGATGTATAGGCCACATCTATAATAATAAATCAATGGCAAGGAATTCCAAAATGGATAAATCAATATTGAAGCGGTCAGAGAATCCTACAGGTGTATGACAATGACCTACCGGGGCCTTCAAACCTCAGCCAGAAGGTTTACCAAGAGTCTGTAATGATAGATGGAATGAAATGATAAATACCTCTGTGGAGGAACCCTGTGCTGTTTGCATTGTTTTCCAAAGCATCCTGGACACAATGGCGACATAAACTGACTTTTTAAATACTAAAGAACAGTTTCCTAAGAGGCTCCTGTTGTAAATCCATACACCTGGGGGGCATCACCAAGGAATTAGGTCATTTGCATAAGTAGTTTCAGGTGTGACTAGTTTTCTATATTAGTCTGGTTACCATTTGCATTTACAGATGTTCAGTCATATGCTGGCTGTTGGTGAGAGTATATTAATTCTTTCTTTCTGCAATATAATGTGGCAACATATGGAAAAATACTAAGAGCCTTTCTCTGGTTATTTTACTTCAAGGAAGGTAACCTAAAAAATCATGTGATACTGATAAAGATGTTCTTTTGGTTGTTATCTAGAATTTTAAAAATAGAAATACCCTCTTAAATGTCCATCCATAAGAGAGTGCTTAAATGAACAATGATACATTCATAAAAATATTAAAATGCATATAGTTAAAAGTTACTGCCAAGTAAATTTAATAATATGAAAGACTGCTTACAATTTGAAGCTGGATTAAAACAGTTTACAAAACTACATTTATATACAAAATATAATCTTAATTTTATTTTAAAATGATGAAAAAATATTAGAAAATATATCAATTATAATATTATCACTGTGTTGTCTTTCTTCATATTTTTCTATGCTTTTCCAAGTTTTCTGTAAAGATCTGCATTATTTTTATAATCAGAAATAACTCTTATCTTAGTTAAGTTCTTTGCCAATAATCTCCTAATTCCACTTCAGAGAATCTGTCTTAAAGGTATACTCCAAAATATTTCAAAAAATCATAATTTACAGGGATTACTAATGTCAAAAAATGGAAATTTCCTGTCTGACACTAGGTTAAGGAAATGACAATAGAGTTACATCATAAAATATTAGGAAAGCATTAAAATGATAATTTTGTGAACTTTTAACAATATGAAAAACATATATTAATGTTAAGTAAACAACTACAGCATAATATGTACATATGATTTATATCATATGTACATATTATTTATGTACATATTATTTTATATGTTAGTATTTATAACTGTAATAACAAATGCTTCAAAATGCTAACTGAGGTTTAATGTTTGGATAATGTTTGGATGATAATGTTTACTGTTTGGATGATAAGGCTATTGATGTACATTCATTCTTATTACTTTTTTTTTCAAATATCTATTGCCAACATGTTTAACATTTGTAATTGGATACTAATAAGTTAACTTTATATTATCATTTTAAACCTTTTTTTGGGTATCAGTTCACTGTTCAGTATTGTCTTTCCAGCATAAATCATACCCATAATGCACTCCTCAAGACTTAGCTTCCATTAAAATTCCTACAAAAACTTAGACACTTGTGATGTCATCCAAGTGTAGAAAACTCAGCGTTATCTTTCCTCCTTTTTATTCTACTACATTTTTTAGTGATTTGCCTTTATTACGTTTTCCAAAGAGTGAATTCATTTTCTTAAGAAGAACTCTTTTTCTCACTAATATTTAATCAGCTTTCATAATATTTAGCTAATTGATGTTTACAATATCAAGTACAACTTGTGTAATACAGCTTTGGAAACAGACAGGACTGACTCTCTATAAACATTCTACTCAGGTGGAGGGTTACAGATATTCAGCCATATCAGAGAGTAGCCCACACCTTCAAGATGATCATGTGCAGTAGACAACAATCAGCATATTTATGGGGAAGTATAGGGAACACAAATTAATCTGGTCACTGAAGCAATGGGCTAATTGAATGGTTGGCCCCAGTGTTAGATGCTAGGGGTATAAAGATGCATGAGACTTACACACTGGTTAATTAGCACTATGGGTTGACATCTGAGACCACACAAAGCCCCTCAGTTCACTCCTATAGTTGAGAAACATATATTTGAGGCTCCTCTGAGAATATTTTAAATTCAAGAATAAAATTGAAAACACATGAAGAGATGCTTAATGTCATTAGTCACTAGGGAAAATGGCGATTAAAACCCAGTAAAATATCACTAACCAACTATTAAGATGATTATAATTTTTAGAAGACTGGGCAATACCAAGTGCTGGTGATCCAGTATCACTACTGGAGTTCTCATCCATTGCTGGTGGGATGCAAATGGTACAGCTGCATTGGAAAGTAATTTGGCAGTTTAATACAAAATTAAACATATGCTACCTTTTTGACTCAACAAGTTCCCTCCTATGTATTTTACGCAAAAAAAATAGAGACATAAGTCTACATGAAAACATGCATTTGAATGTTCATAGTGGCTCCATTCACAGCAGCGAAAAATCAACACAATTGCTCATCATCTAGTAGGTGGATAAATAAGCTGTGGTATATCCATACAATAGAATACTACTCTGTTATAAAAAGGAGAAATTGCTCTACAAGAATTTCAGATGAATCATGCTAAGGAAAGGAGCTCAGACTCAGAGCAACATACAATAAGAGTTGGTTTATGTGGCTTCTGCAAGAAGTGGATTCTAAGAGAAATCTGAGTTCCTATGGCTTCAGTGGCATATGGCACAGGGAGAGGGAGAGGAAAAGGGAGAGAGAGCTGGGCATCTGAACTGCTCTCTCATTAATTACATCAAGTTTTCAGCTCAGGTTCATCTACCAGCAAAATGATACTTAAGAGTAGATTCTACTTTCCTTTCAATGAATCCTAAATGAGCCAAATAAGGCAACATGGAAAGCATTTGAGTTTTATACCCTGGGAGGCTGTTACATTTCATCTAGGAAACTACATATGATATAGGGTTAGTCTCTTCCTTAAGGAAGAAATTAATAAGCCTAGCTTTTGAGACAGTGAATAACTCAGATGGTTTAGAAGGTTTAGAATTTCTGGGCTCTTTGCAAAGTTGGGCATTTAAATCAGTTAAATTACTGTTTTTAAGTCAGTTAAATGCTTACTACATAAAGGCAGCAAGTTACAGAGTTGCTAATAGGCTGGCTTAAAACTCCATGGTTATTAAGAAATTTAGTTTTTCCCAAGGGAGCTTTAGGTATACATCTTAATACTTAGACAAGTATTAAATTAGACAAATAATTAATACCGTATTTTAACCGTTTTTTAATTTTAAAACGTAATCACCGGAGTAATCCTGAACATATTCTCATTGTAAAAAAAAAAAACAATAATAATAATCCATGATACAGAGTTCATCTCTTTGCCTTCACCCCAGTAACACCCATTTGCAGAGGCTACTGTTGGATCCATGGACAAAGGAGCGAGACAGATACAAAGCGAAGGTCAAGCAAAGCTTCATTTTGCGCCAAGCATCGAGAATCAAACTGACCGGCCAGGGCCGTCTCTTGCAAAGAGGCGACCCCTCTCTTCTTTACAGACTAGTTTTTAAGGGCAAAGGCCGTGTGGTTGGGCCTGGCCCCGCACAGGTGACCAATGAGACTGTAACACGGAGAAAGTTGCACAGTCCTGCTAGGTCAACATAAGTGACCAATTGAATTACAGTTTACCCTATAGTAGATATTTGAACTAGCCTATCACCTTGGTCAGAATTGGCGCCCAAAGGGCACCCAAAGGGCAGGGCCCATACTCCTCCTTGGTAGGTAGGGAGACAGTATGTGCTCCCACCAACTGGATACCTCCACCTGGCCTGACCCACCCTTGTATTTGGGCTTTGTTACCTGGGACTGGTTTCCGGGACTTGTTTTTTTTTTTTTTTTTTTTTAAGATTTTATTTACTTTTATTGGACAGAGAGAGAGAGACCACAAGTAGGTAGAGAGGCAGGCAGAGAGAGAGGGGGAAGCAGGCTCCCTGCTGAGCGGAGACCCAGATGCGGGGCTCGATTCCAGGACCCTTAAATCATGACTTGGGCCGAAGGCAGAGGCTTAATCCACTGAGCCACCCAGGAGCCCCCCTGGACTTGTTTTTAAGTAAGTTCCCTGAAGGGGGGTGGGAGGGAAGGGTCAGGATGGAGCTGCTCTGGCTAAATAAGCACTTATACTACCACCATTAGTAGGCGACTGAGTTATTCTAGATCATCCAATGCAATTCCAAATGTTTGTATGTGCACATTTTTATTTAATATACATTCACTTCGAAACTTCTTTTTAAGGGACACGTGGACACTTTCTTTTTAAGCTCCAACTCTTGGTTTAGGCTCAAGTCATGGTCTCAGGGTTGTGAGATGGAGCCCCACCTGGGGCTCCACACTCAGTGTAGAGTCTGCTTGTCCCTCCCTGTCTGCTCCCCACATCATGCACTCTCACTTTCCCTCGAATAAATAAGTAAAATCCTTAAAAAATTTAAAGAAAACCTTCTTTTTACAGAAATATATACATTTGTACAAACACACACATAAGCCTGTTTATTTCTTTTAACATCAATAGTATTGAACTGGTGCATTGTTACTCAGCATGCTTTTACTGTTAACAATGTATTGTGTACATATTTCTGTCACTACACAGATTTCTCTCATTCTTTTTATCTGTGTATAGTTTATTATAGTGTAGAAAGTATTACAGTTTTTATTTGTGACTAGTTTTATTTGAAAAACTAGTATATGAATATGTTAGAAAATTCAGATAGTACTAAAGTATTTGATAGAAATTAAGTCTTCCTCCACTGCAAACTCCTGATTGCTTTATGGTGGTTCATATCAGTTCTCTGTGTAAACTTTCAAAGGCATTCTATGAATATATAGTAAAAAAAATATATTTAAATGAATATAAGTTCATATATACACAAAAATGGACATGATGTGTTTTCATATAGCTTTATATTTGTGGTATACTTCCTTTTGTGTTAAATATATGTGTATATGGGTATATAGTATGTAGGTATATTATATATAACATACAATATAGGTTATTATTTAAAAATTATATATTATATTTTTGAAAACTGGAAGTAAGTACTACACCCTCTGAATTTTGCTTCTTTCATTAACAATGTATCTGTAACATTTTAGCACACAGGGGTCCATCTCATTCTTTTACACAGTTGCGTGATATTTTCATACAGATGTAAAAATTTATCCTATGTTCTCCCAATGAATGCACATATATGGTGTTTCTGGTCTTCTATAACAAGCAACATTTCAATGGATTACAATATTACAATATTGAAATTACAATATTGCATATATGATAAAAATTCCTAGAGGAGCCACAATTTATGCATCCATTTTTTTACTGACATTTAGTAAATCCTAATATCTTATTATTATTATTTAAGTGCTCCGAAGGCATCTTTCCACATAGTTCCTAGTATAAATGTATGAGTATTGCTCTAGAAAAAAAAGAGTTGGTACTGTTGAAGGTTTATTGAAATTTAATTTTAAAATATACTTTCAGTTTATCCTCCAAAAAAGCTCTATTGCTTGCACCAACTGAAAATGAAAAAAATCTACCCCTACATTTACCATTGTGTAATTTTTTAAAACAATTTAATGAGTGGAAAAAATGGTATTTAATGATTATTTTCATTTTAATCTCCCTGCCCCCTGGTGAGGTTGAGCATATATGTTTTTGTGTTTGTGTTATTTGTAATTTCTTTCTCTGTATGCTATCTGTTAAGTTTAGGGTTAGACTCAATTATATTGAGTTATTTGTTTTTTGATAATGCTTCATATAAATTCTTTATATATTTTGGATATTATTACTCTTTATTCTAATACATTATAAGTATGTTTGCCTGGCTTTAGGTTTTTTGTGACACAAGAGATTTAAATTTTGATTTAGTCAAGTTTATTCATTTTTTCCCACCTTTACTGCTCTTATATTTTGTTTTGTTGAAGAATGTCTTCTGTAGATTCCCCTCCTATAGTTACCTCTTACTTCTAAATTGTATTTTTAACCTTAACTCTTTAATCCATTTGTAATTTGTTTTTGTGAATCCTGTGAGATAGTGATCTTTTTATTTTTTAAATAGGCAATCAATCTTCCAGCATAATTCATTGAGACACTCTTTCAACATTGACCTTAAATTGCACCATAATCATGTAAGACATTCCCATGCACATATGAGTCTGTTTCTAAGTTTGCCCTGGTGTTTGATCTATTTTTTACTCTACCAATACCATGGTGTTTTTATTACTAAGTTTTTAAAATATTTTCTGAGATCTGGTAGGAGAAGTTGTTGCCCTTACTTCTGAAGTATTTTGCTTAAAAAGAAATTATATGTTTTCCTTTTGCATTTTCATTTCTTCAAATGGGCTCTAAGTTAACTTATCAAATATTTTACAAACTTTCTTGATATATTAATTGGGATTCCTTGAATTTAAGGAGTAATTTGGAGAGTACTATCAGCATTTAAATAATAAATTATTCCATGTAATCATAATTTTTAAGAATACAGGTGAAGAACTTCCATCCTAGTTAAAGAAAATGTATAATTAGGTTTATACTTGCATTCTTCCATTCGCCATCTTTCAATAAACTTTTCGACTTAGTTCTACAGTTCTAACCCATAATATTCACTGAGTAGAATTCAATCATGAAGAAACTTCATTTTCTCTTAATATTTTTAAAAGATTTTACTTCTTTATTTGACAGACGGAGATCACAAGCAGGCAGAGAGGCAGGCAGAGAGAGGGGGAAGCAGACTCCCTGCTGAACAGAGAGCCCAATTCCAGGACCCTAAGACCATGACCAGAGCCAAAGGCAGAGGCTTTAACCCACTGAGGCACCCAGGTAAATCAGTCTAGGAAAATAGGCATTTATAGCTAAGGAAGGGCCAAATCAGCTTCAAAACAATCTACTTTTTCTTGTTGTTCCAGTGGCTAACAAAATATTTGCTGTATCAGTTTACTGGATGTTAACCTCATAAACGTGCTTTTTTACCACCCTTGTATGGGAAAATGTATTAATCTAGACTTCACTTGCTTTAGGATTTCATGGTAATTCAACTTTAGCTGGACTGATGATTCACTTTTGTCCTACTTAAAAAGAAGGGTTTGCTTAGCAAATTAATAGTGTAAATAGTCAGTGAGCATGTTTAAGCCACTTTGAACACTATTTTTAAGGGCTTTAGCAAATTAATTTTATGCAAATGGTGTTGCTAATGCTAGTCCTGTTAATCTGTTCATTAAAGCCAGAGGGAGCAAACTTTATTTTGGCAATTAGTTGAAGTTGCTATGTGTATTAAAAAGCACTAAACTGAATTTCTTTTAAAGCGTACTATAAATGTAGGCTTTTCACTAATTCAGACTTTTCCCCATTCCATAGTGGGAAATAATGAGGTTTGGTTTTTGCCTTTGGTAGCTGGGGGGATATTGCATTGCTCAGAACCTCTAACACAAAATATCACAAGCTCTTTGGCTTCAGTCAGCTCCTATCTATAACGGAAAGACTCACCTGACTGGAGGAGCACCCCTGCCCCTCTGAGGGAGGGAAGCCAGAAGACTGCCCTCGTCTGTCTTTCAAAGACAGAGAAGAAATGCCATTGCTTAACAGGACAATGATGTGCCCTGATCCATTATCAAATGTCAGGCTGCTGTTGCGTTCAACTACTCTCCCTGCTCCAGAAACGCCATGTCGCCTGATAGTGTTTGGAACGAGAGACATAGC